>NC_139681.1:52531155-53131155 GCF_964106915.1 Podarcis gaigeae | reverse complement strand
CAGTCTAGTAAATTTTTAAGTTTCATGATGCAGTCCTGTACACATTTATCTGGGTCTAAAACCCATTGAACTTAATGCTGAGTTGACATGGATAGGATTGCACCATTAATGTGTTTATGCTTATGGACATGAGAATTAACCTTTTCACTCCCAACAATCCCCTGCAATTATCATTTTGTATCATAAATATTTGTTTTAAATTTAGTACGTTTAGAGGAGTGTGGCAAAGAAACTGATTTGCTATCCATAATGAAAGCTTGCATAAGGTGTATGGCTTTTGGCTGTTATTATTATAAAGGACAGATTGTAGGGGCAGAAGGAATATTGCATGGGGGCTGGCAGATAGAGGAGGCATGTGGAATTAGGGGAGGGAGATTGGGCCTTAGAGAAACATGAAGATGGTAATGTTCACCTTTACAAACATTTTGTAGCTGTGGCATTTACAATTCTGAACATCTAATTATCTTGTTTCCCCCATCTTTCGCTGTTTGACCTCATAAAATAAATGAACAGATTAATAATAATAATAATAATAATAATAATAATAATAATAATAATGGAAGTGAATGGATATGCCCACATAGCTCTTCATGAAGCTAATCAAAGTTAATTAGTTATGTGCTCTTAAATGTGACTTAGCCACCTGCAAGTTCCCCATGTGTGTGGATAATAAGTTCTTCTGGGACCTGCTATGTCTGGGATAATAGGGGCCTTAAGATCTGATTGGTGGTTGTGATTCTAATCCTAATAAATGCAACATGACAGCTCTATGTTGACTTGTTGTACTGGCAAAACTACAGGGAATTTTCATTCTTAGCCTGGAGAGAAAAACCTCTTTCTCAGAGCCAGCAAGGTAGAAGATAAAAAATGTCTTCAAATGTAATTCCACATCTGTCTAAGTTTAAAACAATGAACTCTGTGAAGGGGGGTAAAAAGCTTTCAGAATTGTATGAGTTGATGGAATGTATTTGGAATGTCATGCAAATCCATTAAGAATGAATTTCAGGTAAAATAGCACATCTTAAGAGCCATTCAAAAGACAGATGTGAGCCATATTGGGGATTGTCCAAGAATATTAGACCCAAGTAGCTGGCATTGCTTTGCAAATGACAGGAATATGGTTAAATTTGATATAATAACCTTCATACTGAATTATTCTGATAACTATTAAGTGATCTATTTATCATTGTTATGTAGCTATATTATTACAAAGCCTATTGACAGCTGTGAAAATTCCATTAACATGTTACTGGATAGAAGTATCTATTACCAAATGATTAATTAATGTTTCAAATAGAGCTGTGATGGGTAAGTGAACAGCTAAAATATGATGAAGAGGAATTGTTTTATTATTTATTTTGAATTAGTTGTAAAATGGGGTTCCTTTTGTACTGTAGCTCTTGCTGTTAGTGCTGGTATATATTTGGAAAAAACATTGATCTATTGGATCGTGATAATAGCCCATTAACACAGATGCTTTTATCCTCATGGGGGTGGGGTCGAATGGGACTGTGCCTGCTCCTCTTTTCAGATACTGCACAGAACAAGGAGCTGGTAGGGAACTTGACATAAAGGGCAGGACTAGCAGGCATGGTTTTGCCTCATGCATATAATCTATGCCTGAAGGTAAATGTCTGTAAAGGCCCCAGCTCAAGACATTTTTCTGCCTGAGGTAGAAGAAAATATGGTGTCTCTCCCAGTTCCATATACAAAGCTAACCCCTCTGGCAGTTCAATCTCACTTCAATACTGTAAATGGGACGGTGTCCTCAGCTACACCTGAGGTCAGCAGGCTGTGTGTGATGCCCACAGCTCTGTCTGGGAAGACTTCTTCAGGGTTCCCCATCCATCAGACCAGCTGCCTAAGGCAAGTGCCTCACTTTGCCTGATAATAGGCCAGCCCTGGGTAGATGAGGGTCAGGAGACTTCCCAATGTGTTCTGCATCAGATCTTTACTAATACTTGAGGGAATGTAAATTATGTCAGTATAAACTCATGATTTCTGTGAAGCTGACAGAATATAACTGAAAGACCATATGACAGCTTCAAACCTGCTGGGCTTTTCTTTCTTTTTTTAAAAAAATAATTTTTATTAACCGACCAATCATATCAAATCAAATCAAATCAAATCACATCACATAAATTCCAAATTACAAAGCCGAATTTTTTAATTTTTGTGGGGGGTACCCATATTTCAAGTTCTGAAGGGGGGTCCAATCATCTTCTTGCTGCTGCATTAATGTCCACAAATCTGTCCAAATAATGTTCATAATTCTATCCAATCCTATCTTGCTGTTTCCCACATCTCATCTTGTTATTTTCGTATATTTTTCCTTCTCTTTGTGACCTCTTCTGATAATCTCCTTAAGCAGGTATAAAACAAGTTGTAATCCTGTGTGAGTTTTTCCGTTCGTCCAATAACCATATCGAGATGGTTTCCATATATCATCACTTCCATAGATAAAAGCACTCTTTCCATCATTAATCTTCGCAATTCTGTCGCCTTCATTAGTCCTCTGAGGAGGTTCGCCCACAGTATAAAAACAGACCCGTTCCTCCTCCCAGACATAAATCTTTCGACAGAACTTGCCAAAATGGCGACACTGTTTTTTGCTGCGTCATCCCAAAGCTCTTGTACTTTTCTCGGTCTCCTTAAAACATGCTTTTGGTTAGAGTTTGTTTTCACACAGTCTTAAATCATCCAGTTTAGGTCATTTGATCGGCATTTCAGACTTGTGGGGAGGGATTATTTGTTAATCACATAGAAGAAAGAAAGAGAAGTTTCCTCCTCCCCCATCCAGTCCCGCTGCCGACATACCGAGCCTTGATGTGTCTTCTCATGATATATTCCTGTTTATCCGACCCGTCTTCTTTCATAGAGGTCCCTTCAATTAGCATTCTTTACTCCCCATTCCTCACTTGAAATATGTGGATTTGCTTCTTCCTAATTGTTTATTTTCAAGTTGCTGCAGCTAGTGGCGTGATCAGAGACAGTGTCCAGGAGAGCCGAAGTCCACACAAGGGCGTTCAGCCTAGTGCCCACACCCCCTCGAATCCGGGGGTGATTTATGGGCATAGCAGGCAAAGGCAGTCCCCCCCATTCCCTTGGGGGGGCAGGGAGGCTGCATACTCCCATTACAGCCTCTTAATTACCTCGTGTGAGTCGGAGAGATGTTATTGTCGGCCATCTTCCAATGCGCCCCTAGTGGCCCCCTCGCTGGGCTTTTCTTTCAGTTGAATTTTCATGTTGAAAACAATTGTTCACAGAAATACTTTGTAGCCCTTTCCATTTGGTTAGATTCACTCTATGTTGTTGTTTGGCTCATCATAAAATAGGCATTTGCTTGGTTTATTGTGTGCATTGCTCTACCTTTTGTCTCACCATACATGATTTGCTGTGCCACTCATGCATTTCCAAAAGGTGGGTCCTTTAGCTGTGCACAAATGGCTTCTTAAAAATTTCCACCACACTTGTGAACAGAGATATTTTCTTTGTGTGTGTGTGTGTGGCATTTCTCTAGGGCAGTGGTTTTCAACCTGGGCAACTCTATTATGCTGGTGTAAACCCTGGTGCACCAGAAGCCCAGAATAGCAGCAAATAAAATTTGCTTATATGCCATTAACTGATAAGACTTGTCAACCAGTTCTTCTGAAGTCTTCCTAAATTATAAAGCTCCAAAATACAGACCAAAAGAGAGCAGGTCTGGGAAGATCAAGGCATACAATGGGTACCACCAGTGAAAAGGCCCTGCTTCGTGTAGGTCCTGCCCTGTCATTTGATAGGGTGCCCTCCTTCTTGGCATGGAATGCTCTCTGTTGGAGTCTCCAGGTCCAGTACAAAGACCATAAGAAGGGAGAGCAGGGACCTTGAAGTTCCCAACAGCTGTTAAGCAAGCAAGCACACAGGTCACCTTGGTCACATACAGGACGCATATGTCCTGGCCAGGCCTGCACCCAATCTTGTTTTTGTACAATCTTGTTTGTCCTCAGTAAACAAAATTATTTTATCAACATATACAAGCAGAAACGTTGTTTTCCTTCATTTGCAAGGAATCATACAAAACAAAGTGGCACTAATAAAGAAAAGTTCCAGGGTGGCAACAGAAAGCAAACTAAAAATGCTTTTGCAGTTCATCAAAACTATCCAGCAATATCAAGTTATAGGAAAACTGGTGCTATTAACAGTAATCATTCTAGTTGGTTAATTAGTTCAGCAACTTCCATGCACATGACGTGTGATGCTAATTATTTCCCCAAAGAGTTAAATGATAACTAATCAGAGGCAGCTACAGTTGCAAACGGCAACAAAATATCTGTGAAAGGAAGAGGAGCAGGTTTACTCAGGTGTGTTGCAGGTAGAAATACTGTTTGGAATGAAGTGAGAGCAGTAGGTTACTTGCTCGAATGAACAAATAAGAAAGTTTTGAGAATTTAAATTCTAGATTAAAATTGATTATTTAATTGAGAAGGGGATTGTAACAAAAACACTGGGGCCTAATTTGAATAGTAGAGTGCCTGGTATCTGGTGGGCAGACCAAAGCACTTGTCAGGAGAGCTATGAGATTCAGGTGAGGGTCAGATGCCTTGTCAATCCCAGCAGGTATATAACAGGACGACTCGGTGCCTGCGGTGCCTCCCTTCCCATCGGAGCATCCCCAATCCCATTCTTACTTGTGTGCAAATAGGAGGGGTGGGGATCCCTCAGCTGGGAAGGGAGGCTTCACATTGCCTATCAGAGTAGCCCTGATCCGAACTCCTACTTGCGTGCAAGCAGGAGGGGGGGGGGGATCCCTCAGATGCAGTCCAGAAGATCTCAGTTTCACTCTTCGCATTAGTGCAGGCATTTTTTTTTTAAAAAATGAGATGAATACGGTACATTGTAAAATCTCAGTTAATGTCAGTTGGTCTAAATCAGGTATAAATATATTTGGACACAACACGTATACCTGGTGTTATGTTCCTGTTCATATATTGTGAACTTAAAAGTTGACAGACAACCTTTATTACTGTGGAATGTACTTTACAATGTTCCTGACGTATATTTCAGCTTTCTGGATTTATTTTTCATCTGGCCTTCAGATATGAAAGGCAGAGTGATTTAACACCTGTAAAGATTTGTCATCCATGTGACAAAATAAAAAGTATGCCATTTGCAATAAACTTTGCATAAAATTGTTGCATAAAATTGCATTTAATTTTAATGATTCTAAGAATGTCAGGCAAAATGGTTGGGCCTCACGCATGTTCACTTCATCAAATCAGGCCTCAGCTCTCATGCTATCTGCTTCTGCTGCATGTTGTAGTCTCCATGAGAAAGGCTGCTGTAGAGTATCAGGAGCCCAGGAAAGGAGATGCCAATAATAACGGAGAGCTTGTTTCTTTGAAGTTTGACCACAGTCTCCTCAACACCTGAGCGTAAATGTAAGTTAAACCCAACAATTTATGTGGGGAGCAATCCTGAAAAAAGCTCAACAATTTTGCCCGGCCCTCACGCATGTTCTCTTCATCAATTCTGGCCCTCTTTGAAAAAAGTTTGGACATGAATGCTTTTAAGATAGTTTTTAGAGCAGGCTGGTATCAGGGTTCAGGAGGGTCTCTTGTCTTAAAATTAAGGTCAACCGTCTCACTTACGCCACAAAAATAAATTCCAATTCACACACTCCTGTTTACAAATTCTTGTTTTTTCACTTCTGGAAATCATATGGTTGCTTATTAATTTGTTTTCCCTCAGTTTGTCAGAAAACTGGGTGTGTGTGCTGGAAGAGACTGGCATTCAAAGCAATTACAATAGAAGAAGCTGACTGACAAGATGCAAATCACATGTCTGAAAAGATTGGAGCAATCATTTGTTTGAAAAGATCAGGGTCTTCTATGCCTTGCCTTGAAGCCTAATTAATTTCTGCTTCATTACAATAGAAGCAACTGAGCTGATTTCAAAATATTTGGCTAGGTTAGTCAGTGCCTTGAATTCAAACATTCCCACTCGTTTAAAGAAGCGCTTATTCCTTCCATTTTTGTCATATTCTCCAGAGGGACACTTCTGACAGCTGAAATAGAGCCAGTAAATTTCTTTTCCATTAAGTTACAAATTGTACAACAGTATACTAAAGTAATTACACCATAAATCTTCTTGCTATGAAGTTTGAGACTTACATTGTTTCCCAGGAAGTAAAAACTAAGTGCAAAATAAAAATCTCTGCAATATTTATGTATACATGTATACATGGCTGACTTGCCCATGAGGCTCGGTGAGGCAGTCACCTCAGGTGGCAGACTGAGGCAGCTGGGGGGGGGGGCAGATCTGACCCCCAGAGAAGCACACTCTTTGCATCCTCCACACAAACCCTACTGCTCCTCTCTGGTCTTGTTTTTTTCTCCTGTGCCATCTTCTTTGCACTGGGGCTTCCACAACACACCTCCAATCACCTCAGGGGCATTTTCTGTTTTGCCTCAAGTGGAAAAACATCAGCTGGCCTTGCATGTATATACTGATCTCATAAAATTTTGCATCAAACCACCTACACCACTAGGGCTTCCCATTCACTTCAACAGAGACATCGGGTTATTATTTCTAACTCTTTCTTGAATCCATGGAAAGAAGTGGTAAGAAATAGTTTTAGTTAACTTGCATCCCTTCCATTCAATAAAACAAGAAATTGGGCTGTGCTATCCAAAATTCCAGTACAGGCTCTTACTCATGAGTAGACAAACTAAGGCCCAGGGGCCAGATCCAGCCCAATCGCTCAATCCGGTCCGGGAATCAGCATGTTTTTACATGAGTAAAAGATGTCCTCTTATTTAAAATGCATCTCTGGGTTATTTGTGGGGTATAGAAATTTGTTCATATTTTTTTTCAAAATATAGTCGGGCCCCACACAAGGTCTGAGGGACAGTGGACCGGCCCCCTGCCGAAAAAGTTTGCTGAGTCCTGCTCTTACCGCTTCTTCTTCTTTGACTACTACTAAAGCACATCAAAGCAATAGTGCCGTAGAAAGTATCATGAAAGGATGAATGAAAAAACAACAGGGAAAGGGGTAAGGGAATAAAAAGAAAGATAATAACTGGACAGTTAGACTACATTATACTATTGTATTACTACCTGCATCAGTACCGAGTCTGTTTCTGAGCCCAGTTTAAAGTGCTGCTTAGAAACACAGGAAGATGCCTCATACTTATTCAGACCACTGGTTCCTGTGCAGCACACTATTGTTTACACTGACTGGCTGTGACTCTCTGATATTTCAGGCAGGAGTGTCTCTCATCTCTATCTGGGAATCCTAGGAACTAAACCATAGACCTTCTGCATTCAAGGCAAACACTGTACCATTGAGCTACGGTCCTTCCATTTTTAACCTACAAAGCTCTAAATGACATAGGATAGCTAGATGAGACAGCTAGACAGCTAGATACAGTGAGGTAGTGTGGGGAGCCTAGGAGGTGTTGCCCTGGGTGAACAATCTGGGGGGACGCAAACCAGGTTCCCCACAGAAATCCCTGTTGCGTAACTCTGTGCCTTGTTCACGAGCACCACCTGAGGTGTAGCTTTCATCTATATCTATCTATCTATCATCTATCATCTATCTATCTATCATCTATCTATCTATCTATCATCTATCTATCTATCTATCATCTATCTATCTATCTATCATCTATCTATCTATCTATCTATCTATCTATCTATCTATCATCTATCATCTATCATCTATCTATCTATCTATCTATCATCTATCTATCTATCATCTATCTATCTATCTATATCTATCTATCATCTATCTATCATCTATCTATCTATCTATCTATCTATCTATCTATCTATCATCTATCTATCTATCTATCTATCTATCTATCTATCTATCTATCATCTATCTATCTATCTATCTATCTATCTATCTATCTATCATCTATCTATCTATCATCTATCTATCATCTATCATCTATCTCTATATCTATCATCATCTAGATTGCTAGATAGCTGACACTGGTTTGGAGCCAATTGGACAAGGCTGGGTCTTTGGCCATTTACTTGTGATCCTGGTTTGATCATCAGTTGCTCAGTGTCAGTAGCCCAGGGTGCCATCTTGATAGCACAGCACACAAGTTGTAATTAGCTTGAAGATTTACTGCAATACAAACAATTAGCCTCGGACGTCTAACCGAACATCTGTGGCTTATGAGTCAGTTGACCCTTCTGAGGAGTGCTTCTTGGTTCTGCAGAATATCCTGAACCTGTGACCCTTGTGTTTCTGGGTTTGTTTCCTGTCTAATACCTTTCCCATACATCTACTCTTTGGGCTCAGAGGTTTAATTGCCCCCTCTTCCGGTGAGGAAATGCTACCCCTCCTGCTTTCCGAAGCTGCCTGTGCATATTGAACAAGCTGACTTCTCTCTCTCCCACTCTCTGCTAATGCCTTATCTATATTCCATTCCATGTCAGAGGGAGGGGGAGGGGGCCTGCTCCCAGCTGTCTGACTGCTTCCTAACTCATGCTGTGTTTCTCTACTTGGGGCAGATGTGCTCATAAAACTCATGTTTGGGGGCTGTGAAGAAAGCAGGGTTTGCAGCACAAAACGGCACAAAACCAGCACACCACTTTGGCACTGGTTTGGAGTCAACAGGACATGGTTGGGTTTTGGGCCCTTTCCTTGTTACCCCAGTTTGAGTATCCATTATTCAGTTTGGGGAGTGGGCAGCACTAAATGTGGGGTTCACATCACAAAATGGCACAAAACTAGCAGAAAACACTGGCATCTGTTTGGGAAGAATCCAGAATTTCAGGGTCACACGTTGATGAAGCTCCACCTCAGTGCAGACCTAGCAATGTTTAACAACACATGCATAAGTTAAGAGGGTTAGTAGGTCCATGGCCTCCCATCTACATTGCTGTTCTTTAATTGGGGCATCGTCTGGAGTCCAAAACATGTCCTGAAATGAAATATAGCATTCAATGACAAGAAAGAGAAAAAACAACAATCTTAACCACTGAACAATCAATACGGAAACATTTTGCTGAAGAAGATCAGAGTGGTTGAAACGCATCTGGCAGATTGATGTTTCAGCCCACAGTGTTTATGCCTCAGACCTTAAAGTATAAACATTGTGGGCTCAAATATCAATAGGGTTTTATGATAGCTTTATTGTGGCTGGCATAAATGATCATTGGCAAAATTCTTAAGGAAGCCATTAAAAAACAAAGTATTGAAACTTTTGCCTTTGTGAAAGAGCCGTTTTGTTTTGCTTTCTGTTGAGAGGCTGCTTTTGCCAGGAAGTACAAAAGATTGCAGGAGATTCAAAAATTGAGCCCAGATACCTGAAAGCCAAATTAGGCGTGTAGCAGGTAAGTACATATCATGCTTCCCCTTAATTACAGGGAAACAAGGGGCAAGGAATTCAATTCTTACTGTGAAGGCAGAACAAACAGAAGGGGAGGTTCATCTCTTGAGTGCTGATATAGCACTTTGGCCCCATGGAAAGCCTTGACCCCAATGGAGAACACCCCCCTTAAGGCTTATAACCATCCATAAGAGCCAACATAAACACCTACTACATGCTTTGGAAAGTGGTTTGTCTGTCTTTCTGCTGTCTATGCATTTTGACATCTCTTGAGATATTGTCCAATTTGCCATGATGGTTCCCAAGGCGGAGGAGTTGTTTTTTGCCTATGTTTGGATACTGTTGAATGCTAAATTGATTCAAGATGGTGGACAGAAACATTCCAAGCTGAACCAATCCATCTGCCTCTGGAGATATCATCACCCAATCTAGCACAACAGTTCCCTGAGACCTAGCTGGTAATGGAAATTCCTTGTGTTCTCACTTTTGACTGTGACCAGACTTATTCATTTTTTTTTAATTACTATTTTGGATTGCCCCCATGAGAAGGCTGGGACTGCTGGAGTTTGTTTTCTCTGAAGCAGGACAGTAACCAGATTTTGAGTTCGGATACCATTGGATAACATTTTGAATCGAAATAGTGGATTGAACCTTTCAAAGCTGCACCGATTTTAACCAAATTTGGCAAGAAACTAACAAATTACATTTATAAATCTCTGTATTTTATGGGTCTTAGAATTTTTGAGCAATGCTGGTTACTTCCTGCTAGTCTACCAGAAAGTTGAGGAAGTTGCTTGCCTGTTCTTTATGCATTTGGACACCTTTTAATACATAGTAACCAAATTTTGCATGACGATTGCTGGCCAAATTTTGCATGACGATTGCAGGATTTCATACATGTTTGGATACAATTGGAAACAAATTAGAATCAAGATCATACTTTTAAAACTGCACTGTTTTTTTTTTTGGTTCCTTAGAATTCCTAGGCATTCCTAGAGTTTCATTCCTAGAATGAAACTAGAAACTGAACAATTTATTCACATAATGCAAAGTAAAACTATGAAATCTGCTACTGGAGGATGTATTGATGGCTACTAATTTAGATGGCTTTTAAAAGGGTATTAGATAAATTCATGGAAGGTGATGCTGTCAGTGGCTGCTAGTCATGCTATATATAACCTCTAGGATCAAAGGCAGCAAGCCTCTGCCTAGCAATTGTTGAGAATCACAAGAGGGAGAGAGAGGACAGTTATATTAATGTCCTTCTTGTGGACCTCCCATACACATTTTTTTTAAAAAAATTATTTATAAAATTTTCAAATTTAACAATAAATAAGTAAAAAAAACCATTCCATTTGAATTATACTTCCAAATCTAATCTTTCCACTTTCAGACTTCCTTCAGTCTATCTGGAAATTTTCATGTTTTCACAATTATTCACATTTCTTACATCTATATTGTTTTGTTTTTTTAACCAAATTAATCTTAACAATTATTATAAAACAATATTTCTTTCCATTATCATCACAGAGCTTCTTGAAAACCTACAAACGTTAATTGACCTTCACATATATTCTTAATATACTCTGTAAATTTATTCCAGTCCTAGGTAAATCTCTGGTCTCGCCGGTTCCGAATTCTCCCCGTTAGCTTGTCTAATTCTGCTTATTCCATCAACTTCATTCTCCATTCTTCTTTCGTTGGGATTTCTTCATGGACCTCCCATACACATTTGGTAGGCGACTGTGAGAAAAGGTTGCAGAGCCTTTGGTTTGATCCAACAGAGCTGTTATATTCTTATGAACTGAAATCCTTGCTATACATAAAGCAGCCACTGTGAAAGTGTGACAGCACATTTCATTAATTTCTAATGTTTGTCGCTAAATGCCTTTAAATTCTCAAGAACACTGGAGAGCACTTGTCACTTAGGTAATTCTTCATTGCTTCAGTGGTAGTCCACAAAGCTCTTAACATGTCAGTGAGGATTTTTTTAAATGTCATAGGATGGCCTGAAGAGTGCTTTATTTAGCATTCTTTTTAATGATGTTTATCTCTTTCTCCCCATCAGAGGATTCATGGGAAATATGGATTCCCTCCACCACACAGAGATCATCAATATTCTTCCCTTCTTTCCACAAGGACCACATTTCCTGTCATATTTTAACTCCTTAGTTTCTCAGGACCACAACAGTGGAACATTTAATTTCAGCACCTTCTTAATCAATGTTGGGTTCAGTCTCATAAGAGTTGCAGCCCCAAACATCTAAAGGGCACCAGGTTGGTCAAGTAGTTTACAGTGCTGTTATGTACTGAGTTGAATAGGATCCAAACTGCAGCAGTCTGATTGGTCCTAGAACAATAGGATCCAAATTGCAGCAGTCTGATTGGTCCTAGAACAATAGGATTCAGAATGCAGCAGTCTGATTGGTCCTAGAACAATGCATCAGTATGACCACCCAATCATGCTCCAGATATAAGTGAATCCACAACCTGATTGGCTTACAGTAGAATTCCAGAATTAGCCAATCATGTGCAGCCCATTGTGTAAATAATGTATATAAAGCAGATACTTTAAGGGGACTTCCATTCATTCCTCCTCACCACTATGAGCTGAATAAAGAGCATGAAATCACTTTGCGACTCTGAGTATATTTCAAGTGCATTTAAGAGTCCTGTGGGTTCCTGCCTTTCTGCAAGTGCTCTTATTATGCATTTTTTGCCATTTCTATCTTCTTCTTTTACATTATTTGAAATTAGGACATATTTAGCTGTCTTGTTTTATCTCAAGGTAGAATTTCATGCATCAAAGATGACACAAAGGTTTGAGGAGGCTGGTAATGCACAGACACAGCCCAACTGACATATGGAATATGCTATCATTTTTTCTTACTAAACCTCTTGCTTGGTGGTGATAATACCATAAACAAATATTTCAAGTCAATACACTTTTTAATGCTCCTCAAATGCTCTTACAAGAAGCATTTCTGAACGGCACAGTGTTTCATAGGATAAGGACTGTGAAAGTGTTGGAAGTAAACTAATTGCAAACCATTAATTTAGTTGCCTCTTTCCCCCCATCACTTCACTGCTGCAGTCCATGTACATTCAACAGTTTATGTTGATCTACCCCAGCCTTGTGTCTTCCAGATATTTTGGATGACAACCCTGATCAACCCTGACCATTGGCCATGCTGGCTGGGGCTAGTGGGAGTCCAACAAAATCTGGAGGGAACCAGCTTGGAGGGAAAGATGCTTCTAAATCTGTACCGCAGAAAGGAGAAGAAAAAATGCTTAGCAGCAGCATGATATACACAAATGGAAATGTATTCTTTCTCTGTCTTACTACAAAGATAAATCAATTAGCTTTGTATCCACTACCATGCCCTTCAGAGGTTAATCCCACCATACACACAAAAAAGGTCTGATATTCATCTACCATTAGCTGGAAGTAAGTATCGCTAATTCAGTAGTATTTACTTCTGAGTAAACATGTAAAGGACTGTAGCTGTTAAGGAAAAACCATATGCAGCCCCAATGCTGGAAAATAAAACCCTGGTATAACAATATAGAGAAAATGTACTTGAATTTTATTTAATTTACATGTTTCAAGTTTGTTTCAAGTAGTTATAAAAATCCATGCAAAAGCTGGCTTAATACAAACCAAGCACTTAAGGAAAACTAACTCACATAATATAAAAGCATGTTCAAGAGAATAAAGCAATAAAAACCCGCAATAAATATACCGGTAACTCTTTTTTTGGCAGTGGAAATTTATATCATATATATATCATAATGTGCACATAAAAGGAAGAATGAAATTTAGAAGTATAAATAAATGTTTTAACATTTTTACATGATACTTTTCCTTACAGAAGATGAGGGATGTGTTTAGTTTGTTTTTTCTACAGCATGGTGCAACTCTTTCCCCTTGAAGTGACTGGGGATACTATTATGCCACTGAAGTGAATGGAGAGCTGCTCTGTTCATTCATACTCTGCAGGGCAGTTGTGTTTGCTGCTAGCACTCAGCTCTGTAATTCAGGGGTAGCCAATGTGGAACCTCCCAGACATTGCTGGACTATAATTCCCACAACAGCAAAGCATGGAGGCACCATGCTGGCTTCTCCTGCTGTAATTTCTTGAATCCGCCTGGAATAGGATGGAGGTGAAAGAGTGCAGAAATATCATCAGCTTGAGAGCTTTTTAAAAATTGACCAAATGACTGAGGTAGGGCAGCTAAGGCAAGTGAAATAAATAATTCAATTCACTCTTCATCTTTATTATATTCCCTACCATATAAGGGCAGAACGTGTCAAGGTTTGTGGCAGAAAAAAATTAAATATCTGGAACAACCATCCTAGAGAACTTCAGAGGAGACAAAGTATTATTATAATTTAAAAGGACAGCATGTCAAATATATTTAGGTACTAAACTCTGATTTTGTAAATATTGAAAGAAGCCAGAAAGGTCAAAAAGAAGCCTTCACCAAGCTAGAAGGGTGTAGGGATAGTTTAATAAATGTGTAACTAATCTTCATTGAAAATGCACTTTTAATATTTAAATACTTGCGGAGACTTCAAGTTAGTGAGAGAGGATTATTTTATGAATAATATTTACAATAGGCCATAAATTCTTTTCAGGAGGCGTGTGGTGCAATCCAATGCAATGCCCTTGAAATAATGCCTCTTTCTGAAACCCTGAAGAACTGCTGACAGTCAGTTTAGATAATACAGCACTAGATGGACTTAATAGCCTGACTTGCCATAAGGTTGCTCACTCACTTCTTGTTCTTCACATAGTCATTCATTCTTCTTCACTCAATCTACACATGTAGAAGTTATACACATTTAGGTTCTGTGTAGAAGAGCTGATGAACACATGGCGATCAAGGAGCAGGCATGCCACTGCACTCTCTCCCTTCCATATTTTCACTGTAACCAGTTGTGCCACAGGGCTTCTTGTTGTGTCCTGCTAGCTAGCCCCAGAGCTAGCCGTGGAGGAAAGGAAGGGATGCACTGAAAATCACCTGCAGGATCTAAAATCGTTTAAAACCATGCATGACTTTATTGTGATTGAAAAAAAGTGATTTGCTCTTGCTCGTTTTAATAAGGTATGTTTTTGTGATGTGTGCACTCCTCTGTGTTTTCTTTATAGGTCAGGTACTCATGTATGTATAAAAATCTAGTAATGCCTCTAGATAAGTACAATATATATTACCCATAAACAGCCTCGACATTTTCTACAATATTGCCTTCCAATGTATAACTGCGTTTCGTGTCATCAGTGTCATATGAATAACTTATAAATTGTTTAATGTTTAGATTAGAATTGAGGACCAGGAGAAGCAGGCAGTGTAAGCTTCTGCACAAAGCCTGAAGTGCACAACAAAACTGGCCATATAAGCTTGAGATGCCTAAACTCCTTGGAGTGACAAGAAACAGCAACTAGTTGGGGGCTTGTAAGCAGGGCCGTCTTTACCCGGGGGTGCAGTGTACCCGGGCACCGAATTCTGGGGGGCACCACATGTAGACGTACTGTAGTATACCTGTCCCTCTCGATTGGCAGCAGGGAAAAGCAATGGAGCAAAAGTCCGTGCCCCCCTCCTCCATCGGTCTGTTTCGTCAAATATTCCTGATGAGTCAGGAAACAAAGCAGTTTTTTCTTGCTTTTTCCCGTTGTTGTTACAGGTGAACGATTCCCCCCTAAAAAGCTCAACAACTTTGAATTGCCCCCCCAAAAAAGGAAAAAGGTCAACAACTTTGGCTTCCCCCCAAAGGGTGGCTAAACTAAACTTGGGGGTATTGGGCAGATCTTTGCACCCCGATGGCGAATATGCTAAAGACGGCCCTGCCGGTACGTATGACCTCATACCAGAAGAGCACCCTGAGATCAGCACACATTCCATTGGCAGTGTTGCAGAACTGGCACCTCTTTCTCCTGTAGTCATGATAACAAAGAACTTGAAAGGAGGAGGCTTAAGCAATTGATCTGGATAGCTGCAGGTGGTGGGGGGGAATACAACACCCTGGGCAGAAAAGACAGCATGCTCTGGACAACATGAGCAGCCTGACCTCTGCATCCTCTTGGAGCATGACACATGTGTTGCCACAGCTCCACACCTTCCTCCTCCTCCCTTCTCACCACTCTGAACTTTTAGATTGTCTCTGTGTATAAGAGTTCTTTTCCTGAATTGTATTCAATAAATGTGTCATTCTCATCTGCTTCCTCTTATAAGAGTTCCACCAGGTTTGCTTTGGGGTTTGTTTGTTTTTAAAGGTTCCGCTTTATGCACAACACTCTGATTCATATAGTTCTGCTATTTTTCTGTGCAGATGTATGGGGCAGCTGCAAGGGTACCAGGAAATATTTTGGGAGGAGTACCTGATATCCTTTGTTAGTCTTTGGAGTCTCCTCTGCCCTGGAGGAAGAGAGGGATAATATGGAAAAGTGCAGATATCTGCAGGCAAAAGACAGTTAGTGCCACCCCACAATAGTAGCTTACCTTATTGTCATTGGTTATAAAGCAACCATGTCCTCTTTTTTCTGATGGAACTATCACAGTAATGGCCACAAGGTGGTATATTGTACACTAGGAGTCTGGGTCTGTAATACCTAGCTACTTTATGCACCATTTCCACATCCCTGTTGTACATGGTTTGTGCATTGTAGCCCTCTGTGGTCCCATGCCACAGCTGGTTGTCAACTGATCTCGCATTCCATTCTAACAGGACCATGCATCCTGCTCCTTTGTTGGTCGGATTTAGTGTCATGTTTCTCATTTTGAAATCCCCATGTTTCTGTTTTCAGCAGAAATAAGGAAGAAACATGTTGTTGCTTCTTCTTTTTTAACGCTTTATTGAATTCCAAAAGAAAACAAACAATCAAAGGAAAGAGAACAGTCAAGAAAAAAATAATACACATTTCCACAAAATTAACTTCTTTCGTTTCTTCATCTTTTTCAGTATTTCCATCACATCGTTTGTTTGCATCTGCACTCTAACTAAACATTACTGTTTCTGGCAATGCTTTTCAGCATCACTGTCTTGCCCAGCTTTCAGCTTTCACTGTCATGCAGGTCATTTATTCTAGGTATATTTTGACTCGAAAGGAGGAGGCAGTCAGGATAGTTTACTGCACTCTGATGAAACATTCTTGATAGCAATGCATTCCAGCAGTGAGCATCACAGCTCCAATCCAGGTTTCACCCCCTTGCTACAGTTGAAGTCTGAGCCCCACTTACATGGAGGTAAGCCCCACTGAATTTAACAGGACTAAGTTCTAAGCAGACATAATTAGGATTATTCTGTAAGCCAGTGATGTATAGGGATGGGGTGTTAAGAGAGGGGTAGTCCCTCTCACAGAGGACACGTTGTGCAACTTCTGGAGTACTTGGTGTCCCCATCCTGCACTCAGCTCTCACCTGTGGCTGCTAGTAGCCGTCAGCATGCAGCAGCAAGATTTGAAGTGAGGTTTTGGGTGGTGCAAATGGCGCCTGTAACTTGGTTCCTCATAGCCCTTCATGCTATATGTGGAGTTGAACACATTGGTCAAAGAAGCAGAATATGAACGGCTGGCTTCACCGACCAGCCTCATTCTGGAATCAGAACTCAGCCCACACATTTAATTGTGCATACATATGTATGCATGCTGTTTTCCAGCCTTCCAATGAATGATTGAAAGTCAAGGTCCAGGGCTAGTGGATGGTATAAGGGGAATAACGTGACGTGAACAGCATTTATAACTAATTGGTAGCATGGTACAACATCTGCCTATTGCCATAGTGTTGTATGAAGTTCAGTCCTTCTGCTTCTATTCATGGACTCATGATTGAGAAACAAAACATGATATTGTACTCATTCAGTCCCAAGGCCAATGAAGCAACAAAAGATTTAGATAAACTATTTCAAAACGCTAGTACTCATTAGAGTACTAATGATGAAATGGAATACACAGAATGCTACAAAAGATCTCATTCACGAACACTGTGGTATGTTTGTTATCTAATATCCTCTGGTGTGAATGGTTGGAGCCACATGTTTATTGGTATTGGTTTAAAAGAATAGGAACTTTTGTTGGATGTCATGGTCTTCTTTTTGGATGATATAAAGGGGGACCCTACTGCCCCAAATATCTTAGCAGTCCTATTTCCAGTTATACTCACACGAGGCTTCCCAATCCTTTCTAGCTTCCATATAATTGAGCATGGACTGTGTGGGGCAGTGATTGCTCAGTGATTTGGCCCCTGAACGTTCCTCCTCTTTCATGCTTTTCATTCTCTCTTGCACAATGCTTTCTTCCCTATGACAGGAACACCTTGTTCTGTTGAGACGCCTCTGCATGGAACAACTTCAAAGCTGCTACTTAATTTACGTTCAACTTCCAAGGGCTGAATGGAGGAGTCAGATAGTGGCAGGCCATTTTAGGCTAACTGTGTAAAACATGTTAGGTACAAATGGATTACAGCACTTTGACATTTTTGTATGTTCTCACGGCTCACAGATAAATGAGCTGGGCCAGTGAACTCTGGAAAAAAAAAGAACTTCTGGAAAGACTAACGCAGGTTCTGATCCTCCTGACACCTAAATTGCTTTGCTTTGGGGGGGGGGGATTCTCTGGATTCCCCAAACTTCATATTTTTATTCATTTCACCCATCCTTTTAAATCTTGCTCATTTCCCTTCTTTACAAAGGGCTAGTTGATCCTTTATTGTATGCACATAATATGCACATGCATATAATATACTCACTACTTCCCCAGTGCACTTCATGCATCTGATAGGAGGAACTCAGAGTCTTCGCTGATAGGAAATATAAACAGTATAAACAGAATTAGTTGATCTGAAGGCTACTTATTACTTTATGCACCAAGTGCATTTGCCCCATGTATACTGGTGCTTGTAGTAGAAATATTTTAACATGAAATCAGAAGCAGCTCCTTCAAGGGATGCCATTACCAGTCCTGGCATGTTTTCAAATGCTTCTTTCCCTTTTATAGGGATAAATTCAGGTGCAACGGTGCTTCCTCCTATAGTGGGCTTTGAACCCCAGACTCCATCAAGATTCTTCTGCTTAGATAGCTGCATCTCACACCACTCCTAAATTCAGATTCAGAAATCTCTAGAATGTACGAAAGAAGTCTTGAGTCTGCATTCTGATTTTCCCATGTGGATTGCTCACAATTCTTTCATATTTTTCTTGGCACCTTTCTGGCATACCTTTGATCATGAAGAGCATTCTTCTGTCTGGCTTGAGATGTGATATGCATACACAAAGCCAGTGTCTGGTAAATTGGGGTGAGTGAACAGCATGTTCCTCTCCCTGTGACTGCCACCTCAAATCATGGCATGCATGCATACATGTCTGAATCAGATTAGGGGTGGTTACGCTATGGTCCTCCGGATGTTGTTGGATTTTACCTCCTGTCACTCTTAGCTAGCACAACCGATGGCCAGGGAGAGCTGTAGTCCAACTATATCTGGAGGCCACAGATTAGATAAAAGTTTTCCTACCATCTCCCCCTAAACATAGCAATGGAGATAGCTAAGTTCATGCGCTCAGATGGAAGTCACTGAGTGATGATATAGAATATGAGAATATTTTTTTTTTTAGTTCTCTGCCTCGGATGTTTGTATTGTTTTTAAACCTAGTAATATGAGTCAGGGGTGTGTGTGTGCGTGAGTGTGAATCCAGATAATACCCTGGGTCCCTTCCAAACCCATGACCCTGTAGCTGTGAGGGTAGAATCTATAAGAGAAAACCTGCCAGACTAGTTCCTCTGTTAAGGCAATGGTTGGCTGGCAGCTGTCTTGGGAAAGGTCTCTGAACTGAAAAGCAGCACACGCATGTTTTAATGATGGCCACCAACTTGAATGTCTTTAAATGAGGATTGGACAACTTCATAGAGAATAAGGCTATGTATTTTTAATCTTTTGTTGGAAGCTGCCCAGAGTGGCTGGGGAAACCCAGCCAGATGGGTGGTGTATAAATAAATTATTATTATTATTATTATTATTATTATTATTATTATTATTATTATTATTATATAAGACTATCAGTGGTTACTAGCCATAATGGCTATGGCTATGCTCTGCCTCCAAGTCACAGAAAGTAATGCTTCTGAATACAGAAAAACCGGAAAGTGCTCTTGTGCTTGGGTCCTGCTTGTGGGTTTCCCATAGGCATATGGTTGGCCACTGTGAGAACAGGATGCTAGACTAGATGGGCCATTAGCCTGATCCAATAGGTTCTTCTTATCTTCTTGGCTCGTGGAAAGCCTGGGCAGGCACTTCAAGACAATTTGATTGTATTGAGCATTGGCTTACCATTGGCCAGGTGCATCATGGTAGACTTAATGCTACATGTGTCTGGCTAGGAGCCAGTTGGGTAGGGAAAGAAGCTCCACTGAACCTCATGGGGATTTTTCCTATGCAGGCAGATGGGATTGTTTGGACCCAGGTTTACTGCTGCATAACATGTAAAGAGAATCATACCTCCAGAACAGAATGGACAAAAACTTCCCCATGCCAGTCTGAATAAGAAATAAAACACCTGGCCCTGTTGATGGTTTTTTTTTTCCTTTTGTGGAAGAATACCCATGGGACGCAGGTGGCGCTGTGGGTTAAAGCCTCAGCGCCTAGGACTTGCCGATCGAAAGGTCGGCGGTTCGAATCCCTGCGGCGGGGTGCGCTCCCGCTGCTCGGTCCCAGCGCCTGCCAACCTAGCAGTTCGAAAGCACCTCCGGGTGCAAGTAGATAAATAGGGACCACTTACCAGCGGGAAGGTAAACGGCACTTCCGTGTGCGGTTCTGGCTCGCCAGAGCAGCGATGTCACGCTGGCCACGTGACCCGGAAGTGTCTCCGGACAGTGCTGGCCCCTGGCCTCTTGAGTGAGATGGGCGCACAACCCCAGAGTCTGTCAAGACTGGCCCGTACAGGCAGGGGTACCTTTACCTTTACCTTTACCTTACCCATGGAGGCAGTGAGAGATTTTACTTTCTTGGGCTCCATGATCGCTGCAGATGGTGACAGCAGTCACGGAATTAAAAGATGCCTGCTTCTTGGGAGAAAAGCAATGACAAACCTAGACAGCATCTTAAAAAGCAGAGACATCACCTTGGTGACAAAGGTCCGTATAGTTAAAGCTATGGTTTTCCCAGTAGTGATGTATGGAAGTGAGAGCTGGACCATAAAGAAGGCTGATCACCAAAGAATGGATGCTTTTGAATTATGGTGCTGGAGGAGATTCTTGAGAGTCCCATGGACTGCAAGAAGATCAAACCTATCCATTCTTAAGGAAATCAGCCCTGAGTGCTCACTGGAAAGACAGATCGTGAAGCTGAGACTCCAATACTTTGGCCACCTCATGAGAAGAGAAGACTCCCTGGAAAAGACCCTGATGTTGGGAAAGATTGAGGGCATAAGGGGAAGGGGACAACAGAGGACGAGATGGTTGGATAGTGTTCTTGAAGCTACCAGCACAAGTTTGACCAAACTGCGGGAGGCAGTGGAAGACACGAGTGTCTGGCATGCTCTGGTCCAAGGGGTCACAAAGAGTCGGACACGACTAAACGACTAAATAACAACAACCCATGGAGGAACTGAAGTGAAAACGTTGCAATGGAATTCATAATTAATGTGTGTGCATTTATCTGGTTTTAGGTAAGGCCTATAAGCAGGAGACTAGATGCCTGCCCACCCCTGCTTATGGATTATTGCTGCAAAATCTGTGTGAATGTTCACATTTGATTTTTCATGCCTATTGGCCCATATCTTTTATTCTATAGAAGAAAAGGGGGTTTCTGAAGTTGTACCAGAGTTTACACAATGGTTTAAGAAAGCATAACAGAGCTGCGCAGCTCCTTTGATGTTTTACACCACCTCAGGAAAGCATGGTGAGTCATGAGTGTTTCTAAAATGTTTGAAACGCAAAGTACTGCATACGTGTGCTATATGATTTAAGCCATAAAAACACCACAAAAAAATCCCAGATCTGAAGAACAGTGAATGCTCAAGCCTTATTTTAGTATTGAATGATACTTGATGGGAATCCAGCATTATTAACAACAGTGATATGGAAGCATATATTCAGTTTCAAGCTAATTTGAAAATATGGCAATCAAGATGTGCTTAAAAACTGAAAAATTCATCAGAAGGAAAAGGTTGCTGCTTGATCTGACAGCTCTCTGGCTGGCCCATATACAATTCTGTTTTTATAAGGAATCTTCTGTGATGAAAGCAAATGGAGAAAAAAGCAACCAAAGGCTACATTAGGAACATCAGTCCTGCAGTTGGTTTTTGGGCTGTCAATGAGCAAGGCATGAAAGCAACAGCCTTCCCTTGCTGTTTTGTTCCCCCCAGCAACTTCTATTCATAGGTATACTGCCTCTGAAGGTTCTACTTTGCTATCGTTGCTCATAGCTGTTGATAAGACACCCTCCATTCCCTCCCTGTTCAAACCTTTTTGAAGCATACTGGTCATTACTGCATCTTGTGGCAGTTAATTCCATAGATTAATTGGGCACTTTACAAAGAAGTGCTTTCTATTGCCTGCTGTCCTAAACCTTTTGCCAGTATGTTGCCCAACACCTCCCTCCATAAGACACAAAACTGATAGATGTGAATTTACCTTGAACCATTTCAAATATTGTGATGAGACAAATTCTTACTTGTCCTCCATAATGTGTAGAGAGGAGGCATATCTTATGTTTGGAAATGCACAGTAGGAATGGCAATGCCTAAAACTTTCAAACACATGATGACTGTGTGCTTTCGGATATATGTCTTTTTACATTGTACAGTATTTGCTGGAGAGAGACGCTGTAGACAAGGGACAGCTTACATTAACTGAAACCAGAACTGGTCTTCCTGAAACAAATTTAGGAAGTGGGTGGGGGAATTCCCCCCCCACTCTTCTTCATAAGGCTCCACATATAGAGTTTGTGGGAAGACAGTCCCTTCCTAAAGATGACAACCAATATGGGGTTTTAATACACCTGTCCAGTTTTTCCCCCTACCAGTACAGGATGGTGATGATGATGATGATGATTAATAAAATAGAATATATTATGTCTTGGCTAGTCTTAGAAGATCTCAGAGCTTTCACTTATACCCCAGAGAGACAAATCTGCATCATCACCACATCCTCTCAGGAAAAAAAATTCTGCATCACCCTAACTTTTCCCTTCTGTTCAGTTTGTTCTGATTCATGAAAGGGTGTTTCAGACACACAGTAATCTGCAATGGGATGTAATAACCTTACTGTTCCAGAGAAGAAACTCTGACGCATCCATAGGATGCATTGCCTGTACTTTCCTTGGGTTTTCAAGGTTATTTTATTTATAAAATGTGAAGTGTGGCTCTAGAACAGCTAACTTGGCAGCCAAGTCAATAAGGGGATGCAAATAAGATTTGCAACAAACACTGTTGGAGGTTTAACAATGCAGTTAACCAGAGCGGTTTAACAACCAGTCCTTTTCCTCAGGGAACTCTGAGAATTGTAGCTCTATGAGGGAAATAACAGCCCCCTAGCAAGTCTATGCACTTTAACAAAACTACAATTGCCAAGATTCTTTGGGGATGTCATGGCTGTTAAAGTGATCTAATAGTGCTTTAAATATATGGTTCATTATATTGCATTATATTGCCTGGGAAGGTGGAGCCAGACCAGGGCAGAAGCATACAGATTTCAGCAGTTTAAGTGTATTCCAGGCATGACAGAGATTATGAAGGTCAGTGGCAATGTTCTGCATGGGGCGACACTTCTCTGTAAGGATCAGATTTGCCATTTGAGAGTCGGTTTTAAGCTTTGGATGATATGCTAATTGTGCCCACTGCATGGCACCTGTTTATTTGAATCACTTTGAGAATATCCCTGCAGAAAGGCACTGTATAATTATTGTAAACATGTAAATAAATTTTAAAAGCTTTTGGGAAACTATGGAGGTGGGAACAAATAAGTATGGTTAAAGTAACCATAGGTCATTTGGTGGTTACAAGCAAATGCAAAGTTGCACTGCTAGTTTGGTTGTATTGAAATAATTACATTCCAGAGAAAATAGAAGTATAGTTAGTGACAGCTGCTCTTGGCTGCATGACCAGGTCCAACTAATAGGGAACAAACAGCCATTGTTGTTGTTTTTACACAGCACAGGAGAAGCAGCTCTTCTTCATGTAACAGCATATTAAAGGGAGGCCATCTAGTTTTTACAATCTGTATTTTTAACAGGTGCCTCAGCAGAAGCTGCGGAGGTATTTGTGATCCACAAGGTTGTTCAAGGTCAAATTTATCACTTCAAATGCCCCACATGAGTTGCTCAAGACACCTGCTTAGAAACTGTCACACTGGTCTGCAATGTTATATATTCTGTAAAGGTTTGTGGTGTTTTCTGGCTGTTGCACACAGCAATGAACCAAACATTAATAAAGAGTAATACATGGGGAAAGGCTACAGGGTAGCAGATTTCATTTCTTCTTTGAGGAAAAATGGAAATTGTGACTCTGGAGGGCAATGAAAAAATGTTGTTTTGAAGAAAATAAAGTAAAGCCATTAGAGTGAGTGGAATTCTCATTCTGCAGGTCTAACCAAGAGCACTTACAAAGCCCTTTTGTGTTTCTTTTTGAGCCACAGGCAAGAGAATTAAGTAAACAGTTTCATATGAATGTTTTATACTCTAATAAATGATCATTGCTGCACAATTATGTCATATATTTTAACAACTTGCCAGTATGTTGAGGATTTTTTCTTTTTAAAAAAATCATATGGTCAGTATAGGCTTTATAGAAGAAACATATTGTATTGTGGAAAGCTGTTTCAGGAGTAGTTAACCTACTGCTCTCCAAAGGTTGTTGGGCAATAACTCCCATTATCCTTGACTATTGGCCATGCTGGCTGGGTTTATGGGAGTTGGAGTTAACCAGCATCTGCAGGGTATCAGCCCAATACATTCTTTACAGCAAAAATCAAATGATAAACAAAACAGAGTGGCCCCGTCCGCTCTGGACAGCTTCCAAAATAATATAAAAACACAAGTAAACATAGGGCTGACCTTGTAAGCCCTAAATGGCCTCGGCCCAGTATACCCGAAGGAGCGTCTCCACCCCCATTGCTCTACCCAGACACTGAGCTCCAGCGCCAAGGGCCTTCTGGCCATTCCCTCACTGTGAGAAGCCAAGTTACAGGGAACCAGGCAGAGGGCCTTCTCAGTAGTGGCACCCATCCTGTGGAACGTCCTCCCATCAGATGTCAAATAAATAAACAACTACCTGGCGTTTAGAAGACATCCGAAGGCAGCCCTGTTTCAGGAAGCTCTTAATGACTGATGTTTTAATGTATTTTTAATCTCTTGTTGGAAGCCACCCAGAGTGGCTGTGGAAACCCAGCCAGATGGGTGGGGTATAAGTAATAAATTATTATTAAAATTAAATTATTATTATTATTATTGTTAGTAGTAGTAGTAGTTTTAAGCATTAAAAACTTCCTGATAGAAGGCTGCCTTCAGATGTCTACAGAAAGTTGTATAATTGTTTATCTCTTTGACATCTGATGGGAGGGCATTTCACAGGGTTAGCACCAGTACAGAGAAGGCCCTCTGCCTGGTTCCCTGTAACTTCAGTTCTTCCTGTGAAGGAACTGCCAGAAAGCCCTCAGAGCTGGACCTCAGTGTCCAGGCAGAACGATGAGGGTGGAAATAATAATAATTCTAATGGAAGGAAAAAGCAAATGGCATTTTCAGAACTTAGGTCCCTTCTTTACTAATAAAAAGGAAATAGCCAGTTTTATTTCTTTTGCATATCTTATATCAGGAGTGTGGGGCTTGTATGTTCCTTTTTAAAAATCAGACATATGAATACATGAAAAACAATCTAACCTGCTGCAGTGTCACTTCTTGAACTGCCATCTCCATATGTTAAATGCAATAAGATTGTTTTAAAATCAGGTTTTAAGGTGTTAGGCACACACTGCAAACACATTTTTTAAAAAAATTGAATAAGCATGCAGGGGAGTTTGTATTCAGAACATATAGAACAGTTATGGTACATCTCACTCACAGCACTATCTCCATGACGTGGTACTCAGACAGAAACCCTGATTATTATATTTTATACAAAATGTAGAAGTACTGACATGAACTCTTTTTAAAAAGTTTCCTGGGTAGGGAGGGGAGTCTGAGTGTGATAGTTCCATACAAATTGGGGGGGGGGAGCAAGATGTGAAAGCAAGATCGATTGCTGAAGCAGGTTTTGTGCTATCTACGGTATTTGAAGCTACATTTTCTTTACACAAACACCATGCTTCCTCTGTTTAGCTCATCACAATTTAATTCTCCTTTGGGGTTCTTTGAATGGGAAAAGAAAGTACATGAAGCCAATTTCTATTTTGGAACTCAGAGTAAAATTGATGGTAGCTTAGGGAAGTTAAAAGTGTTGCTAGAACAAGACAGCATCTTGTATTATTGCTTTATTCTAAAAGTTCTGGTTTGTGTCCCTGCCCCTAAATCTGGCGATACAAGCACATTATGTTGTAATTGCCATTTCTCCAAAGACCACAGCAGGTGTCTGTGGAACAGAACAGTGAATTCACTGGGAAAGACTATAGTCTATGCCTAGATGCACCACAGTGCTTCTTTAAGGAGAACTGTGCCATTTAGTTGCTTTTGCAAAATGCTCTCATGGGAACTAACCTGTGTTTACACTGGCAGCTAAGACTTCGTGTCAGGTTCAGAAGGACACAACCAAGTCTGAAGATAAAGAGCAAGGCAGGAAAGATATGATACCTATAGAAAAATCTTGAACGTGTGGCAGATAGAAAAGATCCAGTTATTTTGCCCAGTCTTTCACTGGAGTTTAATGTCAGATTGGGTGGTGGATTGAAATTTGACTTGCTCTTGTTTCTTTGTATATGCATTTTACTGTTAACTGTTGACCATTTTGGAATCGCTTTTTGCAATTCCGATCTGGATAGAAGTGTTTTAGAGTCAGGGCTGGTCCCCCAGGGCATTTGGCTGCTGGAGGCAAAAGAGAAAATGCCACCCCCTGATTCTGCTGTGTGCCTGCTTTTGCATATCCACTCATCATCAGGTTTCATGTATGTAGTAGTGGATGCACAGGTGTGCAGGTGCACAGCACAGGAGGAGGAAGAGGCCAACAAGAGCAGGGCATGCTCTATATAGAGCCTGGATCTGCTGCCCCTCCCAGCTATCCAGAGCCTGAAGTCCTGAGGTAAGTGCCTTACCTTGTCTCATACATGGGCCGGCCCTCTTTAGAGTATAAAACAGTATCAATGCAGAGAGAACTAGAGTGGAAAGGATTTGTTGCCTAAATTTATTGACATGTTTATTTTTGGAGAAATGAGACTATAATGGATCCAGCACTTCTCAATCCTGCTCCAAAAATTCTAGCAGCCTGTGGAGATTCAGTCAATCCTGGGGGAGGCAAGAAGTTGTCCAGATGTTGTATAAACTGGTAAATAAAAATGTTACAAAATTATTTGTGAACTGATAGCTGTATGAGCAGTACACCTCTAAATGAGCTTGAAAATACAATGTGTGTATATATAGCCTACTGTTAGCAGCCTGCCAAGAAACAGCAGAGCTTTTACAGTTATTAAGAAAGTGACTATGTCTGCACTGAGAGGTTTACACTTGACATTGAAGTTCTTTGCTTTCATCCAGGATAGTAGAACGTAAAAAGTAGGAGGTGGTCAGGCAATGACGGAATGTTTTCACTTTGACCTATCTTTCGTAAGTGATCCTTAGTTGGAGGTGTCAGGCCCCCATAGTGTAACTTGATTAGTTTTAAGGTTCTGGCCAGAGAGAATAAAAGGTCATGTACAACACTGATCCCAATATATTGTGGGTCTTCAAGGAGAGGCAATAGAAAAAACCTGTGTTTTATCCTTATTTGTGGGTCCCTGTCTAATTGCGTGTGTTTGTATGTGATCTTCCTGGAGACTGAAGCTTTGGAGGTGGTTGCCCTGGGCACAAAACTGTTAGGGACACAAAATTTCGATACCCAGTGCTGCCTCAATACAGCTGCACACTTCTGTCACTTGGCTCCATTGAAAATGGCTTCTCCATGCGAACCAGGAAGCAACCTCTCCAGACAATGGAACGACTCTTCTTTTCTTATCTCTGCAGATGCAATATCCTGGGTGATGCGGACGCTGTTAGGCAGCTGAATGTGCATGTGTATTCTATCTGTGTCCCACCCATCTCCTTCGCATGGCCCTGGACACTAGCAACCCACGCTATGCCACAGCATCTCCTGCTGGCAAATGTGCCGACAGGCCCCCAAAGGTTGGCAGTTTCTAAGCTACATTCTTATAATTTTGTAATTACTTCATTCTAAGCCCTCTCCGGTAACATTGCTTAGTCCTATTCCTTGGTTTCTTTATTTTGTTGATGCACTTCTGTTCCACTGTCCAACTCTGAGAAACTTCCAGAGTGACTAATCATTAAACAAAAAAACCAATTAAAGCAACAATCACCCACATTAAAAATAGAAAGCAGCAGAATATTACATGTTGTGATAGAGCTGACACTGAATTGAACCTCAGGAACACTTGGAAAATCGTGACATTTCTTGCTACTTTTCTGAGTGCCTGAACAATGGGGATAAACTCCTATCCTTCTCCACAGCTATGGGGGGGGGGGGGAATAGGGATCAAGACCTCCTCCTCCTCACACATTTATCCTGGATCTTGAGCTCAGTGTAATATCAGAAGTCCCAGTTCTTTTGTCTGGAGGTGGGAGCGTAGCAGGATCACAATGAAAACAAATTTTGACAGGCTTGGCAAGGTCAACTAAGATCTGTTGACTCTATGTACCGTATTTGCAGTAGGCTCCCCTGTGGCCACCTCCGTGGTCAGCTGTCAGCTCGCACTGTTATGTGCAAATGTTCTGCAATGTGTGGGGCATCCATATCACATATTTGATTATTGATATTCAGAACATCTTAGAGTACAGAAACAATTCAATTTCATAAATACAGTAGAAAACCAATACAAAAGAGACAGAGGCAGCAGCAGTTATGTTGTACTGAGTGGTGTATTTACAAATGCTCTTGAGGAACAACACCTTTGCTTCCAGGTGCTTTGGACTACTCCTCCCACCAGCGAAGGGTTAAGCATCCCCTCTCCTTTGCCTTTTCTCCACTCAAGGGAAAGGTTACAGTAGCTGCTTTACAGTTAGAACAGCAGCAGCAACAACAACCCACCAGGAGAGTAAGTCCTGTATTGTCCCTTGTGTAGGGCCTAGTATAGATTCTGCAACAAAGCTCAGCATGCAAACAATCAAGTTATTCAAATTCCTCAAGTGACTGAAAAATGAGCTTAAAAGGGCATTTCCTAAAGGGCTAATCACTTCTGACACTAGCAACACCCCCACCCTACCAGCAGCACCACACAAATACATATTTTGCATTAGTGGGATAGTTCAGAAGAACGTTCCTAATGTTGAATTCAAATGAGAATAGCTTTAATTTTTCTGTTTGATGGGGAGCCTTCATTATGCAAATAGGATAGCCTATGGGCAGCTGTCTATTTTGTTGGGCTTTGCTCTTAGCCTCCCCTCCCCCCTTGTCTCTTTTTTAAGGACACAAGTGAATAATGGAAACTTCTACTCTGAAGCTAGTAATTTATTTAACCACAACTTTTCAGGGTATATTAAAAAGAAAAACAACCCCACGTACTAAAGAACAAGAAGATATCAATCTGACAGATTAGCCCCAATGAAGCATGGATTGGCCAGTGAGAAGGAGGGGGAGAATGGTGGCAGAGTCCTAATTAATTTCAGTTGTTTTTCTTTCCAGCTGCAATGGTTGTATGAGACTTAGATTTGTCATGTGTCATGTATAGTACATAGTCTCTACCAAGATTTAAAGAAAAACAAGCCACAGATACAATGTGTTACTACTGACATCCCATACCCTTTTGATACTGATTTTAGAGCCCATGCTATTTTCAAGTCTCCATGTGATAGGACCACCAACTTACACAGATACATTTTCAATGCTAGTAATGTCCAAATAAGAT
The DNA here is from genome assembly GCF_964106915.1 of Podarcis gaigeae. Taxonomy (NCBI): domain Eukaryota; kingdom Metazoa; phylum Chordata; class Lepidosauria; order Squamata; family Lacertidae; genus Podarcis; species Podarcis gaigeae. Next base: position 53,101,799 of record NC_139681.1, on the reverse strand, counting down.
GTGCATGGTTTTTCGGGGTGTGTGTGGATCTTTCCTGTAGCTCAAACATGTACAGTATATTGTATTTGCACTAGAGCATCATTCTCTGGGATTGACAGGGAGGACCATAGCTCAGTGACAGAGTGCAGTGTTCACATGCAGATGGTGCAATCACTGCCATCTTCAGTGAGAAAGATGTGAGGTAACAGGGCTCATCCTAAGGGTGCTGTTGCCAACTGAAATGATCAAGATGGACTAATGTTAGCTTCTTCACATATAGATATTATGGGAGATTTTATAATCGAATCTAACTATGCTAGTTAGTATGTGAAGGGGTTAAGGACCACAGAGTTCTAAATTACTAGAATAGACTTTGTAATGTCACATTCTCTCCTCTCCAAGGCAGGAGGAAGTCAGGCTTGCTTCTTGTCCCCCCCACCCTTCTCTTTGAACGATGTAACTGAGCAGATGTCTGTAAGTAAAGCATTTAAACTTACTTAAGGTTGTGGGCTATTCACTCTGAGAGGGGCGGAGGCAGGGGAGTACATTTTGTAAGTGCTTAATACTGGGACATTTTAAAGGTCTAACAACCTATATGTCCTGCACTTTGCAAACATAGCACATATTTCTGTTTTAAAATCTGCCTGGGGTTGGCTAGAGAGTGAGTCAAGCCCCACATGATTTTTGGATTCAGGCAGTCAGCTGGACCCCCCCCCCCCGGTTTCCCACACAGATGGGACTTCAGGATTAACTGGTATTATCCAGTTATTTTTCAACAGATATGCCTTCAGAACATCGTAGGTCCTGCCATGACCACCCTCTTTTCACTTGCTAGTATAGCAGAGGGAATTGATCATCTAGAGCTTGGTAAAGTTAGCAAAGTTGTTCAAGTGTTTCTGGGTACATCTGGGATGAAAGGCACCATGAGCACTGTTGCAGCACAGAGACCAAGTGACAGAAACAAATATGCATTGAAAAAAAGTAAATCTGTTGCATAAGGAAGGCATATTATAGCAGGCAGGCATCTTGATGAAGGGAGAGCAGGTGGTTCTTGTCCGTTGGGTGTGAGACTCACTGTCATTTAGCTTCCTCTGGGAGGTTGGCAGCAACATACGAAGTGCTGTGGGAGAAACATCAGTGTAAATCCTGTCTGGATTGGCTGGGAAAGAAGGCCACCAGCTGTGGCAACCCACCACTTTGTAATACCCGATATACAATTTTCATCACAGCAGGGACAGAGAAAAAAGTATTCATCCATGGAGCAAAAGGAAAGGGTTTACTTAACAATGAATGCTTAAATGCACACGTTTCAAATCAGGGGTGTTTGCAAGACCACTTGGGACTGTGCTGTGACTATTAGGGTGTATGAGATTGAACAGTGGTTCTTGTGGTCAAGCAGTTATAGCAGTGATAATACGTGTAAGTCACCAACAAGCCTGTGCAGAATCGTCCTAAAATGAGCTCAGGTAGAAAGATATCTGCCTGATTCCCTTTATTCCCTGAGTAGAGAGCACCAGGCTAGATCAAACAATAGGTTGATTCAGTATAATACAATTTCATATACCTAGTGGTACAGAACAAACATAGTTTTGCCACTATGGTGAAAGCAAAGTAGCTCTTCAGGCATAAGGCACATAGGTATACATTGGAATATTTATATTGAATTAGACTTTAGAACTTCAATTTATCTGACTGTCCCCCAACTTTATGGGAAACTACCAAAGTAGCTTTACATAGGTATAAGTGTAATACTTCTTTCCTTCTACCTTCCTTTTCTTCTTCTTCTTCTTCTTCTTCTTCTTCTTCTTCTTCTTCTTCTTCTTCTTCTTCTTCTTCTTTATCACTGCATAGGATCAAACCCGATACCTAAAGAGGAATGATACTGTTGTGAAAACAGTGTTTGTTAGTGTAAAAGATCATTGTTCTCTAAAGGAAGGGAGGGACAGGTTGTGCCAGTAGCAATGGAGATAGAAAACCTATTTGAAACAAACCAATACTAGACCGGTGTGCTTTTGTTCCTGCTAAGAAGTAAGGGCTGTACCGCTTGGGCTTTAATTTATTTATAGTTAAGTGAGGCTGAAGAATATTTTCTGGGTTATAATACATCATTTATAAGATCTTGAGCAGAACCAGTACATGCTTTTGCCATTTTAAAATATAAGGGCCTGTTTGTTTCATACCACTGCACTGCTGGTTTAAAACAAGTGCCCTTTAGCAGTGGTGCCTAACTGCTATAAGAAAGAGAAATCCAGGTACCAAACCTACCGCACCAGGAAAGGAGGAGCAGAAGCTCAGTGGTAGAACATTTGCTTTGCATGAAGCAGCTCTCAGATTCAATCCACAGCATCTACAGGCAGGGCTAGGAGATACCCTTGTCTGAAATCTCAGAGAGCCACTCTGAGGTAGGTGGACCCGTGGTCTGACTCAGTAAAAGATATCTGCCTATGTTCCTAAATGTGGACCTTTGAAACCATGTAAAATGTTTTGGTCCCATTCCCGAATCATCTTGAGCATAAATGGTTGTCTAAGCAAGCTGGGTGTGAGGGTTGCATGAGCCAATGGATAAACAAATCAAAGAAGATGCAAACAGCAATTGGGGTTTCTGTGGATTGTCATTTGCTCTGATTCAGCGGTAAAACATGGGTTTTCCTGGGGAAAGTGCTGGGAAAAAAGAAGATAAACTGCCCAGACACAGAGCTTTAAAGTGGAGACCTGTGCCAGGAAAGCATGGCGCAAAAGGAAGTCTGGGTGAGCCCTAAACCAAAGCACTCCAACTGGACGGTCACTCTAGGCATGATTCATTATGGCTACTTGTGCGAGCAATCACCTTATGCAGTGGTGTTGTTGTTGTTTAGTCGTTTAGTTGTGTCCGACTCTTCGTGACCCCATGGACCAGAGCACGCCAGGCACTCCTGTCTTCCACTGCCTCCCACAGTTTGGTCAAACCCATGCTGGTAGCTTCGAGAACACTGTCCAACCATCTCATCCTCTGCCGTCCCCTTCTCCTTGTGCCCTCCATCTTTCCCAACATCAGGGTCTTTTCCAGGGAGTCTTCTCTTCTCATGAGGTGGCCAAACTATTGGAGCCTCAGCTTCAGGATCTGTCCTTCCAGTGAGCACTCAGGGCTGATTTCCTTCAGAATGGATAGGTTTGAACTTCTTGCAGCAGTGGTACATTGACAAATTCTATTGTAATACCTTGGAATCCACACCGCTGTGAAGATATGATTGCTGACCTGTGCTAGTAGGAATACTGGTTTGTATGAGAGAGCAAAGCAGGGTTTCTAAGGCATTTGTGGGCAAAATGAAGATCCTATCAGTGCCTTCTGAAGCTGCCTTTTATATATTATCTTTTGTACCTGAGATTTAGCGATTGTCAGAGTCACTTCGCTTGCATGCCCCAAGGCTGCAATCTAGAAGGTCAGCTTGTTCCTTCCTTGTATTTGCAAGGAGCTGAAGCCATCAGTCTTTCAGGATAGGGCAGCTTCAAAAATTTTTTTTCAGAAGAGACAGAGAGGGAAAGAGATGGAGAGAAACACCAGTGTGATTAAAAAAAAAAAGTGTGAGAGATTGAGTTGTGGGAGATTAAGACACACAGTTTACTTCTCTCTCCTGCCCTTGTTAGTGCAATGAGTGTGCTTGTTATGCCTCAGCCTCTCTCTCCCAGTCTAAGGAAGAGCCAGTAGTCCTTCAGAGCAGGGCATTCTGGCTTGTGAAGCTGCAGCTTGGCCACAATGGCTAGAAATTATATTTTAAAATATTTAATAGTTTAAAGTTATTTTAGTAATTTTAAACTACATTTTAAAAAGAATTTCTAGTTGCAGTGACAGTTGCAGTGAGAAAGCCACAACAGTGTGTGTAATCTCCTTGGTCACCTTGCCCAGAATGCCTTGCTCTGAAGAACCACCGGCCTTTCTTCAACCTGAGGCAAAGGGAGGGAGCTGAAGGGTGAGGCATGCCCAGTGCTACTGCTATTTTAGAGTTGCAAAGCAATTGAGAAGTGTGTGTGTGAAAGAGGAGGAAGTGGGGTGGAGGGGCAGAAGCAAAGAGGAAGAAGAAGGCAGGGGGTTGCTTTGGAAAGCCATAGATGAGCTTTGTGCCATGTGGGTTGGAGAAGAATTGAGCAAATTTGCTATTCCCCCAATTCTTTCTGCTTGAGACAATTGACTCATTTTGGCTGATGATCGAGCCAGCCTTTGAGAAATTGATAGGTTGTATGTGATGAAAGCAGACTGATAAAAGGAAACCTGCATGAAATAGGAATGTAAGCAGGCATTCTGACTTTTCTTCATCACCATCAGTGCTGTTACTCTTCTGCTACAGTTTCATTTCCACCAAATACTATGTTACTTGTCTTGCTGTCTGCTTTTTAAAAGAAGTTACCTAACAGACGTAATTTAGGGAATTATTTAAATTACAGTGTACAGTGGTACCTCAGGTTAAGTACTTAATTCGTTCCGGAGGTCCGTTCTTAACCTGAAACTATTCTTGAAGCACCACTTTAGCTAATGGGGCCTCCGCTGCTGCTGCACCACCGGAGCACCATTTCTGTTCTCATCCTGAAGCAAAGTTCTTAACCTGAAGCACTATTTCTGGGTTAGTGGAGTCTGTAACCTGAACTGTATGTAACCTGAGGTACCACTGTACATTCATTTCATAATGTTTAGAAAAAATAATCAAATAAGTTTATAAACTTAAATCCTCCTTCTTCCAGCAATAGTGTGAACTGATTGTATTCTCTTGGCTGATTTCTATCCCTGATCACAGGAAAACATGCAAACCACAGCAATTTCTGCTTCCTTTTCTCTTTTCTTTGGAATTCTCTGACTTCTCTAGTATAAAGAAAGGTGGGAAGAGTTGGAAGAGGACTGAGAAACGGATTTGGGAAGGAGACAGCAGAGAGATAAACGTATTTCTCTTTTTTGGACTTTATCTGGCCAACCCTCTGCCCACCATGAGTCTCCCAGCTCTCAGCAGACTACCCAAGAGGGAATGTGGCTCCTGACATATAAATTATTTCCTTGGCAGGGTGTTTCCTGAGTAAGCGATCCATCTGCCAGCCTGACTCTGCAGGGTTAGTGAGAGAAACTGTCTTTTTGTAGTTTGAATGGATGGAAAGACAGTAGCAAATAGGCATTTCTTGTTGGGCTTAGCTGGAATACAGGGTTCAGCTGCCTGTTGAAACATTGCCTGCCTTCCTCCACTTAGTTTCTGTATCATTGCTCCAATCCTTTATTTATTAAAAATAATAATAATTATATACCACTGTGTCATAAAATATATCACAATGGTTTGTAATGATATAAAATCATAAAACCATGCAATGAAATAAAAAAATTAAAAACAAACATCAATAGACCGTTGTGAGGGATATATGCTAAATTGCCTGCATAGACCTGGTGGAATAGAAATTTTTTCAGCAGGTGTTTAAAAGTGTTGCATAGAATGCACTTGCTGATTCTCTGTTGGCAGGGAGTTTCACAGGACTGGGCTGTTGACACTGAAGACTCAATTTCTCATTGTTGTTAAATGAGCCTTACCAACTTGGGGAATGACTAAAAATGCTCTTGAGATGACCTCAGTGATCAAGCTGGAATATAAGGCATAGCTGGGGACGGGATGGGACACTAAAATGTGATTCCTGCATTGCAGGGGGTTAGACTAGAGGACCCCTGGGGTCCCTTCCAAATCTACAATTGTGGTTCGAGGACCCAATCCCCGCTTAGTGTAATGAAGACACAAGGACACGTAATATAAGGTTAATGGGTCAAGAAAAGGCCACAACTTTATTGATTACAGCAAGTGAAAAGGTATTGGCTTAGGCACTGGATCACGTGAATTGACTCCACCCACTCAGAGAGGGGTGAGTCTAAAAAGGGGGGTTTATTCACCAGTAGGTGGAGCCCGTTGATGCTAATCCAAGTATAAGCTCTCCCCTGATGTCACCGAGGGTCGTGCCATGGCCCCCCGCCACACAGGCATCGGACAGGATCCATGACCGCCGGATTCCTTTAACGGAATACCCAAAATTGAAGGCATAGGCGATGGCCACACCTAGCCCTTCCACCGCCACAAACACATTCCAATGCCTAACCTACGCACCAATACCACGAAAGTTGTGACGGTTGCTATGAGGTAGGCGAAAAAACCACAAAGCCTAATGCCAAATGGAAAAATTCCTACCAGGCCCCCTGGACAACCTGGGCGACCAACCTAAGGTCCACAGCAAGGCCAAAAGAGAAATTGAAACCCTGAGCTCTGAGGGAGTGGAGGGTGGATGACTCGCAACGGGATGGCGAAAAGTAAGACTGCGTGGCTGGCGCAGCAACAAGTTAAGCTGCTGTCCACGCCCCCTTCAAGCCGCCTGGTTGGGCGCTTCCCGTGGGCATGGTGCGCCAGCCAGGTGAGTGGGTGGCAGGGGGCTAATGTCCCCTGCTTGAGGCGGAGATCGGATCCCGCCCACAACCTCTCCCCTCTTTGCAGGAGGAGAGTCTTTCTATGATTCTGTGGATATCTCAAAGGTCAGGGTAAAGAGGTGCCTCTTCAGCATGTGATGAAAGGTAGCTGATGAAGGTGCCAGGCTCACCTCTTTGGGAAGGGATCTCTACAACTTAGGAGCTGGCCCAGAGAATGTCATTTCCTGCGCTGCCACCCCCCAAATTTGTGATGATGGTGGACCAGGGCCTGGTCTTGATGTAAGAAAGCATGTGAATGCATGACGATTATGATCAAAATAAGAGAGATTTAGAACATAAATCTCAGTGCAACATAAACTCATATATTCATTTATGTAAGAACCAGATGCTGTTATGTTATGTAACATCTTTTCTTGTTTTCTTTCCCCATTGGCATCAAAGATGTCAAGAGTTAACTCATTCTGAGTTGTGATAAAGAGCTCTGGCCCAGTAGGACTTCACCACATGGCTTGGTGTCCCTGTGAATCACGACACTTTACTTAACAACATGGCAACTTAAAAATGGATGGATGTTTTTTAAAAGCTGCTAGAATATGGGCGCACTTTGAGCTTGGATACTTAATGGTAGGCAGAGCTACCCATTTTATGAGTGCTTTGCAAGTTTGTGCCACACTGTGCTACTAAAAATGCAAAAATGACTGGTGGCTTGCATCTCTTTTATCCTCAGCTATCAAAGATGGAGGGAGTGGTGTCAATGTCAATTGGTGCTCGATCAGCTCATCTCAACTTCAGAGGAGAAAATGCACAAGGTGGGTAACTGATAGAAGAATGCAAGTACTGCACTGAAAATAAAACAAGGCACTGAGCAAAGGAAACTTATTCTATTCCCCGCCATACTGATGCTGCTTTCCCTAAAGCAGAAGAAGAAATAAATTTGTATTTGGAGTTAACTGCTGTTAACTAAAACAACTGGTTCAAATTGAAATGATAAAGTTTCATCCTGGATATAACACATTCTAGGAATGGCTACCTATTTAGACAATCCTAATAAAAGCTTCAAGTATGATTTATTTTTAAACTGTATCACAAGCCCAATTAAGTAGATTTAAGGCTGTAGCTCTATATGCGCTTACCTGGGAGCACCGTCAAACTCAATTGGGCATACCTGCAAGTAGACACATACAGTATAGGATTGTAGCGCACACCTATTTCACTCTGTTCTGCTCAGAGACTATTTTTGTTTCCTGCTAATTTTGAAGCGGATAAGGTAGGCATGAGTTCAGGTTGGTAATGGATTTCATGATGTCTTCGATTTACATTACAATAAACAAAGTCTTCTGGGACCCAAATGCAATCAGCACAAAACAAATCTCTTCTCAACGCTAGGGAAAATGAGCGGAGGATTCCTGCATCCTTAACACTTGTGTACAAGAAGGAATTTCAGCAGGTGTAGTTTTCATGGCAAGCTTTGCCTGCTGAAATACTTTTTTTTCTAGACCACTATTAAAGAGGCAGCAGCCCCCTAACTGTGGTTTCCTTCTATTTCAGGCCACCATTCCTAAGGTCACCAATTGCTAAGATTGACTTCTAAGGAGATGCAGGCATATATTTTACTTATTTACAAAAGTTTTTATATATCACCCAGGGGAGGGGGGTTAACTTGAATAAAATGTTATAGGGGGGGAAGGTAAGTCTCACCCTGCATAATCAATCACATGACGTGGAGCATGCATACCATTTGAATGGCAGTGCCCATCAACTTGGGATGGGGGTGGCCCCCTCCAATATTCTATTGGGGAGGGGGATTAGGGGCCTTGGCCCCTAGGAGTTCTCTCCTATGCCACCACCTTTTAAAATATCAGGATGGTGTACAGCAATATGTAGGCAACAAAATATAAAACACCTCTAAAAGCAGTAAGAAATAATTAAAATGACTGACTAATCAATAAAGTTTTAAATAGGCCTATCAGCATAAAAAGGTCTCATCTCAGACACAGCTCATCTTTTGATGCAAACACTTGATTTCTCATTATGCTCAAGAGGTGTCAGTTGCTACGAGTCTTGAGCAGAATTTGTCCATACCTATGCAAACTTTGGGCCAACATCTGAGTCAGCACAGTTTTCTCTCCTAAAAGCTGATGATTTTACTCAGTGCAACTTTGACCTGATGATTAGATGAAGAAAAGTTAACATGGTGCAGCTCAGTTTATTAATCCGATGTGATTTGTTTGGGAATTATTTTTTTCCTCTCTCTCACAAACACACACTGTCTCTTGCTCACCATTGGCACTTTTAGGAGCTTCATCATCAGTTCCTTGCTAATGGCCAGTTCATTATCTCTATTTGTACCATCTCAGATGTCTGTGCTTGCTTGGTGGGTGGATGCCAATGTACGAAATTCACAGCTTGTTTTGCAGTCTGACTCTTTCTTCTGGCTGCTTAATTATTACTGTAAATGGAAAGCGCAGAGCATAGCTCACCTCTGAGAATAGCTATGAGCAAAGCTGTGCATATGTTCCCAACCATTAGCTGAGGCATCCTTCTGGACCAGCTGCTGGAGGTGGGAATTGGAGGCATCACATTGCTCCCTATCTTGACAGATCCAGAAGGCAGTTCTGGAAGATGATAGCTCTTCTCCTTGGCACTTATGCTGTGGTACTCTCTGGGGATCTATTTTGTCCCTATGCTATTTGGGGGATGGTTGAGTGTGGTCATTTAGCAATTTGGGAGAAGGTATCCTCAGTGTGCTGTTAGTGCCCAGTTCTACTTATCTTACCCATCAGATTTAGTGGAAACCCTGGCAATCTTGAACCATTGTCTTAGTTCACATGTAATATTAAACCAAACCATGGCTTGGTTTGAACATGTAAGCATACAGGCTCCCAGAGAGGAGATGATGACTGCCTTGCTCCTCCTCAAGTCTTCCTGCTGCTACACTGCTGTGAGCTAAGCCATGGTTTCATTTAGCATGTGATTTGAACTTGAACTAATGGTTTATCTGCCCCAGGCAAACCATGAGTGGTAAGCCATAGAATAAACATTGGCTACAGCTCATGTTTTGGCTGGAGGAAAGGGAATATTTCAGAGTCAGATATCTTGGGATTCTACCTTTTTTCAAGGCTATGGATTGGCATTGGGAGCTTTCCTTTGACTCATGCTCTCCTTCCACTGCCCTCTTCTCCCCCCTCCCCATTTGCACATTGGTTTGCTCCTCCTTTTGGAAACAGCTGAGTGCCAAATGATAGTTTGGCATTATGTCTGAACTGAGGCCATGTGTGAGATGCACTGTAAGAATGAATTTACAGAGCAGTGTTTCAGAAATGTCTAAGTGTGGGTTGAAAATAAGATACAAGAAAGAAGGGGTTAATACTGGGGAGACTGTGCCCACTGGTGCAACTGAAATAATAATTCTAGACACCCTGGTTTCAGCACTTGAGGCAGTCAGACATAGACATGATTCAAGTGCAGGAAGTCACATGGTTCACCCCTCTCATGGGCTTGTACCACATTAGAAGACATTAAGTTTTCTCCCTGATGTATCAGTTTTCCACATGGAGGAAGTGCCCACGATGTGAGTGTTTTCCAGCATGCAGTCACAAACATGGGTCCTGAGAAACTGGGAAGTTGATTCAATGTGCCTTACATATTTGTGCCTCTTGCCCAGTATTCACACACTTACTTAATTAGATGTTCTAAACTGAACATTGGAGATGGGCAAAACTGCTGCATTTTGTACTGGAAAAAACATTCAGGACAATATGATTTTCAATCCAGCTTTCCACTGGGTGATCTTAACTCACTAAAATGCTGATCCAAACTCTGACATGGACACAGAAACGATCTGGGTCATGCTAAGCATCCTGGGACCAAATCCAAATCTGTATCTGACTTGAAAGACCAATAGCTCCTGAGCTTGGTTGGGGTTTTAGGATGTGTATCTTTACAATGCAAAGAAGGCCACCATCATATCCTAATGACAGGCTGTATTTATGCAGGGGTAGCAATGTAGTGCCCTCCAGGTGCTGGTGGATTTCCACCATCCCTGGCCACTGGCCATGCCGGTTGAAGTTAATGGGAGCTGGAGCCTAACAATACCTGCAGAATAGCATGTTGACTGCCCATGCTGTACTGGGTCACACCAGGTCTAATGGAATGAGGTTTCCTTCTTTGAAACACTCGCAGCACATTGTGTTTTTTGGCAGCAAATCCTTCTGAGTTCAGTGAGGCTTATTTGCAGGTAAATGTGTATGGGACTGCAGCTTTAGCTTCCAAATTTTCTATTAGTGTTGGTATTTTAATCTGGCAGTCCTGACTGATAATCGTCTGGGAATGGCATAATCAGGAGAGCTGGTGAGTTGAAATGCCACCAGGAACACAAAATTCTAGTGCCTATATGAAAAAGCAGAATGCTGAACATTCCAGTGGCAGCTCAATAGGTGGGAGGTTGAGATAATGCTCTAATAAGTTAGGCTTTCAATCCCTGCTGGGAATTGAAAGCACACACTTTGTTTAGAGTGTGCTTTGTTCACATTGCAGAAACTGACTCATGACTTTGCGCTACTGATATTTTGGGTGAAGTTTCCATAAATAATGTGTATAAAGCAGTATTGTTCAGCAAAAGGGCCAGGGTCAAGAAAATGAGGGACAAAAATCAGACTGTGTGCTAAATTGCTGCAAGACCTTGTGTAATTTTCTGCTCCATTGTTGTGACAGTCTCATAACACGTTTGGATTCAAAGATTTGTCTGACTCGGCTTGTTTTAATGGATTGAGCTTCTTTATTTCTCCTAAAAAGTATCAGCCAGCATGCTAAAATAAGACAGCATAGCAAAAGAAATTCTTCTCTCTGGCAATCACTGTAGTTGAGTAAGATTGTCTTCCATAAACACGGTTTAAAAAATGAGTCCATAAGTGACTGTGGAGGCCAGTTCTGGATCCACATGTCCTTCCATTGTGGGGACATTGGTTTCCGGGCGGGAGTTGATCACAGTGTAGATTTGCCAAGCATGCCTTAGCAAAAGAAATATCCCCTAGTTTGCAACAAAGATGTAACTCATTAAGGGAGCAATCCTATAGCAAAATTTCCTGGGATGGGAAAGTTAGGTTCCAGTGGATCTCCAGCTGAGCTAGAAGGTTTTTGGTACAGCCAGGCTACACCATCTTAACTCCCTCATCTTTGGCTCAGTCAGATATATACAGTGGTACCTCGGGTTAGATACGCTTCAGGTTACATACGCTTCAGGTTACAGACCCTGTTAACCCATAAATAGTGCTTCAGGTTAAGAACTTTGCTTCAGGATGAGAACAGAAATCGTGTTCTGGCGGCGCGGCAGCAGCGGGAGGCCCCATTAGCTAAAGTGGTGCTTCAGGTTAAGAACAGTTTCAGGTTAAGAACGGACCTCCGGAACAAATTAAGTACTTAACCCGAGGTACCACTGTATTGGGGTATTTTTCTCATCCCAGCTGACTAAGCCATGCCTGGAGGATCTCAAACCAGCATGAATAAACCCCGAAAAAAGGGCTTTCGGGGGTGTGGTGGCGGCAGGATCAGAGAGGGGGAACTTAGGCTGGATCCTAAGCCTGTTCAGCTTGGTCATGTGATTTGGCAACCAGGGATATGTTAAGCCTCCCCAAAGGATTGTGTAACTCAAGCACTATTTTAAAGGCTTGTTTCCCCTCTGACAGGCTTAGGCCAGCTCAATCAGCTGTAGCCCTTGTCTTGAACAAAGATTGAACATGGCGTAACTTTATGTCAGCTTAATTTACACAGGTTTGCTTTATGTCAACTTCTTGTGTGTAGGATTGTTCTCTCAATTGCCATCTTCTCTGTCATTCCCTTCTTTAAAGTCAACACTCAACTGAATGCAGACAAATGTTGCGCACCATTCATTCTGCAAGCAAATGCATCTCATAAAAACATGAATACAGGAGTCATTTGCAACTTTAAACTCTTTCTAATACAAAACTTGCTTGTAAAACATTGCAGTCAAAAAGAAGGGGGGCATGTGATAAACACGTATTTCAGAATATAATCACATGCCATTGTATACATAATCTGTGGCGATTGCTTTGCCTTGTAGTTTAATTGTCACCAAGGGCTATAGTTCTTACCGTAATGATATGAGCTTCCACAGTGTGAGATGGTTGAACCCAAGGAACTCAGGTGAGTCTATAACTATTCACTGAACTGTATACTACTGTAATTGCAGTAGGGGCTGCAGAATGCAACGAAACTTGCTGAACTCTGTTGAGTAAACAAGGAAGTAGATCAGCTTTTAACAATGGGTGGCCTGTTAATAATACAGTGAGGCTGTGAAGCCTGTTACAAAACAACAGGGGGGAAATCACTTCTGTTCTCAGTTTCCAAGAAAAAGGTGTTACAAATAGATCCAGGTGAAATGTTTGCCCTTGCCTGGAGAAGAAATATGAGACAAAGAAGTGAAATAAAATCTAGTCATTTGTTGGACCAGTGTCATTTTAATACAACATGATGTCTACATGCTTTGAGAACATCATTACCATTTGTGGGCTGTGGGGTGGACTGCTGATGTAAGATGCTTGGTGCTTTTTATGCTGCAACTTGCAGCATGTATTTCCCCCCATGTCTAATCCTGAGTCTTTGGGATCAAGTACAGGTGTTTGGCCAACTGCATTTGGCAAAGGTTGTAGCTGTACTTGATGGTGAAAATTCAGATAAAAAGGTAAAGGGACCCCTGACCATTATGTCCAGTTGTGGCCGACTCTGGGATTGCGGTGCTCATCTTGCTTCATTGGCCAAGGGAGCTGGCATACAGCTTCCAGGTCATGTGGCCAGCATGACTAAGCCGCTTCTGGCGAACCAGAGCAGTGCACGGAAACGCCGTTTACCTTCCCGCTGGAGTGGTACCTATTTATCTACTTGCACTTTGATGTGCTTTTGAACTGCTAGGTTGGCAGGAGCAGGGACCGAGCAACGGGAGCTCACCCTGCCGTGGGGATTTGAATCTCCGACCTTGTGATTGGCAAGTCCTAGGCTCTGTGGTTTAACGCACAGCGCTACCCGTGTCCCTGAAAATTCAGATACTTAGGACTTAATGCAAAGTGCAGCCCTCAAAGGAATTGGGGGTGGAGATGTGCATAGTTGTGTTTGACTACAATCTCCCACAATTTTAAAGAATATTTCATTTTGCAATATGTGAGATAACACTGATCAAGCCAAGGGTTGTTCATTCATATGAGATTTTGATTTTAAGCCTTGCATGTATAAACCAATCAGAGGATGAGTTCAGACTTCCTTATCTCAGGATAACTATATGTAAACCCAGTCATATTTTTGAATCAGCCCCTATGAAAGTATTTTCAAATGAATATGTCATTGTATAACACTTAAATGTAGACCTGCGAAGCCAAGTGGTTTTCTTTCTCTCCTTAATTGATTCTAATAGACAATTTAAAAAAGGTAGGGAGGTTTTCTTTTCAGCGTACTTTCCGTAAGTGCTCTCTCTAGGGGTTATTAATGAGAATAAATACTGTTAAAGTAGAAAATTAACCTGTCTCAGAAAAAGCAACAACAACATGGTGCCAAATCCAAAATGTGTGGCTGAGTGTCAGGAGTATATCATGGCATTTTAAGATTTCCTTAGTGGATAGAAAATTACTGCATATAGTGTTGTTTCCCAAATAATTGAGACAATCACTTCATAATATTCTTTTCACATTCTCCTTGCTGCACACTGTGCAAAGCAATATAGCCTTGTGAAGCAAAGCATATTCAAAGCCCTGCAATTACTACTGCAGTTTAGATAGCAGAGGAGGCAATAATCTAAAATGATTCTTTAAGCTCATAGGTATTTTATGACTGTTTCAAGGAACTCAAAGCCAGATCTTCAAGATTCTAGTGCAGGATATTTCTCATTTGGTGCCATTATTAGAAAGGAGCAAACAGAGAATCAAATATTTGTGCTGCCAGAAAATGAGGTTCCCCCCCTGCACCATACCATCTTTTAAACAAATATATTTAGTAGATTCTGGACATCTCATGCACATAGGAGAAAACTTTCCCAAAATTCTTTTTTTCTTGTGTCCAGATTAGGGTAGACAGGAATTATGGTGCACATTGGGCTGGGAAGAAGCAAAAAGTACACAAGGCATTTCAGTCACCATTGTGCTAATCTAATACACTTTGTTATGGGTATCCAACTAGGAAGAAACATATTAGACTGGATTTACCTTGATTTATATACAGTTCAGTGTGGCTTGCACCGACAATGAATGCACAGCAGCAGTGGTCACAAAGCAAATGAGGCATATCTATGGTTCACCTCCAGGGATTCATTTGTTAATTATTCCCAATGATATCCAGTGGACTTCACTGACCAGGCATTAGAATCCCAGTCTCCTTGGTGAAGGTCTGATGCTTTCTCCACTGCGGCTACTGTGGAATGTCTTGATTGCTTGAAAGAGAGGACTTCTGCAAAAGCAATATGGGCAAAAAAATGGTTCCTATGTTAGGGAAGTGAGGAATCCTAATGGCTGGAAGGAGCACCATACAAGACCATAGGGAAAAATTTCCAAACATGCTGTACTCCAGACACTTAGGAGTATCATCCCTGGACATTGGCCATTCTAGCTGGCATTGATGTTTCAGACTCCAGCTCTCCATTAGCCTCAGCTAGCATGGCCATTAGTCAGGAATGATGCAACATGTACAAAATATCTGGAGGGCATCATGTTGATGAAGGCTGACCTATGTAGCAAAGAGACAGGGATGGTAGGTAGGGGTGCCAACTCCCTGGGGTGCCCTGGCACCAAAATGTGTGGGTGCCCAAGCACCTACAAAATTCCCTATGGCCTGGGCACCACATTTTGGTGCCAGGGCCATGCACGTTGCATGGCACCCATGGCCCTGGGCACACACAGTTGTGGGACCAAGCTGGCACTCCTAGGAGGGGGAGGGAGGAGATTTAGGAAGTTGAGTGGAAACAGCCAAGAAATTAAGCAACACAGAGTATTTTAATAGGCACACAAAAGGCCACAGGGTAAGGTCAAAGGGGTGGTTTGTCTTGGGATATATAGATGTATTACATACATTTTCTGTGGCAGTCTAGCGGCAGTGTTCACAGTGATGAACTTCCCTACCCTACATATTACTCAGAATTGTTGAGTTGAACAAGATTTTGTCCTACTTAAGTAAGGGTACACATTGTATAGGATTGCAGCCAATAATTGAGTGTTTACAGGTAGCCACTTTTATCAACCAGTAAATTTTATGTGTTCTAAAATATGTAAAGTCCAATGAAAAATATTTTTCCAGTAGTTGGGACAATGCCTCACATACTCAAATTGCACTTACAACTCTGATTCAGTAATGTATATAAACATTTGCTTAACTCTCTGCTCAAAGTTAATTAGATGTTTATTTGCTAAACTATCCCAAAGTGCTACTGAATTTAATGGGGCTTAATTTCATGTAACTGAATGTAGCACTGTAGCCTCAATACAGATTTAACAATGAAAATGTTTTAGAAGATAGTTACTCTGTTTTTCAGTAATGCAAATGTTCATAAAAATATTAAATATTACAGAAGCCACTGTAAGAAAAATAAACTTCAATGGTTTAACTAGGCAAAAAATAAATTAAATTAAATTCAAAAACCTAATGTTCTCAAATGAATATTCTTGCCATTAATTTTGTAAGAATCTGACACAGTATACTGCCTAGTGTGTGTGTCAAAATAAATTACTTCCACAAAATTTATCTCTTTTCTCATGAGTAGCAGATTTCATCCTTCATTTCTCTCTCCACCGCTCTTCCTTGGGTTATTCAAGATGTCATAAACTTAGTCAAGCATGAGGAATGATGTACATAATGAACATGAGATAGAGATCACTAACATACATTAAGTTAATGTTCCATCTTTAAGTAAGCGACACATTTCCTTTAGTATAAAAGCCTGTGAGCAGGGCTTGTTCCGATTTTATTTTTTTGTCAGTTTCTAATGATTTTAGGTGCTTTTATGAATAATTTCTCAGCTGGTGTGTTTATGAACTATAAAGTTATATTATGTGCAGCAGTACAGAAGCTAGTAATCATTGTTGTTATTTCCAAATGTGGATGGTGGATTTCCCAACACTCTCTGCGGAACTAGTGGCTGGAGGCAGTAATGGCTTGGATGAGAACCCATAAAATGAAGCTTAATCCCAACAAGCAAAAGGTGCAGTTGGTGAATCATTCCCATGGCCTGCATTTAAGCAGACGACTGATTCTGGAAGGTGCTGTACTCATGAAGAAGTAGGTACCTGGGGTTACTTCTGGTTCCAGCTTTGTCACTTGAGGGCCAGGTGCTTTCAGAAGCTAGGATTGCCTATTTTATTTATTTTTATTTCAAATATTTATTATATACTGCTTAATAGTAAGAATTCCTAAGCGGTATGATGAATTGCAATTCATCATATAAATGGAAAACTACCTTAAAATGACTGCTGAAGTAGGAAAGTCTTTGTCATGCACCTGAAATTCTGAAAGGAGGGTGCCTGTCAGATGTTCATTGGGAGAGAGTTCCACGGAACGCATGGGTATTCAAAGCTGTGGTTGATTCACCCGCAACAGCTATTCCTAGACTGGGATAGCCTTGCCATAGTAACCCATGCTATGGTCACCTCCTGATTAGACTATTGTAATGTGCTTTATAAGGGACTCGGGTGGCGCTGTGGGTTAAACCACAGAGCCTAGGACTTGCCGATCAGAAGGTCGGCGGTTCGAATCCTTGTGACGGGGTGAGCTCCCGTTGCTTGGTCCCTGCTCCTGCCAACCTAGCAGTTCAAAAGCACATCAAAGTGCAAGTAGATAAATAGGTACCGCTCCGGCGGGAAGGTAAACAGCATTTCTGTGCACTGCTCTGGTTCACCAGAAGTGGCTTAGTGGCCACATGACCCGGAAGCTGTACGCCGGCTCCCTCGGCCAATAAAGCAAGATGAGCGCCGCAACCCCAGAGTTGGCCACAACTGGACCTAATGGTCAGGGGTCCCTTTACCTTTAATGTGCTTTATATGGTGCTCCTGCTGATGGGCTGCTATCTCAAGAGCCTGGAAGATGCTCTACTCCGATATTGGCTATATGATTTTTAAAAATGGCTTTCGTTTGGTTCACTTTGCAATGAAAGCAAAGATTGTTATGAGCCCTGCAGTGCTGTTGGGCTTGGGCTGGCAGGCTCTGATGGAGGATGAGGAGGAACAGGGGAGTGGGGCCTGTGAACCTGGATTGGAGGGGGGAAGATCTCACCTTTCCACCCCGACTCCAATCACTTCTGAAGCAGGAGCAGAGATGCCAGCTCCTTCCTACAAGCTTCCGGAGGACTGGAGAGCCTCAGTGGAAGTTGGGGAGGGTTTTGATTAGGGCTTTGATCTTGAACAAGAGGGTGCAGTCTAACCAAGCACTACCTTTGCAGATGGGAGCAGACCTAACAACGCTGACACATCATGCATTTGCAATCTTCATATTCCCACAAGGCAAGAGAGTCCCACAAATGAGTGCACCATACCTCATACCTTTCAAAGCTTGGCAGGAGGGGAAGGGAAGGGAAGCTTGTTGGGAGATCTTGGTTGCTTCTGTCCAATTATGAACTTCTTGCCCTGCTCCTGAACTGTGACTCCTGAGCACTCTGTGTCTGCTGCCAAGCCAGTACTCTTGTCTGCTGTCCAGCCTGTACTCTTACTTGCCTGAATAAAGATTTATTTCTTACTTCCAAGGAAGAACCTCTGCTTGTGTTGTGCGGAAGCCAGAACAAAGAGGCTGCAAGAGGCCTGCCCTGGGGGAAAGTTAGATGAAGGATACAAATTGGTCACGTCTATGGAGATGATGTTGCAAGTCATATGCACAGGATGTGACCTTTGGCAATGCAATCCAATCAGTCATAATTACATTAGGATGTCCCTCATGGGATGTGGCTATTGTTTGAGTGCAAATCCAATCATACCAACCAAAGAGTGACCCATGTCAATTAAAGAAACGAAACAAAATCTTACCATGGTTTAGGTTCTTATGCTGCCATTAATTCAGAGTCATACTAGGTATTGGAAGGGATGACTGTCCAAAATTATTTATTCCTTTATCTAATTGGTTTTGGAATTTGCTGTGAAGCTTTTGTTTATGAACTCTAGGCTTCACATCAGAAATTGTTCTGGCTGTAGTAACCATATCTGCTCCCTCTTCCTATCTTTGAGTGTTTGTGACTGTGTTTTTAGATACAGCTGTTACCTTGCAATATGGATTGATTGTTAAACCACTCGACGAATTGTAGCACCATAGGAAGAACAGGGAAAGGAGTACGGCAAGGCTGTATATTGTCTCCCTGCTTATTTAACTTATATGCAGAATTCATCATGCGAAAGGCTGGGCTGGATGAATCCCAAGTCGGAATTAAGATTGCAGGAAGAAATATCAACAACCTCAGATATGCAGATGACACAACCTTGATGGCAGAAAGTGAGGAGAGAAAGAACCTTTTAATGAGGGTGAAAGAGGAGAGCGCAAAATATGGTCTGAATCTCAACATAAAAAAAAACTAAGATCATGGCCACTGGGCCCATCACCTCCTTGCAAATAGAAGGGGAAGAAATGGAGGCAGTGAGAGATTTTACTTTCTTGGGCTCCATGATCACTTCAGATGGTGACAGCAGTCACCAAATTAAAAGATGCCTGCTCCTTGGGAGAAAGGCGATGGCAAACCTAGACAGCATCTTAAAAATCAGAGACATCACCTTGCCAACAAAGGTCTGTATAGTTAAAGCCATGGTTTTCCCAGTAGTGATGTATGGAGGTGAGAGCCGGACCACAAAGAAGGCTGATCGCCGAAGAATTGATGCTTTTGAATTATGGTGCTGGAGGAGACTCTTGAGAGTCCCATGGACTGCAAGAAGATAAAACACATCCATTCTTAAGGAAATTAGCCCTGAGTGCTCACTGGAAGGACAGATCGTGAAGCTGAGGCTCCAATACTTTGGCCACCTCATGAGAAGAGAAGACTCCCTGGAAAAGACCCGGATGTTGGGAAAGATGGAGGGTACAAGGAGAAGGGGACGACAGAGGACGAGATGGTTGGACAGTGTTCTCGAAGCTACAAACATGAGTCTGACCAAACTGCGGGAGGCAGTGGAGAACAGAAGTGCCTGGCGTGCTCTGGTCCATGGGGTCACGAAGAGTAGGACACGACTAAACGACTAAACAACAACATCAGGAGGAACAGGGGTCTCCTTATAATTCTTTGCACCTTTCAGAAACTACAGTTTAGGGGAAGCCTTGGCTGTTTGAAGTGGTAGGATAACTGCTTTGAAAGTATAGTCCCGATGGAGCCTGGAAGATAAATGAATGAGTTTCCTGCCACTGAAGCAATAAATCAGTGGAAAACATTGTCTTATGATTAATTTATATGTAGCAAGAGGTGATTTCCCTAAGATCTGTTGGAGAGTCATCCAAAAAGAATTTGGGATAGTTAACAAACAACTAATGGAACAGCTTATTTCTTAAAAAGTACATTTTAAGATTAGTTAATTCTCTGCACTTGGAATTTCCATAGAGCACTTTTCCTCGCATGATGCACCACTTTAATCAAGAGATTAAATCCCTGCTACGATACCATGCTGATCTATATCTCTGTATTCAAGGTGGTTCTAAGAAGTCTTAAACCTTGGATAAATATTAATGAGAAACATTTCCTCTTTTTCTAGCTTTGAAATAATTCCTTTAGCAACAGGAAGAAGACAAATGAGAAAACTTTCCTCCAGGCATACATGGAAAAGAAAATCCTAATTTTCAGACATTGGAGAACTGGGTGCCCATTTCCTTAATTCAGTCATGCCCCACCCCCCCAATCCCAAGGGACATACTACCTGACAGCCATTCCCCTCTCCTACCACAACTGAAAAACTTCTAATTCAGTTTTTGAGCTCATTGACTCAAACAACCAAAGCCACAAACTTAGAAATCTTTCAGCAGGCTCCTATGATCCTTTTCGTGAACTCTGAAACAATATTTGAAATGGTGCATTGGTCAAACAAATGACCCTTGCCCCACCTCATGAGAATTTATATGTGATATCTTGACCCAACATAAATAGGAGTTCAATTTTATGTTTTACATGAGCTCTTTTAGGCCTAGTGCTGAGATGTTTCTGCCCTTTCCATACATATATTCATTTCATGTGACAGTAATATCTACTAATGACTATACTCTGCAAAGGCTGCCCATACTAATTCCCAAGCCCAGCCAGATGTACTTTCAAGGGGACTTGAATTTGCCTTCATCCCTGTTAAGAAATAAATACAAGCAAGCCTATAGTTCATTAATTTTTCTGCGTCTATCACCATTGAGCTCTAAGAATTCATGATTTGGTAATGGTGAAACAGCAGCAACTTGAACAGCAGTTACAGGATTATAAATCAAGGTTGTTTTCCAGGAATGTGGTTAGCTTTCCTGGAAGTGAAAAATGCTTTCATTTTGAAACACCTATTTGCTAGGCAGGTATAATGCTGTACTCGGAAGAAATACAGCTGTGCTTTGCAAAGACAATAATGAAGCAGAGCAGCCTTGACTTAGGGGGTTATATGGGCAAAAAAGCTAGATAATTTAGGATTAGGCATCCTTTGTGCAAATCTGTGTGTTGTAGGATTGCTATTACAGAATGAATGGCATTAATGCCTGGTCATTAATGCCTACCATGTTGCTTAGGCTTAAGGCATTAGAATGGTATTGAGGTAAAAGTGGATGAATTGTCATAAAGTTAGAGTTCTCCTTGCAAGGTCATGTGACTGTTGTTGTATGGCCTGGTTGGCCTATTACAGCAGTTCATTTATTTATTTACTGGTATATCAGTAGACCAGTATATGCCTTCCTTCTAAAGACATCTCAGCTTATATGATTATTATATTTTATCTTCAAAAATGATGATGGTGATGATGATTTATTCAATTTATACACTTCCCTAAACCCGGAGGTTCAGAGTGGTTCACAAACAAGACCACAACATATCAAATCAAACCAAAAACAATAGCCCAATTAACCCCCCCCCCAAAAAAATGAGCCACATTCTAAAATGGTGTTGGATGTCAATAAGATCAACCAAAGGACGCCCCCGTCCCACTTGAAAGCTAGATGCACACCTTTCTGGTTATAGCATCACTTGATTCCACTACCTAGAAGTCAACAAAAGGTTGGAAATTGTCTGAGTATTCAGAGCTAGGTGTATGGAAAACTGAGCCCAAGTTTTGTTAGGACAGCAAAAGTAGTGTGCATACCAGTATTCTGGAGAACAAAATATTTCAGGTGGCATCCATAGTAGTAATACAACAGCAGAGGTGTGTATTGTTTATGGAGGGTTAGGAAAAGAATATGGATGCTGCTGATATGACTCAACCTATTGCCTTTTGCTTTGCTAGAAAAAAAGGCATTCAACTAGAACACTGGACAGTTCAGATTAATATGGCTCTGATGGAGGATTAATTTTTCAGTTAATTAAAATTGCCTGCTCAGAACAGTGCTCAAGCCTAATTTCTTTGGGGCTGAAACCTGTATCACCCTCCATCCGATTCCTCTTTTGATTTAAAAAATCAACATGAAAGGCCTTGTCTGTTCTGCCCCCCCCCCAAGTGTTATTTGCTTCTTCTTTTTAGTTCAATTTGTTTAAGCTCTTTATATTTCTGGCAGCCTGTTTGCTCTTCCTACCTGTGCTTAGGGGATATTGGGAATTGCCTTTGCTCTCACTGCATGACCTGTTCTAGTTAATGCAGATCTCACATCTAGATGACCATATACCTACATTCATACAGAGGAGTATATTTGCATAAAGCTTCTTAAGCATGATGTGCAATATGTTTTTCTTCCTTGTGGTAATGGGCTTACAGGACTCCTGAGACCCTCCAGATATAGCTACAGATCTTGTTCCTCTGCCTCCATGCTTGAAATCTGGCTCTGAATGGCAGTTTTATCCATCAATGTATAACTGTTGTTGCTTATACAGAATCAATAGCATTGCACAGACTAAAAGCAAAGTGTATGCACACACATATAGAAATTATATCCCATCTTTATTCACAATGGAACCCAGGGGGCCAAGGCTGCCTTGTGCTGAAGTCATATTTAGGCAGCATGAAAGCAACCTTTGAAAGTGTCTGTTCCAAATCGTAACTAAATTACATATGGAAGGATCTAAAGTGCTTTCATTCTATTTGCCATTGTACTGCTTTTTTTTTTTAACAAATTTTATTAAACAAATTTTAAAAAAGCATACATACCAATAGATAGAAATACAAATACAAAAACGAAAACAGACAAAAAAAATACAAAAAAAGAAAGAAAAAAGAAGAGAAAAAAAGAGAGACCTCCATCCATCTCAGTTTTGGGTTACATAATCTTATACAGTTTCTGCAGTTGTTCTAACAATGACTCTAAACGTCGTAAGTGTTAATTACCGTCTGCTGTTAGATTGTTAATTCCCAAATTAATCTCAATATAGTTTAGAAATTTAATCCACTCACTTTTTAGTTTTGCAGTGTTATGATGCCTAATTCTTTGTGTTAAACTCGCTAATTCTATATATTGAAACAATTTCGCTTGCCAATCTCTGATCAAAGGTATGTCGGGTGATTTCCACTTCTGTGCTATTAAAATCCTTGCCGCCGCCGTGGCATATTGAAAAAAGGTTTGGTCTACATTTTTTATTTCCTCACCAATCATACCCAAAAGAAACGCCTCAGGTATTTTAGGGAAATTATACTTCAAAATCTTTTTCATCTCCTCATAGATTTGTCCCCAGAATCTCTTCACCCCATCACAGGTCCACCAAACATGAAAGAAGGTCCCTACCTTGTCTCTACATCTCCAACATATATTGTCCGCATTCCTGTACATCTTCCCCAGCTTTGCCGGGGTCAGGTACCAGCGATACATCATTTTTTCTAAATTTTCTCGGAGAATTGCACAAGCCGTAAACTTCATGCCCTTCTTCCAAAGCATCTGCCATTTATTATATTCCACCTTGTGCCCAAGATCTCTATCTCATTTAACCATCACTCCTTTCACCACTTCCTCTTTGGTGTCCCATTCCAGTAATTGTTTATACATTTTGGAGAGGAGTTTATTATTACTTTCTAGGATTTCCACTTGATATCTAGATTTTTTTTCGCTCATCCCTAGTTTTTTGTGTTCACCCCACAATGCGTTAATTTGGTGAAAGTGCAACCATTCCTTAATTTTATCTTTCATCTCCTCATATGGCCTGACCTTCCACCCCTCTTCTGTTTTAACTAGCAGGTCTTCATACGTCCACCTTTCACCTATCATATTTACTTTTTTAATTTTGACAATATCAACCGGGGAGAGCCACCAGGGTGTACCTTTTTCAATCAGATTTTTATTTCTATTCCAAACTTCAAGTAACGGGCCTCTAATGATATGGTTGGAGAAGCCCCTATGGACCTTCCCTTTCTCCTGCCACAAATAGGCATGCCAGCCAAACCTGATGTTATAGCCCTCTAGATCTAACAAGTCTGTGTTCTTTAGAGCGGCCCAGTCCTTTATCCAACATAGGCAGGCTGCCTCATAATAAAGCTTTATATTCGGGACTGCGAAACCACCTCTCTCTCTAGAGTCCGTAAGGTATTTAAACTTAACTCTGGCCCTTTTCCCCTGCCATATAAACTTGGCCAGGATTTTTTGCCAGTTCTTAAAACAGGTGGTACCTTTGATTACTGGAATATTCTGAAATAAGAATAGCAGTCTTGGAAGAATACACATCTTAATCGCAGCCATCCTTCCTGTCCCTGATAGTTTCAGTCTATGCCAGGTATCTAAATCCTTCTTAATTTCTTGCCATACCCTATTATAATTATCTTCCACAAGGTTTATATTTTTCGGCGATAGCCAAATTCCCAAATATTTTACCCTATTCACAACCTTAATTCCAGTCCTTTGCTCCAACCCGATTTTTGCATGTTCGTCCAAATTCTTTGTTAAGATTTTAGTTTTTTTCCTATTTAGTTTAAATCCTGACAATTTTCCAAAATCCTCTAAAAGTTCTACTGCACTGCTGGCACTGTCCACAGGATTCTCTAGAGACAAGACCAGGTCATCGGCATACGCCTTAAGCTTATATTCCTTTTCCCCGATTTTTATCCCCTTTACATTTGATGTTTCCCTTATTTTATTTGCGACTACCTCCAAAACCATAATAAATAACAGGGGTGACAGTGGGCACCCCTGTCTTGTCCCCTTCATAATCATAAAGGGCTTGGACAGATTATTATTAATGATCAACCTGGCCCGTTGCCTTGAGTATATGGCCTTGATGCCTTCCATATAAGGACCTTCTATTCCTGCCACTTTCAAACATTGTAATAAAAATTCCCAAGAGACATTATCGAAGGCCTTCTCGGCATCAATAAACATCAAGGCTGCCGGAATGTCTGTCCTCATATCTAGGTATTCTATAATATTTAATATGTGACGGACGTTATCTTTCAGCTGTCTATTAGGGAGGAATCCCGCTTGGTCTTTAAGGATGTATTTCTTTAGGTACTTCTTGAGTCTATTTGCCATGATATCTGCAAAAATCTTATAATCACAATTAAGCAATGAAATTGGCCTATAGTTCCTTATATCTGTTTTTTCCTTTTCCGTTTTTGGTATTAAAGTAATATATGCCTCCTTCCAAGAATCAGGGATCCTCCCCCCTTGGAGAATGTTATTAATGACGTCCGTAAGCACCGGCGCTAGGTATTCTCCTAACGTTTTATAATACTTCGAGGACAGACCGTCCGGCCCCGGAGCCTTTCCGGGCTTCATCCTCTTAATAGCCTCTTTCACCTCATCTATTGTAATATTCTTATTCAGTTGTACGCTATCCTCTTCTGCTAGATATTTCCCTCCGCATTGGTCCAGGTAGCATTCTATTTCTATACTATCTTCCTCTCCTTTTTCATACAGCTTCTCAAAGAATTGGATAAACCTTTTTTCTATCTCATCTGGGTCTTCCGTCGTATTATCCTCCGTTGTAAGTTTATTAATCACCTTTTGTTTGTTCCTTTTTCTTAGCTGCCACGCAAGTAACTTTCCCATTTTATTTGCCGACTCAAAATATTTCTGCCTCATAAATTTAATTCTCCATTCTACCTCTTGGTTTAATAAGGCTGAATATTGTGACTGCAACACTTTAGAAGTTTGAATGATCTCTTTGTCTCCCGGGTTTGTAATCAATTTCCTCTCACAGTCTCTTAACTGTGTAAGGATATCTTCTTTCTTTTGTTCCCTTAATTTCCTTCTATAACTATTTTGTTGTATTAAAAAACCCCTTAGGACCGCCTTCCCGGCGTCCCAAACTGTATCTATGGGGGTATCTCTACTCAAATTTAAATCAAAATAATTTTTCAAAGTACTTTTAGCCTTTTCTGTCACCTCTTCAATTTCGAATAAATGTTCGTTCATCCTCCACCTATACTGTCCCTTTGCTGCATTTTTTATTTCCAAGACTAAGGGGCAGTGGTCAGAGAGGGTCCTGGGTTGAATTTCGCAACTCATTACACTCAACGATACTACCCTTGATACCCAGATCTGATCAATTCTACCCCAGCTCTGGTGGGGCTCAGAGTAGTGAGTGAACTGTTTTATAGTTGGGTTTTTATGCCTCCAGATGTCAATTAATTCTAAATTCTCTACAAGATCATTAAAGGATTTCGGGAGTTTCCCCCGATTTGTCCTCCCCTTCTTTTCACTTCTATCCAGATCCGGTACTGGAAAACCATTCATATCTCCAAGCAGAATTAATTTATGGTCTTCGAGCTCTAACAAATTACGTTCTAATTTCTCAAAAAACTCAGTTCTGTTTGTATTCGGGGCATAGACCGTCACAACATTGATTTTTTCCCCCCGGTGGTTTTACAGTCCTCTACTATACATCACAGTGGTCTGACACACTCCTAGCAATTTATCTATTTGTAGAAATAGTGCAAAATGTACAGCATCTGGAGGTTTTAATTGAAGCTCATTATCATTTTTGTGAGGCAACACCATGAAGTCTTGGCACTTTTCAATCCTTGTTACATTCAGAAAATTACCGTACTTATTATTGTTGAGAGTTCCATTTGTTTAATAACCGGCAGAGCTGAACCCATCATTCCCAGGCACATGCAAAGTTGAAAGTGCATAGGTGTGTGTTTGTGTGAAAGGGGGGGGGATCCTAATAAGAATATAATTGGCATTGTGCAATATTATTTGTAAAACACTGAGGAGCCATGCATTTGCTTATATTGAAATAGTTGAAAGTAACCCAGCTGTTGCTGGTATGTAATCTTAGCTTCATTTAGTAGAGAAGGACAGTTTAGAATGCTACTGGCCTGTGTTCATTCATAAATCCACTCCATCTCATTTTCTCATTAATCTGTGGATTTTTTTAAAAAATGTATTTAAATACATATTTTATCTTGATGTACACATTTTGAAACAAAATTATCTTGCATACACATTTTTTTAAAATAAAGTACTATGTCAGAAAAATCAGAAAAGTGCAAAATCCAAATGATAATTAATGTTCTAAACCATGTATTAATCCAGGAGGTGTGAATTTGCTTAAAAATCTTGACAAAACAAAATTTGCCTCTGTCCCTATATTTCATCCCTTTTAGTTGGAAAAGAGGACTTTAGATTCAAATGGCTTACTATTTTCTATGTAGCACAGGAATATTCCTTGCCATGAGAGGAGGAGCAAGTTGTATGGAAATTGGACAAGGACCTGGTTGGACTACTTTACTGTGGGGAATAATATTGTGCCATTGGAAAAAATTAAGGAGGAAATGAAACATGTGAGATGTATGTGTTTAAAAAGCACTTAAATGACAAGCTGTGTCAGAGAACCGTATGTATACAAATGATTTAAGTTAGAATGTGCTCTGTTCTCATACTTAAACTGTTCAAACAATCTTAAAGCAACATCTGTTTGACCAGAAGCTTCTCTAATTCACCTTCATCTTTAGGTAGGTAATGCTTCATCTCATTCTTGTATAAAAACCCTCAGAGTACACCTGTTTTTGCACCTTAGGCTTATCTTGCATTATATTTTCCTTCTTCTGAAGACAATGTAAATAATTTGTTCTGGGGTTACACTCACCCAATGGTGGCCTATTATAAGGGGCATATAGAAGTCTTCTGTTTCCACAGATAGCTTACATTTGAGCATAGCACTTGCACTTAAGAACATCTCAATGCATGCACTGTGAACTGACCTGTTAGTTCTGTATAGTAGATAAAACTACTGTTTCCTGAAGAGAAATGGTCACTGATACAGGGCATAAGCAGGGAGCAAAGCCTGCTAAGCGTTCATCTGGTTGCTTCTTAGTGTTGTATTTTTATGTTGTGAGCTACCCTACGATCTGCAGGTGGTATACAGATGAAATAAATAAAGAAAGAACCTGAAAATTTGTTTAATGTTCCTCCCACTCTTACCAATTCATTACACTCTCTGTAAAGTTAGGACAAAAAAAGTAAGCAATGCTGAAAATAAGTCCAAACACAAACCTAATTAATCTCAGTACAATGTTAATCAATAGTTCATTTATTTTTTGGCAGTGCCTCTTGGGTTCCATGCTACTTGTTTGTTGACCAAGCAAAGTGAAGCTGTTGGTTTAACTCGCCCATTTGGCGATCTGTTTGTTTGCAAGTAACACAATCATGCCCTTGAGCACAGACACATTGAGCATGGAATTTGACACAGGTTTCAGGTTAGACTCCGATGATTCCAATTCAATACCAGCTCAACTTCTGTACCCATTTTTGAAGGGTAGGATAGGTCTGGAGAGCTTTTGGCCCCCTGAAAGTTGCTGAACCACAACTCCCATCAGCCTCAGAAAGTATTGCCAATAGCTAGGGATTATGGGAGCTGTCATTCCAGCAACAGCTGGAGAGCCAAAGGATCTCTATACCTGGGGTAGGAAAAGAAAAAAAGCACAATATAGTTAGTTGTAACACATCCTGGGATCAGAATGATGAAAGGTGGTTTTATAAATTTAAGGGAATAAATAAATGAGTATGACAATGGTTAGGTGACCTTAGGCTTGGGATGGGTTGTGTTTCCTGCTGAGTTCACACTTGAAGGCAAGCTGAGGCTTTTTGTTTGTGTAATGTTTAATGGCCAATGAATTTCAATGTGTAATATAAAGCTCGGTTGACAATGAAGAAGGATTTCGCTTGCTTCTGTGGTACTAACAGGGCTGGCACTATCATTATGCAAAACGAGGCAGCTGCTTCAGGCTGCTGATTTTTGTTGCCATGAAAGAGTCAGAATTTTTTCTTGGGGGGAGAATATTCACAAGCCATTAATTCATTTTTAAAGAAAAAATAAATCATGACAGTATGCCATACAATTATGAAAATACCATAAAATTATAAAATACAGAATAAATCACCAACACTGCTTGGCAAAAGAAAAATATTTTCAGCAGGTGCAAAATATCAAAATTCCAGGTACCTGTCTGAATTGTTAGTTACATAATATATTATTATAGTATTTTTAATACCAGGGAGAGGCATTTGTGGGATTTTCAGTTTCAGTTGTCAAAATAACTTGGCCAGCCTTGGGTGCTGTGGAGGAGCTGTAAAGGTTATGTAAGTGTTCAAATGCATATGTAAAAGCTATTTGGTTTGTAAATAGTCAACAGAATGAGGGAAAATACTGCTTGTTTAATTCTAACTAAGCCCTAGGAGGACTGACAGCTGAAAAGTTCCAATGGAAGCAAGGAGTTGCTGTCCAAGGATGAAATAGGAGATGGCTGAGAAGAGGAAAATCCCAGCAGAGTGAAGCCAAATTGTCAATGCTTGGCAGCTGTCTACAATAGAGGTGAGGAACCTCTGTGGCTCAGTGGGCCGATCTTTCTCTCTCCGACCCAAAGACTCCCACCCGCAGGACCACCCACAAGTCAATCTTCTGACATGATGGCATCCCACCCACTTGTCAAAGTTGACTCATGGTGGGAGAGGTCTGTTTTGCCAGCTCATGTTCTGCCAGGAATACACTAGCAAAGCAGCACACAGCAGGATTGAACTCTGCCCCCTTCCATCAGCTGATGTAACCTAGGTGGGCATGGTTGGGGAAGAAATGGTTCTGTTGGCTGAGACTGCCCCAGGGTTCCCAACCTCTTATCTATAAGAAGCAGCAAATCTCTGATCAGAGGGAAGACTTTTGGTTAAGTCCTCTGTAAAGCATGTAAAATAACAGGTGTTATAGTTTTATACAGTCAATCAATAATCAATACCTTTAGCATCATATTTTATATTCAGTAGACCTTAGGTCTTAGAAGTCTCTCTCAGCAGAAGTTAGCAATTTTAGTATTCATCATGTCAGCTTAGCATTTTCAGTTTTAGGGTGGTAACTTCAAGTTCAGAGTTTCCAATAATAACAAACAGGATGAGGCATACTTATTTTTAGTTATCAGAAGACAAGATATTTAGTTCTTGCTGATTGTACAAAAAGCGCTTGTCACATCATACTTGAAGTGATGTAATTATGGGAAGGTAGAGAGGCCAGGCCTTTATGCGGCAGAGTTGAGCCTATCAAACGTCTGTATAGGTTGATGTTCCCTGTAAGAACTTGAATAGCTTCTTTGGGAAAATTGCTTGTTAAAAATGCCTGTTAACATGATAGCTTGGGCTTCCTTCCTCCTTGGAAGGTACCTGTTGGATGTTAAATGTTAAATGTACATATAGGCTACATGTAAGCTACCATACCGGCTACAACCCTATCCAGGGCAGGTAGCTGACTAATTTCTCAAACACAGGAACCACTCCTTACCCAGGGTGCCACTGTCTTGGCAGGATGCAAGTTCAGCATAAACATATGCACACATTCTGTATTTGATTCCTGAAGTATTCTGTTACAAAAGTAGAATTAGTTGAAGAGCACAGCAGAACTTTATAGACGGGCCTTCAGGTTGCAGTGGATAGGTGTAACAGAGACTGTAACTACCATAAATGGAAGAATGAAGGACAAATGAAGGACAATTCTGCCAACAGGTTGACTTAATGAAAGGTTTGTTAGATCCTGTTCTGGGCGGAAGGGGGAATTTCTCTCTCTCATTTCTCCAGCATTGTAATTCGTTCTTATTTTTACTGCTCTTGATTAGCTACACTTCTGCAATACCTAGGCACAGCAAAACGGCAAGCATTATTAGTCATAAATGTAAAATATGAGTATAGAAAAAGGAATAATGAGGGAACATAGTGGCAGCCTACTGGCTTCAACATCTTCAATATTTTCTTTTTTAGGTGGGGAGAGGATGGTTTCCATGAACTGTTGCTATATTTCATTTAGTAGGAGCCATCATTTTCTGTCAGTCACTTTACACCTGAATCAATAATATGGATTAAACCAAGGCATACCTCGCCAATAAGCAAGAGGTAATTCTTACTATATTAATTTCCACACTCTGAATCAATTTTTTCATTTATTAAGGCTTGGATTTGGAAGTCTAACTTGATTTAATATGAAGGAGCAGTTGAAACTACTTTGTTTTCCCTTTACTGTAGGCTAATCTACTGTTCATTCAATAGATGTACTGATGTAGATGGTAACCACACAGATATTGCTTCTTAGATCACACAGTAAAGAACTTCCGGCCTTTGAGAAGACTCACAGAGGGCAGAACTTACCAGAGTAGGAGCTCCTTTGAACAAATGACAGCAGAAAACAATATCTCAGAGGTTGGGAACCTCAGGCCAAATGTGCCCAACCAGGCCTTTCCCTTGAAACTCTGTCCAGGGCACACCTCACACTGGCCTTACTTGGCACATATACATTTCTGTGCACAATATAGGGAACTTTGTACACATTAATCAGCTGGTGAACAGCACTGAATAAAAACATTCAGAGATGTGAATGTAAAAGAATGGCTTCAGTTAATAGTTTTAAAAATGCAAATTAGGTAGGATTGCATTAAAATGCCAACTGAATTGAATATCTCCCCCATCTCTTGTTATTTTGAGGGTGGAGAGGCACTACCAATAGGGCCCTCTCTGCCTATCTTAGCACCCAAGGGGATCTGCATAGGGAAGAAGGCAGTGTTTCAGATATTTGCCTACTCCCAAAAACGTGGGATATTTGCTAGGGAGGAAAGCTGAAAGTTCACCTGCAATGACAAGTGATGCCAGAAATACAAAAGATTTATTAGATGTGAATACATTCTAAGAATCAACCCTTATATAGATACTCTGTGTAGCATGTATTTGCTCAGAGGATTAAACGTTTTCAGAAAACATGTTTTTCATTTTCCTAAAAGATAATGTCTCTTGGCTCTTTTAAAATAAACCAATTAATAGCAGCAAAGCAAATAGCACCTGGTCCTAGAAAGTTTTCTGTGCATGCTTGCCCTTTGAAGAAAGAAGATAATGAAAAAACTAAGCGTCCTTCCAAAAGAATTACACTTGAGGAAAGAAACACTACAAGGCAATTTGCTTCTGTATGTAATTCCTCTTGTCCATAGCTTGGGAACATCAATACTTAGGCAGCCAGTGGGTTGGATAATTGGAATAGAAGCAACTGTGCCAGTCAGGATGAAAGCAGGAACTGACTATGTGTAGGTTCATTCTTAATATTTAAATGCAGCAGAAAATTTTGTAACCATGAGCAGGCAGAAAATGAAAGTTCAATTAAATTAAGCCACACATTTATGGTGTATGCTGCACTTATTTTTAATGATGCTTGAGAAAATGCTCTTTATAATGATCAAGATTCTTTCCAAGTCAGCCACTTAGGTTGCCAGGGTACTGACTCCAGAGGAAGTAAGGCAGATCAAAGAAATGAAGGCAGTATTTGGATTTGACAAGTGTAGGTCTGAATCAAATGTACAGTTTTATATATTACTCCTCCTCTCTTTTGTTACATTCCATCCCCAAAAAAGCAGGGGGACAGGGCAAAGAGGAGGACATTTCTTCTCCTTTACCTTGCCCCTCCCCACATCTAGTAAGATAGGGGATCCTTGCCTGGAAGCAGCCTTCTGCACACATCTCTCTTGATAGATTAACAACTTTGGGTCCAGCTGAGATGCCCACTCGGTTGTGAATCTCTTGAGAGCAGTGCTGCTTAGCCACACAGCCTGGCTTTCCATGGAATTATGAAGGTAGTGTACATTTTAGATGTGGGTAGCAAGACGCAATTGGATGCATTGCCCAGGGACTGCCAATCTGTTTTTGGCCAGACATATAATATCACTGCACCCTAATATGACAAAATTTAAATAATTAACCGTTCATTTTACATATATAAACATTCAACTAGGCATGCAGCTTACCAATAGGTCAAATCAAAATGCCTGTTAAGGGTATTATGAGGGCTCCTTGGGCTGGAAGGTGGGGCAAAACAGATGGGAAAAGCCCTACAGTTTTGTCCAACACAAACTCTCTTACCCCTCATAGTTGTTCCTGTGGCAGCAGCTCACCTATGAAGCAGGGCTGGAAGGTGGGGCCACACAGATGAAATTTACCATCCCATAGAGCACTCTATGGCAACCATAGAGTCTCTCCCTCTTCACAGTTCTTCCTCAGAAACAGCTCCCTTATGAAGGCTCTCACCCTGCACATTTGTTCTTCTGTCAGCAGCCCCCGAAGGGCTAGCTAGAGGCTAATAGGGCCTTTTCAGCTCAAACAAGCAGGTTGTTGAAACCCCTCCCATAGATTTCAACTGCCCCACCTTTTTATTGGCATCCCAGCAAGCTGTGAAGACCTTTTTGTTTCATCATGCATTTAATTTGAGGTAACTCATTGCCCTTCTCTTTTGATTTGAAATATTATGACTGATTTGCAGTTTGGCTCACATTTTATTGATGTTTGCTTTGATTGCATTGTGTGAAGAGCGTCTTCTTTGATGAATAGATGCATTGCTTCTGTAGTATATTGAGAACAACAGTGCAAGAACTTTAATAATATGTTTGAGCTTCTCTCATTGCAGTCATTCTGCAGGGTACATAAACCCTTTCAAAGCATATAAAGAAAGTGCTGGACTTTTACAGTGTACTGATAAGGGTCTGCTCTTAAATAAATGGAGTGGTGTAGATGCCTATTTTCAGATCATGCCACTTTTCCCTTTCCATTTTTTATCCTCAATCCCATTCCATTCACTTTCTGCTTTAAGCTGCATTTTTTAAAAATGCTATTGAAATAATATTTTAGTTTGCTTTTAAATGCATCTTCCCCTCCAAATACCTTGTAAATCCCTACATCGATTCACTCAAACTGCATCCCAACATCCAGAAAAATGTACATCTCTTGGTCTGATATTAGTCTGATCTGCACAAGAAGTCCAGGAGACTTCAGATAGGACACTTAACTCCCTCTCCCCGCAGCTGGGGTGAGTAACCTATGAGAGACTGGATTCATTTCAGAATATTGTACTGGTGTGACCTTTTAGATAAGCTCCCTGCTCAACAGACATACATGACTCTGCCTGTGTAGCAAAGTACTGCATCACCATTTATCCTGCAGAACTGGCTGTAACTACTCTGGCTTTCTTCAATCTGTTTTTCAGCCCTAGTAGTTGAAGCATATTACACACACGCAAACCTGCAGAGACTCTCAAGCATGCTGAAATTATTAACCACTTACATAGCTCCAATATATGGAGTCAAACCATATTTATCATGTTTTTAAAATACAGTGGTACCTCGGGTTACAGATGCTTCAGGTTACAGACTCTGCTAACCCAGAAACAGTACCTCGGGTTAAGAACTTTGCTTCAGGATGAGAACAGAAATTGTGCAGCGGCAGCGGAAGGCCCCATTAGCTAAAGTGGTACCTCAGGATAAGAACAGTTTCAGGTTAAGAACAGAGCTCCAGAATGAATTAAGTTCTTAAACCAAGGTACCACTGTACACCATTATAACTGAACTGTGATAGGGAGCAACCAGGGGCCTTGAGACTACAAAGCCTGCTTCCTTGGCAGTTTGATGTATAAAGCACTTTCTTATTAATTAAGCTACAATTGCCCTTTATAATCTGCACTGTGCACAAAGCAGTTACTGGAAATGTTCTCTCTCTCTCTTGTGCACCCACACTCACCCTTGGTTATAAGACTACAATGCTGATATTATTTATATAAAATGTTATTTTATTCCATCTTTTAGGGTTTTGATAGGTGGCTTCCAAAAATGCATTTAAAATAACAATAGAACAGTTAATTAAATGCAGCAGTTTGAAGCATTAGCAATCTTATTGAGAACATACGGCCAATTTAAAAGCCATTAAAAGATTGGGTAAGTAAGCTTGCCTTAACCTAGGACATCAAATTTGGTGCCAAGCCAATTGATAAAGTTTCCACCACCGTGAAAGACCAAAAGATGAGAATTTCCAGCACTGAGGATATATTCTTGCTTACATGTGCAGGACCACTGTGCAAATTTGGACATAGGTATGTGGCTCAGCCTGCATTTTCCCCAAATCTACAGTTATCTGGTACAAAGGCCATCTTTTAACTCCCTACCTCTTGACTTTTAAATTCAGGTTCTTTCCACTTGCAATGCAGTGGTCTTCCAGACTCTGTTGAATTCCAACTTCCTTCAGCCCCTATCGGCATGACCAATGGCTAGGGATGATGGGAACAACTTTTGAATGGCCACAGGTTCCTCACCCATGCCATACTAGCGAATGACCAGATATATCAGTGGTTCCCAACATTTTTTGTATGGTGCCTCACAAGTTACTTGGTATGGTGAGCCATCGATTACACTGGTCAACAACAAATTTGTTGTCTGCATTTTTTCAGTTGATTTAGGACGAATCTGATGCGCTGAATCCAAAAATCACATTCAATCAGGTCAAGTTTTTGAGCTATGGCCACATGTCATTTTTTTACATTTTTGTTCACATGTATGCTTGTGTGGAGCATTTTAGAAGAAGTTGGTGGGGGTAAAATGCCATGTTGAATAATTGTTTTGATTGGAAGTGATTATTTAAATGATAAGTAGTATTCAGGTCCCATAGTTCTGGGTGATTATGTCGAAAAGGGATCAGTTTGAAGTCATAAAACCTCGAAATCTTCCATAAATTGGTGTGGCAAAGCATAAAGTTGGGGGATCATAACTAAGTTAATGGGGCAGCCGCCTGATCTTTAATCAGCACGTCATCCTGTAGCTCATTGTGATGGAATTCCAGTGCCTATCTTCGGAGAACTTCCTGACATTAGTGACAAAGATGCCTCCAGTGTTGAAAGACATAAAGAAGTGGCTCTTGAAGATGATTCTCCACATCCATTTTCCCAAAAGGAGTTGAATGATCTAGTTCGCGACCTCAGCTTGTCAAAATACTCTGCTGAACTGTTGGCATCCAGATTGAAGGAAAAAATCCTCCTCTCTGACAGTGCTCGCATTAGCTTCTTCCGCAACAGGCATCAAGAGTACCTCCGTTTTTTCTTGGAAGAGAAGGACTTGGTGTACTGTGCAGATATTGCACAGCTTCTGCTCAAGCTTAGAGTGCCACAGTACAAACCCAAAGATTGGAGACTGTTCATTGACAGCAGCAAGCAATCACTGAAATGTGTTCTGCTACACAACGGCAACCAGTTTGCCTCTATACCCCTGGCTCACTCAAGTACACTGAAGGAGAACTATGAAGCGGTGAAGTATGTGCTGGAGAAAATTGGTTATGATCAGCATAAGTGGTTTATTTGTGTTGACCTGAAGATGGTGAACGTTTTGTTGGGACAACAGTCTGGCTTCACCAAGTACCCATGTTTTCTGTGCATGTGGGATAGTAGGGACCGTGCTCAGCATTACACGAAGAAGGACTGGCCTGTGCGGAGGAATTGGTGCCTTGCAAAGAAAGGAATGTCATCAACGACCCTCTGGTGGACAGAGACAGAATACTCTTCCCACCGCTGCACATTAAGCTCGGCTTAATCAAGCAGTTCACCAAGGCTCTGGACAAGGATGGTGACTGCTTCACTTACTTGTTCCAGGCTTTTCCAGGATTGACCATGGAGAAGTTGAAAGCTGGCATCTTTGACGGTCCTTAGATCCGTCAGCTCATCAGAGATCCAGAGTTCGGAAACTCAATGAACGAAGTGGAACTGGAAGCGTGGAAGGCATTTGTTCTGGTAGTGAAGAACTTTCTTGGCAACAATAAGGCCAGAAACTACGCAGAACTTGTCAACAACATGCTGACTGCTTTCAGAAACCTGGGCTGCAACAGGAGTGTCAAGATGCACTACCTATTTTCACATATGGACCGGTTTCCTGAGAAGCTGGGTTCAATAAGTGACGAGCAGGGGGAGAGATTCCATCAGGACATGAAAGAGATGGAGACCAGGTATCAGGGCTGCTGGGACGCAGTCATGATGGCTGACTGCTGTTGGACTCTGAAGAGAGACCTCCCTGCCACTGAGCATTCCAGGAGTTCCAAGAAACGGAAGTTCAAGCCCTGAAGTTTGAAAAATGGTGAAGCAACATGCACTTTACGTGTACTTACCTTTATCAATGCCCACCATTCAATTTACAGTAAACCTGACCTGATGGAGAGAAACGGATACCGTTTCCTTATTCAGCAGTGCAAAAATACCCTAAATCAGTTGTAGAAATCTAGACAACATTCAAAAAGTAAAAAATTGTTGCCCAGTGTTATAAGCCCAAAGTTACTTGGTTTGGTGATCTATTGTTGTATCTGTCAACAGAGCAATAAAATATACCAAAAAGGGGGAAAGTTTTAAGAGTTAGTCATTATACCAGTTAAGGGTTACAAGAAATAATTATTTGAGGTTTACTTATAAAGCCCATGAGCCATTTTCCTAGGCTTTGTGAGCCATTGTAGCCTACAGATTGCGAAACACTGGGTTATGTGATTTGGAAGCAATAATGTCAGCATAACAAAGTACAGGTAACTCGCAACTTATGCACATTTAACTTGGGCACAGTCAGCTTTAAATGCTTGGCAATAAATAAATAAATAGCTGGAGGAAAGAGGGCACTCCAGGAAAAAAGATTTTGGCAATTCCAACTGCCATTGAACCCAGTGTTTGGACCATATGTGATTTTGGCTTTATGCACTATCCCTGGAATGTAACCCCAGCGTAGGCTGAGAGCTGCCTGTAATGATGTATACAAATTCCCCTTTACATTAATTCACCATGAGAAGTAGTGGAGGTAGGTTTGTTCTAGGGTGGATTTGAGATTCCAGAACACCTCAAATCTGCACATAATGTACAGGTAAATCTGGAAAGTTTCTCCAACATCCCTAGAATGGTTACGATTCCTTGTGATCCCTTTGTGATTCCTGTTTTTATTATGTTCTTGGAAACCCACATGATGGTAGATAATGCCCTGCTCTTAAAAAAACAACTGAACAATCCCTGGGCATAATTAGAAAGCTACTTAGAGTTCATGGAGTCTTCACATTCCACTGCAGTACTGGGAGATTTCAGCGTGTCGATCAAATCCTTTTTGGGTTTGGGGGTGCTGTTCAGGAGGAGCAGATTCACCTATTGTAGTGTATTAACTAAACTTGGGTTTCCAGAAGTCATAATGATCCTCATGGCTAAGCATCCTCAAATACATGAATCCTTATTTCTACCATAAAAACTTTGAGATAAACACAGCCATGTGCCCTGTATCTTCCTTTGAAGAGAGATGTCTGCATAGTTGACAGTTTTCTGAATAGCACCAAAGGGGTACTTGGACAAGGCAATTTGGGTTACTCCCTTATCTAATTAAAACAAGAAAAAGGAGAGAATTTATCTCTTTGATGCATTTGAGAATCTTTGTTTAATTGGGATGGAGACATCTTATTACATTTATATCTTTGGGTACCTTTTGATTTTACATGCTTCCTTTTCAGAGGTTAAGAGTTACCCTTGTCTCTGATTAAACTGGGAAGCAGCTGTTCAAGGAAAAGCACCTAATTATAAATAAGAGGCAAAAAAGGGTAATAAGGTATGAACTGGGCACTCTAAAGTTGTAGTGAGTGATGCTTATACTTGTTATCTGATAATTGTTAGGTGTTTGCCTTAATACCATATATTTGTTATTTGTAGAATATTATTTTTATGTTTACCAGCATTTTCATCCCTGTTTAGAGAGAGAAGCCTTTCTTTTGGGCAGTTGGAGAAAAAAAGGGTATATTCTTAGCTAGAAATGAGGTACTTCTTCCAGACTTTAGCAGAATTTATGAATTCGGTTTGATAAGGAGAGCTGAATTGCAGTTAAAGGAAGTGAAACAAAAAAGGTGAAAACTTTCGTGAAAGTTGTACGTTAATGAAGTCCGACTTTTACTTTTAATGTGGAGTAAAATTAGTCAGAGGTGTTGCCAAAGAGAACCAATCGGAGTGTGGGAAATGATTTGAAATGAGCAGGATTTTATGTTGGAAAAATACACAAAGAAGGGAGACTTGAGGGTGGTGTCTCTCTCTTTCAAAATCAGATAGATATGGACCTTTGACTCATTATTCTACAATGGTCATAAGTCTATCTCTTTAAAGTATTATGTAACTTTTCCGAGATTGTTTCAGAATGCCTTTATAATAGAAGAAAATCTGATTGCTTTTGCTTTTATGTTAGCTGAACAGGAGTGGGGGTGCTAGGAAAATAATTGCTTTCTGATATTAATTTTTTCATCTATACTTCCCTATTATGCAAGCAGCTTTAGATTTCTTCTATTTAGTGCTTATAGTAGCTCTATTGTAATTGTTTCATTTATTCAGCCACGTTGCTATTGTTTCATTTATAACATTTTTATGTAATTTACTGTTTATCACTTCTATATCATTTACTGTTTATTTTGTAAATGAATATTTAAAGTCTTTTTTTACCATTTGTTGGTTATCTTTTTAAAATACATTTTAGATCCACTTTCTCTTTGCTGTGTTTCTGCCTGTTTGCTCATTTTGCTCACTGAAGCAAATGAATATAGAGTTAATTTGGAACCAATTTTTCACAATGCACATATAGAAGTTGTTAATCAAAATCACCACTCATTACCACTATGTTTGAGAATCAGATATTCCTGTTGATTAGTTCATGATCTTAAGATGTTACTGAATGTATTTATGCAGGACTCTGGTTAGCTGAACTTGTCTTGGTTCAACTTAGAAAGCAGAGGGATTGTTAGTATTAAATGGTACTACTGATGGAGACCAGCATGGGGAACACGCTCTTATGGTGTCAGTATAATTCATTATACAGCAATCTCACATATAAGTATTGTTGCACACACCCCAGTCTCAGAGTAGCAACAAGAGACTTACCGGAGTGCTTGTGCTCACCTAGGGTTTGGTTTGCTTAGAATGAAGGTCAATAGAGACCATAGTGTCTTCTGCATATACTGTATGGTTTTATTTACACATATATACAACCTGAGCATAGAATGGAGATGCTCACAGTATTAATATCCCAACATATCTTGCTTCCCAAGGGAAACCCCAAACTCATATTTCAGTCCATCATAGTGCAGGCATATCTCTGTCTTTCCAGCTTTCAGCACCCATGAAAGCTCACCCAAAACTAGCTCCCCAGCCTTTTGTTCTAGTCTAGCATAAAGTGGCATCCAATCAGGCGAAGTGGGAAAAGGCTCACCCTCCACAGTAACTGAACTTGCTGAGTGGAGTGGAGTGTCTTACAAAGACAAACGAAGTGGCCTGACCAACTTTCTACAGATTCTAGCCTCACATACACAGAGTTACAGGTTTGGAAAGGTCTCATGGGTTTCATTCAGACAGAGCCCACCAATAGTATGTTGCCCACTTTGAGATTAATCTAGATTTAGCTTCAGCTGGTGTGCTGAGTCACAGTAATGTCTGCGGTTTTTTGTTTAAAGAGAATTTTGTTTGAATTGATTTTCAAAAAGCCACATGTAGTAAGAATGGGATGGTCTTTGAATCGGTCCTGTGCAAAATTGTCACAGACCGGTTTCAGACCTTTTCATCCACCCTGGACAACTCCCCCCCCCATCTTAACAACTGGTCAGATTCATATGAAATTATGGTAGCATTCCACTGGTGTATTACTCAAACACCCCTATATTATTCAAATATAAGCTGACAGCTGGCATACATCCTATTATATGAGAAACATTTTTTGGACAGAGTCGTAAAAAAGGGCTAGGTGTTTTATTTCTAGCTTGAGTTTCTCTGTTGGAATGTAACCAATGGATCATCCATAACAGATTGATTTTAAAATTTTACATGGTAGGTGGGAGGGAACCCACCCTGTAGCTAGCCAGTGTGGAATTAATTGGAAACGGACACAGAGTGGATAATCTCTAAGCACCGGGATATTAAAATATAGAGCAAGAGGCATTATTGTGACACTTACTTTTATTTCCTGCAGGAAGCAGAAAATCTGAAGATGGGTTCTTTTTAAAGCTTTTAAAAAGGAGCATTTCAAGCATCAAAAATTATATTAGCACTGCTAAATGGACCGAAATCCTACCATACCGCAAGAGAATTGAGCAGTTGGTTTTTTGTGGGGTTTTTTGCAGCTGTTTAGTGCTGAAAATGACTCGGAGATGGTGCAGCTCCTGTTTACAAGCCCACAAAATTCCCCTCATGAGGTGTATGGGATGAGGCCCAGCACAATACATTGGTTGCATTTGGAAAGAAGAGTTCCCTCCACACAGTTCAAATTTCCTATTCCAGGTCTGCAGGAACTGGGAATATTTACATTGACCTGAATCTATCAAGTCATGTCCTATGTATTTTTCAAGAAAATGAAATGGAAACATAGCTGGCAAAATGAATTTAAGCCATAGCAAGGCTTCCATGTTCTGCCCCAGCACACACCCCTTTCGTTTTCTATACTATTGAATCTCAGATGGTGGAGTTACTACTGCAATGAGGAGGAGGCCTTTGGTGGTGGACCTTCTCCAAGGATCTCCTTTGCCAATATCCTAAATCTATGGCCTGTAAAAGGTAAACTAAGGATAGAGTATTATGTACTGAAGTTCTCACCCTGGGCCAGCAGGGGGATACTGTAGATAGTTTTCACTCAGGTCCACATATGCAAATAAGGGATTGAAAGTGATGTTCAGTGATTGGATAGTTACAGAAAATGGTTACTGTTGCGTTGTAGTGGAGCTCTATATAAGCAGGCTGGTTGAACCCTTCAGTTCAGTTCTGTTCTGGCCTGTGAATAAACAAGAGCTGTTTGAAGAATCGCTGTGTCATCTGATATGTTCACCCACAAGGTAACAGAGAGTGTGCTTAATGGTACCGTTCACACTCTTATTCTAGGAATAAACATAATAGGAGAATGTTAGGGAATCATACTTGTACATTTGCATGCATTTTCATGGGAAAAGGTAAGATATGAACTAGGTGATCATTTACGTTGTCCACAATATGGACACAGGCCATAAAATTTACTTTGTGAATCAAGCTTATGATTCAGCTTGTCTCCATATAAAGCGGTACATTGGCTTTCGAGCGTATTGCGTTCTGGAAGACCGTTCGACTTCCGAAATTTTCAAAAGCGAAAGCATTTACTTCCAGGTTTTCGGCATTTGAAAACTGAAATGTTCGGCTTCCAAGATGCTTGAAAACTGAGGTACCACTGTAGATTCTTTAAGAGCCGCAGTTGTTAACAGCAACAAGAACAACAACAACATTACTATCTTCTCTCTTGCAGTGGGTTCAATTCTGTGAGATTATGGAGATTAGTGATAAAAGTATGAACATTATTTGTAATTGTCAAGATCAAACTGATGAGACTGCCATCTGCCATCAGACTATGGAGAGGTGTTAGTAGTGAATATTGAATGAGTGTAGTCTCATTTCCTCTATTAGAAAGCTAATAGCCCTTTCTAACACAAACAAAACTTTTTCTAGGGAAAAGATATCTAAATGTTCTTGATTTAGTCAGTTAAGCTTGAGTGTGTTTAGCACTTTATTGCTAATACAAAACTTCATAGGTGTAAAAATATTTAAAAAGCAGTAGGGAAAGAGTGTTTACATATTTCTTTATGATTCCATTACCAGTTACATTCCTTGAAACATCAGTTTCTGATGTATCACAGTTTAAAAATGCACTAAACCAAATAAACGAAACAACTACCGAACTGATTTTATGAAAATGATTTTATGAAAAATGTTATCTCCCAGAAGATAATAAAGTTGCAATTAGGTGTAAAACTAACTGAGACAATGTAAAAACATAAATGGCCATTGGATTCATTTAAATA
This sequence comes from Podarcis gaigeae, assembly GCF_964106915.1. Classification (NCBI taxonomy): domain Eukaryota; kingdom Metazoa; phylum Chordata; class Lepidosauria; order Squamata; family Lacertidae; genus Podarcis; species Podarcis gaigeae. Next base: position 53,059,243 of record NC_139681.1, on the reverse strand, counting down.
ATAATAATAATAATAATAATAATAATAATGACCGCTCCCCGCTTAAAACGGGGGGCGCCCTTTGCGTGGACGCGTGCAGCCCCTAGACCTGGAGCGGCTCCAACAGCATAGGCTAGGCTTTGCCTTCCCTCAGGTGGGATACCTGGAGGTCTCCGCCTACCTCAGTCAGTTGTCCAATCCCACCTGGGGGAAGAGTTGCCAAGGAGACCAGGCCAGGTAGGGGAGGGATTACCTGCCCACACAAAGGAGGGAGGATCTTACCTGGGAATTCTCACTTGGCTCCAGAGCTTCTCCCACCCTACCCACCCTCAGTCAATGTCTTATGTTGCAGGTTAATTTTCCTCACAGGTTTTGCAGGTTAACTTTTCTTCACAGGTATGCGGGCGCTGCTACGTTAAGGTCGCTGTTAAAGGGCTGGAAAGGAATTTCCCTGCATTGGCAGGTTTCGCCTTTCCCATAGCAAAACGTCACAACTTTGGCGGTATCAGGCCTTGGACGGAATCCTTTTGTCCATCTTCCTCTTTGCGGCGGCGATACCAGGGTTCCCTGTTAAAGGGGTTTCTGAAGGGAGGCTTTGACCGTACGCCGGAAGGTCGTCATTGCTCTCCCCTGCAGCGGCGGCGTTACGGGGGCGGCTATCTCTGCTTGAACATATGTTCTCCAGAGCCGGCCCATCCCCCCCCCACACTGGATAACCCTGATGCTCCCTAGGTCCCCGGCTGGGGACTGGGGAGGGAGAACGCCCAATGCCTGAGCCAAGGTCTACCCACATTTGAAATTTAATAAAGTTGTGGCCAATTTAATCCCATAGCACGTTGTCTTGAGTCGTTATTCCACATGACGGGGGGACCGCGCAGAATCTGGGGACTCCGCCTGTCCGCGCAATAATAAATTTTTATTCCTTTTACTCCGCCCATCTAACTGCCCAGTGACTCTGGGTGGCCAAGAAACATCCAACTCATTAAGAAATTGATGGCAATCTTATTTGGTAGCAAGCCCCATTGGTTAGCAAGCCACACTTGGACTTCCATCTGTGCTATCATGCATAAGAAGGCACCATAAATGGTCAAAATAATTAGAATTCTGTTGCCAGATCAGACTCGTAGCCCATCTAGTGGCAGCCAGATACTTTCTGGAAACTGAAAGCCGGGCATGATGGTGATAGTCATTCACTGTTATTTGTTCTTAGCATCAAACATGAAAAATTTGCTTTTGTACAGTAGGCGAGTTTCTGTACACACCTCTCTGTGTCCATTCAGGCATTATCAGGACACAATCTAGCTAGACGGAAACACTCAAGGAGGAGCCAAAGCCCGACTAGTTAAGGGTGTGGCCTGACAAGATGGAGTATAGCTGGGGAGGGCATGTGGCTTGGAAAGACTTTTGAGGGCCAGTCATGGAGGGCCACACTTTGCCCTCAAGCCCGAAGTTACCCCAGTTCTGAATTATGAGATGGCTTTGTGGTATTTTATTTTTCATATCACTTTGCTAATAATTGCTAAGATTTCATTACCCCCTTTTTTGTGCCATCATGCGATCAGTTGATGTCTCCAAGCAGCTTTTTCCAGAGGTTTATTTCTGGAATAATTGTGGGTGATTTGAAACCAGTTCAGAATATATATGCATATATATTATCCCAGTGGGCAGCACAGTGGGCTCACATATATTCTGCTTTAATCACTTGGCACTTTATCTCTTCTTTGCACAGTGGGGATGACATGGCGGGAAAACAGGTTTATGTCTCAGGCATCAGACCAAAAGACCACAATACTCAGAGGTGAAGTTTGCTTGTGGGTTTGTTTATATTTCTAAATCACCCTTTGTCTGAACCAGGGGTGTCTTACCCATAGAGGCTAGTGGCACGGGGCGCCAGGGTGCAAAGTTCTGGAGGGTGCCAGGGAAGAGGCAGAGGCTGGATGCGGTGCCTCCCGGCATTAGCTCGCCACCCTCGCCCGCCTCTGCCATGCCGTGCCAAAGCAGCATCACGTCTGGAGCCTCCGTCTGCTGTGGCCACTGTAGCACAAAGCGGCCAGCAGGGCCTGGAGGCACCGCGTCCAGCCTCTGCCTCTTCCCCACTGGAGGAGCTGCCCTGCAGCCGCTGCCCACCTCTTCCAGCCCCGTCAGCAATGCCATCCTCCATAAAAAGGTAGATAACTCTGGGAAAGGGGGGGCACCAGAGGGAGCTTTGCACCACGGTGCCGGATATACTTAAGTCGGCCCTGGTCTGAACGAGCTTGGGACAATGTACAACAAATGTAAATGTAACACCACAAGCAACAGGATAACACAAAAAAGAAATAACAACTCATTAAAACACTAATTCATATATTGCTGCTGAGGATCAAAGATACCACGATCAAACCACAAACTCCTGGGTAAATAAAAATGTCTTCAACTGACATACGAAGGGCAACAGGCGTTTAACAAGAGGTCATCTCACTATGCAGAAGGCCTTTATGTGTGTTGTTCCCTCCTAAATCCTCACGAAGACTGCAAACATAACCTCATTGCCCCCAACTGATTATAAAGATTCAGTTGGCTGGTAGTGGAGGGGGCACTCTTGGAGATATTGGGATCCTTAGCAGTTTAGGAGTTTGTAACCATTACTAATTGGGTCCAGTAGCACACAAACAGATATTCTCTCTTGCTGCCCCAGTTACCAACCTGGCATTTGCTACAGCCTCCAGACCACTCTCAAGGTTAGCCTATTGTAAGTTGTTGTTTAGTCGTTTAGTCGTGTCCGACTCTTCGTGACCCCATGGACCAGAGCACACCAGGCACTCCTGTCTTCCACTGCCTCCTACAATTTGGTCAAACTCATGCTGGTAGCTTCAAGAATACTGTCCAACCATCTCGTCCTCTGCCATCTCCTTCTCCTTGTGCCCTCCATCTTTCCCAACATCAGGGTCTTTTCCAGGGAGTCTTCTCTTCTCATGAGGTGGCCAAAGTATTGGAGCTTCAGCTTTAGTATCTGTCCTTCCAGTGAGCACTCACGGCTAATTTCCTTAAGAATGGATGTGTTTTATCTTCTTGCAGTCCATGGGACTCTCAAGAATCTCCTCCAGCACCATAATTCAAAAGCATCAATTCTTCGGCGATCAGCCTTCTTTGTGGTCCGGCTCTCACCTCCATACATCACTACTGGGAAAACCATGGCTTTAACTATACAGACCTTTGTTGGCAAGGTGATGTCTCTCATTTTTAAGATGCTGTCTAGGTTTGTAATTTCCATGGCATTTTTCATTTGCATCCACAGCCAGTTTACCTATCTGAGAGGTTTATTTTAATCACTTCACACATCGTCTGCCAATCATTTGATGAGCCATTTGCGGGCAGACACTTGCCTCATGGCTGGGGAAAACCTTTTCTTCACCGCAGCACAGTTGGTGATTTTTGCTCTGCCACACTATCGAAAGCATAAAGCTTGCAGGCAAAAGCATATTAATGAATAAAATATTCTGAAAAACACACATCTAATGAAGCTGCAATATAAACCCTGAAGCAAAAATAAAAATTAAAAACAATCACAAATCTGAGCTGCTGGCATGGCTGTACAATAATTCACTCATCAAGTTTATGCTCCTTTCTTTATGTTGCTGTCAAACACTTTGCTAATACAGTTTCTTAAATTGCTCCAGTCTCTAATTGTTTACCTGTTCACATTGTTAATCTGTAGCAGAAGGCAAAGAGTTCCTAGTTACTCTGGGGATCTCAACCTGCTTTTGTTTAATGGTAAACAATGCCATTGTAGTTGTCCTGAGCACTGTATTCAGAGATTTTTTTTAAACAAAATGTCTCTTTATTTGCGCGTGTGTATACCCCATTTTAGCTTTCTCCCCCATCCCTGGTGGCTTAGAATAAAGCAACAGCAAACGACAGTATCATAAAATTAATGCAGATTAATATCAATCAAATAAAATAAACACAAAAACCCGAGGAGACAGCATAGAGACAGCAGAGATTAATCACAAATTGCCTAATGGAATAAAAAGGGTTTCAGGACCCATGCAAAATGAGAGAAGAGAAGAAGCTTGACAGATGTATACATTTATAATGATAAAAATACATATGGTGCAAAACATAACATACCAAATTATAAACAAAATTGAGGTTGCAATCCCAACCCCTGGCTGGCAGTGGCAGGGCCTAATGCAGTGGCAAAGCCAGAAAATAAATCCACAGTCCTGGTACTCACACCATGCATTGTGGAAGGTGGGAGTGTCATGGAACAGGAGTCGGCTTCACCTGTTGAGCAGCAGCCTCAAGGAGCAGGTGAAGTGACTCCACCTGCTGTTGATCAGCCTTCTTGCTCCTGATGAGAACCAGCCGGCTCCAGCTTTCTTAAGCAGGGTTTCCAGCCTCAGTTAGTTGCTGGAAGCAACATTCATCGGTCCTGTCCAGACCTCCTTGCTTCTTTGCTTCCCTTGGCTTTCTTGACCCCTGGATCATCTGACTACATGAACTGAGATGCTCCTGACATTAGGACTGGACTGAACCTTGCATACAGACTCTACTTCCAGGCAAGTACCCTCCTGAGACTTCCCTGGTTGTCTGGCTTCTCCCTTGACTGAGCTTTGCTGTGGCTGGGAGTATAGGTCTATGACAGGGGTGGCAGGAAACACCCTTTTGCTGTGCCAGCTTGCAGAGTGTCATAGCAAAGAGGTCCAGATTGAGCCTGTTACTCTAACTTGATAGCAGCAGCATCTGCACAGGATTCAGCAGATCCTATACTGGCCCAACTCCTTCACCATCCACAAAACTGCCCATTTGGCGGGGATGTGTTTATGCGGTTCTGGAAGTTACCACCACTGGCATTTCTTCTGGGATTATTTTCTGGCTCTCTTCCATTTGGACAGGAAAAGTTGGGCACTCCTTGCCACTGGGGCATTCCTTGTCAATGCTAGAGCTCCAATGACAGGACAAGCTGTTGGAGATGGGCAAGGCTGAATGGGAGGGATCTCTTTGCTTCAGTCAAATCTCCTTCACCATGGTGGATCAGGAGTTTGAATTGCTCTGCCCAGCACCAAGCAGAATGTAACCCCTAGAACCTGTGGTGTTTGATAGTTGATCTTGTAAACAAACTGTTATAAAAGCTGAAAGACTTCAAGAGTCTTGGCCTCCTGACTGGAGCAGACATTGCTATTTCCTAGAGTGGAAAACCCTGGAGAACTCTAGCATATTACCAGCAATGAATTCACCCATGAAAGGCTTTTGATGAATGGGCAGTGATTTCTAGGGAGAACCTATAGCCATCACCCTATTAATTGAGGCAGGATTTGTGAAGATTTGTTGTTGTGAGAGCAAGTTTTGTTAAGCAGAGTGGTGTGTCCTTTGGAACCTCAGTGTGTGGCAGAATATATGAATCTAGTGAGTAGAGGACTAGAGCTAGGAGAAACTTTAAGGTTTGCAATGCTCTTGGAGGCTTTTCAGCAACCTGGGATATTGGATCACAGCACCAAATACTTCAGACCAAGTCCCTCCCTCTCCCTCCCCCTCCCTCCCTCCCTCCCTCCCAATATTATCGGCTTGGTGCATGCTTGAAAGGCTTTCTCAGAATGACAGTTGAGTGGCTTATTTGAATTATTGAACTGGAGCTGATTGCACTAATAATCATAGCAAAGGATTTGCAAGCTTGTGGTGGGGGAGGAACGTCAATGCTTCAAGAGACTGCTGCTGCAAGTGTATCATACAGACACAACAAGCATTTGTTTACTGCATGCTAAGATAGCATGCTGTGCCTCGAAAAGAAGCTTCCAACATCCACTGTGAAAAATGATGCCTATCAATCATGACAGGATGCTTCAAACATCTCTGGAGCTCAGCAGGCCTGGACAGGAAATGGATGTGCCTTTTAATATTGAATGCAAAGTATTTTCAAGAATTTCACATTAACTTTCAGTTTAAAGCTACTAAAGAAGAATAGGTCTCCTGCCCAGGTTTTCCTTTTGGTCTGGTACTTATACCATGTATTCACTAATTTATTAAGAAAAAACACATCGCTTGTCTTTACCTATTTCTCTGGTGCTTTTATAAAGTATTGATTAATTTAGCTTTTGACACAATCACAGCAATTCCTTTTCAGGTGTGTACTCACCACAGGCTAGTGTCACTTCTGCTGCAGGCAAATAGATGATGACATGATTGGTGGTCCTGCCTTTCAATATTACCTGCCCTTCCAGTCCATCACCATTTCTTTCACCAGAACAGCTTTGCCCTTTCCAATAAATTGAAACTGAGAAGGTGGAGGAGGCATGACTTCCTGGTTTGTTTCAGTCTTGCCTGGTGTGTTCTCTTTTCAGATTAAAGTAGATTGTATTTCCCAGTCATGATATGCCCTGATTCAGAGACAATATGCTCCTGAATTGATTGAGAATGATAGCAGGAGAAGGCTATTGGACTTCTTGTATCTTGTGGTCTTCCTGTAGGCATTTGGTTGACCACAGTGAGAATCATGATGCTGGACTAGGTATTCCTTTGATCTGATCCAACAGGGCTCATCTTGTGTGCTTATGCCCTAATGAATAGGTGTGTGCATACACCCACACGCACACCCCTTGCTCTCCTTTCTTTGGTGCATTAGACAGCTATCATTTTCAGGGACAGCAGTAGTGGGTGGATAGGTAAAATTTCCCCGGCTGTCATTGTTACAGCTGCTGCAAATGATTATTGGGAGCTTATGCACGAAATGGAAAGAACGGGGCAAGAGAGGGTGTGTGCGCACAAAATAAACTGGAATAGTGCAGATGTGTGGAGTTGCTCCAGACTGAAGGGTAGGAGTTGCAGCCAGAGGCAGAGAATCCTGTTTCTCATTCCTAGCTGCAGAAAACCTAAATTTTAAAGAGTTAGCACCAAGGGTTGATTGTAGTATCCTTCTCTGATTAACCCAGCTCGACCCCTGCATGTACTCATTGCAACCTGGTGTAAGTCTTTGTTCTTCGTCTCCAGTTGAGTCTTTCTTTCCAGTTCCCTTCCATGCAGTATGAGGGGAACTTGTCCAACTGGCTTTGGCTCCAGAAGGGGAGGTGAAATAGGATCTCCAGCTAAACTGGCAAGGCAAGCAGGCAAGCAAACATTGAGGGACCATTTGTGGCATGTATGTCATGAATTGATCTGAACCCATAGAGCTTGGTGATGCAAATTGAACTATCTATTGTGGGTTAATGAGGATAGGGAAGGTGGCAGTAGTGGAGGAGACAGGATGCAGGTGAGAAGAAGCTGCTGCTTTTTGATATTTTTCTTTTCCTTCTCTTCCAAGTGCCCAAAAGAGCAGCCACTAGTGATAAGTTGTCTGTGTCTGCATCTACTTTACCTTTTCTAGGATAGGCATTTTGGGATGTTAACAGAAAAACAGTCCACCAAATGTTTATTTTTTTATTTCACATGTTATATACTGCTTGCTTGTAATAAAACCTCTAAACTGTATACTAAATAAATAAATGAATATCAGGCATTTCAGATATACACCTCTGCATTCTGCATGTCTTGATAAAGGTAAAGGAATCCCTGACCATTAGGTCCAGTCGTGACCGATTCTGGGGTTGCAGCGCTCATCTCGCTTTATTGGCTGAGGGAGCTTCCAGGTCATGTGGCCAGCATGACTAAGCCGCTTCTGGAGAACCAGAGCAGCATACAGAAACGTTGTTTACCTTCCCGTCGGAGCGGTACCTATTTATCTATTTGCACTTGGATGTGTTTTCGAACTGCTAGGTTGGCAGGAGCAGGGGCTGAGCAACGGGAGCTCACCCCATCACGGGGATTTGAAATGCTGACCTTCTGATTGGCAAGTTCTGGGCTCTGCGGTTTAACCCACAGCGCCACCCGCGTCCTGCTGTCTTGATAGCATGTCTTGATAGGCTTGCCTAAATGTTAAGTGTCGTAATGGACCACCACAGTGTTATATCCCTTTGGAAAGATTACAGACAAGCATCACCTGAGCTTGTTTGTATGGACCATAATGTGGTAGTGCCCACATTATAATAAAATTTACAATGGTCTGCATCAGGAAAAAGGAAGAACCCATGACTCTCCAGTTATTGAGGGATTACCAACTCCCATAACCCCTGTCTTCCTGGCTGGGTTTATGGCAATTGAGCAACATCTGAAAGGTCACATCTTTTGTGTAGGGACATTGAAATTAACATTGGTAATGCTAAAACAGGATCAAGAAAAAAATGCACCAGAACATTTGTTGCCAACGTTTAGCCTCCTCTGTTAATTTGTTCCTGCTTTACCCCTCTTCTTGTGAGTGCATGCCTATCTAATAGTCTTTATGAAATATTAGCTGGTGCAGTACAATTGTGACCTTTTCAGTATTCCAAAATTTAATAAGCAAGCTCATTCCTCATGGTGTGCCAGCAACCAGTCCTAGCAGCAACACATTTGCAGACAGATCCCCAAATCTACTGCTAATGAGGTGTAAAGCCGAGTGCTTATTGCATATTTCCTTATCGCATCCTTGGGGGATAACCATAAACCATATCCAGCTTAAGAAACAAAGAGCAGGGGGGGAAAAGATTGCTTTAATAAATAGCCAGATAAAAACAAAGCCTTAGTCTATGATCTAGGCCTCACACATGTTTGTTCTAAGCACCCAAACGTTATCCAGTGTTTCCTAATTGAAAGCTGCCCACACAGATACTTGGGGGAATTGAAAGAGAGTCTTGGTGCGTAAGTAGTCAAAAGGAAAGTGGTCACCAGTTCAAGCATGCTGCATTTCCCTCTTTGAATTCATTTAAAAATGTTCTCAAGCCAAATCTCCAGTCACTTTTAAAACCAAAGTCCTGTTTGGAGTTTTCATGGGGTCAGTTCTTGGGCAAGGCACTCTACAAATAAATAAATTCACCACATGAGTGTTCAAAAAATGTGCACACACTTCCAGTGGGGGTGGGGGGGAGCATTTTTATTTTCAACCAGGTGCTGTTTTAGAGGAATTGAAAACTTGAGGCATATGGACTATGTGCTCAGCTTACAACTGTCAAGTTCAAAGCAGCTCACCACGTCAGTAAGTATCAAAGGTCACCCCTTACAATTGCTTGCCAGACTGCATGGTAATGATATCTTCTAGGATAATTCCCAAATTTTTCATAGATCAAAAGCAACTGTAACACGCTGCTTGCATTTTTTAGTAACATAGGAGCCTTTTTAATTGACATGTCAACTCTACAGCTGATCAAAAGCTTTAAAGTATTTGTGTGTGTGTGTGTGTGTGTGTGTGTGTGTGGATACAAAATAAACTGCTATCCTATTTGGAATGTAGTTTATATGATTTTCAGACTAGACTGTCCTTGGTATATTTATATGTCCGCATTTAGGAGAGTATTCAACTCCGTTTTTCCACTAGTGCTAGGATTGTTAGTGCATGTGCCCTGTGACATCCCCAAATCTGCTCTGTTTGGGGGAATCTGATAACAGATTTAGGAGGTGTGCAGAAGAAGAAAAGATAATTCTATTGTGCAAGGAGAAATCCTGGTGCTGAACAGACAATCTGCTTAGCACTACATTGAATTAACCCTTATTGTACAACTTCAGCTTTGATACCAAACAGTTGGCATCATGTACATAGAAATAGTCCTGATGACTCTGAAAGGTGCTTCACACAGTACAAGATCCTGGCATGTGGGTTTTTACATCATTTTTGTGGTGAAGTTCTTGAGCAGGCTTGGGGAACCATTTGGCTCCATGAGTTGGAGGCAGGAGTGGCACTTAAGGTCAAATCTGACAAGTGGGTGGGGCCAGCCACCAGACAATCACCTGATTTCGTAAGGACATAAGGTTCAAGGTGTTTTGAAGTCCCAGAAATGGGACTTCAAAGCACTTTCCAAGGTGCTGCTAAAATGAAAATCATTTTCCTTTATTTTATCAGTTTTTGATGCAAACTCCTCCTTGCTAAAACAGAGGAAAACAACACTTTGAAGCATCGACCGAAGCTGTGGAGAAGCAGCAGTCACACTACTCCAGAAATGGATGAATGATCCTTCTGACTTGAGTGCACAAATTGGGTATTACTGTCTGGAGGGTGATTTTGTCCTCATGTCATGCTTGTGGACTTTCCATTGGCATCTGGTTAGTCATTGTGTAAACAGAGTGCTTGACTAGATGGGACTTTGGTAGGGATTGCTCTACATGTGTATGGAAATGAACACAATCACCCAAGTGGAGATATACGTTATAATGTCTCTGAGAAGTTCATAAAAATGAATTACCATAGCTGAGAATCGGGAAAATCCAGTGCACTAATATTCTTTGGAAAGACTTCCCCATACTTCAAGCAAAGCAGAATGAATTATCTTTTATTGTAGATAGGCGCTCGATGCAGTCATTCTTTCATCAAAATGTTAAATAGGCTTGTTGTAGGAAACGCTACTTGCCTTGAACATCTTTGATTTATAATATTCTTACCCGGCATATAAATTTCATTAAGCAAGACAATGTTTACTGAAGGTGCATTCCAAACAAAAGAGGAGCAGTAACCATTCTGCTTGCCATTTTTATGAATGCAGGAGATTGAGCAATCACAATGCCTGAATAATTAAGTGTTGTTTATGCCTTTATTTTCTCCCATCTTGTTGCCTTAGAATAAATCTTGGTATCAAAATCCCCCTGCAGGCACTTGGCCTCAACATACTTGATGAGAGAATGCTTTTCTGATTATACCTATCCTGAATTAGCAGATAAATTTACGTGCTGCATTATTTTTTACTCTTGCATGTCACTGAGTTACCCACCCTCCATAATATCATGGTATCAGAGGCTGGATAAATCCATGAAAGTTAACCACCAAGCCCAGGTTCAAGCATTAGCTGACTGGTCTGCCTGCTCTCTAGATGTCTTCCCATGTAGGTGGCACACCATACTGAAATCTGAGTAGCTACTCACTTCAAAAAGAGTTGAGATAATGTAAACTGAAGGAATAATCTAGGCTGAAGGAAGGAGCACAAAATTATGTGCTCTACCACTGAGGAACAGTTCCTTCTGACTCCCAGTGTCATAGGTAAAAAGCAGTGCTTTTCACCAGCTTAGTCTGATATGCCAGTTGAAGCTCTATCTTCTCTTGCAGGAAAGCCACTGTCGCTTTTGATATGTGGCACAATGGATCCCCTTAGGATCTCCTCCTCCCCTTCCAAAATGTTAAAGGTGTCCAGTACAGAAACTCCTGGACCAGTTTGTCACTTTATCCACTCTGGAGGGATTACCATGCCTATAAACTTCATCCAGTTTGTCAAAAGGGGGAGGGAGCTGTTTTTTATTTTGCCATAGTAAATGAGGTGTGTGTGTGCCTGTGTGCACACGTTGCTTTGTTTTCCCAAAACTGATTCAGTCTCACACCCCAAACTGAATTGGCCAGCCTCTGAAGAGCTTTGTGGTTACTTCCCACTGCATTGCAAGCCTTTGACTTAGAGTGAGTCTAGAGTGGGAAGTTACTGGTATGATATAGGAGGTAGCCATACCCCAATAGCTCCTGTGCTGTTCAGTTAACATACCAACTAGAACTTGATCTACTTCCTGCACGTGTGTTTTTCTTGCCTGGGTCATTCCTACCCAATTAAACGTTTCTTCTCAGCAGCAAAGATACTGTTTTTATTACATTGGTTGTGACTGGACTGTCTGCTTTTAAATGTAATTCATTCTGCACCATCCAAAGAGCTGGCAGTCCGGGAAGAGTTCTCTCTAAATGTCTCTTGATAATGTGGCCATGATGGATTTTCTAGACTGCAAAACGAATCACACAATTACAGTAACAAGCTCTTGAACATGCCACATCATTTGCTGTGATGGGAAGATAATGGGATGTGGTTTTGTTGTAATAATTCTTAATTCCCTTCGCAGTTGTCCACAGAGTGGGAATAGGAAACTAATGCCAAGGGGGCTCAATCCAGACCCCTCAGGTTTCCCATGCAGCCCTAAGTACAGCCCTTAATCCTCCCCCCAAACCACTCAGCAGTTCACTCCCATTTTCATACTTTTCATATACAGAAGAGAGCAGTTGAAGTGCATATGGGGAAAGCTCTTGTCAAAGTCACTGGAACAATTATTGTGTCTTCATGTAGTGATTTAAAAAGTATTTTCTTTTAGTATATGTGCTGCCAAAGCGAGCACTTTAAAAGTACTGTCTCAGTGTTTCAGAGAGCCTGAGATGGCAAATGAAGAGAGTCCCTATCCAAAGTCCCTTTCTGTTTGGTAGGGAAGGGGAGGAGGATAAAGAATCCTTTCACCATCTCAGCATGTGAGGGAATGAGTGCTTAGATATAATTAATGTTTTTATTTATTAAAGGATCCTGCTTTTCATTATCTGACCCCAAAGAAGTTTCAGAATTAAACAAACAGCATCAACACAAAACATAACAAAGAATAAATTTACTTGCTGAGAATATATAATCATGACCAGAAAAATAAGGATTCTTATCCAACATGAAATTGAGTTTTGTGTACAGACACTTTGGCCTGGCAATGAGAATCAAGTGCTTTCTACTTTTCAGAAGAACTCCTCCCTCCTGCTCAGAGAGAGGGGCGGGTGGGGGGGAGTGATTCTGGTTCTTTATGCCTCATAGTCTTTAATTAGTGCTTTTTGTTATCCTTGAATGGGTCTGGTCAGGTTTTGGTATGTGTGAATTCAATATATATGGAGCATTTACAGATTACAATGTTGATTACCGTAACTCTGACGCCTCAGGAAGAAACAGTCTTTGTCCAATATCTATTGATCTTGCTGTGAATGAACACAACAATGTTCTCTAAATGCCTCTATGTTGGATCATCTGGACCATATTTTCTGACATGAAAGCATTCAATCAATCACACCTGCTTTCCTGCATATTTATGATATTACCAGGAAGTCTAACTCCTGTCAAACTGAGGTATATTTTAATTGCTAGGACTCTAAAGTCAAGCTGTGGCAACTTTCTCCCCATGCATATATCACTGTCACTAATATTTCAGCTATCACTTTTCTCCATGTGGAATCCTCTGCATTAGCCTAGAATGTCATTGGTTGCATTAACATACCATCCAACTTTTCCCACCCAAAACCAGGACATGTTCCCTGGCAAGTCACATTACCTGTTCAGATGTCTCACATGAAAAAAATGGAATGTCCTGTTTTTTCCAGGGCACTTGGAAGGTATGTGATCCGGACTACACTTCATTCTACGTTCATAACACAGTGGAATTTAGCAAAAGTTTAGTGCTCATATCTGTGTTAACTGCTTCCAGAATCCCCCCCGCCCCAATGCCCTTCACTTGGAAAATTGTGGGAATGTATTAATTTGCGATCATTGATGCTACTGGTTTAATAGATTTGAGTTATCAACTGTTAACTGTAAATAACACAATTGTTCATGTGATCTGTAAATTCATCTTTTGGTGCACACAGGAATTGTTTTCTGATATTGCTTAGGAAGGTTTAAGGTGTCATTGTTAGATGATAAGAATTAACTTGTCTTAGTGCATTTCTGTCTAAATGTTATTTTCAATGTCTTTGTTGAATCATCTCTCTTTCTAATATTAGTTCCTGGAAGAAGTTTCTCTGTTCCTGAAATTTATGCAACACCCCTATACAAATGGATGGAGCTGTTGAATCCCTTTTATTTTTCCTCCTTAGTAATATCCAGGCTATCATGGATGGTTGTTGTTAGACATAACAATTAGAAAGCCTACCTTGGTAATAGATTACATGGAAGTCTACAGTAGAATGTTTTGAAAGACATGCAACCTAACTAAAGTGAAGAAGATTGAAATTGCAGACACATTTATATATATTGATACTGGCAAAGTAAAAAAACTAGACTGATTTCTAGAGGTGTGATTGTGCTAGTCTCTTGCACCAAAATCAATGAAGTCTCATGTGAAACCTTGAAGACTGAAGTCACCAGTTATGACTATGAATCTATGATTCTATGACACAACAATATGGGTAGTAGTAATACTAGCACTAACAGCTGGAACACCTGGGAGGCTGGGAGAATAGATGTACTGTTACGTATAATGACATGTCATGGGGATGCTCACATGGACTCCGTTGTCCAGCACCCATTCACAGAACAGGTGAGGCAGGTTATATGGACACTCCTCATGACATGGGACAAGTGGGACTACAGCTTAGTGGTAAAGAAGTTGACACAGTGCTTCCATTAGGGTGGATCCCAGGTATGGTCTGAAAGCAGCAGACACCACCACCTTGGTGAAGCTAAGGAGGTTTGGAACTGGTTAATGCCTGCATGGGAGACTTTGTGGGAACCAGATGATGTCACCTTGAGTTCCAAGCTAGAAGAAAAGTGGTATATCATTATAGGAAAATAATAAGTTATAAATAATAATACATTTTTGGTGGAAACTCTGTGTCTCCCATAACATCTAACACCAACCAAATTTGTTTAAAGATAAATATCTTTTGTTTAAAGATGGAAGCTCTGGGCTTGTGTGCAAAGTCCTAGCTATGCTATCATTTTAAACACTGCAGCTCTTTCTTTCGCTGCTTTAAACATAATTAAATGTTCTTAGGACTATAGCCACATTTGGAGACCTCATTGAAAACAAGATGCTGCATCTCAAGAGCTTATCTCAGCACCCACATCCTAGCGAATTAATCTTTTCAATTGCTTTTTCTCGCCTGTCAACTTTTTATGCCGGTGTTCTCTCTAAATGAGGTGTTTATATGCATCACCCTTCAGTTAGCTTTAAGCAGATGTAAAAGCTGTGTGACATTCTTTCTTCTTTTTTAAGAGACTTTGCCGGTTTGGCATCTCCATAGGAGGAGAAAGGTTTAAAATAGTGCTCCCGACAGGAGAAATGATTAATGGCAGGATCTGGAAATTGTGTTGATGTGGTTCACATCAACTGTACCATTGTGTTTACAGTGGCTATGTTAATGAGGCATCAGAAAGGTGCAGCTTGTAAAAATGTTCTACACAGTTAAAAAAACTTAAGAAAGGAGGAGGGGGCTTTTCAAAATTCTAGACTATGGAAGCTACAAGTTTAAATGCAAATGAGATAGCAAAATCCCATGTTTCATTTTCTTTCTATCAGTCCTGTAGTAAAGCATCTATGCACTGTGGCTCATTACCATCCAGCTCTATTAGTACACTGTGGGCATTCCATGGGTAGGAGCCAACTAAAGAGGCCTTGCATAGATTTCCCCTGAAATTGACTCTGGGGAGGGGGGTTGTGAAAACCCCCAGAGCAGCATGAGGGGGGAGAAGACGGGGAATTGTTCCAACTGGGAAGCTTAAAAGCTTGTCCTGAACGAATCAAGATGGTGCAACACTGAAATTCACCTCTTATGTTTACAATGATTCCTGAAGATTTTTTTTTTTAAGAGTCTATCCAAAGCAACTGTGGGATCAAAGAAGCTCATTAAGTTGTAAAATGGATATGAATAAGTTTAAGATTGTCACTGTTGACATTTGCATCTGAAGGACCATCTTCTCTTATATAGGCCCTACTATGCCCTTCTGTCCTATTATCTGTGATTTGGTTTATCTGTTTTAAATGGATTTATTTTTGCATACTGCTTTAAAAGTGGTACAGAAATATTATTGTTACCACCACCATTATTATATGCTATATTTGGATTCTGGATATAATCTTCCCTCTGGTGAGACAGTGTGGGAAATCAGTATTTTTTGAATTTATTTTTATTATAGGGCTGCCATATTTCAAGAAAATTGAAATATGGTAACCCTATTGGCATCAATGTTCTTGAGATTTTTGAGGGAAATTAACCTTTTCAGAATTCACCCAGAAAAGGCAAAGAGTGATACTCAAACACATACTTCTTGGTTCTGTTGGCAAAAACCCAGACATTTTGCCAATTTTTCAAAATTCCCCCCAGACGCCAATTTAGCCATTGGGATCCTGGAAATGGATACCCTATTTTATCAAATTTCTGCCATTTGCTTGTGGAGGATTATGTGCATTAGGTTGTAAAGTTGGGTAGGAGTAGGTGAGCAAAACAAATCAGGGATTTTTAGTGGTTTCAACCATTTGTTAGACTTAATAGAACATTATTATGAAATTACAACATTATGGCATTTGAAGCCCAAATTGCACAATCTAACAATCCTAGATCTGGTCAGGCAGGTGGATGTTGATAGGGTCTTAAGTTACTAAGCCTGTTGCATTTGACCTCACACCTTTCTTCTTGGGGAGAAAACAGCCTTTTAAATAATCTTATAAATGGTACTGTGTTGTTTCAGATATGATGTTGGCACAAGTCTGGGGGACAAAACTCCAATAGCTGTGAAGGTCAGTGTCACTTGTAATTACATAGCTTGTTACCCATTTCAGGTCAACCTGACCCTATTGTTTATGCCACTATCTGAAAGATGGTGAAGCTGCCAGACAGCTGTTTGGGAAGTGAAACTAACATGCAGGTATGTTCCAAAGTGCCACTAGAAAAGAATTTAAGCCTCTACTATATATATATATATATATATATATATATATATATATATATATGCAGTTGGCATGGAAACTGACAGTTAGAAGGGAGTGTATTATAATCAATGATTTTTGAAGGTAGAGGGTGAGTAGCTGCACATTCAACATAGTCTTTACACTGGTTTACACACACACAATCACACATGAAACAATCACACATTCTTTTTCCTATTTATCCCTGCCTCCCCTTCCTATGCTTTCCATGTCCAATTTTAGTCTGCAGCCTTCTTGGAGCAGGGATGTGTTCTTACACTCTGTAATGTCACACATCCTGATGGTGATATAGCAGTAGCAGTCATATTAAGAGAGGATATTTGTCACATTAAAGTCAGTATATCAATGGTCCCCCTCAACAGAGGTGATAAATAGCCCACCATTGCTGACAGTCATGTAGATAAAATCTGGACCACTTTAGGATTAAATTGGTTCCCAGTTTCACTTGGCACGTTGTTTCCATTCTGTCCATAACTGTGTGCTTTATCTTTACTGCATAAATACTGTAACTCAAACTAACAATTTGTTCCAACGGCAGTTTGCTTTGTATTGGTTATTTTATGTACTTCAGATTTCCCCAGCAATTAGTTGAGGCCGGGGAAAATTTCCGTAACCTCTCATTAAAAGAGTGCAAACAAGTTTAATATTTAATTATGATGAGCACTGCTCCAAATGGCTGTGCAGTTCTTCAAATGGTTGAGTGGACACATTTTTCGATGTTGCCTAGTTGGCAAATAGTTTCTGCCTCCATGAACAAAGGGGACAGGATGCAGCGAACATCTGATGTGTTAAAATTGATTTACAGGAAGGTGTCCTATCTGGGACTGTAGGTAAGCTTTGATTTGGCAATATGCAACTCATTAAGCTACATGCTCCAGGTTGCATTACTGAGTATGTGTGAATCTAGCACAATGAGTGATGCAATATCACCATTAAAATAAAGCACCTCATTTAAATACTTTTTGATATACTCATTTGGCTTCCTCTCTGCTGGTCTTCTCCATCTTCTGCCTCCTCCAGATTTACCAAAAAATGTGCTAATTTCCCTTGAATATTATCTTTGTACTCATTATGTCTATTTGTGTAATGAACCACACATCTGAGTTTTCTGAACTCTAGTGTTTTGTCTCATTGTTAATCCCGCCTACTGAAAATATAGTTTCTGCCATGGTACACCATGACTCTAGGGTAGAGGCTAAAGATTCCAACATTCAGATGTATTACTATAAATATGTGCACAAGGACATGTGATGCTAACAAAAGGCATTGAAATGGGTCCCCACTCTAGTTCAGATGTCTAAATGCATGGGCCTTCTTTCTCCACAGAGAACCAATCAGTTATTGATATGTATTGTTTCTGAAGGTTGTATGGTTGAGAAGTAATAATACTAATGATAATAAACCATTAATAGAATCCAGCTGAATGCTAATAAATTAAAAGAGGAAGAGACCAGTATATTGATTGGCAGAAGGCCAATTTTGCTTCACGCTGTTATATTGAGCAAACAGAAGACTATGTATGCTAAGCTATAAACCTCTAGTACATGGGCATCTTTCTAATATGTAATATATATTGTAGGGCAAAAGTAAGTCAAACAAGTTTTGTGCCTTTTAACAAGCTATGTAACATCAAGCACAGCTAGTAAGTAGTTTGACATCTGCCATAACATTTTGTCCTATGAACTGCCCAAGGTTGTTTGCTCCATGCTTTATCAAGGCAACACATTTGGGGATTTCTGTGCTGACTTTTAATGTTAAGTGCCTGAAGGAGTTATCCATACAAAGATTTTTAAATCACGTAAGTTGAAGAGATCTAATCTGGCAAACTTTTAAGAAGGCCCTGACACAATAGAATTATGATTTTTCTACCTTATGGTATGACCTTTATTTGAGTTTTTTTCTGGAAAATGGGAGGCTATGAACTTGAAACTCATAAGAATATTGACAAGACTGGTCATCATTCAGAGGTCCTCTAAAAAAAGAGTGTCTTGTGATTTTATCGGTGTAGCACACTTTCCCGTCTTTAAGGACTTTGCCCATTCTCTAAAGATTGTTCAGTCTGCTTCCCCTGCAAAGCTGTTTAGCACTGCTTAGAAAAGGTTGTTGTTGTTGTTGTTGTTGTTGTTGTTGTTGTTGTTGTTGTTGTTATTGATTAAATTTGTATTTTGCCATTCATACGAAGATGAAGCAGGGAGGTTCTCAATATAAAAATACAAAATGAGAACATGTTGTAGTGCAACATTAAGTTAAAAACAGCCTGAGGGCGCAAGTGTGGACTATGAGATTGGAGAGGCAGCTGGGCAATAGAAATGGAGAAATCCTCTGTTTGCTTTTTGGCATTACTTTCTAAGCAACTGCCCACTTCTCATCACACACACACACACACACACACACACACACACAATTTTCTGCAGGAGAAAGTCATGTTAAGATCTTAAAAGGACATTTGGGCTACACAGTTAAGAAGAAAGGATATCTGAAATGCAATTTACACCCAGAAGGCTATGGAGTTTGCAAGATGCCAACAAGTTACTATGTGGTTAAGTGTAATCTGCTGCTGCCTCCTGTTTCTGGACCTGGTCCTTTCACCTGTGCCCTGGAGCTTGAATTGCAGCCTAGGTATGATCTTGCCAAGGCTTATCTTCTAGTACTGATCTTGTAAAAGTTTCAAACACCCTGACAACCTCTCAAGGATGGACAAGGCTGCCCCTACCAAAATTCCCTTTAGCGAGACAAAAACAAAAGCCCTTCCTTCTTTCCACAGACTGTGGGTGTCCTCCCCCGTTTGACATTCTACAAGACCATTCCTCCCAATTACATGACATTTTTTATGGCAACATCTCTAGTTATTGAGAAAGATTTCGTCTTATTTCTTTGCATGTGAAGGTTGGATTTTGATTGCCTGATTTATTCTTGCTTATGATTCCTAAATGGATTTTCAGAACACCATTTATGTTCATTTTTGAGCACATATATATAAAAAATATCTATGGTAAGAAACGTTAATGGGATGTTTATGTGGAATAGAGAAGAGAAATGGCTTTGTAATATAAGTCTGCTGTCAAAGTGCCACCTGATGACAAATAACTGGTCGATAGTGGGCTGTAACTTCTTTGATCTTGTCATAATTCTGGTGACATCCTGCCTATTCCATATCTTTGCTTAGAATTTTTAGATATTCGTAAGTCAGCTGTGTGTTGAAAATAGAAACTTCTGGCGGTGATAAAGAACACATATATTCAAAAGCACTTGCTGTACTTTTCCATTCTCTAGACCTAAAAAACCTTAAGAGGAAGCAGAGTAGTGCTGAAATTAATATTCAGAAATATTCAAAATATGGTAAAGTTTCCAAATTCACTCTACAAACTTTGTGCAGCACATTCTGAATTTGCATTTTTCAAAAGTTATTTCATTTTGTTACACATAGCAATACAGGTGTTTTAGAGTCACAGAAAGAAGGCTTGCATGTTTGACATCATATGGTCCACAAGTTAATAAAGAAAATGATGCAGAGCAGAAAAATGGTTATTGCAGGAATCTAGAAATAATACTACAATGAATAAGATAATGATTCAATGGAAGCACAATGGAGCGGTTAATAAAAAGTCATGGGATACAAACAAAACCAGATAAAAACATACTTTTCAGGAACTTGCCAGACCTAAATTTGTCTTGTGACATAAATAATGAATGGCCAATATGTATCTGCATAGTCTGTAGGTTTGTCTTTACCCTTGGAAACTCATAAAGAACGAGTATGTTTTTTCAGATATTGTGATAAACAAAGCCTCCTTAAACCAAGTAAAAAGGGAAAACGCCAAGTTAGTCCTCCATCCCTGAACAATGGTTAGTCAAGCGGTGACAGGCATTACATTTTGCTTGACTTTATCCTCCCAAAATTTGAATAAGTAAGACTTACTTACTGTCATCCCTTGATCATTTTGATAGGCTTGAAATACAGGGTCTCATAAGCTGTCAGTTCCTGAAATACTGTCAAATACTCTATGGGTTGGAACAAACTACCCATGGATGGGACTTTACCCATGGGATGCTCTGCTGGAGGAAGGGAGGAGCAACCATTTTTGTTGACCCTCCAACCCCCTGAAATCCCCTGTGCCCACCAAAAAGGGACGTGTGGAAACATGTGGGACAAACCCTGCCCTCTCAGTGATGCTGCATATGCAAGGCACAGTCCCTGACCAATACGTGATTAGCCTTGGTCTAAAAAAGTCTGACTTGCTCAAAGAGAGGGGCAAGACCTCTGACCAGGCTTCCTTTCCCCATTTTGGAAATGCTGTGTGTGAGTAAGGCCTATCATGTATGCTTTGTGTGCCTGGTTCATGTATCATGACTGAAGGTGGAGCTTATGCCACACATTCACACTTGCCCTTTTGTGTGTTCAGACTGAAAACCAGAAGATGACTAGAGTTACAAACTTGTAATACTAAAGGAACACAACTCACATGTCACAGAAATGGTTAACTGACTGTCAGCTCATACTCCCTCACACTGTTGTTATGAGGATAAAACAGGATAAAAATGTACATTTACTTGCCCCAAGCCCTTGGAATAGAGTGAAAAGCTTTGAAAAGAAATGTGTGCATTCACTCCTTTAGTAGTTACGACTTATTAATATTTTGTGCAATCTACTGTAAATTCACTTAAATTAAAAGTGAGCCAACTTGACCAATCCATTTCCAATTCAAGGTTGCTTGCTACAATTGAATGTATATTTTAAGAGCACAATGTTAAGAGAAATGCTACCAAACCATGATACAAAATTGGTATCATTTGTAAGATTATCACAGCAAATTCAGGAGGGGGAAAATCAGCGAAGTACCTTGAAGACATGATATTGGCACAAAAGATGTAAGATCTGAGGGAGATGATTGGTGGCCTCATGTACAAGTGATTAGTTCTTCAAAAGAAACATCTGTAAGTGGTACTCCCTGTTGCCTGGATGGCCGATCAATGAACATTTGCATTCCAATAGCCAGCTCTTGTGAAAATAAATTGAATAGCATTTTAAGAGGCTGGAACAATGTATTATGTAAAGGATCTTTTGTTCTCTAAGTTCAGCAAGATCAAATATGCGGTGATAATAAATCTTTTAAAAATGGAGGTGGAGGGAGAACAGGGAAACGTCAGTTTTGATTAACCACTATTTTATTCAAAGTGATTTTAAGTGAAGTCTCAAGTAGATGCATTTATTTTATTATGTACCCCAGAAAATCAGCATCTTGAGATAGGCATTTTATGGTTTGTAAGGACTGCTGCCCAAATGTACAAGGATGCCATTCCTTGTCAATCAGCTTCTAGAGGAGGTGGGAGGGGGACAATGGCCACCCAGATGTTGCAGAGCTACAATACCCAGCATATCTGACCATTGGTCATGCATGTTAAAGCTGAATAGAGTTGTAGTTAAGCAACATTGGAGGACCAAAGTTTCCCCATTTTTGTTCTATAGGAAGGTGCCTCTTCTCTTCCCTTCCCCGCTCCCTTGCAACCCTATCTTTCTGGTAGAAGAAATCCTGGCATTCATCTCTTGATCACACTGGATTGCCAGTGTGGTATGCCTTTCTTTCTTTCCAATCAGTAGCCCCTCCAGGTAACGATCCATTCAATTCCCCCCACCCAGCTTTGGAGCACTCATTCTCCAAGGCTGCAGTAGGAAAGACTGTGGAGTTTGGGTCAAAACGCACCTGAGATATTTGTGATGCCACTGTTTAAGGGTATGGGTATGATCTTGGCTTCCATCTAAACAAACTTCTCATCTGAAGCTCTTTTATTTTCCCTTTTAGTTCTTGTAATAAACTTTACTGCATATAGCCAAAGAGCTTTGAAAACCTCTCATCCATTAATGGGACCGATGAATAGTTTGCAAAATGACATGTACATTGGCAAAGTACACAAAAACGAAAACCTATGCACCGTATTTACTGCACATAAAACACAGGTCAGTTAGTAGGTTAGAATCATTAGCAAAACTTAGCTGGTCAAATAAGGTAATATAAAGCTGGTTATCTAATAATAACTGGCACATCATCTTGAGCTGTTTTATCCAGGTACTATAAAATAATGCTAGATAATGAATTTCACTTGGGTCAGCATATAGTGGGCAGAATAATAAAAAAGTGAGTTATATCTTCAATATGATTACATCCAAAAGCACATTTTCTGTTCTGCTATGGGATGCCTTTATACTTCTCTTCAAGATAAGCAGATGGCATTACTTGGCATCTAAGTTTTATAAAGGCCCATGTCACTGGGGGAAAGTCAATGTTTGAAAAGAATGTGCTCCACCAAGATCTTTTTTGATCATAGCATCCCATTGGGAGAAGTGCAGATGATTAATGATTGCACAATCTTTCTGTGAATCATAACCAAAGAAAAAATCCCTCAGGGCATAATGGCAGCCTAAGGCCAAGGAGCATTTTGGCAGCATTTAACTTGTCAATTTTTTTTTACACCCCTTTACCTCACCTCTGAGCCTTAATTGTTCCATCCAGCACAGTTTAGTAGGACTAGTAACTTACATGTCATTTAATTTGAACCAGTATCTCAAATAAATCAGGTCAGCAGATGTTAACCTGAGCCTAGCTGTAAGAAGATCCATTGTTGTACCTGTGGGAAATTCTGGGACGATGCTTAGGTTTTTATTCCCTGAAAAATTTCTCCTATAGAAGTCAATGAAACCTGTTTACTAGAACAGGAGAAAGTAATTGCAGCTTGTACTACTAGCATAGGAAACATGGTAGAGTAGTATCAGTGGCAAGCTTTTCCTTTCAGTGATATGAAAACAACAATGCTGGAATTAATGGAGTCAAAGCTCCCAGTGTTAAGAAAATAAACCGACTACAGTGTTACCTTGGGTTAAAAATTTAATTCATTCTGGAGGTCCGTTCTTAACCTGAAACTGTTCTTAATCTGAGGTACCACTTTAGCCAATGGGGCCTCCCGCTGCCGCTGCACCACTGCCACACGATTTCTCTTGTCATCCTGAAGCAAAGTTCTTAACCTAACTATTTCTGGGTTAGTGGAGTCTGTAACCTGAAGCGTCTGTAACCTGAGGTACCACTGTAGTTCATTTTTCATAAAGTGAAGACGAAAATACTGCTAATAGAAATTGCAATGCTGGTTGGGAAGCCCAATGTTGTGGATTAACATAAACACACATCACTTCCTGAGGGTCACCAAACCTCCCAGAAGGGCCTCAGAAACCTCTCTGTTTTCTCTTAGGAGTAAATAGGCTGGCACTCTCTTTCAAATGTTACCCAAAGTGGGAAATCAAGAGACTTTGACCAAATGTAGGGGAAACATTCTGAGAACAAGGAGACGATGCAACTGGATATGTAGATTACATATCTATTTCTGTTACACCAGAATCTAATATATTACTTTATACTCAAAGTGAGCTTTGCAAAATGAGAACAGCCATGGCATTCTGTCACTCTTTGGCCCTTCTACAGCACTACAAAACCTCTCTACATCACTTCCAAATTGCCCCTTTCTGTGTGTCTAGCAGAAAATAAATTGTGCCTTAGAGTTATCTTCAGTTGCCAAATGTCTCCTTGGTGCCAGAGGCACCTCTATCTAATTTGGAATGCTCAAATCAAGCTGCTCCATTTTTCTCCAAGGGGTGGTCATGCTCTGGGTTAACTTCACATGACACACTATTTCAAAGGAGCAACTGTTTTATCATGCAGCTCTGGGCAAGCAAACTGCTTCAAGGGGGCAGAAGAAGGTGGCCAAACAGCATGCCTCAGCTATCTCTCAAGAAGTGCACATATATTAACTTCTAATTAGGCAGCTTACTGCAACTCAACCGTCACATTGTTATTCCCAAGTATCTTAAGGATTTCAGAGGGAAAAATTGTGGCACTCAGTTGTATAGGATCCATGGGGTGGGGGGAGATGGTTACAATACAATAAAACAGTAAACCAGTCCAATAAAACCAGTTTAGCACAACTTCTAAGGCAGATAAAAATACAACATATCCTTAAAACTCCGATAAATCCACAACCTGGGCTTTCCACTTGCATCAATGCAAGCCATGTGAGTTGGAAACTTGTAGAATTTTTTGGCAGACAAACTTCCACAATCAGAGGAACTTCATAATGTGCACACTATAAGCAGTTTGTTGTTCACTATGTGAAATTTATTTTTCTGTATGTGTTTATTTTCTTTGTTATGGACTTGTGTTTGAAGTACTGAAAATGTCTACAGGTTTTTTTGTAGAGTATACCATTTTTGTTTACAACACCCCCATGCTATGCACTGTACTATGAACCTTTCAGAAGTGGGTGGAAAGTGTTTGTGTAATTTTGAAGAAAATATTTTCTGAATGCTTTACATGAGATTGAAGTAAGTAAATACTCAGAGAAGATGCACTGAAATCAATGGAGCTACTCTGTGTAGACTCCACTTGGAGTAGTGTGTCCAGTTCTGAGCACCACAGTTTTAAAAGAAGATTAACAAGTTTGAACACGTTCAGAAGAGGGTGACCAAGAAGATAAAAAGTCTGGAAACCAAGTCTTCTGATGTACATGTGAGGGAGTTGGGAATGTTTAGCCCGGAGAAGAGGTGATATGAAAGCAAGCTTCAAGTATCTGAAGGGCTGTCACATGGAAGATGGAGCTACCGGTACCTTGTTTTCTGCTGCTGCAGAGAGTGGGAGCTGAACCAATTGATTCAAATTGCAAGAAAGAAGATTCTGACTAAACATTAGGAAGAACTTTCTGATGGTAAGAACTGTTTGACAGTGGAATGGACCACCTCAGAACGTGGTAGACTCTCCTTTGCTGGAAGCTGCATGACCATCTATCTGGATTCTTTACCTGCAATTTCTGAATTGTAGGGGGTTAGACAATATGACTTTGGTGTCCCTTCCAACTCTATGCTTCTATGAGTATGACTTACTTGGATCTCAATGTTTTTCTATACAGAAGCTTTTCACAAAGGTTTCCATGGTGAATATCATAGATTTTCTTGCTATCATGCCCTCAGTATTAAACAAATGCAAACTGTATTGAGGTTGAACTGATGTCAGAAGGTCAGAGTTCTTTCACGGGAATGTACCTTATCACTTCTCTTTCCCAATGTCTGCACAACAAGGTTGATTGTTTGCAGCTTTATCTGAGAAAAAAGAAAAGTTCGATAATATCAACTGAGGAAGAAATAAAATTCTTTTTTCCCCAATAGAAAATCCTTGCAGTATTTGATTTCTTTGTCCTGGAACGAATTTAGCTGTGGAAAGCCCAAGGTAATGGAAACTATCTTAAAAATGGCAAATGCATCCAAGTTTAACTTCCTGTCTGCATGAATATCATTCTTATGGCTGTTCGGTCCGTCCCCCCAACCTCTCTTGTTATCTATGAACATAACTGTGATCTATACAATTCTCCCAGCACAAAAAGTGATGTGTTTGAGATATGCATTGTGTATGGTAGGCATTGTTCAGTAGAGTAATAAAGAAAGAACTGGTTTATTTGATAGCGGACACAAACACTATCAAACTAATGGAAAGCATTCTGCTTTTGTGAATGTTTCCTGTTAGAAATCTAACAGGACAATTTTTTAAGCCTTTAAATCCCAGCAGCTTCCTTGGAAGTATCCCAGCTTAATGGAGTGTGTGCCATTGCCCTACCTGCAGCCCTGCTGCTCATGCCAACCTGGGTGGAAGGTGAGGGAGCAGGCAAATCGTAGCATCAATCTAAAACTGGAGTTATTGGACCCAGATTAGGCCTGGTGTCGTTAAATGACAGTGGGAGGCTGACTCAAGATCCGGGGAATCCCAGGTTGGCTCAGACCTTCCGCCTCTTTCCCCCTGTAATGGTTGCCTGCGTGCATCTACCCCCTCTCCCCAATGTTTGATTGAAATAATAATGAAAGCCTAGGCAAGGCTTCCAATTTGCTTTGGGGCCCAGATTCCGGTTGGTTTGGTTGCTGGTCCAATCAGGGCTGCTCCAAAGTGCTGAAACAGGAGCCACATCAGATCCGTAGGATAGAGTGCGAGGAGTACAATCCTTGTTTAAGACCCTTATTTTTGTTTTACATATTGTGTATGGCTAAGAACATGGAGTTGCAGATCTAAGGGGAAAAAACACTGTTGCAGGCAATCCAAACTTCCTTTTTGCCAAGCTGAAAGATGGGGGTGGGGTGGAGGTGTTTTCCCATTCAGCCCTGCCAGCCTCTAGTGCCTGCAGAGTGGTGCCAGGGCCATTTCATCAGCACATATATCCCTATCATCAGTGTGTGGGTTTTTCTGGAGACAGCAGATGGTAACAGAATAATATGGAGGAAAGCACTTCTTTATAGAAGCCAGAGACCTGTGTCCTGTAAGGGTTTATCTGTTAAAAATATCACTTTCAATTGCTCCTGGAAACAAACAGGAAACTAGTGAAGATGTTTCAACACAAGCAAGATGTGATCCATTATGATGTCAGTGGCAATTTCTGAGCTGCTTTTGTAGACATTGCTAAGGCATGGCTAGCAGTAGGCAAGTTATTTATATTGGCTTGCATAGTGAAATAGTCTAGATTAGGTTATGCTGAATTAGTTTTTCTGTGTTGTTTTCATTTGCTCCTATGGTTAATTGCTCAATCTGCTTTGAAATTAGCTTTCTTCTAATAATATATTTACAATAACAGTTTCAATTGCTGCCTTTCCAAAAACTGCTAGTAAAAGCTAAAATTATTTTCTTTTGTCTTTGCTATTCACCCCATGCTCAAATTATTCACAACACTATTCACACTATGGAGGTTGAAGAACTGTTTATGGGAATAAGCCTGGAAATAAAGATGTCTTCTGAGAACCAAAGGAGGAGAGGCTAGGTTTGCAGGTCTGCTCCTCATGGACCACATTGACCTACACTATTTCATCATCATCATCTTCTTCTTTTTGCTTCTTGTACAAACAGATACTAACAGTAAGTCACAATTTGTCTATTGACAATTGAGACAAATGGTTCTACCCAACCCAACAGATACTACAAATGGAAAGAGCGCATGCTGACACAGGAAGATATATGCTTAAAATCATTGCCAAATAGTGAGCATCAGTCTTAGTCTATGGGAGCTCTTGCAGAATGTATAAATAGGCTAAGTCTTGCAATCTAGAGCACAGCATGCTACAAAATCAGATAGAGGCAGAAGTGTGCTTGAGCAGCAAGTAGCTCTAGATCGCTCAGTTGAGCCAGGCAGTACACCACAGGTAAACTGAAAACAGCTGGGATAGAAATCTGCCAGCAATCACTGGGATGCACCGGAGATAGTTGAAAGGAACCTGTGTGGTGCCCTGGTTACATTGTTAAACTAGGATCTGGTAGACCAGGGTTCAAATCTCCACTTAGCCCTGCTGCTTACTGAATAACTGTGGCCCAGTCACTGTCTCAAAGCCTAACCTGCCTCACGGGCTTGTGAGGATAAACTATAGACCACAACTAAGAAAAGGCAGCATATACATGTAAACAATGTCATAAAGCTGCACAAATATGCTTTGAAAGGAAAGAATTTGCAATTCGGCCTTGATGCTGAAAGCTCTGAGGACTGGGTTTTCAGAATTCTTAGCTCTGACTGAACATCTACTAAGCACTACAAACAAAAGAAATGAAAAGCAGATGAGTTTTGAAACACAAAATATCTCTGGGGTTTGGAGTTTAATTTTTTTCATCATGATCTTGTTTATAACTTGTAGAAACCGTGAAACCAATTCTAGGAGTTCTCAGTGTTCAGCTGAGTCAAGAATGTCTGAAAGAACTCAGGAAGAGCAATCTACTCCCCCCTTTCACTGGGTTGGGGGAGTTGGGTTAGGCAGAGGTGTCCCTCTGCCCAAATCTCCCAGCTGAGCTGAACTTACCGCTGTCTTGCGACTGTGTCAGATTCACTCACCCTGCAAGCAGAAGGATTACCATTGCAGTGGTGAACCTACCACTCTGCAAATTCCAACCAGTGGGAGCAGGGAGCTTATATATACAGTAGTACCTCGGGTTGCATATGTTTCAGGTTACATACGCTTCAGGTTACAGACTCCACTAACCCAGAAATAGTACCTTGGGTTAAGAACTTTGCTTCAGGATGAGAACAGAAATCTTGCAGCAGCGGCGCAGCAGCAGTGGGAGGCCCCATTAGCTAAAGTGGTGCTTCAGGTTAAGAACAGTTTCAGGTTAAGAACAGACCTCCAGAATGATTTAAGTACTTAACCCGAGGTACCACTGTATTGTGAAATCTCGCCACCATCCCTCCAACATAAGGATGTTAAAACATAGCAGTACCCATGAGGTGGGAGGCAGTAAAGATGGAGTCTTTACTGTGGGGTCTGGCTGTTGTTTGGAACTGTCCCTTGCTCTGGGTGGATTGCACAGGTTCATTTTGTGGCCAAGGACAGAACCAGTGAATTTCACTTGGAGATGGAGGCATAGTCAAGTGACAGGTGGACTTTGTACATTTAAGAAATGGATGATCGTGAGTCTGCTTCCAGTCCCAGCAGACTGGATGTGTCCTGGTGATTGTTGGCACCCTGTAGAGCAGGCTTCCTCAACCTCAGCCCTCCAGATGTTTTTGGCCTATAACTCCCATGATCCCTAAGTAGCAGGACCAGTGGTCAGGGATGATGGGAATTGTAGTCTCAAAACATCTGGAGGGCCGAGGTAGAGGCTAATTGCATGATCTCTTCCACAGGCTAATTCCATTTTGCCTGTCTCTTCAAGGACCACATATGGCTATGTATGCTCTCACTCTCATCTCCTGTTACGCTTAACATTAATCCTGATGGAGGATTCTGAAGAACTCAAAAGTTGTCTCACTAATTTGCAACATCTTAAAGGTAAAGGTAAAGGTACCCCTGCCCGTACGGGCCAGTCTTGCCAGACTCTGGGGTTGTGCGCCCATCTCACTCAAGAGGCCAGGGGCCAGTGCTGTCCGAAGACACTTCCGGGTCACGTGGCCAGCGTGACATCACTGCTCTGGCAAGCCAGAGCTGCACACGGAAATGCCGTTTACCTTCCCGCTAGAAAGCGGTCCCTATTTATCTACTTGCACCCGAGGGCGCTTTCGAACTGCTAGGTTGGCAGGCGCTGGGACCGAGCAACGGGAGCGCACCCCGCCGCGGGGATTCGAACCGCCGACCTTTCGATCGGCAAGCCCTAGGCGCTGAGGCTTTTACCCACAGCGCCACCCGCGTCCCTTTTGCAACATCTTGGTTGGTCCTAATAAAGAGATCACCCTACTGGGTGATTCTTCTTGGTAGCTCAAGGAGATCACAGCTCACCTAACACATCCTTCACGACTTTCCCTCCCCCTTTTATTTTTGTCAGAGCAATAATTTAAATCCTGCTGTTCTTTACATGCATGCGCACAAACCCTCACACACAGAGCACAAATATTTTGCTTTCCATTAAGGTTTATCTTCCAGCTTGGAAATGTTTGTTATCTCAGAGATGTTCTAGACATTCTGTGGCATCTTGCATGGAATGCAGACAACTCAAGCACTAAAACGTCCCCCAGGACATTTCTGCAATGATATTTTGTGTAGAAAAACCATGTGTGAAGCTTTCACAGGGCTGCTGCTTCCATGAATCATTCTGATTACTCAAACTAATGGTGAATAACATGCAATTAATTCTAAATGACTGCCTTTTGTGCATGTTTTCTTCTCCTTTTTTCTTTTCTTTTCTTTTCTTTTTTTTGGTGCTGCCATGCCAGAGTTCCATCAATCCTGACAAAACCTGTCCACTGTTTGGATCAAATGGATGACTAATAAAAATCTAAAATTACGAATAAAAATAGCAGGGTTACTAGTAATGCACTGTATTTTTTTCCTCATGGGGCATTATCATTTATAAATAATGCCATCCAGCCAAGCTGACAAAAACCTGGACAGAGGTTGAAATAGAACTCCTGATATGATATTGGAACAACATATAAAAGAAATTCCCAGGGAGGAACAGCTGTAGCATTCACATAAATGTTGCCACTGTGTGATGTTTCATAAATGATAATGGTCCAGTTATGGGCTATGTTCTGGCAATTTTGTTAGGCTTGCTCTCTGCCAAGACATGCCATTGAATAAGAATGCCTTCTTAGCAGTTCTGGCAAACAGTAAATCTGTGCCATCATGTTTGGGATAGACACAGTCATAACAAAGGGCTTCAGAATAATTTGTTTCCTAGCATGCTATCTCTCTGGGCTTCTCATACATCCTTCCCTACAGGTTTTATTTGGAATAATAGCAACAATGAGGTTCAGCTGCCCGGGGCAAACTATCAATTGAATCACCTGAAAGTTGTATTATTATTATTATTATTATTATTATTATTATTATTATTATTTATTATTATTATTTAAAACAAGCAGCTACCAAGCTTTCCCTTGTCCCCTCAAAAGGACTGACCAACTCAGAACAAAGCCATTTGGATACAAAGCAAAAATAATGAAATCAAAATGCTAGGCAGGTATCTCAGCAGGATATTACTAACCATTAATCTAGTCCAACTAATTGGCACTTGCATAGGACAGGATTTTTCAGCTACCTACCTTTTGAGTTTAAAAAGAAAAGAAAGTGATGTTTTAACAGCTTGCCACTGTGGTTTGGCCACAGTGCAACGTAAAGTGAGTTTGTCATGCTTCCAGCTTTAAAAACAAAAAGAAAAAAGAAAATCTGGGAATGTGAGAGCATATTTCATATGAATTGCCTTGTAAAACCTTTCCATGCAAATTGTAATAATGTCACAAATCACAGCGGGGCTTGTTAGCAGCCTTTGGGACTTTTGTCTGAGAATTGGGTGGTAAAGGGGGAAAAGACTATATACATATGGGGCTTTAAAGAAATGGGTATATAGAGGTTTATTTAGTATGAGTCAGGCATCAGTGTAGGACCCATTTTCCACATTGAGGTATATGTATTTTTAATAATATGAAGAACGTACAACTGATTTGTGTGCAAAATGCTGCTTCTTTTTTTTAAAGCTCTCTAACATCAAGTAGGGGTGCCAGGTCCAAACCTGGAAGTAGCATTTGTAGATATAATAGTTTAGAGATGCTGCCTTCTTTGCCAGGACTTGAATTATCCACGTTATCAGACTTTAATCATACCTGCTTGAACACAGAACACAGAGCAATGAAAAGCCCAGTGAAGAGTTACATTCATGTATATGGGAATAAAATGGTGGCAGAGGTGAGGAAATAAAGGGGAGTTCTGGGCAAACATCAGTTGAGATATGGTACAGCTTCACCCCTGCCTGAGGAAACTTGGATGCAACAATGTGTCTGAATACAATAAGCTGAAGAAAGATGGAGGTTATATTTATTTTGTAGTGACTAAAGCATGGGTAGGCAATCTAAGGCCCAATCACCTTCTAAATCTGGCAGCAGCATGTTTTTACATGAGTAGAATGTGTCATTTTATTTAAAATGCATCTCTGGGTTATTTGTGGGGCCTGCCTGGTGTTTTTACATGAGTAGAATGTGTGCTTTTATTTAAAATGCATCTCTGGGTTATTTGCAGGGCATAGGAATTTGTTCATTCCCCCCCCCCCAAAAAAAAATAGTCCGCCCCCCCACAGGGTCTGAGGGACAGTGGACCGGCCCCCTGCTGAAAAAGTTTGCCTTAGAATAAATCTTGGTATCAACATCCCCCTACAGCACTTGGCCTTCAACATACTTGAGGAGAGAATGCAAAACAAACAAATAAGCTTTTCTGATTATACCTATCCTGAATTAGCAGATAAATTTACGTGCTGCATTATTTTGT
The DNA here is from genome assembly GCF_964106915.1 of Podarcis gaigeae. Lineage (NCBI taxonomy): Eukaryota > Metazoa > Chordata > Lepidosauria > Squamata > Lacertidae > Podarcis > Podarcis gaigeae. Next base: position 53,027,067 of record NC_139681.1, on the reverse strand, counting down.
ACTCTTGCATGTCACTGAGTTACCCATCCTCCATAATATCGTGGTATCAGAGGCTGGATAAATCCATGAAAGTTAACCACCAAGCCCTGGTTGATGCATTAGCTGACTGGTGGGCCTGCTCTCCAGACGTCTTCCAATGTAGGTGACATACCATACTAAAGGAAGCAGATTCAAAATACCTTGATTTTCCATGATGTCCCCTGCCCCCTTAGAGACCCACGTGTGTGTTGTATGAAACAAAGAATCCTCTTCCATCTCTGCTTCTCAATAAACAAGTGGCCACAGCCCTTTTAAAATGTGGGTGTTTGTCCTGCAAATATTTGTTTGTTAGACAAGACTTGAACACATGCTTTTAACTTTCACTCCAGTCTCAGCCTCACCTAGCTGGATGATAAACTAACACAAAACTATTTTTTTTTTGCCATCTTCTCATATACAGTCAGTTTGGGGGCTGTTTCAGTTTAATATCTGCTGAGCCTTTATGCCACAGATGTTTCACAGCAGTAGTAGGAATGATTAAAACAAATCAATAAAAGCACAGGAAGGAAGCTGGCAAGTAGCACTCCAATTAAATACCACCCAACTGTCAAAGGTCCCATCCCAGCAACAGAGAGTAAACTCATCCATCTGCAAGTGAGTCAACTGTTTGCAGCCAACAAAAATGGCTGTTGCTTGTTACTGCATCTGCGGACAGGACTACAAAATGGCAAAAGTCAAAAGCTTGACTATGTTATTCTTGACTTAAGTTACTCACTTGCAGTTCCTTCTCCCCCAGAAATCAAGGTCAGATGCTTTTGTACATCTCCTACATAGAATGAACAAGAGCGAAGTGCTATAATCATGCTTTTTACTCCTGTCTCAGCAGATAAGGCCAATTCTATATTTGCTCTTCCTTTTATTAGCTTGCTGGAGTGACGTAAGATAAAAAGCATGTGGTCTCTAGATGCCTTATTCTAGATGCCTCAAGATTATCGGTTTTAAAAAAGCAAGCAAGCAAACAAACAAACAAAAAAACAAACTGGTGAAATTGCTGGGGGGAAATGATGTGGTTCATACACATGACTGTTTCAGAAAACTAGACATGGTTTTTCAGGGTGTAATGTGGACTCCTATGGTTGTTTTGCTGTGAAGTCCCCAACATCCAACCAACTCTTGGAAGAAACACTTCTTCAGCAAAAACTATAGTCTCAAGCTGGAATATGTCACAGCAAGAAAATACAGTTGTACCTCAGAAGTAGAATGGAATCCGTTCCGGAAGTCCCTTTGACTTCCAAAACATTTGGAAACCAAAGTGTAGCTTTTGATAGACTGCAGGAGGCTCCTGAAGCCAATTGGAATCCCCGTCAGACATTCGGCTTCCAAAAGAACGAATGAAAACTGGAACACTCACTTCCAGTTTTTGATTGTTCAGGAGCCGAAACGTTTGACTCCCAAGGCGTTCAGGAGCTGAGGTACGACTGTAACAGATTTTGCAACATGTTTATTATACATACAAGGTAGCCACTATTATATATAACAATAGATACTTTGTAAGGTAAGCAAGTATTATTTATCTCCATCTTAGACTGTGAAACATTGGTTTGCTGTGGCCACCTAGTGAGTTCAGACAGGTCCTTGGGTTGTATGCCACTGGGAATTATTTTTTAATGTTTCTTCTTTTCATATACTCAGATATTAATATTTGCATGGTTGGTGTTTTTTTTTTATAAAAAATTGTTATGTTTTATCCTGTAATTGTTGCACTTTATGCAGTATGTGTACTTGGTGGACTTTTCACCTTTTGGCTGAAATGTGGTTATAAATCTGCAAACAAATGAATAAAACAATGTTACCTGAATCTCCCTACCATATTTTGCACTTAACTGTCAGCCTCCAGCATGTGGCTAAATAAACTATGTGCAGCAGACTTTAAATCAAATTTGAACACACCACTGCCCAACCGTTCTTCTTTAAGTATTTAATTATAAAAGACATGCTTGTGCTTGGATCAGCTTTACCATTAAACAAGATTTGAGATGTAATCGTTTGATTTGCAAAGCCTAAAATAAATGACCACTTTTTTCTAATGTGAAAACAGTGTTGCAGTGCAAACAAATGTCAGCAGTAAATTTTGAATGAGTAGGAATTTATGGAGATGGCAATAATGATGAATATATAAATATGCATTTAGTTCCAACAGGCTACTAGGTGCTTTATTAGATATATGACAATTGGGCCCAGAGCCAGCAAGCTAACATTTCATATTGACTCATGTGCATGGAAGCATCTTTATGAAGACACTACAACCAGTGAACTGTATTAAGCTCCTTATAAGGTGATCCCATGGTCCTGCTTCCTTAGGCTAATGTCTGCATTGAACCACAGCTGGTTTGACATCCCTGTCACAGGAGAGATAACCAGAATTTCTCTCAGTTCACCATTCATTGTGTACACTGGTCAAAGGCCACGGTGAAAGAGAAAGAACATTGGATTCATAATGAATTCATCAAACCATCAAAAGAACAATGGTTTTAGTTTGAAATTATTTATATATTCATTATAAAAATGTTTTTGTAATATTAAGATGTTATAATGCAACACAGGGCATTTCCCCATAATGCACAGCACTCTACTCACCTCCAAACAAATGCACACAGAAGTCATCCACAGGCCTTCCCTATATAATATGGGGTAGTCAGGGATCCACCAGCAGAAAGATGCACACAAAGATGTCAGGGCCCATGCCTCTTTGCCCCTGTTCACACCTTGACTGTTTGCATGTTTAGGAAAATGCCTGTGCAAGCTGGTAGCTGCAGACCTGTTCTCAACTGGCAGCTGAAGCAATGAGCTGTAGAAATGAAGTAGAAACAGCCACCTCATAATAACCTTGCTGCCACCATAGAGTTGAAGGCATCTAGTCCATTCCCTTGCTCAGTGCAGGACCTACAGTGTAGGATGGGACAATAGCAATGCAGACAGATGGTTGTTCAGCCTTTGCTTAAGTCCTTATATGAAAGGACTATTGTTCAGCTCTTATGGTTAAGAAGCTTCATTCAATATTTAGCCCAGATCTGATTTTCTGAGATTGCCATCCATTGGTTCTTGTCCTGCCATCCAGGCCAACACAAAGCTGCTCCATCTTCTGCATAGCAGCCCTTCAGATATTTGGAGTTTGCTATCATGTCTCTCCTTAATTTTCAGGAACTAAATTGATTTAGAAATGCAGTGGTGCCTCGCAAGACAAAATTAATCCGTTCCGCGATTTTCTTCGTCTAGCGGTTTTTTCGTCTTGCGAAGCAAGCCCATTGACAGCTTAGCGGATTAGCGCTATTAGCGGTCTAGCGGCTTTTAGCGATCAGCTGATAAGCGGCTTATCAGCGGAACAGCTGATAAGCGGCTTAGCGCTTAAGGAAAGGGCGGAAAAAAGGGGGGGGGAACGCGGGAACTCGCAAGATTTTTTCGTCTTGCGAAGCAACCCCATAGAGAAATTCGTTTAGCAAAGCGCCTCCAAAAACGGAAAACCCTTTCGTCTAGCGGGTTTTTCATCTTGCGAGGCGTTCGTCTTGCGGGGCACCACTGTGGTTATATGTTGGGAAATCAGCTCTGGGTGTGACCAGCAGGGACAAGAAGCTAAGGAACCTACTAGTTTCATTTTTGTGCATGGTTTGGTAGCAGGCAGCGGTGGAGGAAGCCACACAGAGCCAGTGTGGTATAGTGGTTAAGAGTAGTAGTCTCGTAATCTGCTGAACCGGGTTCGCGTCTCCGCTCCTCCACATGCAGCTGCTGGGTGACCTTGGTCCAGTCACACTTCTCTGAAGTCTCTCAGCCCCACTCACCTCACAGAGTGTTTGTTGTGGGGGAGGAAGGGAAAGGAGAATGTTAGCTGCTTTGAGACACCTTAGGGTAGTGATAAAGTGGGATATCAAATCCAAACTCCTTTTCTTCTATTCCCGGGAACCTGGGGCAGTGTGCCTGGGGTGGTGCGAACTGCCCATAGGGGTGAGGCACACGATGCCCTTAGGGAAAGATGAGACGGGGTGCATGGCACCCTTAGAGAAGGATGGGGTGTGCGGTGCCCGTAAGGGCGGGGCACGGTATGTAGTGCCCATAGGGACGGGGCGCGCCATGGGGGCTAGGGCCTCAGCCTCCGTACAGCTGGGGGGAGGCAGCGGATGGACATTGAGGAGCCTGCGGGCCCCCAAGACGCGTGGCTCGGGCACACTGCAGGCCCCGCGGTGAGTGCCGCCCGCCATTTTGTCACCCCATTCAGTGGGGGCACCTGGGGCAGATCGCACCTACCGCACGGTCCGCACCCCCTGGTAGCAGGATTCCTTCTAATTCAGTATCCTGGTAGCAAGATTCCTTCTAATTCAGTATCTGTGAATCATTTGTGATTTGCAAATACTACAGAACGTATTTCTCTTTTTCAACTGTTGCTTGTCAACCCCCACAATTAGCCATGAAAAGACAGCAGAAATGCAGGTCCAATATGCAGGGCTTTCAGAAAGTTATAACGTTCTAAATAAAAATGTAATGACAAATAGATCTATCTTCCCACAAGCAAAACATCTAGTAGTAATTATGCACATTTCCTATGCATCGCCATATGTTGCTGTGTATCTGTGAAGAAAACATTTTTGTAATGAAAATATAAATAATTTCAAACTGAAACTTACTCTTTTTATGGTTTGAGTAATACACTCAGCAAGGAATCAGCTGTTCTTTCCCTTTTCCCATGGCCTTTGACTGGTGTACACAATAAGCTTGTGAAGTACAAGAAGCTCTGCTCACTGCTCCTGTGTCAGGGAAGTCAAGCCAACTGTTGTGCCCTAAACACACACTTATCTTCTGTTTAACAATGATCTGGAATTCGGAGGACAGAAGAAAATGCATTTCCTGGGATCCACAAGTATTGCCTGAGCACTGTAGCATCTGGAATGAGTGAATGCTGGAAACTTGAGGCTAAGGATAACTCTAGATTATTTCTATAAAGTTATGTCACTTAAATATTCGAGGAGTGACACAGCAATATGATAGTTAGTGAAATCCCATAACTACATTTGAACCCAACATTTTGTTAAAACACAAATTAAATCGCAATAGTATTTCTGGTGTACCACTACAGCCTGCTCTGTAAAACTGAGACTAAGTTCCATTACTTCCAGAGTGCTTGTTTCCTTTAAAACTGTTAGTAACCAGAACTACTTAGCAGACCAGTCAATCTCCTAAGAATGGTATTCCAACTCCAATGCTCACTCCTAATTGAGTGATAATGGTGGTGTGTGGGGGGGTCATACACTTCAGCTTGTTATACTTCCATGTATTAATAAATCAAGGAGGAGATTAGGTGCCATTTTCTTCCATTTTTCTACCTATAAAATGCTATTAGCAAATTACAGCCTTAGCATATCAATTACCTCTTGACTGTAAAAAGTAGATTTATGGATGACCAGGGACTTTGGCCAATTTCATCATTAGCATATTCAAGATATAGAAAAAGATTTTGAGAAGTTAGAGTACAGACATTTCAAATCAATCATTGAATGCCCGTGCTTTGAATTTGCTAAAGATGAAAAAGACCAAAGTCATTTCTCAGCCATAAATCTGCTTTAAATTATTTATTTATGCTATCCTCTTCTTAATTTTTTTGCAACAACTGAGATTATTTTTTTAAAAAAAATCAAACGAAGTGGGTTCCCAGGAAGGGCTGAATCAACTATATGATTAGGCTAAAGCCCCTTTCAAGTATTCAGCTGAACATAGGAGGGTTAAACCTTTGTAGAATAGTGAGTGGCATACACAAAAGCCCTGCCTCAATAGTCCCACTGGCATGGGCTCTTCTCTGCATTCAGATCTCAAGGGGGCTTCTGAGCATTGTTAAGAGTTATTGTTTAATTGTACATTGAAATGGAAAATAACTCTATGTGTATTGCTAAAGACTTAACATTGTAAAATTCCATTGAGCTAAACTAAAGCCCTCAGAGAGCCTAACAGTTAAAAAATAACCAAGAATCGATCTCTGCTGCCTTTTCAGGAGGTATTTAACTTAGATGATATGGGGCATTCCATTGCAGATCTCCATTTTGGATGTGTGAGTTAGTCTTTGTTTTCAAGCCACCAAAGAGGATGGTGTGCTAATAACTCTCTTTCCAGAAGCAAACAGCCTCCAGGCTAATGGAGTCTGTGTGGAGAGATACAATAATTTCATATGTCTAAGATACTGTACCTATGCTAGGCTCAGCACATTATATTATGCAGTTATCTCAATGTAACATTTCATGTCTGTTTTTGGAACAAGTTCTGTTAGTAAAGATTCTATGCACAACCTCAAAACTCACAAATAGAAAAGTATCCATAGAAATGTGACAAGAAGATGGTGAGGGTACTTTTAATGGAGCTATGCTCAGTGCAGAGTCATGATCCAAATATATAAGAATTATTTAATCATCAATGTGTCTCATGAACTAATCAGAGAAGCCAGTCAAGGAATCCTCTACCGCTCTGCAGAATATAGCTGACCATGCACATATCAACCCTGATGCTGCAGAGGTTGGAGGTCACCAAAAGCCTAAACCCTTTTAGATAGTCCTACATCAACATCATTCTGACCAGCAAAACACATCAATCCTGTTTCCGACCTGCCAGGCGAGTGAGATCAGCTATCAAATGAAGCAGACCCACATAACCTGAATTTACATGCAGCCTGCCTGAAGCGCTCCAGGGAGACAAGAAAAGCTGTTGAATCAGCATTTAATTCTCTGTCCAAGATGTCTGTCAAAGGGGGTTGGAAGATGGGCTCAAGCTGCAGCAAAAACAAAAACCTGATTTATGTCTGCATGTAGCCTAATACACCAGTGCTCACCTAGTCAAGGCTACCTGTGAAACTTCCTGCCTTCAGAGAATTAGAGAACTGGAGCAATAGTAAGGAGGGAATTGTGTGGATATTTTTTAAAATGGATGTTTTAACATCCGAAGTGTATTTGTCTGAATGTTTGTGAATAAGAAAGGAAGATCTGAAAGCTATTTAGATTATAGCCCCCCCCCCCCGGCACACACCTTAGATGGTCATATGTGGCATGTAAACTTTCTTTCAGAAGCCGCATTGCTACCTCACAGTCTTGGAGGGTGATGAGACCAAAAGCAGTAAGAAACAGTTGTATTTCTGTCAGGCATCTCCAGACTGGCAGTGTTTAGCAGGAGAGATTCAGGCACATATTGGAAAATTTAGGTTTATGCAATCAAAGTGGACTAAAGCACTCTCATCACTCTGGTGCCACAAACTCACATTGAGCAACAGCAACAACAAAACTCCTGACTTTCAGTGGAAAGGAAAGTGATGGGGAAATAATAATAATAATATAATAATAATTTATTATTTATACCCCGCCCATCTGGCTGGGCCTCCCCAGCCACTCTGGGCGGCTTCCATAGAAATCAAAAATACAGTAAAATATCACACGTTAAAAACTTCCCTGAACAGGGCTGCCTTAAGATGTCTTCTGAATGTCAGGTAGTTGTTTATCGCTTTGACATCTGCTGGAAGGGCGTTCCACAGGGCGGGCGCCACTACCAAGAAGGCCCTCTGCCTGGTTCCCTGTAGCTTTGCTTCTCGCAATGAGGGAACCGCCAGAAGGCCCTTGGCACTGGACCTCAGCGTCCAGGCAGAATGATGGGGGTGGAGACGCTCCTTCAGGTATACTGGACCGAGGCCGTTTGAATGCTTTGAAAAGTGTAGAAAGATTCACTGGAAGATAAACCCTCTCCAAGCAAGTCAGGATACATTCCGGACAAATGCTCTTTGTTGAATAACCTCCCTACAAACAAATCATAACAACCACCCCTAGATGAAAAACAGATTCTCTCCTTGCCCCCACCCCCAGTTCATGGACTGAGCCAAAGTGCAGTTACCTATGTGAAGCAGGCAAGGGCAGAAACATCTTCCTAGCTCTTATCGTAACACATTGCCTGTCGAGTTAATAAAGTTACCCAGGCTGCTAATTGTTTGCAGATCCTTGTTTTTAATAAAGAAGTGGTTATTAGTCTACCTGTTTATGTCCTTGTTCCAGGTTGTATGGACACCACATAGGAAAAGGTAAGGAGGGAGAGGAGGAAAGTACTGGTACTTCATCGCACAGTGCATAGCTAAACTATGGAATTTGCTCCTACGGGAGTCAATGATTGCTAGCAATAAGACTATCAATGGTTACTAACCATAATGACTAGCCTCTACTTCCACTGTTGGTGGCAGCATGCTTCTGAATACCAATTGCCAGAAACAGCAAGAAGAGTAAGCGCTGTTGCTCTTGAATCCTGCTTGCGGGTTCCTTCTGGGCATATCGTTGGCCACAGGATGTTGGACTAGATTGACTCTTCTTAGGCAATCTGCATTTCTGAAGATACTGCACTTCAACAAATATTATTTGCATATTTGTTCCTTGGTCCGTTTCTAAAACAGCATGTGTCAATATGTCATTTAGCCTCTCCTGGAATATATTTTGCAAGCAGAAGAGCGGGGGAGGAAACATTAAACAGCATTTTGTAGGTTTTTACCCCTCGGGTAGATAAGTAGTGAAGATAATTGCTCATAGCTTGTGAGATGTTGATTGTTTCCAGGAACATTGCAAACAAAGGTGATTGTTTCCTTTATGCAAATATTTACTTGGTTTCTGTTACTTGCCATGCCCTCCTTCTTCCAGGGAAAATGCTTTCCCAGCCCAGAAGTCAAATACTCTCTATGTTTACACTTTTACAGTTGGCACGATGTCAGCTATTGCTGCTTAAGTTAGCAACCACTGGCTACGTAGAGTAGTGGTGTTAAAACAGACCATGAGCACTTGTAAGAACATAATGTAAGAATATATATTGATGGTACTAGGGGAAAATGAGCATGGGAGAGCAGGTTTGCAACCTGGCATCTAAGCACAGTTAGTTAAAAATTAGTGCTGCTGTTTGGATATACTGTTTGAAAAGCCTATTTCCAAAGGCATTATAAGACCAGACTTCAGCTCAGGATTTCATACACATGAACTCATTGAATATTGATCCAGGTTATGTTTCTGTTGGTTTATTATTCATTCAGTTTTGCCATGAATGTTTAAACTTCAATGCTTCAAACCTACATGAGAGGACCCTTTTGGGTAAGACCAAATGCCAGCATCCAGCTTCCCCCAGTGGCCAACCAGATGTCTACAGGAAGCCCAGGAGTATAACATGTGCTCCTCAGCTGTCCTATGACTTTCAGTCACCTGAAATTAAATTTTGAGAGGCAATATTCTTCTGAATGGCAAATGCAGAAGGGAGTGGGCTGGTGACAAGGCACCCTGCTTGGGCGCTTCCTTAAGGAAACTGGCTATTTCAACATTGCTGAAAGAAGGATGCTTGACTAGACCTTTACATCAATCAGGCATTGATATTGGGCACATTGTGCTACTTCCACCTTATGCCTCATCTAAGGCTTGTGAGCCCATGATAGGATATGGGGAGACAGCCACTAGCACTGTGAAGCAAGGAAAGTCTGCTCAACTGCTTGTACAGCCAGCTGCTTGACTCAAAAGATGTGCAGGCTTTTGAACAAGGGCATTCTCATTTTTGAGTATACCTTTTCAAAGGTTTGCAACTTTTCTAGACTACCTCTTCCCACTTCACCACCCAGTGCTGCCACTGTGCTTCAGGTAGAGATAACTTAGATCAGGCTTCAGGAACCTTGGGACGGGGGGACAAATATAGCACTCCCGGCCAAACACTGCATGAAATTGGGTTGATAGCCATCTGCGGCCACAGATTGACCACCCCTGCTGTAGAATATGAGATGTTTTGAAAACAGCTTGAAAGCAGCCTTTAATGGCATAAACATGTGGTTTGTGAAAGAAAATAAAGATGGTCTAGTTCGCAAGCAGCTTGAAATGCTATATTTAACTTTCACTTCAGAAGACAGATAATAATTAAATGAGCTGAACTGTATAGAGCAGGTTATGTGCTTCATAAAGCACTGAGTGGCAGGTTCAGAAACAAAATGCTTCATTGTAGCCTTGATAGAATCTAAATAAAACTTGCCCCTTTTATTTTGTTTTTATTTGCAACGTCTGCCTTTAGAAATATTCCTATTTACAGGAACAAAGAGAGAAATCCTTAGGAACTAGATCATCACATTTCTAGGAACTGTTATGAAGCCCTAGAGAAGACGAGTCCCTGTTCTACATGATTCTGCCTTACCAATGGCCTAAATAAGTTCAGAGGCTGCAGTACGAGATACTGATTTCTGTGTATGAAAATTGGAAATTAAAATCCAAGAACTACGTACCACCACCACCACCATTCAAGGGCCGGTTAGGTCACGTTAGGATTTATTTTATGACATTTTGCCAAAAGAGCAAGGAAAAATAATTTGTATATGCATGAAATGCAACACCACCTCTATCTCTTTCTGTGTGATGTTGAAACTGGATACATCAAAGATCTAATCCTATTTACATATTAAAGATCACTGGAAAGGAAATTTAATATTGCATATATTTAAACCATATTCAGAGCCAGGTGAAAAGCTCAGATAATAGATAAAATTTGCCTGAAGTCACTGGAAACATTCTCTGCCTCTGACCTTCTGAAATCTGCATTTCTAAAAGACTGTACTTTTGTAAATTGTATGAATCTTTGTTATGAATTTTAGAGGACTTTTTTTAATGATAAAGGAGAGAATGCTTTTTCTCCCCAGTTCCAAACCATGCACCAGAAACGATGATTTCCATGATGAATAAATAGAATAGAGACCCAGATGTGTCCATGAGGACTAGTACATTACCAGTATTTATTCTAGGGCTTCCATTCTAATTACAGCCATATGTCGCACCACTGGCAGAATGTACGATTAACAGTTTGCTGCATTTAATTAGCTACTCTTTTGTGATATTTTTTTTTGTACCATTATGTTATGTGGTCTATGTATATTTTTTTATAAACAATATGTACCACCTCTATTCAGAACAAGTCTTTTTCAGGTAGGTACGGTTGTACAGATTCAATAGCAATGGCAGTAATAAACATCTTTTGTGTGTGTCTAATATATGCGTCCTCTTTAAACATGAAATAGACAATAGGTCCCTTAAGTCCGCTGTGTATTAGGACACCCAGAGCCTCAGTGGATGAGTGAGTGAGTGAGAGAATGAGGAAGTAATTCAAACACTGACAGACATCATACTGGATAAAGAGGAAGTCAGTAAGCACACTCCAGAGAGGAATAAGCTGGCAACACTGAACATAAATTCCTTTGATCTCCAAATCACGTAGGCCCAGAAGATGCGGGAGAAAAACAAAGCAAAAATAAAAATAAAAATGAGCGCTTTGCTTTTCTCTTGCAGTTTCCTGGCTGTTGAAGTAATAAGAGTAGGAAGTGCAACATGTCAAATCTGAAGCTGCTTTACAGCTGCTCTTTGAATAAACTGCTGGTTTACCCTTTTCAGCAAGTGTGCCACAAGTTAAACGGAAAGCGTTTGATAGTGCTACTCTACTGTGCATTAAAATGTGGAGCATCCTTCTGCAGTTTTCCCCTCTTGCCTACTGATCTCCAGCAGTGCCCTGTGGAAGAACCAAAAAGAAGTGCAGGCTTGACAATGTTCCCGTAGACAGGCCCAAGGATGATGTTGGCCACTTACACATCACTAAATGACAGAACAAAAGTGGGTGCAGGTTTGTGTCAAATGGGCACATAGAATTGTAGTGTTGGAAGGGACCTCAAGGATCATCTAGTCCAGGGGTCGGCAAACCAGGGGTCGGCCAGATCAGGCCCAATTGCCTACAGGATTCGGCCCATGGACTGTCTGTGTATCGGCATGGGGATTCTGTTCGTTCGGGCTGCGCCATTCCCCCCCCCTGCGCCATTCTATCTCTCCCCCACACCATGGCGGTGCCTCCTCCCTCCCTCCTCCCAGCTTCTCCTTGCCCTGCTTAGAGGAGGAAGGGGGCTGGGCTGAGCTGGTTGAGTGCCATTTTAAGCAGCCCCTCTCTGGAGCCAGCCCTTTTGCGCCGCTCATCTCCCCTCTGCCACCTCTTCCACCACCCTGTTGCTCCTGTGGGCCAGAGAGTGGAGCAGATGAGCTTGCTCTGCCTACCCACAAGAAGCAGCAGCGGTGGTGGTGGTGGCGGCAGCAGCCCCAGGGAAGGTAAGCGCAGTGGCTGAGGCTGGGGGTGGGGGGTGGGGAGGAGAACTACTTGCCCCCTCACCTCTTCTTCCAGCTCTCCCCCCCAGTGCCACTTCTCTGGCCCGCCACAAGGTCTGAGGGGCAGTGGACTGGCCCTCGGCTAAAAAAAATTGCCGCCCCCTGATGTAGTCCAACCCCACAACAGATGGCCACCAAACCTCGGTTTAAAAGCCTCCAGTTTTCACCTTTTGAGGGAGTCTATTCCATTGTCAAGCAGCTCTTACTGTCAGAAAGTTCTTCCTGATATTTAGTCAGAATTTTCTTTCCCGCAACTTGAAGTCAGTGGTTTTGATAATACTTCAAAACTCAAATAATATTTGGAGAGAGAGAACAAGACATTCTTAGCATTACTTGAGAAACAGAAATAGCAATATTAGTATAGCACTTTTAATTCTGCCCTTGCAATATTGTTTGTGGTTATCTTCATGGTAACTCTGGGGAGGATTTTTATTATTTTTTTTAAATTAAGATGGGAACCAAAGCCCAAGTGCATGGTTTGCCCCAGACTATGCAATGCATAGATGGCGGTGGAACGTCTAGAGCTGCAGTCTCACAGATCATTAACCAACTTTGTTTTAAAATTCAGGTGGAGTGATAGAAGCACTTGTCTTGGGAGCAGGCATCAGGGGTCTTTTACAGTAATGTATTAACAAATGAACAGGAGGCTTTATTATAGCTCAGTGTGTTTCAGAACACAGGCTCCTTCTTCTGGAGCAATATTAAACTTGGCTGAACTCTACTCTGATTGAAATTAATGAACCTAATTGAACAGTCTCATTGAAATTAATGGACTTAAGTTAGCCATGCCCATTAATTTCAATGGGTCTATTCTAAGTATAACTAATGTTGGATACAGCCCTCAAAAACTGCGGAATAGCTGAAGCAGCTTTTGCACAGGTTCTGCTGCCTGTCTGGTACCATGATCATTAGTTGACCCTTTTGAGAAGAAGTTTCTCCTTTTTGCATTTATGTATAGCATACAGCATATAGCATATAGCATTACTAAAATCACCATCAAGCTGTATTATCCCTCTTAACCAGGGTGGAATTTTGAGTGGGAAACTGGTGGGCAGGAAAAAGGTAATCTCTTCAGCATCCTGGTTCTGTTTCAAGTAGCATTCTCCCATGCCTGGTCTTCAAAGAAATTAAATCATGAGAAATCCAATCATGAATGCCCAATGTCTCACCTCATTTGGCTTCCTGCACAGTATCCCTAATGGACCATGACCCAGATTTGATCAATTATTCCATAAAGGTTATCTGTCCAGTGGTAATTGTTATATATTTTTTAATGAATTTACAAATTACATATAAACAATGCCTTTAGCAATTATTTATAGATACTGGAAAACCCTATACCTGGCATTGCTCCAGAATTCTAAGAACCCCTCCAAATCAGGGCACTTTTGAAAGCTTCTGCCCACCATATTGATCCATAATGGCTTCCTATTCCACCCAAACTTTGATGAAAACCTGCTCCTTGATCTCTGCAACCATTGTGCTAAATTGAGTTATGATATCTTAAGAGGCGTTCAATTGCATAGTGAATATAAATATATTCCAGAATAAAGGTGTGAAATTTGCTGTTAATATCAGTGTCTGCTTATTACACTGAATGGGTAGGAAGTGATGAACACACTGGATCACATCCTGAAGGGGATGAGAGAAGCAAATACAATCCTTCTGGTGTGCCCTGGCATTCTGTTTCCCCTTTGTACTGAAAATCTCTTTTTAGTAAAAAAATGGCAGCAGTAAGCACAATGTGTAGTTGGGGTAATAAAGGTAAAGGTAAAGGTACCCCTGCCCGTACGGGCCAGTCTTGCCAGACTCTGGGGTTGGTGCGCCCATCTCACTCAAGAGGCCGGGGGCCAGCGCTGTCCGAAGACACTTCCGGGTCACGTGGCCAGCGTGACATCGCTGCTCTGGCCAGAGCCAGAGCCAGAGCCGCACACGGAAACGCCGTTTACCTTCCCGCTGGTAAGCGGTCCCTATTTATCTACTTGCACCCGGGGGTACTTTCTAACTGCTAGGTTGGCAGGCGCTGGGACCGAACGACGGGAGCGCACCCCGCCGCAGGGATTCGAACCGCCGACCTTTCGATCGGCAAGCCCTAGGCGCTGAGGCTTTTACCCACAGCGCCACCTGCGTCCCAGTTGGGGTAATAGAATCATACAATTGTGTAGCTGGAAGGGGATTTGGAGGTCCCCATTCAATGCCCTGAATGTCATCTTGTCCAATGTCCTGTTCAATGCAGGGTGAAAGCAGTGTTCCTGTCCAGTTCTGCTGCAATACTTCCAAGTAAAGAAGAGCCTACAGCATCCCAAGGTGATCTGTTCCACTGTCAAATACTTCTTACCATTAGGATATTTCTCCAAAAACTTATTCCCTTGAATTTCCCACCGTGAGTTCTAGGCATGTCTGCCCTCTGGAGCAGCAGGGATCAAGTTTGTTGCATTGTGTTGGCAGGGCAGGTTAAACAAGAAACAAATAAATTTGAAGAATCCTATCTGCGTCCACTTTAAAATGACAGCTGTAATCATGTTTGTTTTATTCTGAATTCTTGTTTACAGACAAGGAATGTTTGGGTTTCATTTTGGAACTGGGACAGCAAGCACGCAAACGTACTGTCTGTACAAAGAATTATGATCCTTTCCATGATATTTTTTTAACAGTACATGGTTTATTTTTAAATAAAAGAGAAGCTCAGTATCTGCCCAGGACAAGCCCCTGTTTGTGGAACAGTTTGATGGACTCTTTTTCTAATAAAAGAATAAGAACAAGAATAAGACTATCCGTGGCTGCAGTCACACTACAAAAAATGTGCCTAATGGGGGAAAAATATAGTTCCTGCTTGATCATCAGAATTCTTGATCATCAGTGTGGATGTGAGTGCACGCACAAAACAGCAAGTTATTTATTCCCATGGGTAGGGGAGTGGTGGAAAGGTGTGAGACAAACATATATTTTTTAAAGGAAATCTCTTTCCTGTCCCCAAATCTGGCCCTCAGTTCACCTCTTCCCAGACCAGAGCTACGTGGGGCTTTCCAGTGTCCAGGGCAAATGTTTTCCCAACTCTCACTATACATATATTGCTGCCTACTGTTTATTCATCTCAGTGTCCCACCTCCTCAGATTCTGGAGTTTGTTTTCATGATTTTCAGAGGCTTACTAAAAGTTAAACTACCTGAGAATTTAAATGAGCCAAATGTGCATGTGAGTAGAAGTGTCACCCCTGGGATCTCCAACATAAAGTCCTGAAATGAAGCATTCCATGGGCAGGTAGGAGATAAGCTGGCCTGGAATCTACTGGATCCTGAGCCAACCCCACTGCCTCCAGGTGATGCCGTTGGGCCTGATCCGACCTGCCCGCTCATCCCGCATTTCGCCTGGGCGCTCACGTGTGGCAGGGCTGCAGCCAGTTTTTGATTTCTGAGCCACATCTGTTCCTCCAAAACATTGCTTCCAATGCCAAACCCTTCAGAGGAGGGATTTTATTCAGAACTGCAGCAGGGGAGGGAGCAGTTCAGATAGCCCCCATGCCTACTGAAGTCCTGTTAATGACTAGCCCCCACTCTAGCTGATGCTCTTTACATTTAAAAAACAACTGCATTTCAATATGTCAATATGCATTTCACAACACATTGATTTTGACTCTCTAAGGCTGAGAAACTTTTGCCTATGCTTCTTGTTCCTTCCCCTTCCTTCAGGCTTTATTTGGTCAAAAAACCACAGACCTAGGTTGGTCAACTCCGTCTAGGCCTCTAAATACATCTTGGCTATGTCTCACGGTATGATACAGTGGGCTATTACTGCAGCTGGAAGCAAGCCCAGTAGTCCAAGTACGAGCGTCACTGTTGAGAGAAGCGGATCATTTCCTCCTCGGGTGCCATATTTTGTATTTGCTGTATTTGCAAGAGCACTCAATATTATTATTTTTCCTTGTGCACTAAACCTCAACATTTTGTGCGAATGCTTTTTTGTTTATTTATTTGGCAGACATTCTTTCTGTTGCTTCACATTTGCTATCATCTGCAAGTGATTTGTTTTTTAAAAGTAAGATTAAAGTTCACATACTTTCTCTTGGGTCCTGTATTAGCTCTCTAACCCCCCCAGCCCTGACACGCCCTCAACAGTTCCTTTATTAATTTGGGGGAGGAAAACTCTGTCTCTTTGCCTCTAGCTAATGCTTCAGTATCTGTTGAGCCAACTTTTCTCCCGTGTCCAATACAAGTGACCTTGGACTATGGTACTAGCCTCTGATAGGAAGTCGCATTTGTGGAAAGAATGTTTCGAAAACAGCATGTGGAAAGAAACAGAGCCTGATATGCACCACTGAGGGTGGCTGCGTGCGTTAAGAAAATGCATACGTGTGAGAGATGGGAACTAAAGATGGGAACTTCCAGTCCTCAGCACATCAAGTCTGCACTGAATCTTCACCAATTAAAATAGCTCCCGAAGCTTTCCCATCTCCCAAAATTCACAGCCATATTACGTGCTACCACTGTGCTGTGATCTCATCAGCTCTTCTAAAACAGAACAAATTCTGATTTCCCTATCATGGGAATGGAGTGTTTCCCAAGGAAACCTGGATGTTGCAAGGTAAGGATGATGATGATGTGGAGGAGGACTTTCAGTTGAACTTGAGGACAGAGAATCAGTGGCTGCTCTTGCATCGTGCCATGTGAAATGCTAAAACTGTGACTACTAGCCTTTGTCTCTGTGGTCAGAGGCACTATCCTTCTGAATACTGGTTCCTGGAAACCACAAGTGGGGAAACTGCTCCTGTGCTCAAGTCCTGCCTTCAGGCTTCCTACAGGCATCTGATTGGCCACTGCAAGAACAGGATGTGCCATTGGCCTGATCCAGCAGGCTCTTGCCTTCTTAACACTGCCTATTCAAAGGGCATGTGGTGTGTGTGTGCATGCATACACATACATACATGTGGGATGGAGGTTGTGTAATAACTGCTGTTTTATTTATTTATAAGCCTAAAAGGCCATGTCAAAAATAACATTCATAGAGCACTAACTTACAAAATCCTAAAACAACAAAATGAAGAGAGCAGCAATATGGAAAAAATAAATAAACCAGCCGATATCCTTAAATTGTCACAGCAGCTCATAATAAACCATTAGAACCATTAAAAGCTTTGATGAAAAGAGTATTTGTAGCCTGGAGACTAAATAGCGCTAATGTAGCTGTCTCCTTCTTGCTATTTGGGGAGGGAACACTGCTGGGTTGTTATGTGTGATCCAGAAATCTTTCTTCCCTTTAGGGCTTCAGCTTCAAAAATTGTATTTTCCCAGCACTCAGAATGCAAAATTCTATTGCTCGACCAACATGATTCTTTTTTCATCTCTGGTTCGTCAGATTTGGTAATTGCTGTAGTGCTGATTCAGTATTATCATTTATTTAAAGTTTAAACAGTACCATCAAGAATGCACAGTGCTTTGCAGGGATTCAGTAAAAAGAAGAAGACAACAAGTCCTTGCGGCCAAGAAATTTTTACACTAAATGAAACAGAGGAGAAGATAATAGAAGGAGCCCAGAGCCTAGCAGCAATGGGGATATTGAGTCAGAGGCTACAGTGCTGTACCTAAGGAGCTAGACCAGGTTCCTGACTTAGTACCTGATAATGTTAACCAGGAAACCCCTGAACCTGGGGCTGACAAGTAGGAATCCCCTTAACCAGATGCCATACATCAGGGCCTATAGAAATAGCACTAGGATCCTTATGAGTAGCTTACCCTGATGAACAATATGCCCACTGCACCTTGCCAGTCCAATGGTGGAAAGAGTGTATCAGGCAGGAGGCCATGGGGCACAGGAGGAGTGCCTGCCTTCAGACCAGTAGGTTGGGCAGTCTTTAAGAGACTCTTAGTTTGCCATAAGGAGGAGATCCTGAGGGCTGAGGCTCAAAAGGCCTCTGCTCACTTTCAGTGGGGCCTGTAGCATGTTGTTCAGTAGGAGCTCTCCATGGTGCTGTAACTACTGATATGCCTTCAGGGCCAGACTCCTGCATGACCACCAGCACCAGCCCAGAGCTCCCTCATCCTGGCCTCATCAATCCTATACTGCAAACAGCAGTACTGCTACCATGAGGAATCCACTACCTCCCTAACCCAGTCACATGACGCTGCTGGTTATTTCATTAATTTGTAAAATCCCATCTAAACATGTCTATCTTTATATATCCAACAACCATGTTTAAATAAGATTCCACTGATTTACTTTGGTTACAATTTGAAACACTTCCTGCCTGCCCCACCCAGCTTCAGATTTTATCATCATACTGTTGTATTTTATCAAGTATTTTACACAGTTCAGAAAGAAGTTCTTTCTGTCAAAAATAAATAAATAAATAAATAAATAAATAAATAAATAAATAAATAAAATTTAAAAAATTGTCCAGTAGCACCTTAGAGACCTTCTAAGGTGCTACTGGACAATTTTTAAATTCTTATTTATTTATTTCGACTGCGTCAGACCAACATGGCTACCTACCTAAGTTCTATCTGTGTTTGTTTAAGAGAAGTAATTCTTCCAATTTAGAAGAAGCTCAAAACTTGAACATTTCTGCATTTTATTCAAATATCTCTTTTTTTGGGGGGGGGGATTAAATCCTCTTTGCAGCAGTTCTGTAACTTACAATATTTATTTTCATTCTTGAAAAAATATTAGACACATGGTCGAGTGAAATCTCAAAATCACCTAATCTACCTTCCACCTAAATTGTTACAATTAATATAAGATGTTAAAGGAGAAATAGGAGGTGCTAACATCCCTTTAAGCCTATCTCATACAGAAATAATGGCAGATCATGTCTCACTTTCTTGAATGATCCTCTAATTTACTTTTGAGAGCCACATCCATTTAGTTAATAGAAACTCTGCTCGGTGCTTGGTATTTTTTAAAAAAGATAATGTCAACTAGATTTTTATATTCTTTGCTTCAAAGAATTCAGAAGTGCCACTAGATGATATCTTATAATGTTGGGTGAAGATAATCATCCACTTTTAACATGCCTCTGAATATGAGTAACTCCAGCTTTCTTAAAGTTTAGTTAAAACCTATCCATACTAGCTTGCATCATGCTTAAGTGTAGCAGTTATCAATAGTTAGCCAAGAAAAGAAAGGTGATAACTGACCCAGACCCTACAATAATCATCTGAGGTCCTCTTCCACAAGAGGTCCAGAGCGCAGCAAAGTGAGAATAGGCCTTTTCTGCAGTGGCTCCCCATTTGTGAAACGCTTTCCTCAGGAAGGCTCACCTGGTGCCTTCATTACATATTTTTAAGCACCAAATGAAAACATTTCTCTTTAACCCAGCCTTTGGCTGATTAACATGCTATATCCTTTAAATGTGTTTGTGGGAGAAGGATTATTGGTTTGTTCTTGTTTTTATTATGTATTTTGTGTTTTCATTTTGTATTTTTATGTTGTGAACTATCTTGTGATCTTCAGATGAAGGACAATATACAAATTTATTAATGAATAAACAAACAAATATGAAGCATCCATCCCTAACCATGACTGAAAGCTTTGAGCCCATATTCTCACTAAATCCTGATGCATGTTAACAATCAGAGAGTTAAAAGAGTTCATTAACTAGGCCATATTCTTCATTGCAATCATAACCATGTATACTCAGAAATATATCCTATTGAATTCAGTGCAGTTTATTCCCAGGTTAGGGGGGCTAAGACTGCAGCCTAACCAATGCTGGTTCCAGTCTTCTAGCCCCTCTTCTTCCATTTTCTGTATGTTTGACAAGTTTTAGTTCTATATTTGGTGCCAACGATTTGCTTTGTCGCCAGAAATCTTACTAAACATCTGCAAAACCACCATAGTTTTTTTTTTATAATGAAAGCTAAAGATCATCCGAACCATGTCACCCACATACAAACAGAACGTTTTGTCTCATTCCAGTTTGAACACCCTGAATGTATTTTTAGCCATGTACAATGAAGTGTGAGGCTACAACTCTCATCCCTCTTTGAATCATTGCTCCTAACAAAGCTCTTTTCTGTTAACCTTTTTGCTTTGAAACCTGCATACTCCTCTTCATGAGAATTAAAATGTAAATCTCCTTTATTTTTAAGTAAAAGGATATGAGCAAGCTTATCCTCACACAATTTCCTCTATAATTTGTGTAATTATTATTTTCAGATCAGATCTTTTCAGACCTTTTATAGTAATTTTGCACTATAATTAAACACATTTAGTTTGGTGATACACTTATTTATATATCCAGCTAAGGCTGTTTTGTTTCATATATTTACATAAACAGGTATTTTTATGTTTTGGTTCCCTTTCAGGAGCAGTCCACCACCCCCATTTTAATCCATACACACAGCCATGTCTACCCCTCATAGTCAATGTTCTGGTACAGATGATAATTCAGGGGAACAATAGGAAAGAACAAACTGTTATTCAATGGGCACATTCTTATTTAGAGTTTTCTACTTCTTGCATATGATTTATCTTCTTCAAGATTCCCAGAATTGAGCCTTGAGCACTGGCAACTGTCCCTTTCTTCATACCAGGGACTCATTAGTCAACAAGCACCAATAGCGCAAGCAGGCTAATGAGTCACACTGTTGATCCCTAAACTTGCCGCAAATAGGAACCTCTTGATAACCTAGGTATAGTGTATTTGCTTGAATCATAGTCCCTGGACACTACAGTTTGTGAAGACTTCCTTTCCCAACAATCCAATGTCTGCACTGGGTTCCTTTTGACTTCTGGGGTGAAGTCAAGGTCTAAGTAGTGTCTAATAAAATCTTTAAAAGTTTAGGCCAACATAGCTGAAATAAGAGATCATCTGCATATTCCTTTATGACTTCTCAGGTTGACCAGAAATGCTATCTTATCTATATGATCTTTAGCATATCATCTATGCACCGCATAGGACTGAACTAAACCATCAGTCCTGACTTCTGAAAGGCCACCTCTAGCAATGGAGTAGGGCAGCAAAATTGAACTGACTTCTTCCTAACTGCTTTTCTGGTCATCCCCCCTTTGTTCTACTGTGATCTAAATCCGCTACTAAAATGATTTTTTTTCTTTCTCCATTGGCAAAAACAGGAAAGTTCTTGTCTTAATGGGTCATATTACTGGACCCTCTTCAAGCAAGAAAATTCCATTCATGATTATTCAGAAGCCCATCTTTAATTGGGATTTTCTAGGAAGTGTTGAGCACACGATTGCAGCCTATATTCTAGTACTTCTTGGTATTGTACTAAGATGGAATGCTTTGAGTGCACTATAAATAGAGCTGTCAGAAAATTTCTAATGTTGACAGAGATATTTTACTCCCTGGTCTTGCTGAAATTCAGCCTTCTTTCAAAGCATATAAGCATTCACTTAAGAATTCTGGAAAGAACTCGAGATCAGATGTAGCAGCAATGAATGACTCCATGGTAAGATGTAGAGGTGGTATATTTCCCTTTTAGAGACCCAGGACACCCTCGCAGGGTGGGTGGCCCAAGCCTTAACCATTAGGCCCTGGGATCGCACCAGGCTGTTTTGGCCAGTTGGGGAGAGCGGCGTGATTCCTGGGGCCTATAAAAGCGGCAGCATGACACGATTGGGGGCACTTGCTTTGTGCTGCCAAAGACCCACCCTCCCTCCCTCCCTAACTTTAGGTCGTGCTGCTTTGGCCTTGCTTTGGATTGGGTCGCCTGCTTTGAAGCAGGGGCTGGGTAGGAATTTTTCCATTTGGCAGATTGGCTGTAGGAACATGGTTTTCGCCTACCCCCTTAGCAATCGTCACAACTTTGTAAGGCTTGGCGGTTAGGCATTGACTTATTGAAGTGTGTGGATGGGGAGGTGCGGCCATCACCTGCTCCTCCATAAATAGGGTATTCTGGTAAAGGAATCTGGGAGTCCTGGATCTTGTTTGAAGTCTGCTTCAGGGGCCAAGGCCATGACAGGACCACAGGAACCCCGAGGTGAGCTTCAGTTGATCTTCATCGATGTTGCTCCCTCGTTTGGTGTTTACCCTTTCAGACTGCCAGCCAGAGAGGCAGGAGTCAGTTATAGTCTCTGACCAATGCCTAGGCCAATACCACTCAATTTGTTTTGTAATCAATAAAGTTGTGGACTAAATTTTGCCCAATAACTTAAACAAAAATGTATGTGTCAGTGTGAAGTTATTTACAGGGGAAGGGCTTGGGGGCCTCAAAGTGCAAATGTGTGTGCATGCAATAGGGTTATATTTTGATTGCGTCAGATGTGACATTGTGGCCAGGATGACTTTTTAGCTATTTCCTGATTTGTCTGCTCACTGAGAAACTTGCTATTATTTCAAACTGGAAACTGCTTGTTCCAAATCAGGTCCATCTGCCCTCCATATTGTCCACACTGACTTATCAGGATTTCATCTCCATTTTTATCTCCTGCTATAGCTGTAGTCCTTCCCTAGAGTTTCTGTCTTGATTTCACATAGTGTTTGTTTGGCAGTACATTTGAAATGGTAGAGAAGAATGAGTCTCTCTCTCTCCCCTCCCTCTCTCTCTCTCCATCCCCCCAACTTTCATCTTGAGTCTTTGCAATAATTATGTGTAAAAACAGTTAACTTGCATTGTTTCTAAGATGGCATTGTACTTGGCATCAAGTACAAGTGAATGTCCCATGAAGATCAGGGCTGATTTACTGAGCTGCATTTTATACACAATCAACTGGGAGTAAGTTCCACTGAACTCAGAAGTCCTTACTTATTTGATTGATTGATTGATTGATTGATTGATTGATTGAATTTATATACTGCCCTATACCGGGTGTGTGGGTGTGTGTCTCAGGGCAGTTCACAGAATAAAATCAAGATATAAAGCCACAAAATACTTAATAAAAACAACAACACAATAGACATGCATAGGATTGTGTTGTTAGTATTAGCCGACAAGTCCCTTGAACTAATTCATGACAATATGAGCAATTCAGAAAATTGCACTTCTGTGAAAGCAGATAATGGGGGGGCGGGTCCTGTGTGGGTGAGTGCACAAGATCTGCCCCCTGTCACTGTCACATCTCTTTCCTTGAGTTGGAGGGCAGCTGTCTAAAGTGGGGAACAATTTAGTACCCAGGGTACAAGAGGCTATATTACACTGCAACTCATAAAGAGTGTCAAGTATGAGGATGGAGCTAGCATACTCATCCAACAGCCCCTTAGCACACCATCAGAATGCCTGAAGAAGGCTTTGGTTTTGGTGGACATTAAATGCAGAATTAAGAATCATGCTCAGTCAGGTCAAAGTCCCATCTACTCCAGGAAGCCATCCAGATACCTATTAGAGGTCCTGAGTGTAACAGCACTGTCCTCACTTGTGATATCCAGCAACTGGTATTCAGAAATATACTGTGGAGATAGACCTGAGAACTCATATTTCCAAGTGGAGGCACATTTCTCATAATATTGTCTGGAACTTTCATTGCTGGGAAGGTTTCTTTATAGTTGGGAACAGTAAATATAGCAGAAAACATTAAGTTCTCCTGCTGGTACAGTAATGGGAAGTTAGTCTAATAAAGTTTTGAAGAAAGAATGACTAGCTTCTGGGATCCATTTTATTAGTAGTAGGGAATCAGTCATGTGGAAAACTTTTGGTAGATTGTTCCAGAAAGCTAGAAAATTCACAGAAAAAAGCATGCCTTCTGATAGCTAAAAAGAATGCAGTTAGCATAAAAATAGATTTGGCAACTAAATACGAATATCAGGAATGGATATAAGAAAGAGAGGAGGAAAACAAAGTTATAAAATCACCTGTAGAAAATAAATAGTTGGCATTTTTAAACTAATACCGATTATGTTTTCGGGGAAAAAACTATTTGTGAATACATCATTACAGAATGAATGCAAAACTGACTTGAGGTTATGTGGCCGAGAAGGTTTTAATGACTCGTGAAGGTAATGCTGCAACAACATATTGCAGACAATCTAAAGAAAACTGTGAGGTCCAGAAAGTAGCAGCACTAATTAAGCAACTGCTGGACTCACCATATGTGGTAATACTCCACATTCAGATTGCCATGGTGACATAAACTGTGGTCCTAACTCTGCTTACCTGGGAATAAGCCCTATTGAATTCAGTGGGATTGACTTCAGAGTAGACATGTTTAGGATTATTCAGTTATAATTACTGATTCCATACGCCAGACAATTGGCCATTGCACGTTGAATATGAATTCAATGATTGGAAGAAACTCTTGAAAATAATAAACTGGTAGTGTATCAGGCAGTCTATAAAAGTATATAGATTTGAAAGTTTATCCTGAAAATCATGGCTGGATTTATTTATTTATTTATTATTTATTTATTCATTTATTGAATTTATATACCGCCCCATACCCGGAGGTCTCAGGGCGGTTCACAGAACAAGATCAACATCACGCATCAAAGATGCACATCAAAGAAGTGTTTCAGTTAAACGCATTGCAAACTTTGTATGAGAAATTGCTTTGGCAAAAACCGAACTCCACAGCACCGTCTGGTGTCACAATGTTATAATGGATATAAACAAACCCTCATAAATCACTGTCCCCTTCCACTGAATCAGCTTATGGCCCCACTACCTCTTTCTCCCATTCCTCTGAGCCCTGCAAGTCTCTGACATCAGTTCTCTTCAGGTCTTAAAGAAATGGGGCGGGGGCATAAATTGTGAAGATGGCATAGAGGCTCATGTAGCAGCCAACACCCTTTCTGGCTCCTGCATTCTGCGAGGAGGCTGATCTGGGGTTGGGGGAAGGAGAGGGGATGTTCTTCATCCATTCTGCCAGACACACTAAGAAGCTACCTTGTGATCAGAAATGTAGTGTAATCAGGGGTCCCAATTATGGGGATGAGTCTAAGTGCTTTCAGAGAAACACATGAAGAATCACCTTTCAGACTTCTCCCAATCAATATGTGAAGGTCAGGGTAGAATTGGGGTGGGGTGGAGATTGTGAGACAGTTGTGTACAGCCCCATTACTCTTCCATGGTTTACTCATGTATGGGTAAATATAGAAACTAATTAGGACTGGAGTGAACATGATAATCTTTGAAAATATCTAGATCTGCCACAAAAAGATGGAGCACAGCAGATCTCTCAGTGTCACTGAAGGCAGTAAAAGAGAAAATTCAGAACTGTACTTTCAATGTGGTGGTTAGTTATGCACTGCCAAAAGAAGAGGTTTTGCATCATCCAAAAAGAGGACAATGCCACCCCCTCTGGCTGCATTATGCTGTGGCCTAGGAGCACCATTTTTAGCTGGCCTGTTAGGGCTCCAAAGTGCCCCTCAGAGAATGGGTGAAAACTGGTCATCTGATGTCATTTACCCACCTGCCAAACTAGACTGCAGGGCAAATATTCATCCAGCCCACAGCTGGATCCAATTCCCCACCCATGACTTAGATAAAGCATGGCATAGGCCCTCCGTCTGTAATGTCCTCATTATCCCTTGGAGGCAGTTTGGTAAAATCAGTTAAGGAATCATTATCAGAAAAGGACAAAAGGGCAATTAAAGGTCAGAGCACCATAGTGGTTGTAGCATTGGTTACACTCGCTGATTTGATGTTTAGAATTCTTGGGAACATTTTGTCAGTCAGCCCAATTTCTTTGCCGGGATATTGCATGGAAAAAAGAAGGCCAGAATATTCTAAATAGTAAAGGATTGCACAATTATCTATAGGGCTCATAGATGCTTCTTCCATAGAGATTTGCAACCAGGAAATGGACAAACATCTGTTAGGGAATATTTAGGTGTAATAAATCTTGCCTTTGGAGAAGGAATTAAATTAGACAATCCTTAGCATTCCTTCCAGCCCTATGATTCTATATGGCTCCATAATTTAATACTCACAAGACCCACATAATTTGGTTTGCAAGAACAGTCTCCGTTGAATTCAGTCAGAACTGACAGCAGCTTTAAATAATAGATCAGTGGGGTACTAATGCATACAAATGATCATCTGTATGCATTTTTTGCAGGTTTCTTCTGTCAAAAATCCCATTAATTTCAGTAGCTTTCCCCTTTGTCCCCTCAGTGGCATGATTTAACAAGGTTGATTTTCAGAACAAAATGCTCTCGACTGCACTTTATTAAATTATACATATGCAACCACTTAGATAAACTAACACACTGCCCTGTTTATGCTATGAGCTCCAAAAGCCACCAGTAACAAATAAGAATGCATATTTTAGCAGACAAATACATCTTGTACTTTTCATGTTCTACTGTGTCTGTGATGGTCATGGGAAACATGCCATTGTGCATGAGGTTTGTTCTACTGAATTTGCAGATATATGTTATGTTTTGAGGACTCTGGACTCAGATGGGATTTCTGGAATGTGATCTATCCAGTCTCATACCTGGTCTGCATGGCTTCCTGAATGGAGACATACAGGAAAGCATCCCTATTTTCTCAGCTGAATTTTTAGGATGTTCTTCTGCGATAGGCAGTCACAAAGGAATAAGTTCTAGGACACACTCAGTTTATAGTAGCTGAATGGATCAGTGAGGCTCAACATTGCCATATAATGTATTGAATGTGCATCTTAGATCATGCCTTAGAATCCTTTATATGGTGTGCAGGGATTCTGTGGCAGACAGGTAGAATTCCCTTTGTTGTTGTTTAGTCGTTTAGTCGTGTCCGACTCGTGACTCCATGGATCAGAGCACGCCAGGTACCCCAGTCTTCCACTGCCTCCCACAGTTTGGTCAAACTCATGCTGGTAGCTTCGAGAACACTATCCAACCATCTCGTCCTCTGTCATCCCCTTCTCCTTGTGCCCTCCATCTTTCCCAACATCAGGGTCTTTTCCAGGGAGTCTTCTCTTGAGGTGGCCAAAGCATTGGAGTCTCAGCTTCAGGATCTGTCCTTCCAGTGAGCAGTCGGGGCTGATTTCCTTAAGAATGGATACGTTAGATCTTCAGCAGTCCATGGAACTCTCAAGAGTCTCCTCCAGCACAATAATTCAAAAGCATCAATTCTTCGGCGATCAGCCTTCTTTATGGTCCAGCTCTCACTTCCATACATCACTACTGGGAAAACCATAGCTTTAACTATACGGACCTTTGTTGGCAAGGTGTGTCTCTGCTTTTTAAGACGCTTTCTAGGTTTGTCATTGCAAAATTCCCTTTGCAAACATTAATATGGCCAAGGTTCTCTGAAGGAAATGGTTAGGCCACATGTACCACTCTCTGTCTAATAATAAATTGTGTATCATGCCAACCATCTAATGCTGCTAAATGTCACCTGTCCAGATTTCAGACACTGTTTCATCCATCTATTGGTCCATCTAGCTCAGAACTGTCTACTCTGATTGGCAGCAGATCCTCAGGGTTTCAAGAAGCGCCTCTCTCCCCCAGTGCTGCCTGAGGAAGCTGGAGGTTGAACTTGGAATCGTCTTTATGCAAAGCTAGTTATCTACCACTGATGTATGATCCTTCCCCTTTTAACCATTTAATAGTGTACAGAGTATTTATTATCATCTTTTGATCCAAGTCTTATTTGGTGTTATGGACAGGAAGAAAGCAGAACTTCTTTTAACTGTGGTAAAGTTTTGAACTGCAGCAAAATGCAGGGGCAGGACAGAGCAGTGGCAAGGATGGAAGAGAACTGGGGTGGAGGTGCCAAGTGCAGGTGGTCTCACACCTGTGCTCCTCCCCCCCCAACAACCTAGTGCTTCCCTTTACACTGCTTCACCCCTTCCTATTCCTATTCCAGGAAGATGGCAGTGTGCCAGAATCCCATAGGAGAAAATGCAGAGAAAGCTCCCACTGTCCACTTTAAGGGAGTGTAGGTGTGCTTCAGTTTTTGACTGACAAAAAGGAGGAAACTTAGGGGGAAGTGCAGTAGATCACGGGGGGGTGAGCAGGTTTGTGAATGGGTGGATTTCACGGTCAGAGTGAGGGCAAAAGCTGTTTGTTCTTTTGTTAAGTCCCAGCTGGGAAACCATCCTTCTGTCTCCTCTGCCAGGATCCAGTTAGTTCTTCCATCTTAATTAAACTTAAGTGGCACCCTATTTAATGCATTTCCTGGTAACATCTGCAAATTACTCTTTAAAGGTACAGAACAGCAGGAACACTTAAGTGCAGGCACGTCCCACAGAGGTAAACACCTGATGGTCGGTTAACAGTCGGAAGCTTGGTTGTTTGGGATATCTGCTTTTTTGCTACGCAAAGCTGATTCGTTATATATTTTCATTTTGCAGACATTCCTGTTTTAACCATTGACCAATAAATTCAGTACTCCAGTTCTTAAAATGCATGCAAAAGCTTATTTGCTCCTCCAGTACCCTGCTGGCTGCAGTGTAAATCAGAAGCAATGGCTTTGAAATACAAAACTGATTACAGGAGTAGGGATGCCAAGTATAATTAACTTTCTCTTGTACTTAAATGATGAATCACTTTGTTCAAAGCTGTCAATAGATTGAAGCACTGTTTTTTCTTTCAAGTCCTTTTAAATACCGATGAATAAAATAATATTATTTGCTCTCAAGTTGTAAAAATTAAAGGTGTCGGATTTGGAATGTAGTCAGTGCTGCCAGTTAAGAAGGCAGGGCATTGTAGAATGCTGTAAAGTGTACACCGTGAAATGTTATTTTCTGTATTCCAAGAGGAAGTAGCATGTACTGACAAAAGGTGATCCTTCGGTAATTTTTCTCATGTTTTTATCTTCTGAATCGCCCTGAGATCTTCTGATGAAGGGTGGAATATAAACCCAATACAGTGGAACCTCAGGTTAAATACTTAATTTGTTCTGGAGATCCGTACTTAACCTGAAACTGTTCTTAACCTGAAGCACCACTTTAGCTAATGGGGCCTCCTGCTGCCACCGGAACACGATTTCTGTTCTCATCCTGAAGCAAAGTTCTTAACCTGAAGCACTATTTCTGGGTTAGTGGAGTCTGTAACCTGAAGCGTATGTAACCTGAAGCATATGTAATCCGAGGTACCACTGTATTTAAAAAATGAGAGGTTGCGTATCTGAACATTCAACTCTGTACTCCAGCAGAGGACTATTTGTATATCTATTTTTTATGCAGGAGGGCCAGAAACAATCATCACCATGGGCTAGAATGTGAAGGCACCAATGCAAAGATCCTTGTAGTAAGCATGTCTACACATGCTTAATTCAAAAGTCAGCTTTCAATGTGCCACAAAATTAATGGTATCCGAGTGTCTCCAAGGATGTGCTGTCATGGTTGCCAATAAACTCGGTTATGATTCCAGGATTTTGAACCTCCTGTTCTCATCACACTTCATACCTACCACTGATTTGGGCTGGTGGGATACTGCAGGGGCCCTTCCAAGAGTGAGTAGGTGTGAACATTTCGCTGCTTTTGCTGGACAGCTCCTTGTGAGAGAAGGTTTTGAGATGCACAGTTGTGGTGGAATGGGGACAGGCAAAAATTCAAAGATCAGGACTTCCCTCATAATCCAGTTAGGATGTCATGATAAATAGGGCAGCTGGCCTAAGGACATTAGAGTCATGTGGAAAGCCTATTTCTCACATCCTTCAGACTCCAACATGACTCTGACTTGATGTGTATGGACTAGGAATCAGGAAGGTGGTTTGTGCTGTTTTTACAATAACTTTGTTGGAGAGGAACAAGACTTGCATATCATTTGTGTTCCTTTTACATATTTGCTTTATATTATTGCAATTTATTTATTGGCTGGTTTATATATTAATAGTTGATAACTTCAGTGATT
The DNA here is from genome assembly GCF_964106915.1 of Podarcis gaigeae. Taxonomy (NCBI): domain Eukaryota; kingdom Metazoa; phylum Chordata; class Lepidosauria; order Squamata; family Lacertidae; genus Podarcis; species Podarcis gaigeae. The sequence continues at coordinate 52,997,199 of NC_139681.1, read as the reverse complement.
CTGTTTAATAACATGTTTCTGAATTGTTGAATTGCTGATATGTCTATTCATTCAATCATTACTTTAATTGAATTATTAATATATATGTTTAGAAAATATTTTTTAATATATCTATTATATCTACAGTTGCTAGAGAAGCAGAACACTGAAGCCATAACCATACCAGCTCATAACAGGGACATTTTCTTTTGTTTTAGTCTCTCCCTAGGATTGTAGTTTTCAACTAACTTGAAAGAACATTTTCAATGAAAACTCTAACAGCTAGAGTGATTACTCCCCCCCCCCAAAGCTACTGGGTGAGCAGCTGTTGACAGAACACTGAATTCTGAAATTTAGGATAAACCCCCATTAATATATTACAGGCAGAAAAAAAGAGATGAGACTAATTGCAGGAGTTTCAGCCAATTATCTATTCCAAATTCTTCATTGGAGCTACCCCTGAGGTTGGTCCAGAGGCTGCAGCTGGAGGAAAACAGGGAAGCTAAGTTGCTTGCAGAGGCAAACTGCTACCTGCATATCACACCTAGCTTATGAGATTTGCACTGGCTGCCAATCTGCTACTGAGCCAAGTTCAAGATGCTGGTATTAACATATAGCATCTTATGAAGCTCTGGACCAGATTACTTGAGAGACAGCCTTATCTCTTATATACCTGGTAGGTTGCTGCAATCTGTGGGAAAATTTCTCCTTCAGTTTCCAAAGATCACAGAAGCCCTCTCCTGATTCAGAGTAGGGTTTTCAGTGTGGCTGCCCATGGTCTGTGGAATAGTATTCCTGTCAAAATACAACAGGCACTCATTATCTGCACTTCCAGAAAACAAGGACTGCATTTTAGTTTTGACAGATTTTCCTACTTGGATAAATGCGGCTTTGCCATGAGAGTCTATTTTGTATTTGTTTGTTTGTTTTGCTTTGTTTTAAATTCATCTGCTGTTTTTGTGTTTATATTGTACATTGACTTGAGATCATTTTATAGCAGGTGAATAAAAAATGAAAAATAAATAAAAAGTAATATAAGGAAACCAGTAAAAATACTAGTCTATGGATGCTGTGAAGGTGAATGCAGTCTAAAAAGGTGGGTGAAATCCTTATAACATTGCTAATGAGATTTAAGGAGGGAATGGGAGGAAAAAAATAGGATAAATGTTCCAAACGGGGTAAACCTACCAAGAAAAGCTGGTTTCTTAAGGTTTTATTCTTTACTGGCATGGAATCACATTGCCATTTCCCCCCTGGTGTATTTCCTCCACTGCTTCAAGTAGATTTTCTCAATCATTTTGCGTTATCTAGACACAGGTTCTACCCCCAAGGCAACCTACGATCTGAAGTCATTTTCTTCTTACCATGACTTGGAGACGGCTCGGACCAATCCTCATTTGATTTACCTTGAACTCAAATTTGAACAATTGTATGAATTGTACATAAATAGTTAACTGCAATGTAATCAGCCAGCCGATAAGCATCCAGTGAAATCTGAAAAATAAGAGCAGGGAATAGTGTGATGCACTTGTAGTGTTTAGTACGACTAATTGCATGCATTTTTTGGAACTTCCTAGGGAGTTCGTGGGATGTATTATTGTGTTTTGTGTTAGCAGTATTGGATGAATCATCCCAGGAATAATTTATTTTGCACAGCGCTAGCACAAATAGCATTGGGGGGACTGAGAACAGTTGGGCCACATTATTTTTCTGTATGATCTTTTCCTCCTCTCTCTCTCTCTTTCTTTTTTGGTGTGTTTGTAATACATCAATAAGTGGCTACATGTAGCTTCCTGTTGAGATATAAACAAAAGCCACAACAAAATTAAGGCAGCTCAGGGAGTCTTTCTTGTAAGTTTCTGAGAAGCAGAGTGTTTATCAAACTTTTGCTTCCTCAAAACATAAAACCTTTATTTACTGATAAAATTAAATTCTGTGGGTTTGGTTTTTTTAAAATTCATTTTAAAGCAGGGCTGACTCTGTAGTGCAGTAAGCAGTGAGGGATATTTCTTGGGTACTCTTAATGTAATAAATGTTGGGAATGCTTTCTTGGGATTGTAACTGCAGCAACCCTTGGGAGAACCATATCTCCTGTGGTTCCCCCAGGCATTTGTCCACATTGCAAGCAAGCATGTTAGAATGGAACAGGATGGAGGAAAGGGAGAAAGGCTTGCTCTTCTGCTCTCCCCTCCCAGCACATCGCAGCTGTTGATGTTCCAGCTGCCATTGCTAGAAAGGAATGTTTGTATTGCAGTATCGGTGGTGGGATGGCTTTTGGTGGTGACTGTGGAAATGGATGGGTTCAGAGCCCTTGAATTTGTTTAGAAACTGATCCAAAGTTTAACAGATTTTTCTTTGTAAGGACTCAGAATCTGAGTTAGATGAAAGTGAGCTCCAGAAAGCTTGCCCTCTCTGGTAGATGAAGCTCTCCTGCAGACAGCAATGGCCTACTAGGTATATAAGGGATAAGGCGGTCTCTCAAGCCACCTCAATGGGGTCATAGACCACACCTACCTACCCCCTCACCTCCCCCCAAAATAATATTGTAGTAGAAATGCATACCTACTTTAAATAAGTCATAAAATTGTAGAAGGAGAGTGGCAATGGGGAAGGATAGGAAATATGTTTTCAGGTCACAAGAATCATTGCCTAGAACTTCTCCAGTTTGGTTTCTAAGCATTAACAAGATGTTGATTGCACATTTTAAAGCTTCCCCCTAAACCCATAAAAGCAACAACTTTTATACAAATGAAAGTGGAGATTTTCTGTATTCGGCACTTATGCTCCGGCCATTAGACTAGATTCAGCATGGCAAAGCATCATATAAGCCTTCCTATTTGCAGACTGCTCAACCAAATCATTTTCCACACGTCATTTTCTATCTATTATGTACATATTTTTCTAAATCACTTTATTGCATTTTGTTGGTGCCGCAAAAAGTGCACATTATTACTGTAAGCAAATTCTAGCAAAATACAATAGGGTTATAGAGTATAAGAATTTCACAGCAACAAAGGAGATAGATTGCCTTAAAAGGAGCAGCATTATTGTGGTGAGGCTTTCATCTCATTATAACACATTAGTCCAGATTGAATTATGGAAATGTGAATATGGCTGGGGTAAAAAAGTCTTTTCAAAATGCCCTCCCTTCTCCTTCTCCTTACAGGCCACAAGAAGTCTATTGTACCAACTTTTACAGGGAAATGTTATTTGGAAGAGCAGAGGAATCTAGCAATCTTGTGCTTTCTTTGATCTTATTAATTTCACTTCCAACACCATTAAACAAAAGTGTAATGACTTTTCCATCTGCAAGGCCATTATTATTTCATGCGTGGTGGGGGAGACACACAGATACACAATGTGCTGTAATGATGTATAATTGCCCAATGCTGTGGGTGGGTCTGGTTCAGCGCTTGCTGTCATGGGGAGTTTTTGCAGCTGCAACTATATTCTCGAGGAAAACAATATGAAAAAAAGATGAGGTGCTTGAAAATCTAGAGAGATAACACACATTTTGAATCACAACCACAAAGCAATAGGGAAAAACTTACACATTATGTCCCTCTTTTTCTTTATGCCTTTTTAAAAAATTACTTTTTTATTCAAAATTAAAACAAAACATATTATCCAGAAACATATCATCCTTATTTCCCCCCTTTTTTCCTCCCTCCCCCCACAGAACTGACCCCCTCACCCCCCGACTCCCCTCAGTTCCAGTCTTCGATTTCTCTAAAAATGCTGTTTTCTGCATGTTACACAGTTGTATAGATCCTCAACCTATTTAAGTAATAATTATCAATAAAAAGTTTGTGAATGTTTATTCAACTCTTTATGTCTTGATGTACTGTGAACCCCACACACAAGGAGTGTATGGTTGCTGCAGATATGAGATAAAACTATTGCATTATTAGCTGACATGATCTAACTCTATTGCAGAAATTCTGGTTTAACCTTCTCATCAGAGATCTGTAGTGATATATATTTTTTGTCAGAACCCCAATAATGGAGAACATCCCCTACTATGTTTGTAGGAGCATAGGAAGCTGACTTATTCCACGTTAGTCAGTTTGTTCATCTAACCACCTATTGTCTACTCTAGCAGCAGCACTCCAGAGTCTGAGGCAGATGGTCTTTGACATGACTGGCTACCAGATTCTTTTTAAATAGAGAGAGCAGGGATTGAACTCAGAACCTTCTGCTTGCTAAACGAATGCTCCCCCACTAGTCTATGACCCTTCTTCTCGTGTACAGTTTGTTTTTTCCCTAAAGGCTATCTGATTCAGACGTTCTCTTTCTTTAAAGTTTTGGGATAAAATGATTTTACTTTATCTTCAAAAGAGATTAGTATTTTCATTTGAGTTGGATCGAGGGGGGAAAAAACTCATTCCCTGCAACTCATCATACTAAGCTTCTATAACAGCTGGATGATAACTGCTTTTGAAAATAAGACCTGCAGTTACTTGTCAAAATGGGAGTTGTGATATATATATATATATATATATATATATATATATATATATATTCATCAAAGAATGTACAATGCACAAAGATGACAGCTCTACCAAGCAGTGACAGGAAGGTCTGAAGGATCTGTTTCAGAGTTTCAAATCAATGTGGGAAGGCCGGCCTGTAGAACAAGATCACTAAAGGGGTTAGGATAAGGCAAATTCCATTAGATGTCAATCATCTTTTGTGTTTATTTGCATTTTGCTCTGGCCGCAACCATTCTTCCAGAATTGTAAAGCTTTGCCACGGTTGTGAACCTCTGACAATAGTAAAATATCTACTATGTCAGGAGTAAAATGCCTACCATGTTAGGAACTATAATTCATATTTATTAATATGTATTACTTATTGATATTTGAATAACAATAAATAGATAGATGGATTAATTAATGGCTTGGTAGTCCTAAGCCTCAGCCTGGGAGTAGTGGGGTAGCCTTTTCATTTGCCCCAGCCAGGGCAAAAGGCAAAAGGTGGTGGTTCTTTTCCTTTTTACTATGCCAAGTTCAGACTGGTGTAGCTGGGAAATCTGTACACATTTTATGGGCTAATAGCCGTAAATAAATAAATAAATTTGATTTGGGAAATCACTCAGATCCAAAGCCAAAGCAAACTCCCCCCAACCCCCATTTCAGGGCTTTTCTGCAAGCCACCAACTGTGGGAGAACCCAGCAACAGCAACTTCTCAGCCTCCCAGTTGCCGCGGCAGAGCTCTTCACACCAGCAGAATCCAGTAGAAGGTTAGCCCCACCTTATCCTAACCTTCAGTGGCATGGCTCAAAAGTTAGGTTTGCAGCTTCAGTGCTCTACAGATTTTTAATGCTTTCTCACAGACTCCACAGCATTTACGATTTCAAATAAAAGTGTTCCACACATTTCAAACAGGTTCAGCTTAGGTTGTGGAAAATAATATCACTCAAACCTCCACCCCACCCCACTCGCTATCTCCACTCCACCCCAGTCCAGATGATCATGTTTCTCTATATTTATTCTTAACTTTTTAAAGAAAGTCAGAGGTCAGGGATAAGTCACCATGCAGTTTTTGATATCTCAGACTTCAACCAGATGTGCTTCCGAATTGCACGAAGAGGCCTTAATCTCTGCAATAGGGTTTAAATAAAATTTAATCTGCCTCTTTGAAATATCGCCTCCATTCAGAACAGGGACTATTTTGATATATATTTTTCTTTGAGTAAATGCTACATTGGATGGGGCAAAGAGCCCCCCTGCCCCCCAAAAAAACCAACAGAAGAAAGGAACAACTTTTTTTCAACAATAACACAGTGATTGGCTGTTTCAGGCTGCAATGCTCTACAGACCCAATATGCTCTCATAGTACATAGGTGGCTCTTGAGATATTTCTGGACTCCAGCTCCCATCAACCCCAGTCAGTATGGCCAATGGTCAGAGATGGTGGGAGTTATGTCCAATAACATCTGCAGAGCTAAATGTTTCTCACCGTTGCCTTAGAGTTTTGTCCACAAATGCAAGATGCAGGGGACATTAGGTAGCACACGTTAGTGCTTTTCAATTTATTAGAACTAGGTTTTAATTATATAATTTTGCACACTGTAGAAACTTTTTGAGGGACAAGGTATGATGGATGGTGATTTGTCAAATCTCTAATTAAGATTGAGTCTTGAGGCTTCTGGGCCCAAGTGTGTGCTAATATCACCAAGTACCAAGTAGGTGTTTTGGAACACATATCTGTTCCAAGGTTGAAACTTTATTCTATCAGCAGGAAATTCCAGGAATTACTTGGAGTGTGTAGCCATGCAGCAGGGAATAGAAAGTCAAATATTAACTGGAATAGTCAGTTCTTGAAAGAGAGCTCTTGAGTGCCTGTGTTTTCTTTGGGGATTTACGCTATGTGCTAGTATCTAATTTGGTATTTAGTGTTCTGTTCTTTTGCCTATTCTTTTAGAATAAATCTGAGTAATTTGCATATCATGATCCTGATAAGTAACATAAGGACGCCACACAAGTCTGCATCACTGAACCTTCATCAGAAGAAGGTCGTTTAGACAAGCACGTCCCATGAGAACAAACACTTATGTGCCGTGATTTTGCACATCAAGATATCCCAACAGGGAACAATCACAGAACTTCTTAGAAAAAAAACCACATACTTTTTGCATACTATAGAATTGGTTTGACTAAACTGCTATATTTTATGGCTTCTGAAAGTATTTGTTCCTTGATGGAGCTCAGAGCAGCTACAGGAAAGTGTGGAGATCTACTGTATTTAGATTAGTATTAAGTGACTGCGAAAAGTCAGTACATATGAACTATGTGTCCAGAAATGGGATCCTCCTAAATTGAGGGTCCTGGTTGCGCTCGGGCCCCTTAAGCCACCCACACGGGGTGAGTTGTTACTAGGTGTGGCCCAAGCCTTGTCAGCTGGGCCCTGGGATCGTGCCTGGCTGTTTGGGCCTATTGGGGCAAGTGGCGTGATCCCAGAATCCTATAAATGCAGCAGCATGACGTCGGTGGGGCACTTGCTTCGTGCTGCCGAACTGAGCTGAGACGGTTGTCTAGTGAATTGTTCAAGGCCGTAGCTATACCCACCATTGCCCTCATTAATTTCTCTCTTCATTAGAAAATCCTTGCTTCCTTCTAACTCTCTCCTTAGGTTCTTGATCTCTTCTTCAGCTCCCTAAAATCACCCCCCCCCCGGACCTTCCGCAAACCTTCCTCGCTGTGTGAGCCTTCCCCTCCCCTTCTCCCACCTCCCACTTGTGGCTTCCTAGTCCTAGGTTACCTTATTCCTTCCCATTTTCTCCGCAGGTGTCCCTCGCTTCCATTTAGAACTGTATTTGATATTCTCATCCCCCTCCGTTGCCTTTCTACTTAGGATATATAGTCCCATTCCCTGCCTCTTGATTGTTTCATTTCATTGTTGGGGCTGTCCCGCCTCTAATTTGCTGGCTTCGGTCCAGTTTATTTCTCAATTTTGATGTTGATTGCTGTTAAAGTGTATTACCGTGTTGGTGTACTTGTTGGGGGGGGGGTAGTGAGCTGGGGGTGGTTCTTACGAGGGGTGGGGGGAACCATGGGTGGGGGTGGGGGTTCGGGCTGGGGGCTTTGTTGTTGTCGCTGTGGCTTAACTTGCGTTGGCTAGGAGTGCTTTAGGGATTTGTTATTTTCGCAGGCACTCATTAAGGCTTGTGGAGTCGGTAGTTGCAACAAATAATGTCCGGAAGTGGGTAGACTACATGGTAGTGTGGAAGGTGTTATCCCTGGTTGGCAGGGTGATCCCCCCACCCAGGCATTGCATTCTCTAATGCAGCCCTGTTTAGGGCAGATGGAGTGCATTTATCTGACGAAGGTAATGATGTGTGGTTGGCCGAAGTCTGTGATGGCTTAAAGGACTGGTTGCGAGGTGAGGGTACTGGCAGCAAGCGCTAGGCTCATGTGGTGGTTAGGCATTGGTTTATAGAAATGTGCGGGAGGGGAGGTGTGGCCATCACCTGCCTCTCCAGAATTAGGGTATTCTGGTAAAAGAATCTGGGGGTTCTGGATCTCGTCCAAAGTCTCTGCTTGAGGGGCTAGGGCCATGCCAGAACCACAGGAACCTGTTGCTCCCTCGTTTGGTGTTTACCCTTTCAGACTGCCAGCCAGAGAGGCAGGAGTCAGATTCAGTCCTCTGCCAGAAGCAGAACTTTTGTGCAACGCTTCCTTCTTAAAGGGCAGTGCATTCTCATCTCCAGCGGTGGACAGCTTAGATAGATGGATAACCATAAAGGCTGATCTGTCAATCACACTGCATCACCTAAATCAATCCAACCTTTCTTATTTCCTTTTGCTGCTGCTTCCTATAATAATTCTCCCGGTAGTAATTGTGACATATAAAGTGCAGGAATTTTCTTATTTCTTTCTCTTCAAGTTCTTGAGATATTTAGAATGGCAAGCCTGTCCTCTAAATGTTCAAAGGGGAAGAACAAAACAAAATAAAAAGAACCCAAGTTTTATTCTACTCACCGTTTACTCATCATATTATCCTCAGATGTGAAGAAATTTGAGCCTGTCTGTCAGATATCAAGGGAGGGGTTTGCAGCTGTGAAAATGTGGGCGGAAGCAACTGGGCTTCTGTCCACTTGGTTTCCTCCTGCACCTGTAGCACACACCATTATTTCAATAATCACAAACACTGGAAAATTACTTTAAGCAATGACGATGGAGATGGAGAGACTGCTAATTATGCAATGAAGTGGGAGGTGAAGCCAGACGTCTATACACTCTCAAGAGTCCCAAAGTCATGCTATCGAGTGCCACTGCTGGCATGTAGCCTGCAAGCCATACCTTGCTCACCTGAATCAACTGTTTCAGTGATCTAGCATGAGACTGACAACAGTTGTAATGAGAATGTAAGCAATCCTAGGGCTTTTTTAAAAGATGGGTTGATGTTTCCAGATAATGTGTCATATTGTTTTGACTGGAAACGAGAGAACTGGCAAATTAGAGAACTAGTACAGGCAATTTTATTCGGAAGTAATTATATTTAGTCAAAGTCTATTTCCATTGCAAGGCTATTCATAAAGCATGTCTCTCAAAATGTGAAGAGGGAGAAATCTAGGCTGTGGCAGTGTGATAAGTTTGGAAGAATATGCACTGGGTAACTATTGCCAAGAGCTGGCAGAAACCTAGGAATTAGGCGGACAATGAGATCAGTATGGCTATACAGTCCCAGTAAGCAAGGGAAGATATTTCCTGAGTACTCTTTGGCCTTCCAAACAAATGTAGCTGCATGCATACAATTTTGGATTATTATTATTATTTTTAAAAAGACTGGCTCTAATTGCCATATAAGAAAGCAACTGCATTGGGGGGGACTGATAATGGAACTCTTTTTTTTAGCAACTGTGCTTGCTTTATACAGGTTTTTAATTTGGTGCTTTAGGAAAGCAGAAACTCACTAAAGCAACCATACAGCTGTTTTACTGAATGGGGTGAAGATAAGGTGGTTACTACTAGCCCTTGTGAAGGTTCACCCATAGGAGGTATTTCAGTGTTGCTGGTCAGCATGCAAAATATTGACAGCTTATGTACAGTAGGGAAGTCCGTGCACCCCACAAACCCATAACAATATTTTCTGTTGCTCATTACGCACTCACATTTGATTAGTTCAACACTGACTTTTTGCTGCTTTCTGAAAGATTTTACAGCTAGCTATCAATGGAAGGAGATAGCTTGCAATACATCTTGTGCCCTTTTATGGGCAAATTAATCTAATTAACACATGCTCCCCAGGACATTGCATATTTGTCCAACTTAGCTCCCTGCTTTTAGCATCTGCTTGCTTACCCCCATCTTGGCAAAGCCTCTGCACAAATGAGTAGTCACACCAACTACTCTTTTGGCTCGAACATGAACATTATACAATCAAAGCTTGGCTAAATAAAAGGGTGCATAAAGATGCACTAATCTCTTTTAGAGATCAGTGAATTTTCCCCCCACCCTTGCATGACTTCAGCTTTGCAGGCATCACTTCTTTGTCACAGATATGCTTTCCAACAGCTCCCAAACAAACAATAAATGTTTGGACTACTATCATGTGCTTGCCATGGGACTGCATGGATCTGGACTCACTGCTTACTCTAATGCAACAGCTTGACAAAGTTTGAAAGTGGGCAAAGCAGGAGAGTTTATAAGTCGAGCCTCTAGAGACCTACATCTTTTGCACTTTTATCTGAAGTTTGACACTCAACTCTCCCACCTCAGATTGCACCTGCAGCTCATGTTGTTGTTGTTGTTATTCGTTTATTGCATTTTCACCCTTTCTTTCTTTCCAAAGGAACCCAGTGTGGTAAATACTAATAAAATGATAAAAACAACACATTTATTTCTTTAATAATAAATCAGTAAGAATAAAACAAACCAAATATCCTCCCAACTAATATTTTTCAATTTGCCAGGAACAGCGTTTTAGCCACCAAAGACCTGGGGAGAACAAGAATGTTTTTAAATTCTACGTGAACATGAATAACGTTGGGGAGAGATGCATCTCGTCAGGAAGGGCTTTTTTTTTTTTACAGCTGGAGGGGGAGGCAGCAGGTGGACTGTTTGGGCAGCATGGAGCCTGTGCGCACCCAAGCCACCATGTCTCTCCCAGGACAGACATGTGGCTCGGGTGCACTGCAGGCCCCACGGTGAGTACCACCCAGCATTTTGTCACCCCCCTCAGTGGTGACACCCGGGACGACCTGCACCCACCGCACCCCCCTTCCTCCGCCCCTGACAGGATGGCACCAGCCAGTCCCTGCAGCCTACTCATCCACCTCAGTTTGTGCTGAATTGAGGACTTGTGTGACTCTATCAATCTCATTGCAGTTAAAAAACACAACAACACAAATTAAACAATGCAGAAGGTGTGGGTTGGCCTTGGGAACACAGCACATGGTGAGGGGAGGTTTAAGCCTTCCCTCCATGCCATGATATTGTGAAAATATGCCCACCCATAGTACTTTGCATTAGGAATTGAACTCCCATTGGGAAGTTCATTTGGGAACAATTTTCTTGATATAAATTATTGTGGGTGGAGGAAACGATTTTCACCAATAGTATGCATAAATCTCCCTTTACCATGCTGTGCTGGATTCCTGAGGACAATCACAGCGAATGCCACAATATGATTGCAAATTGCATCACACAATGCAGCTTGTAATCTACTGAGCTTGGAGCACTATTGAGTAACAAATGTAGTCTGTGGTGCAGTTCTTATATCTGAATGAGTCCTTTTGTAAAACAGAAACCATATTGACTTGCCTCACTGGTTTGTTGGGACGGTGAAGGAAAGGACATTCACAAACCCAACTGTAAAGTTTGCTCATCTCAAGAAACGCTATGAACATGATTAACAACAACAACAACAATGGTTTTTATCTATTGGGAGCTAACTAAGGAAGATCTTAAGAATGTTAAGTTGAAGCTGGTTTTCTAGTTCCCAATTTCTGGGGGCTTTCATCTATGAAATAGTAAGACTGTAAAAAAATGCATTTAGATATTTCTGAAGTTTGTAAGATGTTGGGAAATGTAATAGCTTAGGGATAAAAACTCACTTGGGTGTTATTGTATTATGGCTAAGAGCTGTTTTTCAGTCCTCTGCAGACCAAAGTGACTTCAAAGCTGCCCCTGATCATCTTGCCTGTTAGCTGGAAGTGGGTTGGAGGCAAAATACCAGAGAATTGTCTTTTCTCCACTTCACTAAGGTTTCTCCTGGCAAACTCTCAAGGTGCACAAGACATTGAGCATTCTAGCTGGAAACCTTATTGCAATCTAAACAAGTGTACTTTAATTTGCATAAAAATAATTGGTTTCTGTGGCATCATAATTAATTTCTGTGTTACAAGATGCTGTTTACTGCCCCCTTAGGTTGTTTCACCAGGGCTGCTGCAACACGACAAGCATGGATTTATTTATGTTTAATCTCCATTTGAGAGGCCCAACTTTCTGGTAGACATGATTAGAGAAAATTTGCATCCAGCATACTTACTCAGGGAAACAGTGCTCATGTATTGACAGAGCACTTCCTTTGAGTACCTGCATCTCAAGAGATGAAAAGAAGCAAGTATATATGGCCTGGGGAATGAAGGATGAAAGGATTCGTGATTCCGGATGTATTTGTACTGGGGTTGCCAATGTGGTACCTATGGGTGCAGATTTGTGCAAGAGGTCTGCCCTGCTTCCCTGAAATTAGGCTTGAAATAAGCATTTCATTATACCCTTTCCAACAGGTTGTGCTGTAAGCTTGGATGTAGCATGGGTCACAATCATCTATCCAGCTTGCACATGTTTCCATAGGCTGCAAAAGTTTTATAATTCTGAATCTATACTATGGTTCAAGAGCAAACACCACAAAATTAGTACACAGAGAGAAATAAATTCAGTTCTCAAATTCATGTGAAACAGCCTATTATCATACTTTTCAAACCAATACATGAGATGAAATGCCGCTATTCTTTGAAATTTAGATTTCTCTGCATTTTGCACTGTAAAGGTAAAGGAAAAGGGACCCCTGACCATTAGGTCCAGTCATGGACAACTCTGGGGTTGCGGTGCTCATCTCGCTTTATTGGCTGAGGGAGCTGGCATACAGCTTCCGGGTCATGTGGCCAGCATGACTAAGCCGCTTCTGGCGAACCAGAGCAGCTCATGGAAATGCCACTTACCTTCCCGCCGGAGTGGTACCTATTTATCTACTTGCACTTTTGTGCTTTCGAACTGCTAGCTTGGCAGGAGCAGGGACCGAGCAATGGGAGCTTACCCTGTCATGGGGATTTGAACCGCCGACCTTCTGATCAGCTAGGCTCTGTGGTTTAACCCACAGTGCCACCCGCATCCCTATTTTGCACTGTAGTTCTTGCCAAACAAAAAGATCCATACAAAAAAATGTATATTCGGGGAAAGTGTGCACTAAAGAACAGAAATGCATTATGATAAGGGGGAATGGCTTGTAAAAATATGCATAATGGGCAACGTTGTCTATAAAAAGTGTCTGACAGGAGGTATGTGCATGAAAATGCACACAAATTTCTACTCCATCCCTAGTTCCTGCAAGCACTGGGAACCCATCTTTCAGGATAAAAGCATCAAAACCAGTTAGATGGAAGGTTCATCACATCACATGGTGAACCATAAGGGAAGTCTATTATTGAAGAATGAAAACATTCCAAATGTCCTTCACAATGCAAAACATACGAGAGACATAGTTCCTCTTGCTCTTTCTTGACATAAACTTCACTTTTCTTAAGATAATGTTGGGATGAGCGTCCCTACCCCCCCCTTGAGTGAGAAATGGGGTATGTGTTCACGTTGCCTATATCTTGTTCTCTCTTGGTTCATTAGGCATTCAGCCATTCAAAGGCTTCATAAGATGGATATTACAAGGCTATCAAAATACTCAGTTTTATTACAGTCATTAGTAGGAAGAAATGGACAGCAGTGGATATACAGATATTAGGTCTGGGCAATTAAACCTAATGTCTCACAATTTGAGCTGTATTCTGCTGGCTGTTCTCACAGTACCTCTGGGAATCTTTTCTTAAGTTTCAGACCAGTCAAGAGAAGAAAAGGGGAATTTGCATTGAAATTCAATTTTTACGAAACTTCCAAACCTACACAGGGTTACTAGGGTGAGTCCCAATGAATTCAGGAAAGCTTAATTCTGGGGAAACAATACTACATCACAATCATTTACCTGTCTAGGAACCAAATAACAGTGGGTAGGATTGCTGCAGGATTAATCATGTATGTGTGATATGAATAAATAAATAAAACCAGCAACCAAGTACTATAATGAGACATTTGCATTTCTAAGCATGTCTGTACATGAATTAAAATAGTAATATGAATTGCCATGGATTTCATTTATTCAAAATCTTTATAGGCTGTTTATTATAATGGTGTTAGTCCTACAGAATGAGTGATTCAAAACATTTTTAATGGACTACAACCATCAGATGGATGACTAGTTAAGCCAGAAAGTAAGAGGGATTGAGAGAGAGAAAGAGAAAGAGAGAAGGGGAAAAAGAAAGAAAATGGGAGATATTTCACCCACTGTTACAGATATGATTACTATTATGTAGGGCCTGCACAGTTTAGAATCGGCCAGTTAAATAAAGTCTATCAGCCTTGATTAGTTCATAGATTTTGTGCATGCAATCAGGCAAATGGTTCAACTAACTTTAAGTCCATGTTGCTTGGTCTTAATAAATTGATGTAAAAAATCAGTCATCCATTCTCTCTACCCACAGACTCAGAAATTATTATTATTTCTTTATTTATAAACCAGAAAGAACTGGGCTCAGGGAGGCTACCACCAATAAAATTACAATTAAACATAATGGGGGGGGGAGGACCCCAGTTAATTAAAATATGGGTTAAAATACAATTTAAAATGCAGCTTCATTTTAATAGTAGCCCATAAATCAAAACCATAAGGGGAGGGAAACATAAGGGTCAGACTGAGTCCAAACCAAATGCCAGGCGAAACAGCTCTGTCTTGCAGGCCCTGCGGAAAAATGTCAAGTCCTGCAGGGCCCAAGTTTCTTGTGACAGAGTGTTCCACCAAGTTGGGGCCAATACTGAAAAGGCCTGGCCCTAGTTGAGACCAATCAAACCACCTTGCACTTGGGACCTTCAAAGTGTTGTTATTTGTGGACCTTAAGGTCCTCCACGGGGCATACCAGGAGAGGTGGTCCCATAGGTACGAGGGTCCTAGGCAGCATGTATTATATTCAGTTAACTGGTAAATATATGTACAGTATTAAGTTAAAGGTAAATGTATATGCAACAATGATATATTATTGTTGTTATTGTTATTACATTTACATCCTCCTTTCATCCAAAGAGCTCAATACACGGCTCTCCCCACCAGTGCTTTTTTTCAGGGGGTACTCAAGGATATGCAATACCAGCAGCTCTTTTTGGTTGTTGTTAAAAAGTATGGTGTTTACTGTAACTTGATGGTGAGTAACGCCCCCTATTTTTCTAGAAAAAAAGCACTGCTCCCCACCTTCAGTTGATCTTTATAACAGTCCTTTGAGGTAGGTTAGGCTGAGAGGATATGAGTGGCTCAAGGTCACCCACTGAGCTCCATGGCTGAGTGGGTACTCAAACCAGGCTCACCCCAATCCTTGTCTAATCACACTGACTGGGCTCCATTGAATCCAATTTCCTTTCATCCCTAAGCAATTAATCAATGGGATAAACAAGCATGAAGGGGAGTCCTGTTGGCACTGTTTTCCTCAGAATACCCCAGGTCAGTAATGGTCTCTAACATTTGGGAAAGATTTGGTGCCACCACAAAATATGGCACCCTCATGGGCAACCCACTGCCACTTCCAACCAGACTGATCCAGAATGACACTGTGCTGTCATTCTGAGCCACTGGCGTCTGCACTGCTGCCTCAACACATATTGTTTGGTCCTTGAGTCAAAACTTACCTTGGCTATCTTGCCAAGGAAAAACTAAAAACAACAGGACACCCCGCTGCAAGAGCTCTTAATTTAATTTTGCTTTGGATTGGTGACTGTTGATAGATGAGATCCATACTCTCAGGGTTCAGTTTATAAACATTGTGATAAATAGCCACTTCAGCTGAAGGACAAAAGAATGGTGATTTTTCACTCTTGAGACAGGACTTTGAATGTTTTACTTGATTCTAATGAGAAATGTCAACTTCTTGTACAGTAACACTGTAGCCACAGAAATATTTCCAGGTGCTGGGTAGTCATGATAAAAGAGATTAATTCTGTGTCCTAAAGGTTGGAAAAATGTCTCTGTACTACTAATGCCATGAGGAAGGGGAAAATGGTTAAAGTTTTCTCTGTAGTCTGTGGTTCCAGCTGGGTTGGGAATTATATTGAAAATTACAGATCTCGGGATGTTGCTTTATGAGTTGCACAGTTGATAGACATGAGAATGTAGAATGTGCTGACTGGTGTAAGGCTTATTCTTGCTGAGATGCAAGATACGGTAACTTATGCAGCTGAAATTGGCAACATAGGGCCCTGATGGAGATCATGCAAAACACATCAAAAACATGCAGAGGCTGCAGTCTTGTGCACACTTACCTGGGAGTAAGTGTGCACTGAACTAAAGGGTTGCGGGTGGCGCTGTGGTCTAAACCACTGAGCCTCTTGGGCTTGCTGATCAGAAGGTCGGCGGTTCAAATCCCCGCACTGGAGTGAGCTCCCATTGCTCTGTCCCAAACCTAACAGTTCGAAAGCACACCAGTGCAAGTAGATAAATAGGTACTGCTGTGACAGGAAGGTAAACAGCTTTTCCGTGCGCTCTGGTTTCTGTCATGGTGTTTCTGTCATGGCGCCAGAAGTAGTTTAGTCATGCTGGCCACTTGACCCGGAAAACTGTCTGTGGACAAACACTGGCTCCCTTGGCCTGAAAGCGAGATGAGCCCTGCAGTCACCTTTGACTGGGCTTAACTGTCCAGGGGTCCTTTACTTTTACCTTTACTGAACTAAAGATCAGATTTAGGAGAGTAGTCGTAAACTTAACTTTACCACATTCAGAAATCGATGTTTATGTAGGCTGCTTTTTTATTTAAGAATGAAATCTAATCACAAGCGTTTCAGTACAAAGTTGATCAGGATTGAATAGCCATGACAAATTTTAAAAAGTCATTCAAATGGTAGGCAGGGCAAAGTTTCAAATGAAAAAAAGGAATGGATAATTTGCCGTGAGAAATAAAATGGAGACGCACACACCTGCTTGAGTGTATGTCCATCCAGAGCTCTATCAAACACCACATGTATCACTTACATAAAAATATTAGATATTCCCCAGGTTTAATTGGAAGAAAGGCACAGCAGAATGTGGGGCAACCCATGGAACAGAAATGGAACAGGATTCCCCCCCCCCTTCCTTACTGCCGTCCATTTGAAACCATCTTGGCTCTCCTCTTTCTCCTGCTCTACTGAGAGAGCTTTTCATTAAACAACTAGTGAAAGCTGGTGTGAATGTCCCCTTGTGTTATTGCTTACAATTCTGATGTGATGCCAAAAAACAAGTTCTAAGGGAGGAGTCCTGTGGGATGAGAAACTGTCTTTCTGTGATCTTGCCAAGAAAATATTGAAGTTTTGTGGAGATAGTGTTGGTGGGTCTCATAAGACTCCTTAGTAATTTGTAGTGTGGCTGAGCTAGTCCCAGAGAATGAGAAAAGTAAAGTAAACAAGGCAATGCTTTCTTTTATTGAATATAATCTGTTGGCTAAAGGGCAGAAACCTTCACGATTCACAGATCTGTCCTTCAGGGAGGAATTTGTGGAGCATAAATGTTTTCACTAGAACACACACCATATATATATTACCTTTGCCTTTCTACAAGTGCATGGCTAGCCTCAGTTTAAATGTCAATGCTGCAGGTGCTATATCCCAGAGGGTTTTAGCAAGGAAAAAACTATCTCCTGTTTTCTTCCTATGGCTAGAAGGGTTTGTCAACTTTCGTTCTCTCAGTTTCTTATTTTTCCAATCCTATATTCAGCCTTCACCATTTCTGCAGCAATTTGCAACTTTTAAAAAATTCTTCATCAAAAGTCTTCAGCATATTTGTGTAAATTTCTCCTAATAAACACATTTTTATATGCTGTTTTGATTAAAGTACACATTTTTAGAAGCAATTTATCTTAATAGAAGTGCATTTTGTATGCTATTTTCACTGATATATTCATTTTATTCAAACTTTCCCCTTATATATGAATTTTCCAAAGACTGGATGTAGAAGTTCATCATAAAATTGGGAGAATTGTGAATTTCGAAGAATGGTTGTGTTTCATTTCATATGTTGTTTCAGAAAAGCACAAATTTTATAGATTCACATTTACATGCAAATTGAATTGAATTTCTTCCATCCCTTGGATTCTGCTTAGGGCTTCTCATGGGCATCTATGAGAACAGGATGCTGGACTAGATTGGCTTCTTCTTATGTTTTTACAAGTGAAACTTCATGCTCTTTTGTCTTCAGTAGGTTGAATGATCCGAACAGATAATTAACTCTATCAATGCTTCATTTTTACATATACACACATGCACATATATAACCCTAATGAGTTATTTTTAATTCCCATGATGAGCAAGACAGAAGTAAGGAGCAGAGCTGAATTGAGTAGCTCCACCACCAATGTCATATTCTCCTTCTCTAATGTCAATACTTACATTTAAATGCCGTTGCACACACAAAGGCCTTTTGAG
This sequence comes from Podarcis gaigeae, assembly GCF_964106915.1. Classification (NCBI taxonomy): domain Eukaryota; kingdom Metazoa; phylum Chordata; class Lepidosauria; order Squamata; family Lacertidae; genus Podarcis; species Podarcis gaigeae. The sequence goes on along the minus strand of NC_139681.1, from coordinate 52,979,010 downwards.
GATTAGGGTCACAGAATTTGGAGAAGCCTTCATTTATACAAGTAGACACAAAAGACCCCCTTGCCACAGACATTTGTGCTGTATGCACACCTGTCAAGAGAGGAGGGTCCAACATTTAAGGTGGAGCTACTCAGCACAGCCAAACTCATTGCTCTCATGTTATTCAACAATGGAGTGAAGAATACCTAAATAGGGCTAATATCTATGGGTGCTATTCAACTGAGTGTTAAATAGTGTGGATCCATTAAAGTTAATGGACCTAATTTCATTAATGTAGTGGGTCTGCCCTATAATCTATACACACAAGACAAAATGGTCTTATATCTAAGGAAAGTAAATTAATAAGGAAAAAAACAAATAAACATAAATTCTGTGGTATAAGTGCTTTTCAAAGCACAGTGGCCGGAAGAGCAGGGGGATTTCTTCTTTTACCATTCCCATTTCATTTCACCAAAATTGTCATCACACAGTAATATGGAAACACCATTAAGATCATATTTGGATAAATGAGGAAAGAAACAGAAAGGCTCATATAAACACAACTTTTTCAATCAGCTATTTAAGGCTATTCTATTCATTCTTAATTTTTACTTAAAGTATTTTAATGCCCCCATTGTATATTACCAGGTACACAATTAAAATACAATACCATATAACAACGGTGGGGAACCTATTTAGCCTGGCGGGGCAGGTTTTATCTCCCCCTGTTGGCCAACTTTGATGGGTGGGAGGAACAACCCACCTGTCAGTCATTAGGTGTCATCATGACACCTGGTGATTGACACCTGTCAAAGTCCCTTTTACAGCACTTACCAAGCGCCAGAACCAGCTGGTTGTCAGGCACTTAGGAAGCACTAAACAATGGCTTTGCAATTCCTATGCTCAGCACTTGGGGATTGCCAGAGCATAGCAGGGAAAGCATTCCATAGCCATTGCAGAAAAGGCCCCTTTCCAGAAGTATTTCTGAGAGAAGGCATCTGCCACCCTGTCCTCTTTCATGCTCCAGACCTCTCAATCCAAACCTTGCCTTCTGTCACAAACATCAGTCTGATTCTTCTCCTATACTTCAAGTGCTGATGAATTAAAAAGCATAACAGAAACAGGAAACAGTTTGTTATCTCTTAATTCTGATTTACTTTGCACGTAAACAGAGTGGAGTGAATCATATTTCATGCCAAGGAATTTATTTTCCTGTCAATAACAATCTTGTTAGCCGCATTGTGAGCAGAAATATTCACGTCTGGATCTGCAAAGTGTATGAGGCATGCTTACTTATGTACTAATCCTAAGAGGACAATGCTCGAGAGATAAGAGGCAGTGGCTGGAGTCAAGACATTGCTTGGCTCATTCAAAATATCTCAATTATGGCCAATCACGGTCAATGCCACCCACAGGGAAGAATTAGATAAGGAAACAATTCTCTCTCTCTCTCTAAGGGGACACTTGGGCTTACAGGATAATAATTTTGCTGACAACACGGAGGCCACTAATTCATAATGAATAATTTATTCCATGCTTTCTTCTACCTTTTTGCTTCTTTCTTACTTATTCTCATTTTGCCCAATCAGACTCCCCACCTGTCCCCTCAGATTTGAACTGTAATCAGATTTATCTGAAGAAGAAAAATCTTTCACTGAATGTACTGATGTTCAGATATAATTCATTGACAATATACTAGCAAATAACATTTGATTGGATGTGCTTTAACAAGGCAATCCATTTCTTACAGATACATATTGTGCGATGTGCTTACCTACGCTCTCAGAATGGTAAGTGCTAGGTGTGTGGAATTGTCATGGCCGGCCCACCCATGAGGCAAAGTGAGGTGATGCCTTAGGCAGCAGGATCCACAGGGGCAGCAGATCCCCGTTGTAGCTCTTTATTCTGCCAACCCTCCCTTGTTTCTGAGGCAGACCTTCACATACCCCTTCTTCTCTGATGGGGAGGGAGACACCATTTTGTGCCAAAATGTTTTGGTCTGTCGCTGAGAACTGTTCTGTGATGGAGCCAAATAACAAGGCAAATCAAGGTGATTTGAGGAGATTTTATCGCATCCTGAGTTGAACCACATTGTCACCAACCCTTCTCTCCACCCCATGGTCAGAAGAGGATCCACTGGGTGGTCTTGGGCAAGTTATTAAGCTTCAAATTATAACCACTTCAGGAACAACCACTTCACAAAGCTCTTGCAAAACTCCATCTCCATCCAAGTTATATTCTGTTTTAAAATTTCTATATAAGTGTTTAGCAGTAATCATGAAAATGCTTAAGACTGCTCTATTTACAAAATCTGTCAGAATGCCATAGGTTTATTCACTATAACCCTGCATTTCTAAGTAATTTAAAATCCCAATTGGAGCAAATTAGAACATATGTTATCTGCAGTGGGATGTGGTTGTTTTTGCAGGGTGCAGGGCAATAATTCTTTATGAAATTACTGAAGATAAAATACATGATGTCTACTATTTGGTATTCTTGCTGATATTTTTACACACAGCAAGAAAAAATCTGTCTTTGCCTTGGGGATGCAGCAGTAATCATTTGATTCATATTCAATGTTGGGATGTATTGTTTTTGTAGAATTATACACCATTCCTTGGTACCAACCTCCAAAGATCCTTGGCTTATGAAAAGACATGAGCAACAGAAAGGAAATCATGGTCTGAGAACAGAACTTCATGTCAGATATAGAAGACACACAGAAAAAAATAATATATGTGAACAGTCTGGTTTTCATTATTTAAACGTTATTTTGGGTGCTTCTAAGAAACCAGTGGGGTGGGGTACAAACTCAGGCTATTTTTTCTTATGTGAATTCAGGCCAGATTTATTGGCAATCTTACCATGTGAAAATATATTTTATTAAAATAATGTTCTCATTTGCTAATTCCTGCTTGCTTCCCATCCTACATGAGCTGAGGACCCATTGACAAATGGCAACTGTACTCATAAATCAGTTATGTGGTGAAAGGCAACAGTCACTTGACAAATTGGAGACTTCTCTTTATTTTATGTCTCAGTACAGTTTACATGATGAAAATAGTTGAGAAAGTGTTCAGATGGGGTAGAATTGTGTGCAATCCCTAGAAATTGTTACAGCAAAAGTGAAAAGTAAGTAATGGGAGAAAGATAACAGTCTATGTATATACACCTGTGGTTATGTGAGTAGAATGGATAATGTGCACCAGCCATTGTGAACATTTACAAGCTGCATAATCCAGTCAATATGCAGAATCCCCAGCAGGTTTGGGAAATGTACATATCTCAACGGAACTGTGTACATCTTCTGATCAATACACTAATCTCCAAGTTGAAGTAGTGTCTTTAATCATAGAAATTTTTTCACAACTGCCTTTTCAAAAAAGCAATGACAATTTGGATGTTAAACTGACATTGATCAAATGTGACTTCAAATGAAAAACATTTACCCAGAAAAGGAATACAGGAAGCATCCTAAAAACTAAACTTCTTGTTCCATTGAGTCCATTTCTCCCAGAATATCCTTCCAGATAAGCCGCTGGTGGGTGGAATCAATTCTATTTCCACATAATTAATAGAACTAACCCAGATGGTGTAAAAATTATGTTGTTTGGTTGTATCGATGCACTTGGATTTTAAAGGACAGTTTCTTCATTAGGGCTAAGTGCCGAAATTGCTGGGGCAAGTCCAACATTAAATCTGTTCTCAAAGACCTGCAATATTTAGCAATGGTAAGTTAGTAAGAACACACAGCTCTTTCTCCAGCAAGACCCATGTCAAGTCATCAGAGATGGAGAAAAGGACCAAATTAGGTTTAAATGGGACATTTTGTACATCATATTTTCTACTTCCTTGAAAACCCAAACTCATAATGTATTGACTAATGGGCATGTTCACCACATATGAAGGTTGGATCCAAAATTCCCACACTCAGTCCAACAATTTGAATTAACCAAGCTGGTCATTTTTGCTCAACAAATGGGGATATATTATACCAATGTTGGATTACAATTGCTGCTGCATCTCACCATTTGAGCCATTCTCCAAACACTTTTGATTTGAAAATGGGCCTCTTCCACTTTTTATCTAATATTCCCTTATTAATGACATTCAGAAGTAATGCTTCCAAAACCACAAAGGCATTCTTAACATCGTTCAGGAAAAGACAACCCACATGATATGGATTTAAGGGTATTGCTAGGAGAAAGGATATCATTATGATAAAAATAATACCAATAATATGTTCAAAGACAGGAGGCGCCTAGAATATATTTATCACTCTCTCAAGATATAATTGAATAAAGATATATGGGTGAGTTTCAGAGAAAATCCAATTATGTAAAAATTGATAGCAACATCAGATAAAGTGGAGGGAAAAGGGCCTTTGAGAACAGCATACTAAATTCTGTAGTGGTAGTTGCTTATGCAGAGAACACGGGATATTGAAATGCTTATCTTGAATAATGGCTAATGTTCCCCAATTCCCCAAAGAGTAGGGAGCTTTTGGACATCCTTTTATGGGTGTCAGGTCACTTTTGAGAAGATAGTCCTTGAAACTTATGGGATTGTTTGAATTCACTGGAGAATTCCGCATATCAAAGCATTTTTGTCAGTTTCTTCCCCCCTTTGCAGACCCCTCCATGCCATCTTCCATGGTTCTCGACCTTCTGGAACAGGAGGCTTCAGGGGGAAAGTGGAACTTCTCACCTTCTGCAGGATACATGAGCAGAAGGGTGATGTCTGATCCAACTCATGGTGCTTTTCTGATATAGGTTGAACAGAGGAAACAACTTGTGGGGGCATTTCTTGTCTTGATGGCAACACCAGTTTTCCCCAAAAGCAACAGCATCCATGTAAAAACACAAAAAGAAGATGTTGGATCAGGCCAATGGTGCATTTAGTCCAGCAGCCTGTTCTCACAGTAGTCACCCTGTGGAGCAACTCCAGGCAAATTCTTCCCAAGAGCTGCTAAACTCAAGACTGTTTCATCTAGTCACATTACAAAACTACAAAACTCCTCCTGCAGGATCAGAATCGTGATTTGCATTTCCCATGATAAGAACAGCAGCTGGTCATGAAGCAGCAACTGTGCCCCAAACCAAAAGAAACTCTTCATACCAGTGTTTTGGCCGCCAATTGCAAAAACTCAAACCTCTCCTCTGAAGTTGCCATTTGCATTGGGAGGAAAACTCTAGTCATGGTGGGGGATCTATGTCAGCCCTGGATCTGGTGTAGTTTATTTCCTTTTGACTGTTCCCAATGTGAGGGAAATCAAGTTTTTTAAAAAAGAAAAGAAATCTGGGCATAAATGGAGGAGAGCAAAAACACTCTGTTACCCTCCCTTCTGCCTTGCTGTACAAAACCAGCAGTGAGTTGGATGAAACTACTACCTTTCCACACCCAGTTCTTCCCCACTGCTTTAGGGTTGCATCTTAGTGTGTAGATTCAGTGAATTTGCTGGATGTATTCAATGCATGGTCAAAACAAAACTCCCCTTTCCCTAAGTGGTACATGGCCTCACCTCAGATGAAGGATGGTATACAAATGGAATGGAATGGAATGAACACTTTCCAAGGTGGGGTGCCATTTTATTTCCTCCGACATCCATCTCTCTGTACTATATAAAAAGGAGCAGACTATAAGTATTTCTTTTCAAAATAAAGATTCTCTGGGTTCAAAAATGTCAGAGCTCACATTGAGAAAAAGCAATCTGAAGAACAGAGACAGCATGGAAATCTGTGTACAAAGACAAAGAGTCATTCTGAACTTTTCTTTGATCTTGTAATACTATATTGCTCAGATGTTATTTTTAATCTCAAATTTCATTATCTCCAGGAAGAATTCCTATTGCTTGTAGTGAGAATGGTTTCCTTTTCTTAGTCCATGGTGCTTCCATTAAAATGAACTTAATCTGTAATTTGTATCCCATGGTTCATTAAAATCACCGTGTCCCAGGGTTTAGAGGTCATTAGGAGGCTCCATTCCAAGAATCAAATTTATTCTATTTGCCTGCTCATTCTAGAACTCTGTGTCTGAAGGGCAAAATCAGAGCAAGTGTATCAAATTAGAGCTGGTCTGTCCACAGTTCTAACCTCTTCAGCATTCCATTGTAAAACAATAGTGCAGAGCTAGAAGCAAACAAACGTCTGATCGAATCTATCCTTTCAGAAAATGGGTACAGCAACAATAGCAATGAGTGGAAATAAAGATCTGATGAAAGTTGCTGTGCATTTAGTCCTTGGGGTAGTCTGATCTAGAAGAAATGTTCCTAAACCACGTTAGGATGAAGGCAGCCCTGTACTGGGAGGTTTGATGTTTTATTGTGTTTTTATATATGCTGTAAGCCATTCCAGAGTGGTTGGGGAAACACAGCCAGATGGATGGGGTATAAACAATGAAATTATTATTATTATTATTATTATTATTATTATTATTATTATTATTATTATTATTATCAGATAATGACTATCAAGAGTTAGTCATGAAGACCAATGAGTTTATTTGGATGGCAGTATTTAGGGTTAGGGTTCCAATAAAACAAAACTTTGACATAATGCACTTTTTTCGACTGATACTTGCTTAGAACAGGGATGGGAAACCCATAGCCTTCCAGATGCTGTAGGACTCCTGCTCCAATCAGCCCCTGCCAGCATGGCCAATGGTCAGGGGTACTGGTGTTTACTTCTGAAGAACATCAGAGGTAAGTACCACTGACCCTGACCATAAGCCAGGTTGGCAGAAGCTGCTGGAATTCAACAATACTTGGAGGAGCCATTTTTGTTTTTATGGATGCAATTGTTTTAACTGTTTTTATTTATATTGTAATTCAGCATGGTATGTGATTCATAAGTGAAATGAAAGAATGATAACAACAACACTGGGCTGGATTCAAGTGAGTCCCTCTAGTGTAAGTCCACACAAGGACTTCTGTTAGCACAGTGGAACTTTTTCCACACTTTTTTTCCTGCCTTCCCCCAGATTGGCTTGGGGGTGGGTGGAAAACCCCCCAGAACAGCTCATGGGGAAGGAAAGGGGGGATTGTTCCATCTGGCAAGCTGACTACAACTCTCATTATGTTTTATCATTGGCCATGCAGGTTGGTCTGATAGGAGTTGTAGTCCACAGCATTTGAGGACACTATGTTGACCATCCCTGAGATAGGGCAAACAATGCATGAGACTCCTGCATAGAATTCAACCTATGATCTTCCTGGACCATTTTGCCAAAACTGCAAAGAGTTGAAGTACCAGGATACAGAATCATAGAACTGTAGAGTTGAAAGGGACCCCAAGGGTCATTTAGTCTAACCTCCTGCAATGCAGGAATCTCAGCTACACCATCCATGACAGATGGCCATCCAACGTCTGCTTAAAAACCTCAAATGAAAACCTTGAAAACCTCCACTAGCTCCCAAGGGAGACTCTTCCACTGTCAAACAACTTTTATTGTCAGAAAGTTCTTCCTGGTGCTTAGTTAGAATCTCCTTTCTTGTAACATGAACCCATTGGTTCGAGTCCTATCCTCCGGAACAGAAAAAAACCAAGCTTGCTCCATCTTCAAAGTGACAGCCCTTCATTTATTTGAAGATGGCTATCATATCTCCTCTCAGTCTCGTCTTTTCCAGGCTAAACATACCCAGCTTTTTCAACCATTCATCATAAGGCTTGGCTTCCAGACTCTTGATTATCTTGGTTTTCCTCCTTTGCACATGTTCCAGCTTGTCAAAATCCGTACTAAATTGTGGTGACCAGAATTGGACTCAGTATTCCAGGTGTGGTCTGACTAAGGCAGAATAGAGTGGTACTATTACTTCCCTTGATCTGGACACCATACTTCTGTTGATGCAGCCTAGAATAGAATTAGGTCCCTTTTTTGCTGCTGCTGCATCACACTGTTGACTCATGTTAAACTTGTGATCCACTAAGACCCCTCCAAGATCCTTTTCACATGTACTACTGGTAATCCAGGTTTTCCTCATCTTATATTTATGCAGCTGGTTCTTCCTGCCTAAGTGTAGAACGTTACATTTGTCCCTGTTGAAATTCATTTTGTTATAGTTGGAGGGAATCTGATACAGCAGCATTATGAATGTTAAGTAAGCCTGGCTGGGTCTAGTAAGTGGCTGGTTGCCAGACACAATTCACTGGAGTAAGGCTCTTTGTTGTCTCTGTCAGTGATTCAATTTCAGTTGTAAGCTCCTTGGGGCAGATTTTTATTTTATTTTTTCTTGGCTCGCATTACTTCATAAAGCACCATAAACATCAATGGCTCTATAATATAAATCCTCCCATATATACATCATCTGCAACATATCTATTTGGAGAGGAAAATTTTCTGATAGGCAGAATTCCTCCCCACCCCCATTTGTTTATGGAAATACTGAGTAGTTACTCTTTACATATGCTTTCTATTAAGCATCCTCTTCTGGTTGTTTGAGTAGGAATGTAAAAACAACTTTCTTGTTTATGAAAGCACAGACTCACTCTCCTTTCATTTTATTATTAGGGCAGGGTGCTTTAAAGACCCACATCAGCTCCTAAGCCCTTTCAAAAGATAATGTGGAATTAAGCAACAAGTTTATGTTTGTTGCCTTGGCTACAATGCAAAGCACATCTACCTGTGTGTACACTCCATTGTATTCAATGAGTTTACCCTTGAGTAAACATGCAGAATATTGGGTTGCAAAGTGTAATCTAACCTCCATAAAAGGCCATGGTGAATTAACCAGCAACCTTGTTCACTTCTGCCTTACCCTGCTCATATTTTAAAAAGAAATTTGAATGGCATCTTTGATTGTACTTGCAACTCTTTTTCGCCAGTGCTGTCTCTTTATTATTATTATTATTATTATTATTATTATTATTATTATTATTAATACAGAGACAGGGAAAAAACACCACATCCCACATTCCCTTCTCTCCACCCTCCAGTTGTACAACTTTCATATCAATCTTGACATACAACTAAATACCTGGTGACTTCCCTTCCACCCTTTTCCTGGTTTCTTTATTTTTCTTTTAAATGTTTCTTTATTTTAATGTAGGGCATTGACATGATTAAATCATCTTTAATCTCCAGGTGTTAAGAAATAGAAGAAGACCTAAATTTATAAACCCTGATGGGGAAAATGGATGGCTTTATAAGAAAGACCTTCCCAGTGGGAAGCCTGCAAGAGATCTGAGGAGTGGAAGAAGTTACGAAAGTGATGGTTTGGGATGGAAGCAGAGTTTTCTCAAAAACTTTGCATGAAGGTGTATCATATTTCACCACTTTTTTTACCGGTTTCCCTAAGTAAACCGGTATTACAATTCTAATAACAAATGTTAAATTATGCAGAAGTGTTTTCTCTGCTGAACAGAGTGTTCTCAATAATGAATGTAACTCTTACGCAAGAAATTGTGAAAGTTCCCTTAAAAGTAAAATGATCTCCTTGAGGATAGTCACATTCACTGGGACTTCTCTCTCTCACACACATCCTTTACAAGGTAGTTCCCATAATTTATTGGCACTTCCAGGTTCTTCGAAGGAGATTCTGGACACTTCCTTGAGATTCCAACTGTGCTTCCAACACAGATTGGGTATTGCCACTTTCTCACTCCCACCAAATTAAAGCACCTCTTTATCTTATCTTATTTGCATTACAAGATGAGTGAAAGTCACCAACATTGTGAGATTTAGAGCAGGGAGAGAAAATCTGTGGGCCTCAAGGTGTTATGGAGCTACAGCTCCCACCATTGCCCATATGGGAGATGAAGTACAACAACAACAACTAGACTTTCAGATTTAGAGGAAAAGGTGAGTAAGAGGTGACATGATGGAAGTTTATAAAATTATTCATGGCATCTGGAAAGTGGATAGAGAAATGTTTTTCCCCCCTCTCTCATAAATCGGGTTCTCCTCACAGAGAGAACACATTGTGTTGAGATCACCACAACCACTTGCTGATTGGTGGGGTGGGTATGCTTGGATAGCCACTACCCAACTGGTTCCTCGGAGGCATGGGACTGCTTCTCACCAATGGGTGCTTAAATTAGCATTTGAGGGACTTTTATATACCGCTGCACGATCGCGTTGAGCTTCCTCTTTTTCGCTTTGTGCACTGGATCACCCGCCCACCCTTCCCTATATTTCGGGTTTGATTGACCTTGCTTATACCTTTGTGGGTTGTCTGCTCTTGGGGCAGGGGCCCGGTAGGAATTTTTCCCACTTGGCCAATTGGCTGGCGCCATTTGGGTTTTGCCTTACCTTATAGCAAATCATCACAACTTTGTAAGGTTTGCGGTTAGTCATTGGTTAATGTGTGATGGAGGGGACTAGGTGTGGCTGTGGCCTGTCTCTCCAATGGTTGCTGTGTGGGTATTCCGTTAAAGGAATCCAGGGGCTCGCCATGCTTTTGTCTGACCCCTGAAAGGGGGATAGGGCCACGCAAGAGCCCCTGGGAGCATTCTGGGTGTGATCTTGGGATCTGCTCCCATCCCAATCGATCTCCCAGGGTGCTTACCATCGCTGACCTCTGCACTGCCAGTTGCCGTTTCTGTTCCTGTCCTGGACAGTCTTGGACAGGTTCAGATAGTCTGAACCAAGGCCTAAGCAAACCAATCACAGTCTGTAATCAATAAAGTGGTGCCCAAAATTATGCCAAAACCTCAAACTAAAATTTGAGTCCTGTGTGAATTTATTTCTAGGCGGTTTTGGGATCTTTACGCAATACTGGAAATCATGGACATGCAATGAATGTTAGAAAATTCAGGTCAGAGAAAAGGAAGTACTTGTTCAAGCATAGTTAAACAATGGACTTGCTCCCACAGGAGGCAGTGATGACTACCAACTTAGATGGCTTTAAAAAAGGATTAGATAAATTTGTGGAGAAGAGGGCTATCAATGGCTACTAGGCCACTCAAGATCCAACCAGTTATTTTACCAGATCATTTATATTTCAGAAGCCTTTCCTTTTTCCTGAGATACTGAGTATTAAAGATTATCAAAATGGAGAAAAATGAATGCTCTGAGCTTCTGTCTCCTGCAAGGAAAAATATATTACTGCTAGACTTTCTCCATCTATCCAATCTCAAAGTAGTTCAGCAGACATCAGGCATTAATCTACTGTCACCCATTTTAACTGGTTGTCTTTGTGTATTTCAGCTAAGTTGTATTTGTTGTATGGGAAGCCTAACCATGAGTGTCTTGTAAGTGTTTTCCTAATTCAATGGATGATCAGACTACCATCAAACAGTTTGTTTTAAAAAGTTCTGAGGGAATGGGTAAGTCAGGCCCCAATTGCCAGTACTAGTATACTTCATCAGCCCCAGTCAGCTGTAATATAAATCAACATCTCATTTTGACTACTGTCAACGACAGAATGATAGTCTTGACTGCCTGCTGGTCAGATTTAATATGACATTTCTTATATTTTTACTTTCTCTGCTCTGTGGCTATAGTTGTTCAACTCAAGAACACTTTGCAAATACCTAGAACTGGAACTGTATTTGTTACAGTCTCATGGAACATTTTTATTGATTTGTGCACCAAGGAGCTGAACATATATTCCCCTGTACTGAAGAACTGTCTTTTTCTGTCAGAAAGGAAAGGGAATTGTTCTGAGTTTCACAAGCCTATTCACTGGTAACATAATGTTAATGATTCTGAAGGACTGGGGATTCTTCCTGAATGGGAAGCAGCACAGACCAAGTTCAATATATTAAGTATGTGAGAATGAGTCACTGTTCAGCAAAGAAGGGAGAAAATGACACTTGTGTTTTCTTTAAAGAAAATGTGAGCTGGTGTGGCTTAGCCTAGCCAGGGCAACTAGAAGCATTTCTGAAATAAAAATCTGGAGCAGCCCAACTGTCTAAGGAGAAACATAACCAACCAGGCCTGGAGCAGAAACTTAGAGCAACCAAAAAGCAGGATCAGGAGGGTGTGTGAGACTTGAAGAGGTGAAAGCACCATTTGATCCACAGCTAGCAAGAAGATCCAGGGGCCCAGCTGCAGAGCCACCAGTTGGCGGTGGTTGAAGAGGGCCTTGAGTTGACACACTTGTGCTGTGGAGTACTGCAGTCAGTAGTTGAGAAGGGCTTTATCTAAGTTGGAGCCTATCAGCAGCAATGATTGGAGTGGAAAGCTAGAGAAAAAACTTCTGGAATTGGAGAACATCTGGGAAGAGAAAAAGCAGCCGAGGTTGGAAATGTGTGACATGGATGAGGACAGGCTGCAGACTGAATCTATGGTTAAGGACAAGTCCCTTATGGTTAAGGGCTTCACCTCTTATGAATCTCATAAAGGCCCAGCACCCACCCCACCTCAGAAAGAGGCTGCTACAGTGGGAGTTTTTCAGAGTTCTGCGAGCAATGCAGGGCAAAGTAAACTGGGACACTCATCTGCCTAAGTTTAAGATTGTGCTTTCTACACTGGAATAACTGGAATGTTATACACAAGAAGGGAATTGCTAGCTAGTGACTGGCTTGAGTGTATTAATATGACAGAAGAATATAGACCTGGATAAGGACTTGTAGGTGGCAGGCCTTGAGCTGCAGTTTTGGCTGAAGTATTAGATTGGGCCAGTAGCCATTTAAGGAAGACCAAGGAGAAGAAAGAAAAATAATTTGATTTGAACTTAAAAAAAAAAAAACCTTCTGGGAAATATGCTGAAAGATCCTTTGCCATGCATCCAAAATCACTACATAAATGGAACTCTACTCAATTCCAGGACAAAGAGACTCCTAAATGATTAAAGGAAATGCTATTGATTTTAGAACTGTGTTGATAATTTCCTGGTTGCCTAGTGTTGAATGTGTTTCAAGTTTAAATGTTGAGTTTGGGGGGGGGGGAGCAGAGGGAGAAAATGCATACCTGCCTGCTATCTTCATGTAAACATAAATGTACCTGGGAGAGGGCCAATAGCTTCAGTTAACGCTTTTTTTTTTTTTGCAAGGTAAATATTGTCATGTTGTACTGATAGTAGTGATTATCTAAATGGAACTTACCAAGGGAATTGTTTTATAGTCTAGAGAGGAAACATGCTTTACAGAGAACATTCCTTTATTTGAAGGAGACCTCTATGTGAAGGGCTGTCCAGTCTCAGTCCCACTGAAAGATTACCAAAAAAAACCCACACCTTAAGAAAGGAGAGCAGGAAGGACATTGAAGTTGCCCATCAACATTTAGCATCTGGAATGCAGACTGACCTCTCATTATGGCCACATATCCCACCATAAATGTGAAGCACTGCCATACCACTTTAAACAGTCATGGCTTCCGCCCCAAGAATTCTGTGAGCTGTAGTTTGTTAAGGGTGCTGAGAGTTGTTAGGAGGTTCCTATTTCCCTTCCAGAGCTATAATTCCCAGAGTTCCCTGTGAAGAGGGGTTGACTGTTTAAACACTCTGAGAAATGTAGCTCAGGGAGGGGAATAGGTGACGCCTAACAACTCTCAGCACCTTTAAAAAACTACAGTTCCCAGGATACTTTTGAGGAAGCCACAGCTGTCTATAGCACTTTAAATGTATGGTGTGAATGTGGGCTGCATCTCACCATAGGGAGAAAAGACATGACACAGGTGACCAGGTCACAGTCTCCCCGCCTCCCAGTGGGGGGATGTATTATATTTCTATTTAATTATAGTAATTGTTTCTAAATTTGCATGTGTGCATTATTTCAGAGGCAATATGGCACTGTATACTATTTGATGGGCAATGGCATGAAAGGGCATAGACATATGCCCTAGTCCATAGACACATGGACTAGAAAAACCAGTGATCTGATCCAGCAGGGTTCTTTTTGTACTTATGGGATCACTTCTGCTGGTACAAGAAGTGCCAGTTTTGCCTCCACTTACACTTCTTTTGCATATTTGTAAATGTAGCAAACTTCACAGAGAAATCACCCATCTTTCATCCAGAGGAAATTAAGTTGAGTAGTGCTGCCTCTGGAACATGGAATTGTGGACTGCTGAATATTGCTAAAATGTACGATAGGAGAATTGCTGGAACTGAATGGAAGCATTTGTATGACAAATGTTCATTACTCCTTTGTAAAGAAAATAAGCAGAAATTTACATTGGCAACACAGCTAATAACTTATTGAGAGCCTGTTGTCTTGGGAAATGACAGGTACTTAATGTTTGGGCTTGACATTATTTTGTGCATTTTACGCACCACTGGTTATAATTTAAATACAAAAACATAATAAATGCCAGGTATTTGCATGTATACCCCCCCCCCCGCACTTTCATCTATAGCTGATCCTGGCCATGTAAAGTATCCTCAATATCTGCCAAAAAGACTGCCAATTGTATTTTATGGATGTGTGGCTGTTGCCCAGGGCTTTAAATAGTTTTATGAACTAGAACTTAAGTCAAGGGATTTTCTGTAATAAAAACTCCATCTTTGCCTTTGTCGATTCTAAGAGTAAATGTTGCTACAAATGCCATTGTGGAGGGGAATTCTAATCACTTTTATTAAACATGCTTTGCATAATAATAGAACATCCAAGAAGTAATAATACAACATTGCAGTGAGCTTAATGACTCCGTCTTGCTCATCTCTGTAGTGATTAATGAAATAGCATTAATATAAGGCAAACATCACACTCAAGGTTCTGCTTGGCCTAGGACTTGAGAAGAATTAGGCTATGTGCCATGAATAATTCAGAGACATTCTTAAGGCAATGTCACTTTCCCCTCTTTTGACATGCACAAAAGCTTCTTTCCTGACTTGACACTTTTCACGGAGGAAGGCAACACAAAGTGAACAAGATAGAAAGATGAGTCCTTTCTAATGTGTTGAGAGTGGACTGTGCCACCAGATCTTCAGTAAATTTAAAAAAGAGATTAAAAATGAATTCAGCAGCTTGAAAAGGAGGAAAAGCAGAGCATTGCTTCTTAATCCCTGTTCCTGAGCATTGCAATGATTTAATGACCTACCACCTCCTCCTACTTATTATTTTGGCAGGAAATCTGTCTCAGGGTTACCCTCTTGGGCTGCTTTCCTTGCTGCCTTTATCACATAAGCTTCATGTGGACATCCCCTGATCCTCTAATAATGAGGGGTGGGCCCTGCTCCTCTGTACCTGTTCATTTGTGATGGTGGATATAACAATTTAAAGGTTGGGTCAAACCAGTTCACAGCCCAGTAAATCAAGCTGCAAAAATATGTCCCCAACCTGTCTACTCAGATGTAAGCTCCACTGGATTCAATGTAGTTTACTCTCGGCAACTGGTGTGTTTTTTAAAAAAACAAACATACAAACAGGCATATCTGTTTAACCACAAAGCTATTCTGAATCTTTTCTAAGCAGCCAGATTAAAGTGGGGTGGGGAGAAGGTACCTTAGTTAAGGAATGAGGAATATTTCTTACAAGTCTTACATCATAATCCCAAAACCTGGTTGCTCAGAATCCTGTGCAATTTACTCCCGGGCAATTGGCATATTTGTTAAACAACACTGCTAGCAAGAGCCTTTACCAAGCAGCCGGATTAAGGGGGAGAAGAAAGATGAGATATAAAAAGTCCTTTCTTTTTTGTGGGTGGAACAACAAAACATGCTCTGGGTTCAAGGACAGTTGTTTCCATATGAAAGAAGTTTTCTTTTTTAAAAAAAAATAGTATTGATGACTAATTCAGGGCTCTTGCAGGGGAGACAGCAGGGAAGGCAGCAGGTGTGCAAACTAAAGTCAGGTTCACTCTTTCATTCACTTTTCAGGAGCTTCATTCCCATACCTACTCGTGGCAGTTAAAAGGACTTTCATTACAGTCAAGTTATTAGTTGTGTGCTGCATCTTCAGCCAGATGTTGCGTACATCAGGTGCTTCCATCCAAAAAGGGCTATGCTTTCCAGGCTGCTACCCTTCAATCAGAAACTTTGATCAGAACACCAACTCAGTACAGACATGAAAGAATGTTGCTCCCTAGTCATCCACCATTTCATCCCTCAATTTGATCCCACACTTTTTGAATATAATCTGCATTTTTCTAGGACTGCTGCTCAATTAAATGAAGCTGATCAACAGTGCATGTTTTAGTTGATTGATCTGCCACTTCAATCTGCATGAGTGTGTATATAGTTTCTAAAGAAAAATATCATGCTTCCGTTTGCTTGTAGAGGATGCATGTGTATGTTTAAGAAGGCATTCCCCTTTCTTTGTCACAAAGGATAGAATATAAGGGGTGACTCTTTTAAGATGGTGCTTAGGTTTTTATAAATACTTCAATTGAAATTGTTTTCTTTTTTAAAAAAATCTGCTGACCAACTAATCACAGCTCAGACTTCACCAGGTGTAGAGTAGGCCCATTGAAATAATGACTTACACTGTAATCCAAACCCCTTCTGCACCAGCTGAGGTGTGTGTGGATCAGTTAGAGTCATTTTACTTCATAGATGGTAGTTCAAGACTGGGAGGTGGAAGGGAGACAGTGAGAAGAAAACCGACTTTTCCAGGGTTTTATAACAAAGGTAAAATTGTCTGATACAAGAGTTTCTCTAGAATAATTTATCTGATTTTTTCAGGTATCTTACACAGGCACACGCTCAGCATGGCCCAGTTTTCAAAGTATTTGGTCACAGAAAGTAGGGAACACAGCACAAAATCCCCTGGATAGATCTATCTGAAATTCAGCAGATATAACCTACTTTAGGGGTACTTTCTTGCCTGCAAATTTTATCCATTGTGTGGAAAAAAAGTTATAACCATTTCTAGATTTCCTATTGTAGACAACGGGGACAAAATAGATCTACAGATTTAACAGATTTGAGCTAGATTAACAAATCTAATTGGAACGAAGCAGAGTGGATTTAAAACAGAGTGGGCTGCTTCCAAATGTTACAGATACAGATTCAATGCAAGTCATGTGGTCAACATAAATTTATTTACATTCCACTAGCAACTGACAAAAAAATAGAATAGAATATGAATGATTTACAAAGCAATCTAAATGCCCCTTGCACTGAGCTGGAAGAGTTGGATTGGGTGGAGGGGTTCCTCTGCTCAGCTCTGCCTGCTAAGCCAGCCTCTGACTAACCACCACTGATGGAGTGATGCAGCTGTCGCTCCACTGGCACCAACCTCTCCCTTCAGCCTATGGAACATGCAGGTAGGCCACTGGCATGTCCTCACTGGCAGCAGTCAGCAAGAAAGCCATTGGATCCCAAACTGGTTTCACTGCCATCGCTTGATGGCATCAGACCCAATCTTGGCCCAGTAACTGCAATTACTGCACCAGCTCACACTACACTTTAATCTTCCTGGATGACCTTATTCCCACCTGAATAATTCTGACAGATATCCCGTTTTATCATGGCTGTATATGTTTGAAAACTTAAGATGCATTAATACTGTATGACATGGGAAAATGAAAGGTAGGTGCTAATGTACAATATTGGCAGGGTAGTTAAGGAGCCCAGAGTATTTGCTACATTTCTAACTCAATATTTTTTGCATGCCAACAGAGGAAATGTATTTACTTACCTCTTATCTATGCCTTGTTTCTGTGATATGTATTGTGGGAACAAACTATATATTTTGGGCTGCAGCTTCAAAATGTTACAAGTTATTTTCCAACCTCAAGAAACTTGACAAATCAATCACAAGACAATCTCCTTCTCGGAAGAGAGGCTTCACTTGAAATATTTCTTACAGTCGAGGCAAGAGAGCAACATGAAACAGTTTCCTTTAGCTTCCTTGGAGATAAACAGGAAAACAAAAATCCAGATGCTCTCCATCAACAGCTTTTCTGTTTGCCTATTGAACAATTCAAATGATTTGGCTTCTGACAACAGACCCTTTACCATTCAGTGTTGATTTGGGAAATCTAACATTAATATTTGATTTGCTACCTTTTGGCTTACAAATTAAGCAAAAAGGCAGGTCGTGACATTGTTTTCATAAAAGAGATGCAACCTGTTGCTAACAAACTTAGAGGTTGTAAGCGGTGCATATATAATAGGAGCTATGGAGTCTTCTGGGATCAGAAATCACAGATGTGCAGGATGGCTGGAGGCAAAGTCAATGAAACAGGATAAAAGCTCAAGCAAAAGAGAATGGGCCATCTGATCCCGACAACATGACAGGCCTCTGTGTTGTACATCCCTGAGCTCATGTGGTGTATAAAGAAGAGGGCTGCACATATATTAAAACCAAATCTCTCTTTTTTGCTTCCATGCGTTGGACTGAATAGATGAACAGTCTAGCAAATTGAGACTTTGCCTTTGTTTCCCTAATCCAGCCAAGGACTAGGGATGTTGAAGGAATCAACGGAAAACAAATAGTGTGTCAAGGTTGCATAACCCCTTTGCTCCCTAAGTATGAAATAACCGGACCAGACAGAAAATATATAGATTGGGTTCAATTAGGCCACAACTTTATTGATTACAGATGTGAACGGTTTTGGCTTAGGCATTGGGTAAAGCCATATTCTGCCCAGTCCATTTTCCGAAGTGCAGCTAAGAGCAAACCACCCCTAGGGTGAGCCCTAATGACCCACATCAAATAGGGGTACCCCCAAGGGGTCCTTGTTGGAGGAGTGCTATGGCCCTTGCTCTCGCCTGGGCATTTGGACAGAAGCATATCCTCCCGGATCATTTTACTGGGATCTTCCTTTAACCAAGGAGGAGCAAGCAGAG
Source organism: Podarcis gaigeae (assembly GCF_964106915.1). Classification (NCBI taxonomy): domain Eukaryota; kingdom Metazoa; phylum Chordata; class Lepidosauria; order Squamata; family Lacertidae; genus Podarcis; species Podarcis gaigeae. Next base: position 52,960,418 of record NC_139681.1, on the reverse strand, counting down.
GCTACAACCTTCCCTTAAACCAAGATAAGGCTTCTGTCCGCCCATTCAGCCCCCATTGTCACACTGACTTTTTCTATGAAAGGTATCCATCTTAGTTCAATAACAATTACTTTTCATTTAAAACATCAAATAAAACAGTAAAACAGATGGTTCATAGTAATAATGACAAGTGGGGCCTGCTGAACAAACATCATGATGGATACTGCATTAGGAGGATGGCTTTAAAAGAAGGTTGGACAAATTCATGGAGGAAATGGCCATCAGTGGCTCCTAGCCACAATGATTAGCCACAATGGCTATGCTCTTCCTTCGCGTTAAGAGGCAGCAATGTTTCTGAATACTAGTTGCTAGAAACCACAGGAGGGGAGAGTGCTCTTGTATCTGGGTCCTGCTGGAGGGGTTCCTACAGCCATCTGGGTAGCCACGAGGAGAACAGGATACTGGACTAGACAGACCTTATCCAGAGGGGTCGTTCTTATGAGGATTTGATCCCTTCATAAGATGCATGCAACACCCAAGCACAGCAAAACTCCAGCAGAAGGATGGCCATTTATGAAAATTGATACAAAACTCTCTCCTGGCAACACCGTCACAGCAGCTGGTGAGCAATGGAAGTCAATTCTTCCCTCAGACAATTCTTCCACAGCAATAGCATCAGGAATCCCTGTAAAGCACACATTGCAGTATTATTATTATTATTATTATTATTATTATTATTATTATTTGCTCCAGATATTCCCCCGTCTTGCCAATTCGCTGCTGTTTGTCACTCTTTCTGTAGTAAACAATATTAAAAAACGACATGTTTATTAGCATGTGCATTCCTTTGTTTTGATGGATTGCTGAACAACAATGTAATAGCTCCATGAATGGTGTATATTTTCACAAAGGATTCAGATTTAATTGCGACAGTTAATCATTTTCAAAATCTTCCCATATTGATTAAGAGCACCCTGTCATACGCTGACTTAATGCTGAAGGTTTTGTAAATAATGCGTCATCATTCTGTGTGCAGAGTCTCTGGTGCACAGCTAAAGTCTATGTTCTGGAAGAAAACCAAAACAAAAATGTTCATAACTTACCGTAAGTTAGAAAAGCCCCCCACCAATGAATGTGTGTTGTTTCACCTCATAGGGGACTTTGCACAATTCCTTCCATGGGTTGAAATAAGGTGTCAAGAGAGGGGGGTTGCATGATGAAGACTCACCCCCTGTTGCTTCTAGGACCCCCCAATTGCTGCATGATCAAGCTAAGGCAGAAGGTGTGGGGTGGTGGCCACCAATTTGCCTTTAAAAGCAGATTAGACAGATTCATGGAGGATAAGAGGTAAGATTTTCAGCAGGGGTGGAATTTAGTCTTTCAAATTTCAGTGGTGCCCTGCAGAAACCCCAAAGTTGGCACCCCTCATTCACCTCTCACGTTCTGTTCTGCTCACTACATCATAGTTGCAATGCCTTATGACGCCCCATAGGCTCAGTGCCCAGAGCAACAGAATCAGTAGCTCTGTCCTAAATCTGGTTTTCAGTGGTTACCATCCCTGATGACTGTGTTCTACTTCTGCTTCCAGAAGAAGGACAGAAGAATTCTCTTGTGCTGAGGTCCTGCTTGTGGGCCTCCCATAATGATAATAATAACAGTAATAACTCAGAAATAAGTTCTGCCGAGTTTGGTGGGGCTTGTTTCCAGGTAACTGGGTATTCGACTGCACTCTTCTTATCTCCATCACCTCATACCAGCTATCAAAATGATGACATTTCAAAAGTTGTTGGGCTGCTAAAAAACTGTTGTAGCCAATGCTGTGATTTCAGTTGAATTACTGTACATGGGTTTTTTATTTATGTTCTGCAACAATGACTTAATTGGGCACAATTCAGACAGACATTTTCAAGGTACAGTTGGTTGTGACCTTCCCACCCCCAGTCTTCCCTCATTTGCAGATCTGCTAAAAGAAAAAATCTTATGGGGGTTGGACAGAAAACTGATGTCTGAAGGATGAAAGAAATAAATGACTGAAGAGGACTGAGCTTCAGTTGCTTTAAATGTCTTAGTGGATGCAAAGTTCAAACACAAAATCTTATTAATTATGACATTTCAAATACTCTTTTGGAGCTAAAATGTTTTAATAGAAAGGCACCATCATCCATATGGAGTAAAGTAGAAAGAAAGAAAGAAAGAAAGAAAGAAAGAAAGAAAGAAAGAAAGAAAGATCGCTTCCCAGAGAGATTATTTTTATTCATTAGGATCAGCTAAATGAGATTAAGCTCGCTGTTTTTAACAGTGCTAGAGGCAAGGACTGTGTTTAGATTTGCCAGATGTCAAGAGTTTGGCATGGGGCACTCAGACTTATACTAGTTTTCCAACTCTGAAAACCTGCCAACAGGATTGGATCTATAATTAAGAACAAAATGGTGAATTCAATGAAGTCTATCAGATGACATATTAAATAAAATAAATAAATAAATAAATAAATAAATAAATAACTCTGGAGCTGTATCCAACTATGTTATTTTCAGAGTAGACCCATTAGAATTTAGTGGTGGTATTAAGCTAGGTTTTGCTCCGAGTACAACCACTGAAATTAATTGACATGGCTAAGTTAGGTCCATTAATTCCAATGAGCCTAATTTGAGCAATATTCATTGAATTCTACCTAAGTTTGTCATGTCCATTAATTTCAATAGGTCTGTTGTGAATAGTACTGACATTGGATACAACCCCTGGGATTTAGGTGTCATACTTTTATTCACATATTCAAACACTGGTTATTTCAACAACCCTACTAAGATCATGTGTGAGGACTAAAAGAGAAACTTGATTGTTGCTTCACTACAAAAGATAAAGGCTTGTTAATATATTTGTAGAGGATTCAAAATTATAGATAGCATTGCTAAAAAATCTTAAAGTCCGTTACCACACCCTGGTGAATGCCTCCTGTCTAAATAGATAAGGTGCTTGGATCGGTGAGGGTGACTGCTTGCTCTCTGCACCCTTGTGCCTCTGGCTAATAAAAACTATCAGGGAGAGGACAACTGGCTGAGCCAAGGAGGTGGTTAATGTCTGTTTATGAGAGGGGGTGGTCCCTGCCTGCTTGAAGGAGGCAGCAGTAAAACTGCTGCTTAAGAAACTCTCCCTGGAAAATCTAACTAGCTGCTGGCCAGTTGCTAATCTCCCTTTCCTGGGCAAGGTTCTAGAGTGGGTAGTTGTGGACCACACCCAAGTGCTCTTGGATGAAACTGATTTTCTAGATCCATTTCCATGGGGGTTTAGGCCCAGTTTTGGCACAGAAACCGCTTTGGTTGCTCTTTAGTATGACTTCTGTCATAATAAAAAGAGGAAGGGGACACGTTTCCCTGTTAATTCTCCTTGACCTCTCAACAAATTTCAGTACCACCAACCGTTGCATCCTTCTGGAGCGGCTGTCCGAGTTAGGGGTGGGTGGCACTGCTTTGCAGTGGTTCTGGTCCTACTTGGGTGGTCTTTCCCCGAGGGTGTTGCTTGGGGGAGTGTTTTCCAGCCCCATGGAGTAATCAATGTGGAGTTCAACAGAGTTTGATTTTATTCCCCCTGAGGTCTAAGGGTATACTAAATAAATAGATAAAGTTTGAGACTGGTTCAGAAGCGGAAGCCAGTGCAGAACACTATAGCCAAGTTGTTGAGTTGAGCACCTGAATGTGTGGATATTGCACCTGTCTTAAGCAGACTGCACTGGCTGCTCTCAACCACTGGGCCATGTTCAGTGTCTTGTAACTAACATATAAATCTCATAAGAGAACTAGGCAATATTCAAGGGAAAGTTGTTTCTGTCTGTCTCTGAAAACCCTTCCTTACCAGATAAAATGTGAAGGAGATGTTTATAAAGAGTGCACCAAAATTAGACATCACCTTTTCAGATAATATAGCCTTTAGGTGTTGTGATCTTCCTGGCTTCCAGTCTGTTTATCTACGTGCTTAGATTTCCTGCTGTAAGAAAACCAGTATTTAAAAGTGGTTTGCACAGATCGTGCTTTGCTGCCTGTGGTTTTTGGTTTATTGGTTTAACAATCAACTTCTCTGTCCCAGCAGCAAAGGTTGTTAACCTTTCTCTTTCTCATGACAAATGTTCCTATTGTACATGTTTTCTTGCCTTCGGCTTAGTAAACAAAACTCCTATAGACAGAAAGAGACTTCATTAATTTCACTTAAAAGCAGTTGGATTTCATCATTGTTTGTCTTGATTATGGTCTGAAAGCTAAATACCAAGAAAGGTGGCATAGTATGATTTAGGATTAAAACCAAATCTCCTAGTCAAGCATAGCAGAGGAATTTAGTGTTATGAAAACTATTTAGTGTTGTAAAAGTTAATGCTGTCATGTCCCCAAAACAAAAGACATAAACATGGAAGGAGAGTCCTGCTGGATCCGACCATATCAACCTGTTGGCTGCAGTGGCCAACCAGGTGCCAGCAGAAGCTCACAAGTAGGACATGAGTGCAATAGATCCCTCCCAGTTGTGATCCACGACAAATGGATTTCAGAGGCATACTGCTGATACTGGAGACAATATATAGCCATTGTTACTAGTAGCTATTGATAGCTTTATTCACCAGGAATTTGTCTAAGTTGGTGGGTAGAGAATTTCATAATGTGAAAAAGTACTTCTTTTTGTCTGTCCTGAGTTTCTCTCTAGTTACCTTTAAAAAGTTATTGCCATAACAACTGAACAGATAAAAATAAAATAAACTCAAAAACTAAAATGATAGATTATTGAACTGCATCTGCCCATTCACAAGATCCCTATAACTCACTAAGGGGGAAGGAAGTGTCCCAGCTTATTATTTTGAAATCACTAACTAAGCTAATGGCATCCAATCTAGTCTTAATTCATAATAATCAATTCTTTTATTCAAGACTTTGTTGTTGTTGTTGTTTAGTCGTTTAGTCGTGACTGACTCTTCATGACCCCATGGACCAGAGCACGCCAGGCACTCCTGTCTTCCACTGCCTCCCGCAGTTTGATCAAACTCATGTTTGTAGCTTCGAGAACGCTGTCCAACCATCTCGTCCTCTGTCGTCCCCTTCTTCTTGTGCCCTCAATCTTTCTCAACATCAGGGTCTTTTCCAGGGAGTCTTCTTTTCTCATGAGGTGGCCAAAGTATTGGAGCCTCAGCTTCAGGATCTGTCCTTCTAGTGAGCACTCAGGGCTGATTTCCTTAAGAATGGATACGTTTGATCTTCTTGCAGTCCATGGGACTCTCAAGAGTCTCCTCCAGCACCATAATTCAAAAGCATCAATTCTTCGGCGATCAGCCTTCTTGATGGTCCAGCTCTCACTTCCATACATCACTACTGGGGAAACCATGGCTTTAAGTATACAGAACTTTGTTGGTAAGGTGATGTCTCTGCTTTTAAAGACTACAAACCCTGAAATGCTAGAGCATGCTTTAGTTTGATGCTTTTCTTTTCTTTTCTTTTCTTTTCTTTTCTTTTCACAATGAACGTAGCCATTTCTGGTATGGTCAGCCTTTGGGGAGTATCCCGTCATCTGTTATATTGATAAAAACCAATGTGATTCTTTCCTGCCAATTTATGTTTCCTTTTAATGATTGTTTACCATTCAAACAGCAAAACACTGTCTTGAATGCCGTCACGGCATCTGAATGGATAGAACTGAATGGAGAGTGTGACTATTTATTAGATGTTCCTGCACAGATAAATGTTTCCCAGGGCTGGAGCTCAGATTACATGAGGAACACGTGACCAGCATTAGAATTTTTACAGTCTTTTTTAATAGGCCCAGAGAGTTCTCTTTATGCGAGTTCTGTGTTGACAACTTGGAATATCTTAGGTAACTGATGATGGCATTAAAGATAAAGGAAATAAGACTTAAAAAGTAGTTAGCAACTACTTGGCTCTGATTCTTTATGCATGAGAAACTACATTGTGGAACATTAATCAGTGGGTCGTTCCTGCACAAGCGGCTGGGATGGGTGATTTCTGCTTGCCTAATGAATATCGAATATCGAAATGAAAGCAAATTTTTTTTCAGATGGCAACTTTAACTAAGGTGGTAGTGGATAGTGGGGTGAGGTGGCACCACACACTTGACCACCAGTCAGTTGTGCTTCTGCTTGTTGTTGTTTTTTAGTCGTTTAGTCGTGTCCGACTCTTCATGACCCCATGGACCAGAGCACGCCAGGCACTCCTGTCTTCCACTGCCTCCTGCAGTTTGGTCAGACTCATGTTGGTAGCTTCGAGAACAGTGTCCAACCATCTTGTCCCCTGTCGTCCCCTTCTCCTTGTGCCCTCCATCTTTCCCAACATCAGGGTCTTTTCCAGGGAGTCTTCTCTTCTCACGAGATGACCAAAGTATTGGAGCCTCAGCTTCAGGATCTGTCCTTCCAGTGAGCATTCAGGGCTGATTTACTGATTCTTACTGAGCACTCAGTAAGAAGCTTCTGCTTCTTACTAAGAGATAAAAGTTTGGGGTGGCAGCAATGTGCAAATGCATTGGTGGAGCCAATCTGGCACTCCTGCTGGTGTGTTTGCACCATGCTGACCTCACCACTGCCTCTGCCTTCTTGTAAGCAGCAGCTAGACAATGGGCCAGAGGTCTTCCAGAGAAAAACGACAAGACGGAAGGAACCCAAAGAGCGCCCAATGAGGACTAAGTTTGATCAATGGCCATGGAACAGTGGCAGGCTGGCGGCGGCGGGGGGGGGGATGTAACACTGGAAGGAACGAGGACTAGAATGGCATATCCTACAAAAGGGCATTGCTGACTGACTGGAACACTCAGCACAAGTACTTCATGCTGCAACATTTTGTTGGCGGTCCGACTTCTAACTTTTAAAATTACTTTTGAAAATGTACCTGTCTTTTGTGCTGAATAGGCATAACAAGCTTAATATTTAGTATGCACTTAAAAGCAAAATCTGCTGCCTTGTGAGCCAGGTCTTTCTTTATACATCACCTTTTCATTGAAATTCAAATGAAGTTTCACATTATACAGCTGGCAAATTTTCAGCTTGGTTGCCTACCTCGTGCCTGTCAGGGATAGGGAAATGAGATGGGTTTTCATCCAGATTCCAGGTGCAATACACTTCAGTCTTAGTGTGCTGCCACATGGGGATCCATTTTAGACTATACTTTTCATTCATCTGTCAAGAAAATAAAGAGCTGCTTTTTGCCATGTCCACTTTAAATTCATACCTGAGTGGAAGCAGAGCACAGTCAGTACGTACCCAGCAGCTTGGCACTTCTTTCAAATAGCTGCCTTGGTCCTATAATTCTAGCTGTTTGGTTTTTAAATGCTTCTTACATAGTGTTGTATGCATCCCAGTCCCCCAGCTATAAGAGACTCCAGAAGTGCTAGCACTCATTCAATGGAGTCTGTGGTATTTTTAGGATACATGGTTTTATCTGCATGTATATACAACCTGAGTATAAGATGGAAGGGCTCTCACAGCATTAACACTCCAACAGATCTTTCCTTCCCATTAGTTTTCAGGGGAATGGTGCCCCCAAATCCATAGATGGGATCCTCCTAATAGAGGGTCCTGGTTGTGCACGGGGCCCCAGGGCTCTCCCCTTACAGGGTTAAATTGCGGGGGAGTAGCTAGATGTCCTGGCCATAGCCCTGGGATCACGCCAGGCTGCTTTAGCCAATTGCTGGAGGGTGGCGTGATCCCAGGGACTTTAAAACCGGCAGTGTGACACAAGAATTTGCTGCCAAGGAGTGTGGTGGAGTCTCCTTCTTTGGAGGTCTTTAAGCAGAGGCTTGACAACCATATGTCAGGAGTGCTCTGATGGTGTTTCCTGCTTGGCAGGGGGTTGGACTCGATGGCCCTTGTGGTCTCTTCCAACTCTATGATTCTATGATTCTAAGTAGGGGCACTTGCCTCGCGCTGCCAACACCCGCCCACCGTCCCTAGATTTAGGCAGAGTCGCTTGGCCTTGCTTTGGTTTTGGTCGCCTGTTTTGGAACAGGGGCTGCGTAGGAATTTTTTCCATTTGGCAGATTGGCTTTAGCTACTTGGTTTTTGCCTACCCCTTACAGTCCTCACAACTTGTAAGGTGGCAGTTAGGCATTGACTCAGTTGGACTGTGGGGAGGGGAGGTGCGACTATCACCTGCCCCTCCAGGAACTGGGTATTCCATTAAAGGAATTTGGGGTGTCCTGGATCTTGTCCAAAGTCCGCTTGAGGAGTTAGGGCCATGCCAGGACCACAGGAACCCTGGGGTGAGCTTTGGTTGGTCCTCATCAACCTTGCTCCCTCGTTTGGTTTACCCCATTGGACCAGAGAGGTGGAGTCAGTTATAGTCAGGAGTCAATGCTTAAGCCAATACTGCTCACGTGGTTGTATTTCAATAAAGTTGTGGCCAAAATTTGTCCAAAAACTTAAACTAAAATAAGTGTCTGTGTGAAGTTATTTTGGGGGTGGGTCCTGGGGATCTCGGGGTGCAACTTTGGATTCAGTACAGAACAGCTGCCACCATTAACCTAGCACGAAACTAGTTTGACCTGTTCAGCAGGTTCCTCTGCTAGAATCTGACCTCACAGATACAGAATTACAGTTGCAGAAAAACATCCAAAAGTCACAGTTTGGGAATAATAATTATTCATGTGGAAATCTCATGCAAAGTAAAATACACAGTTACAAGTATTGTACAACCACATCATTTTGTTCAGTGGTCTTATACTAATTTCTGCAATGTAATATCAAAATATACCCAGAAGTCAGACTGATTAGCAACAGATACCTTTAATTGATCACACTTGTGACAAATATCCCGTTTGGTCACTGTCCAAACTGTCAGCTGTTCATATAAGGTGATGAAATATTCTTTCCAATTAGTGACCCTAATCTAATTAGAGTTCACAGTTGTACAGCACTTCCAAGTGTTCAAAGCATTTCACATGCATTATCTAGCAGTAGTCCTTACAAACAACTTGTAAGGTAAGTCAGTATTATTATCTCCCATATTGCAGATGGATGGTAGTGGATAACTGTGGCCTGACAGGGGGTGGTTTGCCTGCAGTGACCTACGAATTCATGCCAGAAGCAAGATTTGAAGAAGGAACTTCCTGATTCACAGGTCAGTTTTCTACTTGCTACTTCTCATGTGTGCCCCTGAATGGATATCCATGCCTTGGTGCAGATGTCTGCAAGGAGTAAGCCTTATGAGCAGCCTTCATAAAATCATAGAATTTTAGAGTTCAGGTTCCAGCCTCCAGAGCAGGAGAAAACTAGTTTGCTCCATCTTCTATGTGACAGCCCTTCAGATATTTGAAGATGGCTATCCTCTCAGTCTCCTCTTTTCCAGGCTAAACATACCCCTCCTCAACCATTCCTCATACAGATTGGTTTCCAGACCATTGATCATCTTGGTTGCCCTCCTATGCACACAGCTTGTCAATATGCTTCGTAAACTGTGGTGCTCAGAACTGGACACAGTACTCCAGGTGTAGTCTGACCAAAGCAGAATAGAGTGGTACTATTACTTCCCTTGACCAGGATGCTATCCGTCTGTTGAATAGCATTAGCTATTTTATTTTATCACAGACTGACTTCATAAGCCATGTAAGCAGCTTATGAAGCCCAACTATTCTTCCTGTCCCAATTCTCTACAAGTGCATTATTTGCAGGAATAATGACTTTGTATTTCACGTTTTGCAGCAATAGCATTAAACACCTCTGCTATGTCATACTTGCAAATGTTTTATACGGAAAACTGATATTGGTAATGACAAGTTTGTCAACCCTTCACAGTAAAGGCTAAAATCAGTAATCAGCCATCTTGTCCATTCTGATTTTCCTTTTGACACACCTCCCATTTCCCTCAAGACAGCACATGAAAAATAATTCACACATCTTTCTCTTTGTTTTAAAAACAACAAAATTATAACATTTATATGCATTTTTACACTATTTGTTTTATAGTGCATGGGAACCATTAAGAAACCTATTGGTTTATAATGTACTCTCTAAATACATATTTATAGCTAGTTTTATGGTAATGAATATTGCTGACTATAATCATAAAACTAATAAAGGGATAGGTACTGTACATCTGGTAAACCATGATAGCTGTTTACAATGGTTGCATTCAAATAGTCATCCATTGTACACTCTGTGCTCATCCTGTCTTTAGCAACTGAAATGTACTTAGCATTCAGAACTTTCTTTATGGGGCAGCTAAGTGGCTGTAATCACATATAATACTCCTGTCTTCATAGTATTATAAGTGGCTTAACAACCGTCTGGTATATGAAAATAGACTTCTGTACATTAGTACATGCAACTGCCATGATAAAAGAGGAGAAAGAAATATACCTCTTTAGTCATAGTAGTCATATGTGTTTTGGTTCCCATAGCACACCCACATGCTTCCAGGATAATGCATACATGGCTGAGTTAAAAGTGCATAAAAACAATAGGCAATCCCATGGAGACCGCAAATGACTTCCATGAAGATCTCACCATTAGAGAAAACCAAGTGCATGAAATCAGATCAGCTTTATGGTCACCTTGCGGAAACTCCTTTCAATGGCCTCACACTGGAACATGCAGAGACATTTGTGTGCTGTCCTTCACGATGCAGATTAGGAGTATTCACCACTGCAAAATTCCTTCTCCCCCTCCCCCCAAAGTGTATAGCTGATGTGGTAATGTTGTTTGGAAGCCTAGTTTAAGCGGAACTGCTCTTGTTCAGAATGATGGACATGCAAAGTGTGAAGCCTTGGAATCTCTGAATTAGTATCTGGACTGCAGTTTCATACTTCATGGAGAATACCCCGTATTATATGAGCAGAGAGGAGAGCTTTGTAAGTGGATGCTGAATATTTTGTGGCTATTTCAAATGCCTTCATCTATCCTCAAATCCTCTGTCAATCAAGAAATTATGTTTGGCAGATAGCAGGGTCCTCAGGCCATTTGGCTGTTGCGAAATGTTTCCCCTGTTCTACATTTAAATAAATCAGGTTTAATTATATTTTAAAAATGCAAATGTCTTTTAAGTGTCTTCAACTCCAGATAACAAAAGCTGCTTCCCCTGTTCACAGCTCTATACTGTGAATCCATGTGAAAGTCATTTTCTAAGCTGAGTGAGACAAAGATTGCAAAGTCTTTGTAGTCATTAGTAGAAAGAATCAGAGTGGTGGACAGGCAGGAACTTAGTAATGCACAGCACAAATTTCAAGTGTGTGATCTTCCAGAATGTCTAGTTCAGCTTTTGTCAACCTGGTGCCTCAAGATGTTTTAAACTCATAACTCAATCAGTCCTATCCAGTATGGCCAATTGACAGGAGGGCACCAGTTTGGGGATTGTTGTCCCAGTAAGAAAAAAATTCAGAGGAACTAGAAAAAAAGATTCCTGAGATTCCGAAAAGCTGTTAACATTAATTGATAGAGTTTACTTATATTCCACTTTTCTACAATGAGCTGTGCCCAAAGCAGCATACAGCAAACATTCAAAGCATCAAAATACAGAGTGTTAGCAATTCAAACATACAAATTACAGGCCAGTAAATTAAAAAAATGTCAAGAATCAACCATTTGGCATACAGAAGCAAAATAAGAGTTAATCAACAAGAAAGTTTCTGGAACTTGTATTGCTGCACTCCAAATACAGTTCAGAGATGAGGGGTAGATGACATATGGCTGACATACAGGCTGGATAACATACAGGTGGCTCTTCCATCTCTCTCCAGAGGAGACTGACAACAGCAAAAGGCAAATGTTGAGGAGGACAAATTGCCACAATGATAGTAAGTCTCTTCTCCAGAGATCTGGTAGTACTAACTGCTGGTGCAGGTCTTATTGTTCTTAATGTGGACCATTGGTATGACTCGTTATAAAAAAAGTCCCTTCTGCCCCGCCTCCCCTTTTTCTGTCTTTTCCAGAATGGCTATTGGAAAAATATCATGCTTAACTGTTTGTTCGCTAAGGCTGCATACACACTATGCTTTTGAAGGACATTTAAAACACATTTTCCCCCTCAAAGAATTCTGGGCACTGTAGTTGTCAGATGCTGGGAATTGTAGCTCTGTGAGGGGTAAGCTCCTGTGCCCAGAAATCTCTGAGGGAAAGAAGATGCTTCAAATGTGCTTTAAAGGTATAGCATGTACACAGCCTATTTTTTTCTTACTTTCCCCCCTTTTTTCTACAAACACATTTGCTGCAGGGGCTTCAACCTGTCCCTGCAACTCTTCAGTTTCAGGATACTATCATTTAATTTGATTATATGTCATTATAGGAGCAGCTTAATCCGTTTAAAGATGTTGGGTGGTTCCTGGCCATTACATGAGATTAAAATGGATGACTTTTGAAGGTCCTTCCGATTCTAGACTTCCAAATTTCTTTAAGAAATAAAGTACTAGGGAAAGAAGATGTGAGCGCTACAATTAATTGCACAAATTCCAAGCACTGGAGCTACTTACAAAAGAGTTTTTGCTCTTTGTGCACCATAATTAGGGCTTCAATTACTTCAAGATTGTGCATTTTTTTTAAAAAAAACTCTTTTGCTTCAACACAAAAGGGTTCCTTTAATTAATATAATGTATAGACTGCCAACATGTTTGTAAATGAACCATGAGCATGCAGCATAAAATTGACCCAAGTAAAATGAAATTCTTGCAAGTTTATATTTCTAGCATTCCCTCCCTCGCTGCACAATGAGCATGTAAGTTTGTCAGGAATTCTTTCTCTTTTTTGAAGCTTACTCACATCTGTTTGTGATGGGTCATGAAAGAGAAGGTAAACCAGCAGGAAGTCACAGGCCATAAAACAGTGTCATGACATCCTGACCACCTTTCCATACCATGTTCTGGAATCCTGAACAATCAGTTACACGTTTCAGTTTCTGTGTTCCAAAGATTGCAATTAAAAATGGCAACTCTTATGTATTCTGTGGTCTGAGCCCCTGTGTTCTGATTCAATACATGATATCCAATCACAGAACATTTCAGGATTTGGGCCTCTGCCACTGGCCCTTAAACTCTGAGTCATGATTTGCAGCTTGGAAGTTTAGACAGCCAATGATGTTGGGAGTGGTAGTGGCCCAGGCCTTCAGAAATGTATATAAGCAGTTGCTTTGCCCCTGTTGTCCAGTCCTGTTAGTTCAAAAAATGTTCCTGCTGTTATCACTGTGTCTTGCCTCATGGGAACCCACCTACACTTCAGCAACACTCTGTGCTTTTGAGGCTGTCAGGAATGCATGGGACTATAGAACAAAAGGAAGTCCCCCTGAGTGAGCAGAGATCTATTCTGATCATGTGCACATGTGATATACACATGTGCACATGTGATATACACATGTGCACATGTGATATACACATGTGTGAATTAGCCTCCAGTTGTGGAATTCTGCACTCTGGTGCAGGCATAGGCAAACTCAGCCCTCCAGATGTTCTGGGACTACAACTCCCACCACCCCTCGCTAACAGGACCAGTGGTCAGGGATGATGGGAGTTGTAGTCACAAAACATCTGGAGGGCCGAGTTTGCCAATGCCTGCACTGGTGCTACTCTCAAGGAACTTAATTTGGCAGAGGGAAAGAGAGGAGTGGCTATGTGCTGTGGGTGTCAATGCAGGAGAACGGCAAAGTCAAAAAACCCAATTAAATGAGGAGGTGCCATTAGGAATAGTCAGCTGCTGCATTTCTGACTGCAAGTTCCTAGTGATTTTGGATGCGACTAACTGAAAAGCAGATAGGATGTGCTGTTAGATTGGGTCCAAATGCTATCTTTAAAAAGTATTACCCTGAAATAGGTATCAGGCAGTGCATGTAGTCCTCTGATATATTGTCCATAGGGAATTCTCTTGACTTACACTGGAAGCTGACAAAGAAATGTTGATTTTACACCATCTGTTTAAAGCGAGTGAAGACAGCTGTGAGGAAAACAAAAGGTTCAAAGGGAGGAAAGACAGATGGATACAAAAGATATACTTTGGCTGGTACTACATGGTACCTGATGGCATCAATAAATGTTTTCCCTTTGCTTTAAAATTTTCCAAAAGTGTTGGGAAACATGGTCTAAATGCTCTTACAAAGGATTAGCGCTGTGGAGAACTTAGCAGGATCAGAACTATCAAAGTGGAGCCTTGTAACCCCCTGTGGGCTGTTGTCCGAAGCATATATGAGAGTGAAATGAATACCCATATCAGAGCGTATTCAGGCATACACTTGTGAGTGGTGCAGTCAGAAAGGATGTTCAATAACCTGACTTTGATAACTAGCTGGTAGCTCTCCAGCTAATGTTCAGAGAGATCCCCTACCAACCTGCATAAGCTTCGGAAGCACCACAGATGGAAAGCTCAGGCGTTATCTCATTATCCCTCAAAGTCTTAACTTCAATGTCATATTTAAATCTCCATTCTCTATAATCATAAGCCAAAGTCTTCTGAAATACATGGCAACTCTTGCCATGCTCCCCACTGGAGGTTTAATTCAGTCTGCAGTTGGACAGTATTTGAGTAGAGCAGAATTCAACTAAACTAATTGGGAAAATATTAGGATTACTAAAATATGTCTGGCCTGCTAAACATATGTGGTGTATAGAGGAGGTTATTCAGCTGATGGCTAGAGAGGTACTCATAGCTTATAGCAGTGGCACCTTTTCTCGCTCTCTTGATTTTTTAGTCTCTCTCATTTGCTCTGATTTTCAGGGCTTTCCTAAATTGTTTCTTGGTGACCGTGCATCTAATCCCCAAATGACAGTGCCAACTTACAATCAAGCCCTCCAGCGGCAATCTCAGTTCAGTTGGTCCACCAGAGGTTCCACATACAGTCATACCCTGGATCCTGAATGCCTTGTGACTCAAACGTTTTGGATCCTGAACGCCACAAACCCAGAAGTGAGTGTTCCAGTTTGTGAATGTTATTGGAACCCAAACGTCAGATGCGGGTTCCGCAGGTTCCGATTGCATGCAGGAAGCTCCTGCAGCCAATCAGAAACCGGGCCTTGGCTGTGAAACATTTTCAGAAGTCGAACGGACTTCTAAAACGGATTCTGTTTGACAACCAAAGTACAACTGTACTGCAAAAATGGATTGTGTAAGAAATTAAATCATCTATAATTATGAACCAAAGACTTTTCCAAAGCTACTTTTGATGTCAGGGACTTATAGCTCATAGCTCATACACTTAACCAAGTACTTCTTACAACCTTCTTACAGCCTCTGTTGTCCACACTCCCTGTTCTCTTTCAATGTTGGGTAAAAGCAGCGGCAGAGAGGTGATCAGCATTAGACAATGTTGTTACTGCATGTTCATCATGGAAGACTGACACACACTGCACAGTTCCTCCCCTTCAAAGCCACCATCTGGACACACCTAAGGGCTGTCTCTTCTTCAATGATTGCATCTGCTTGATGTGACACTTCAGGCCTCAGTTGGTGGTTTCTCTCTCTCTCTCTGTTCTTCCTATCCCCAAAGCTGGAGAATACAGATGCCAGTGGCAATTTGAGCAGAAAATAATCTGCCTGCAATAGCATCTCATAAGGATGGAGGAGGATTTGGTGACTTTGTTTTCTTTTGGTAAATACAATATTTGCAGCCCATAGAGAAATAGGGGACTCAGTGATTCCCTACCAGACAGACATTCACAGCTTAGAACAGCTGCTGAAGAAACTGCTCTTTCCCTTCTGTGTTTTAGAAAGGTAGCAGTAGTAAAATCAACATTTTCAAGATATCATGTGCTCACTGCTGAAATGACACAGATTTTCCTGTGTGCTTGTAAATACACACAATTTAATAGTGCAAGCTGGCCATTCCGAACCTGGCGCACATCAGATGATGATGGATTCTAGCTCCCATCAGCCCCAACCGGCATGATGAGTGTTGTAGTCTAAAACATCTGGAGGACACCAGAGTGAGGAAGCCTTGTGTAAGCAATCTTTATTGCACATGTTTATTTGTACATTGTATTTAGTGTAAATCTCTAGTAAACCCAGTGAAAGTACCTCACAGTATAAGACAAGGGGATGGCAATGATTATCAGTAGCGTGTTTTGTATGGGAAACTGCCTCAGTTTCAAGCTATGCATACTCAGTTTCAAACTACGCACACATTCCTTGACATTTCAAAGATGTTCAGATTATGTTCTTTATGACTTAAGAAGGATGGAACATTCTGCACTTGGAATGTATGCCCAAAATTGTTCTGTGAATCCACATAGGAGAAAGCAGAAAAACAATAGATTAGTGCAGGCACCTGCCTAGGGAAGACAATTTGCCCATTGGCAATAAGGGATGCATCCTCCTTATTCCCAGGGAGGAGTATTAAGACTGCACTGAAACTCACTAGGTTGAATCCAACAAAACAATTGTGGAAGTGGAATGACTTCTATTCACACAATGGAACATCTTCCCACTCTCTTCCCTCTGTGTATAATTTTGGAGAGGTGGAGAGAGGGCAGGGAAGTTCCTGGATTTCTTTGTGAATGATTCTCAAATTCCTTTTGGTTTAACTGATCACAACCTTGTGCATAACACAACTATATCTGCTATCTTTCAAAATATGTCACGGAATAATTTGACCAGTACCCCTTTACCAGAGATCAAGGTTTCAGACTGAAATAACTCTGTTACGGGGTGTGCAGTTTGGGAACAGAAGCATGTTAAGTCTGTGCCACACCTGTTCAATAAAGAATGGATTACATATATTGACAGAGAATTAAGGCAGGAAAGGCTCTCCTTTTCTGGGTCATCAGTTCAAAACCAAACCAGGTCGGTAAATACTGGGTGTTATTACAATCATAAGTCGTTTTCAAACCTATAATTTCCTTCATGAAAAGTTGATGGGTTGGACCTATCTTACAGTTTAGTCTTGTTTCCTTCTCAGAACAGACAGACCTTCCACCCTGCCCACCTGTGATCTAATGTAGAAAAGAATGACTCAATGTAATTGAGCTATAATTTGAAACTTCCCAAAAATGGCTGGAGCAAAATGCCTAAAAGCTTTAAGTAATGCTTGGGGTGGGTGTGTCTGTCCCTGTGTGTGAATGGAATTTTATCACAATATGTGATGTGCCCAATGTGTTTTGACATACACAGTTTCTCTCACGGACAACAAAAACAAATGTAATTTTGGGGGGAGTGTACAGTCTTGATCCTATTGCAACAAGTCACTGCAAGATTTTATTTCTGTTTGCTCTTTGAAAGACTGTATGCTGCCATATGTTGCCTACCTCACTCGTTTGAAATTTTGTACATCTCTCATTTTGACTTGTCAGCCTTTTTAGTTCTAATGCTTCCAACATCTTGATGTTTGTTGTTCTATTTCATAAAATCTGTCTTACGAAACAGTTGGAGGCGGCAAGTCAGGTGATGACAGGTCTTAGGCCAAAGGTAAGCAATTATGGGCAAAAAAAGGCCAACAGCAGAAAGAGGTACAAAGACTCAAGTCACCTCCACAGTTTTTTTTACCCTTCAAATTATTTACGCATCCTAAATGAGAGCTCTTTCCTGGTCTTATTTGGGATGTGTAAATGCATATAATTTGAAAGGTTAAAATACTGTAGATGCAGGCTCATCACATTTTGTTCAGATGCAAAATCTTCTTTTGACAAAAAATACATTTAAATATGAATATTTAGATAAGTATTTAACTGATGTGTGTTTTTAAAAATTTGTTACGTTGAGTAATGTAGAAATAGGACAAAACAGGATTTCTACGTGAACACAAACAAAAATAAGAGACTGGAAATAAATTTATTTGGATGATGGTGGACCAACTGGGAAGCATGTTTTCATCGGCCTGATTTACTTCTTAGGTTGCCGGTTGTATAAGATTACTGCGTTGGGGTATATCTTGCCTTCTGTTCCCTGCCTGGTGGTTAGGGTTTTCAGGGGGAAGATTTCCTACAAGCCTGCCTCCCTTCCTTTGCCAACCTCATATAATTCAAAGACAACGCATCAAGCAATTTGTTCAATAACCAAAAGAAACAAAGAAGCGTTTCACGATCAGAGCACTTCTTGAGAGCAGCAAGCTCAACGGAAAGAAATAGTATCTATTCCGTACTGCAGAACCATAGGCGACATTTGCTCAGTGCGTCAGTGTGACATCCACAAAGTAAAGTATTATCTTCATAAAGCTGACTTGATTGTGTAACTCGTCAGTGTAATGTGAGCCCGGAGTGGGTAATGTACAGAAATTATGACATAAAAAAAAGAGAGAAATGAGGACAATAGCCCCAGAGAAATGAGTGAGTCATTGGCAAATACCACTGATTGGCTTGCAGTCTTGAAACCACTTACTCAGAAGCACTCCCACTGGACTCAATCAGCACCCTGATCCAGAACCCCACAGACACTCTAATACACACACAGAGAGAAAGATGATCTTGCTCTCAGGGGCTAACTCACATTTTGCCATTTTTACATGCAAAGGGATGTTTATGCTGATCTGATTCCTCCCTTGAAATAAGTGGAACAGTACTTGTGGGAGATGGAACACCATGATCACTCTGGAGCTCCTGTGCCAGTAAAAAATAGCTTGTTTGTGAATGATTTTGATTACTCACAGACATTTCAGAATATTTCATTTCTGACTTTTGTTTGATTTCTAACATATACCCCACCTTTGGAACTCAAGGCAGTGTATATGTGGTTCTCAGGTGACCTTCCAAACCAGGCACTGATCAGACCCAGACCTGCTTAGCTTCAGTAAGGTGGTAGCCTCATGTATCTTCAAACCATACCCTGGAGAAGAGACAGATTGAATTGGAGAAACAAGAACTTGAAATGAGAACTAGGGAAGGGTTTTCTTGCTTAACAGTGTTTTGTAAATAACCAGGTTGAGATAATTATCACACACAATATAACACAACATCAGCTCTGCATCATTTTACTCGATCTAGAAAGCCCACCTAATAATCTATGTAGGACTAGTTTTTTTATGCATAAAACCCATCTCAAATTTCAACAGCCCTGTGGTCTTTAGAGGTTGCTAAAGAATTCTCTAAGCATGACATTTTAGCCTCACATCTTCACTATATGAAAAGTTTCAGTTTAGCCTGAAGGACAAACACTTCCAACTAAGAACCAAAAGGCCTCACCAGAAGAATACAACAGCAGAAAACAAAACAGAACACTGTCCTAGGCCACAATTCTATACACATTTACCTTGGAGTAAGGATCAATGAACTGAATGGATCATACTTCTGAAGAAATATATAGGGTGGCACTGTTAAATAGATTTCTAGTAAGCTCTTTCTGTGCTTGCATTTCTCTAAATGTAATTTGAAAGTAAAATTATACAGGTGCTTTGTGATGCGAATGTAGCATGTAGATACCATACCCTCTGACATTTCTCCAATGAAAATAAGGACGTCCTATTCCATAGTAATAATTACAATGATGATTTTATTATTTACACCCCACCCATCTGACTGGGTTGCTCCAGCCACTCTGAGCAGCTTCCAATATATATAAAAACATAATAAAACATTAAACATTAAAAAACTTCCCTATACAGAGCTACCTTCAGATGTCTTCTAAAGGTTGTATAGTTACTTATCTCCTTGGCTTGGGAGTCACATAACTCCATACCCTTCACCATTTGTCCGATGAAAATAGGGATGTCTTAAGGAAAATCGAGACATTCTGAGATCAAATCAGAGGCTGGGACAGCTTTTGTAAATCTGGGACTGTCTCTGAAAAATAGAGACACTTGGAGGATCTGACCTCTTCTGCTCTAATCTTATTTAACATAGTGGCTGTATAGTACTTTGAAGACCTGAAGACATGTGGATTAACTCCTAAAAATTAAAAAAACAACAACCAATAACTTAAATATTGGACATTAAATAAATGGAAAATATCAAAGTATCCATGGGAGTTGTAACCATGAAAAGTTTCTTTCATCCTCTTCTGAGAAATGCCCATTGACAGCTGCATCATAGACAGGAAAATAATGGCCTCCTATAGAATACTTCAAAGCAATGTTGATAATTCAAAACCCCCACAGCAATTCTTTTGGTTTGGCTACCACTGAGACTTTGTTTAAAGAAAAAAACTCTATTTCTAAATGCTTTGATTGACTTCCTGCAGAGCTGTGATGAGACATCAAAACCCAACAGGTAGTACTGCCATCAGGCTGTTCCACCCCCCCTCAATCTTTTCTTCTTTATCAATACAGAAATGAACCTGACAAACTTTTCACCTTCTGAGAGTCGTGGCAATCTTCAAGGCATCGGCACAATCATGTCTGTTCTCTGGAGAGTATTGAATAATCAGGTTTCTATTCAGATATGGCTATGTATATGTCCTTGGCATAGTAATATGTAGGCTGCATATTATTGTTTTTCTGGAGGAAAAAAAAACAGTCTCAAATTTAAGTAACATCAGCACTTGTGGTTGTACATTATGGACACAACCACATTCTAGTGGTTGCACAACCACGAGGTGCAACCACTTTTCAGTTATTCCCATCTCAATGGGAATGAGTTGAGAACATGTTTATGGGATAGAGCTTATTTGGCCCTACAACTGTATCCAATATGGTGCCTTCCAGAGGTTGTTGGACTCCTACTCTTATCAGCCCGAGGCAGTAATGCCAATGGTCAGGGATAATGAGTGTTGTATTCCAAAAACATCTTGAAGGCACCATGTTGGCTACTGCCTACATCTAAAAATACAGTCATTATTCACAGATCTCAGCGGGTCCTGGAGAGAGAGGTCATAACTGTCAGAATTTCATGCTAATTGGTAACAGTTTTTGTCCTTTCACAAAGGCCTGCACTGCTTCAAGATCATCAAGGGAATAGAAATCTCAAGAGCAATATTATCCTCAAAGCCCAAAAATCTTTCTTAAGGAATGCTGTGAAAAACAAGAGAAATAGCAGAACGCCTCTCTCCATTGGCCAATAACATTTTTTGTGTGTGCTATTATAAACAGAAGTATATGACTTAGATATTATGATCAAGACTGGTCACTTAGGAGGTGGAACACAGACATATACTGCTGAACCCACAGTTTTATTTATTTTGTAGCTGTTTACCTTGTCTTTCAACATAGATGCCCTTGCAAGACAGCTTACATATACAGTAATACAACAAAACTACAAATTATAAATAGAACAATAAATAACAAAAAACCCCTCACCCACACAAAATCATCAGTGTCGATGTAACACATTCTTAACATTCCCAGGTAAAGGTGGGGAAGATCAAGTGATAGCCAAGTGTGGTTGCCTTCTTGTGCCACAGACAAACACAAGTTCCCCTTCCTCTTCTTCCTTGCAGACATGTTGCACACCCAAAATCTGCTCTGGAGAGTTGAGTGATTGCTGGCATTGGCTGGGGCAATTTTGGATATTGTCCATGGGGTATAAAATGAATAAGGGCGCCAGGGTCCACCCTTTGTCAATTGTATTTCAACTCCATGGTTTTACCAGTCTGGTTCACACATCACAGTAAACACACCGGCCAAGTGCCCTGAAAATACCTCAGCCATCCCAAAAGCCCTCTAGCCATCATGGCTTCACATTGTGTCATGGAGAGTCCCAAATTCTCAAGGGGCCTTCCCTTCAGTACAGCATTTCAACATGTTGCTGGAAGTTCATCCCTCTCACCCCTTTTGCTCTTCCCTAGTGCTTTTAGTTCAGCATGGCATGGCAGCTAAGCCAGGGTTTGACTTAATATCAAGTGCAAAATCAGCTCTGCTGCTTATTCATAGCAGTGGTCTGGGGGAACCTTGCTTTTAGTGATGGCAGAAACAAACACATGGATCAGAAGTACAGTAGACTATGGAAGCAAGCAAAAAACTCTCCATGGGATATACCTATCATGTTCCCCATGATGGATCTTTAGTAGGAGCATATTTTTTGTTATGGTCAAAGTGACATACACCATAACTGGAAGTTTTGCTTGATTCTTTATATTCAACAAGTAATTATAAGTTATAACTTCCTAGTTAGCCAGCCATGACGGATAACAGCAAGGTGTTTGTGCTGAGCGTGAATCATCTTGGGGGGGGGGGCAGGAAGTTCACGTAGCTGAGATGTTGCAGATGAATGAATGGCTCTTAACTAGCTCTGCCACAAGGAGTAAATTGCAATTTCTTGGAAAGCAATGGTGCAGTGCAATTATTTAATGGAGCTGAATCTTGATTTCTAGCAGACATTTATCAGGCAAGGCACTTGCATTTCCAGGCAGGAGTCTGTCAAAATCTAGTTCATATTAAAACTAGAGGCCAAAGATTAAAACTAGAGGCCAAAACTACTAGCCAAAGATTAAATTGGGGTTAAGGGAAGTACATAAAATTACATGTCTCACTGAATCAGAGAACTTTATATGTGAAGGAGATCTAGTGCTGTCCAATGGTAATTCTAGACCCCATGTATCTGAGAGCCTCTAACCAAGTTAAGGGAAGAGTTCTATCACCTTTCCCTAACTGAATCAGATGCTGTTCCAACATCCAATAATGGAAGCTCTCCAATTTGACAAGGGAAAGAGTTAAAAAAAAATTTCCTGTCTGAATCAAAGATTTTGGAATCATGAGAGTCTACAATAAGCCCCGTTCCGTGCCCAATAAGCATAGGACGCCTGTGTCTGGCGGTACTGTGGCCCATAGATTGCAACAAAATGCTGGGCAATGTTTTTGTCCAGTGTCTTCTCTGTGTGATGGGCTCATGGGAAAAAGCTGTCTTATGAGTCCTTGTTGCAGAGCGGAGGAGAAGCCTACATAAGGCTGCTTTCCCTGAAGCTCACAGACATTTTGTTTTGAGAGCTTCCTGTCTGCCCATCCTTGGGTTAGAGCAGGCCAGGCCAAACTTGGCCCTCCAGCTGTTTTGGGACTACAACTCCCACCATCCCTAGCTAACAGGACCAGTGGTCAGCGATGATGGGAGTTGTAGTCCCCAAACATCTGGAGGGCCGAGTTTGCCTGTGCCTGAACAAGGCGAATCAACAAGTTTGGCCATGCCTGGGTTAAAGGCTTTACTGAGCAATTTTGGGTTGTGGGTTGACAGGGCGAGAAAGGATTTTTTCCTCTTTCAACCTGATTGGCACTTGGTTGCATTTTTTTTTGCCTTTCCCTCAGTGCAATTATGGCTTTCCTTTGTTAGGCAAAATAACATTGTTTGTATGAGGCCGGAAATGGCATTGGTCTGGATCAACATAGTATACCCCCCCCCCCATAAGAGGCATGAGGGGAGGATTGACCACAGCAAACCTAAGCATGGATTCAGTATCTGCCTGGTTGGAATCCACACACCCAGTGAGATCTTGCTTGTTTTGCTTGCACCACGGCAAGGTTCAATACTGGCCAACTCCCATGGTACAGGTTTGGAGTGATCCAAACCCAGCGGATCCGTTCCATCAATGTGGAGCTTGTGGAATAATGAACTGTTCCTGGGACCAAATGCCATGTCAACTCTTGCCCTGCCTGTTGCTGTCAATAAAGATTTGGCCTGATTTTACCCCATCACCATTGTACATTCTGGTTATTTTGCTGCTCTCATGGGCTACATAATGCATCTGCCTGGGCAACCCAAGAGCCCTTGAGCTCCAAAGTTTTCTGGTGCTTTCTCCTGTTGTTTCCAGCAATTAATTCTTCTTCTTCTTCTTCTTCTTCTTCTTCTTCTTCTTCTTCTTCTTCTTCTTCTTCTTCAATAGCCTTACCCTCCATTATTTTGTTCAATCCTCTTTTAAAGTCATCCAAGTTGGTGGCCATCACCGTCTCCTGTGGGTGAGTTCCACAGTTTAACTATGAACCATGTGGAGAAGTACTTTCTTGTAGCTGTCCTGAATCTTTCAACAAGAAGGCTGGAACATAAGTAGCACTACAAAGTAATAATTTAGATTGTCCACCTTCACTTAGATCAACAGCTTCTCCACACAATCTCTCCCAATATGAGATTGATGTTTTTTACCCAATTCTCTAGCAAACAAAAGCCTCAATATAGACTTTTCAATTTTTGTAACTTCCTTGTAACTCAGCTGGGTACACTTTTCTTTGGGCTGACAATTATCTGAGAAATTACCCGTCAAGAAAAGCAAGAAGGCATAATCCGGCTTAAATCATTCTTGGTTTCTGCACAAGATTTCCCAACCCGCTGTGTATTTTTGAGCAGGAAAAAGGAGCAATCAGCTTCCTAATAACAGCTCTTTCAATTGCTTCTGTGTAGAGAATAGTTAACATACAAGAACAAAACCAAAAAAAAGATTTGCAAAATATAGGTAGACAAGGGCAATAGGACCCAGAACGAAACCATGAAAATACCAAAAAGGGGGAAGATTGTTCATGTACACATAACTGAATTAGAATTATACCGTGTCAAATATAAACAAGATTTCCCAGAGATTTCTTGGAAATATGAGTTCACTGTGTTCAAAGGGGCTGGATAACATCACACATCCTTTGTCCTGGCTTCCTGGAAAATCTGTTTGATGATCCAAACCCATAATTTTCCTTCCATCCAAAAGTCTCTGCAGTCAGTGGGGTGAACATCCTTTGCACTAGATTTCCCAAACATGAGGTCTGATTTCAATCATTCCGGTCTTACAGTAAAAGTTTGCTGTTGTTTCTGAGCTGCAAAAGGTTACATGTCAAGGACTCCTATCAAGATTTGAATCTAGGAACATCTGGTGGTAAAAACCAATTCATCCAACTCTGTTGGATCAGCAGGATGTGATGGAACTAAATTTATTTTGAATTGCCTAATTGCTTCAACGGGTGGCTAGTGTCACCAGACTACCACTCGTGCAACTTACAGAAGTTTTGCGATGACGCAATGAATGTGTCTGGGGCAGTATACATGATGACGAAGCAATCAAATCTAGTTCAGTGCTGATTCAGTGGTTCTACATGAACTCAGCAGCACGTACCTGTAATAGTGGCTTTATACTCACGTCAATCCCTTTTGCTACTTCCTTGTCAGTGTAAACTGCATGTAAGTTAGAAACAGTGGCAGATTCCGGGGTCTCAAAACTCTGCAGACTGCAACAGATGCACATCATGAGTTGGATGGCTGAAGTGGGCTATATCCTGCCTCTCCTCAGAAATACCTTACAAGGGACCTTTAGAAAATGCCTTGCTGGTGCCCAAGCCCTTTTCATAATTTCCCAACTTTTATCACACCACTTATTCATATATTATTATTATTATTAATAATAATAATAATAACAATAATAATAATAATTTATTATTTATACCCTGCCCATCTGGCTGGGTTTCCCCAGACACTCTGGGTGGCTCCCAAAAGAATATTAAAAATACAACAAAACATCAAACATTAAAAACTTTCCTAAACAGGGCTGCCTTCAGATGTCTTCTAAAAGTCAGTTGTTTATTTCTTTGACATTTGGTGGGAGGGCATTCCACAGGATGGGTGCCACTACTGAGAAGGCCCTCTGCCTGGTTCCCTGTAACCTCACTTCTCACAGTAAGGGAACTGCCAGAAGGAGGTTTATTTGAATAGATGAGGTGAGATAGATTTAGACTAGTGATGGTACACGCCAATATTTTTTGACCATTAGCCAAGCTAGCTGGGGCAGATGAGAGTTCAGAATCCAGCATCATCTAGAGGGCCACAGGTTCTCTGAACCTGCTTTAGGGTGCATTCATTCATACTCCTGTGATATTCCAGGTTAAGAGGTCTGCAAGCAGATTATTTCTGGAATCAAATAACATGGACATGAGCACTAAATATACTCTAAATTTCTGAATGTGATTTTTATGTCATATGGAACCTCTTGTATAATGCAGAAATTAACAGTTAGGGAAACATCAGGGAAATGGAACAAACTGCTGTGTGAATGCATCAATAGGCACTCACAGTTGTATGACTACCTACCTAGGTACACCCTGAAGCTGAATGCAGATAATGTGCTATGGAACGTTGTTAGTTTATCTTTCTTGATCATAGAATCATAGAAATGTGGAGGTGGATGTTCCGCCCACACCCCCAATTGGAATTCTTCTGATTATATACAGTTTCTCTCCAGGGATACTCCCCAAACTAACTGCCACTGAGCAGTCAAAGTGCGGCAAGTAGAGCTATGAATGACTGACACATTTTTGCACTATCTTCTTCTGGAAGTTGACAGTCCATGAAAGCAATTCACTTCACTTTTCCATGTGATAACTCATCTGTTTTCCTTTCTATTTCTTTTCCAAGAGCTGTCTGTATTTTGCTTCAAGACTGGTTCCTCAGCAAAGAAAGTAAATTACATTAGCAATCTGTAGAGCAGTGTTTCCCAACCTTGTGCCTCCAGATGTTTTTGGCCTACAACTCCCATCATCCCTAGCTAGCAAGACCAGTGGTCAGGGATGATGGGAGTTGTAGGCCAAAAACATCTGGAGGCACAAGGTTGGGAAACACTGCTGTAGAGGAAGGAAGTTGTGGCTGGGAGTTTACCAGCAATCAGAGCTCACTGTCAAAATGGTGGAAGAAACACTTGGCTGTACCCAATAGTCAAAATCACCATCAAGCCCTGAGGCACTCAATCGATCCTCATTAGTTCTAACTCACTTCCATTTTCACTCTAGGAAATGATTAAGGAGAGAATCCAGTACAGTTTTTATTATTATTATTATTATTATTATTATTATTATTACTATACCCAAAAGAAAACAACAACAATAATGGGTTAGAAATCAACAAAATACATTTCAATAGAGATAAATATAAGGTTCTCCACTTAGGCAGGAAGAACCAGCTGCACAAGTATGAGGCGTGGGACACTTGGCTTGCCCATAGTACATTTGAAAAGAATCTATGGCCCTAAGCAGATCACTTAACATGAGTCAACAGTGTGATTCTGCAGCAATAAAGCTAATGCTATTCTAGGTTGCAGATAAGGTTGCACACACACACACACACACACACACAACTCTTATTTGCCCCAGCCAGCATGCCCAACAGTCATCCTCAGGAATGATCAGAGTTGTAGTCCAGGAATCACTTGAGGACCATTCATCCAGGAACAACATGGAATATACTATTCATCCATCTAGCCAAGTATTGTGTACTCTGTAGGTCTCACAGGCAAGGGACTCTGCCACCCCTGCTAACATGAGATCATTTTTATAGCAGTTGCAGCACAGGACATTCTGCTCTACCGCTGATTTATGGCCCCTACTGATCTCTCATAAGACGTCAGCTCAGCTCAAGCACTAGATCTCGTTTCTTCACTGCACATGCAGCTCCATCATGATTCTTGGTGAACTGAAGTCACAGCACTGTCTCTTTCATGTTTTGTCATTCTCCTAGCGTTTGCAGGAATTTCATTGCAGGATTAATAAAGTGATCCTTCTTCCAGTTTATTGTGTTGAGTCTGTGTTTGCCTGTGATAAAGACTTGGACACATTAAAAGCCTCATTTTTTAATTGAAGAACTAGGGCAATGTGTTAACTTCTTAGAAGTTGATTCACATATCCATATGGACGGTTACTTCAATTTAGCGAATCCTTAGCATATCTTGTCCTTAGAACTGCAGACTCTTTTATCCTCCTTTGATCAGAAAAGGACCCATTTTCTGCATGGTAAAGAGAAGGATATCCTATCTATAAAGCACAATGAAGAACTCTGGAATATCGTCTCATGATTTGAACATGGTTTGCTTTGTGTGTGAAAAGTGAATGTAGTCCTGTGCATAAACTATATATGGACAAGATATAAATATGAGACCCTTCATCTCAGGGTTGTGGGTTCGGGTCCCTGTTGAGCAGAAGATTCCTGCATTGCAAGGGGTTGGACTAGATTAATTTTGGGGGTCTTTTCCAACTCTACAATTCTATCATTCTATGAAAACATGTCCTCCTAGAAGTTTTCTGTAGGAAGACCTGATGCTATTTGCCTTTCTTAAGGTGAATATTTTATTTCAAAATTAGCATTTATTACAATTACTATTTTAGATGAATTTGGCAACTAATAGCTAAAAAGCTATTTTGTAAACTAAAATATGCTTTGAGAATAGTTCAAAATACGCAGTATATTCTATTCTGATAGCTTAAAAATCAATGAACTGAAATAATGGAAATAAAAAAGATAGAACTATCACAGCAACTCCAAATCCTTATACTGGGTCTTGAATTCCTAATAAGTAGAATAAGAGCTTTTAAGATTAACCCAGGTCTGGTTTTCACTAAATTTAGTACTATGATCATTAGTTCCTTCCTTTCCCAAGATTTGATTTATCATGTAACAGTAGGACAGAAGCCAAACAACCCTGTTGTTTCCTCATATGGCTATGGCTGTAGTAATTAAGAACACATGGAAGGCAGTAGCATAGAAATAAATATTAGAAGAACGAGTTTCACAATAATCAGTTGTCACATTGCCAAAGCTTACAAACAGTGTTACTTTTTTCTATTAGACTTTGAATAAAATCACGTTAATGTCAGCGTTCTGATCCTTACCACAACATGCTAAAATCCTCACTCACAAAGATCGCCTTGTACATAATTCCAAGTAAATTAAATGTATGGAACTGAAAGTTGCTTTAAATTTGGATCCCTCTGCCTTCACTTTGCTGCTTTAATTTCATGAGAACTCATCCAGAAGTAATGTGTGCTCCCAGGGTGTTTCTGCTTCAGTGATAATGCCAACCTCATCTAAATGACATGCTCATAAGAAAGGAGCCACCACATAACCCAAGCCTGCTAATCAGCCTGTCACATCTGCCCTCCTTTGTAGACCTGCCACATTTCTGTCCTGCTTAGGAGAGTATCATACCTCTAGAATTTAGATAACACTATGTTATCAGCTAACTAGGCAGCATAAGATCTCCTAAAATGGAAGTGTACCTGACGAAGCTTCATTGTGGTTTCTGACAGGACCCACACTAATAAAATATGTTTAAATCAGAAAGTCTTGAGAGAAGCTTTTGATTAAAAAAAGCCCACCTAGTTTACTTCAAGTTATAAAATAATATTTACACATGAACAAGATATGGTATGAGAGCACAGAGTATAGACAAAAACACAATATAATGATTATAGTAAGCAAAAAAGGAAAACAAACGAAGAGTTTTCTTAAGTGTCATAAAGCAGTGTTGCTAGAATCCTACCCAAAATTATCTTTCCAAGCTCTCACAATAGATAAGAGAAAAAGCAGTACAGTCAAACCTCAGTTTCCAAACATCTTGGCTGCCGAACGTTTTGGAAGCCGAGCCAAAAACCCGGAAGTGAATGCTTCTGCTTTTGTACGCGCCTTGGAAGTTGAACTGCTTCTGAGGCACGTTTCTCAATTTTCCCCATTGAACTTGCTGAAAGCCTCAGTTTTTGAACATTTCAGAAGTTGAACAGACTTCCAGAACAGATTACGTTTGAAAAACGAGGTTCCACTATACTGTGATAGTAAGACATTTTCATGAACCCCAAACCAGAGAGGTTCTAGTAGAAATAACTTAATTTACTTTATGAAGGGCCTTCTTGGTAGTGGCGCCCGCCTTGTGGAACGCCCTTCCAGCAGATGTCAAAGCGATAAACAACTACCTGACATTCAGAAGACATCTGAAGTTCAGGGAAGTTTTTAACGTGTGATATTTTACTGTATTTTTGGTTTCTATGGAAGCCGCCCAGAGTGGCTGGGGAGGCCCAGCCAGATGGGCGGGGTATAAATAAATTATTATTATTATTATTATTATTATTATTATTATTAGAATGTCTCGCTAAGTACAGAGATTTTTTTTATGGACTAATGCATGAAAGCATTCTTTAAGAATTAACTATTAATTTTACAAGTATACCCAGCTATCACCTGGGAGTAATATTCAATTCCCAGAATTTCCTTAACTTTTGGATCATGTTTGAGTTCCTTTCTTTTCACCTCACAGTATATGGGCCATCCTCTCTATGAACTGCTTTGAATTCTACGCAATTACCTAAAATATCCCACCTCATCTTCATTCATCATGAGTATAAAATATTAACAATATTTCGTAACACCCACAGCACTTTTATCAATATAACAGTACAAGCACCTTTCCCCTCCCCCCTACCGTGGGAAAAAAACCCAAAGAACCATCCTAAGTGTATGTGACTAAAAAAATCTGACATGGACCCAAAGACTGCTTAGCTAAAAAACCAAACTGTTATTTTACAAAACACACACACAAAAAAACAATAGGAGATTGAATCAAGCCTAAGGGAGAATGAATCTATTCCATCTTTTGAATGCACACTATTACAAGAGACAGGCAAACAGTAATAAATACAGGCTGTTTAAAAATCAACAGTCTTTCAAGGTTCAGGAAAGCACAAAGTGGTCACAATCAGAATGCTTAAGCAAGAATGCAAAGACTTCTGGGACTAAAATGAACCTATTTATTTATATCTATATCTGTTTATAAAAGTATTTATACACTATCCTCTTGCAAAAGTTCAGAGCAGTGTACAACAAAATAAAAAATATTTAACAGCAATATGAATACATATCCATGACATACCAGCATCTGGACTTTCATTATAGTTTGGGAATTCATAGAATCCTAGAATTGTAATACAGCAGAACCTCTATTTACAACTGCCTCCACTCATGGACGTTCAAAGTTGCAACCACGGCAAACACAGAAGTAACTGGAACTTTGAAGTGTCAGGCATAGCTCTAATGGCTTTAGCCCAAACGTAGCAGAGTTTTCCTGCACAGCGAAGAAGCTAGTTGAGGTGGAAATGACTTGTCAGCTAGACTCAGAATAACTATTTACAGGATTTATTAAAAGGAAAAAATAAAACCAGCAGAGTTTCTGCATACAAAACAAAGCAAAAATAAATCCTTTCTTTCTCTCTCTCTTAACCATACACAGCACTTCTTCTCCTAACACAAACTGTGCTAGCATTCCTAGATAACAGAGTTGAGTGCTGGTCGTTAACCAATCAGAGTAAGTAGTTTCTAGGTCAAGCAGACCTTGGCTTTCAGCCAAGAGTAAATTGACACTGCCTTGAGTTAATTGTGTGAAGCCAGAATCTGTAAGTTTTCATGAGAATCAATTAACAGAAACTGAACAGGTTTGTCGCTGTCCGCGCATGCGCAGAAGCTTGCAATCACCGCCCGTGCCTGCGCACAACGGCGCCTCTCCCATCGACCCGTTTCACCATAAGGACAGGCCTCCAGAACGGATTGTGGTTGTGAGTAGAGGTTCCACTGTAGTTGGAAGGGACCCTCAAAGGTCATCTAGTCCAAACCACTGCAATGCAGGAATCTCAACTAGATCATACAAGACAGCCACCCAACCTCTGTTTAAAAACCTCCCAGGAAGCAGAGTCCACTACCTTCCAAGGGAGTCTGAGAACAACTCTTAATGTCAGAAAGTTCTTCCTGCTGTCTGGTCAGAATCTCATTTCTTGTAAATTGAATCCATGGGCTTGGGTCCTACCTTCTGGAGCAGGAGCAAACAAACTTCCTCCATCTTCCATGTACAGTGGTCCCTCAGGTTAAGTACTTAATTCATTCCGGAGATCCATTCTTAACCTGAAACGCTTCATAACCTGAAGCACCACTTTAGCTAATGGGGCCTTCTGTTGCCGCCACGCCGCCAGAGCATGATTTCTGTTCTCATCCTGAAGCAAAGTTCTTAACCTGAAGAACTATTTCTGGGTTAGCGGAGTCTGTAACCTGAAGCGTCTGTAACCTGAAGCATATGTAACCTGAGGTACCACTGTACTTTAGATCTTTTTTCAAGGCTAAACATACTCAACTCCTTCAACTGTTCCTCATAAGGCTTGGTTTCCAGACCCTTGATCATCTTGGTTGCCCTCCTCTGCACACATTCCAGTTTGTCAATATCCTTCTTAAATTGTGGTGCCCAAAACTGGACACGGTACTCTATCTGTGATCTGACCAAGGCACAATAGAGTGGTACTATTACTTCCCTCCATCGGGACACTATATGTCTTTGGTGCAGCCTAGAATAGCATTCGGCTTTTTTTGTTGCTGCATCACACTGTTGACTCATATTAAGCTTATGTTCTATGACACGTAGATCCTGGCAATACAGAAGTCCCCCATCTTGTATTTGTGCACTTGGTTCCTCTTGCCTAAATGTAGAACCTTACATTTGTACCTATTGTAATTAATTTTGTTGGTTTTGGCCCAGTTCTCCAATCTGACTTGGACAGGGCTTTTTTTTTTCCAGCCAGAACTCACCAGAACTCAGTTCTGGCACCTCTCAGGTATGCTCCATTCCCATTTTAAGAGAACGAGGGAGGTGTTCATTGTGAGTTCCAGCACCACTTTTTTTCTAGAAAACCAGCACTGCTGAAGACAAATATAATATAGATAAGAAACTTGCATCACTGTAAACATGCTGCTATCTCTTGTTTTATATTCATATCTGTATTGATCATATCAGCAAATTGAACTGAGAAAGGAACAGTCTAACCACTGCACATCTAAGGCAGCCAGCTGTGGGGAGTTTTGTTTCCTAGGGAGAAGATGAGGAGGAAAAGAAAGCAGCAGTTGCGATTGGGCAGGCAAGACTGATATAGTGTTCAATTAGCCAGCATCCTAGAGACAGGCATTAATATAAAGAGAGAGCTGACAGTACATTCACAGCTCTCTTCTTGCCCAAGTGAAAGTGATTGTGCGCTCATATTGCTATAAAAAACCAACTGACAGTAAGCCCACAGCACTGCAAAGTCTCCTCTTTTTTTATATTACACCTGTCTCCAGCTTTAGTAAGCAGGCATTTCACAGTTTAAGCATGAATTAGTCTTCTGAACAGCCCATTTTCTCATGCAATTTTACGGCTGCGCAAGGCACTTGTTAGAAAGTTCTGTGGGTGAAAACAAATTACCCAAGTTGTACATATTAGCTATTATCTACATAATTATCCCTTAGAAATGTAACTGCTGTAATCATATTCCCACCACATTAGCAACGGGTAATCAAATATAATGTAATTACACACATTCTGCTAGTTATATGTATTACATCATCTAACAATGCAAACTACACTTGTGGGTAAGTTAGCCCTTCACATAACATATAAACATTCAAATGCAATAACAGCTAAGCACTTCAGATATGTGTGCTGAGTAATCACAGGCTTGAAATGACTGCATGTTCGCCATGCCCAGTGTACCATAGAGTTTTCTAACATGAATGTGGAATGTGGCAATATCACTTTTAGTTATCTAACCCAAAATCTGCATTCCTGATGAGCTAACTTCTTTTATTTATTTATTTTAAATACAAGGAACCTTTCTACCCTTCATGATCAATGACAAAGCGTTGGTGGAAATAAAAACAATAAAGAACTTTCAGTTGTTAGCAGACCATGCAGCTTGGATGAATTAGGCCAGTTGGTACAATGACTAATTCTGATTAAGCTCAGCTTTGGGTTTTCTATGAAATCTATTGGGTGAGACATTGTTGTAATGTTTGGGGACCTAGCCCCTCACAAGAGCCTAAAGCAGTTCCACTCCAGGTCTTACACAAAACTGTAGAGAACAGGCTCTGAGAAAGTTGGAGACATAGATTTCTGGTGAGGTTTTCAGATGCCGAATGCTTGTTTTTGTTCCAAATTGTTTTGGTCACCATCATTTATGCAATCGTATCCATGGCCTAACTGGGAAGCCTTTCTTCTGGAACCATTGTGATAATAAAAAAAGAAACAAGGAAACAAGGAGACTACTTTCTATAGAAAGCAGCCTGTTTTGCATTCTGCACATGTTTAAGGCCAGTATGCATAACTGAACTTCATTAAACCCAGAGTAGATTCAATTGGGCTTTGTGCACAGAAAACAGACCACTTTTGAGCTGGGAGATGCTCCAATCCAGTATAAATTATGAATTGTCT
The DNA here is from genome assembly GCF_964106915.1 of Podarcis gaigeae. Classification (NCBI taxonomy): domain Eukaryota; kingdom Metazoa; phylum Chordata; class Lepidosauria; order Squamata; family Lacertidae; genus Podarcis; species Podarcis gaigeae. Next base: position 52,926,694 of record NC_139681.1, on the reverse strand, counting down.
GTTTATCAAGTGAGAGGAAACTCTAATGGTTTAGAGGTTTGTTTTCTTCAGCAGGAGCTCGTTTGCTTGCATATTCCTACTGCCTTTTGGCCTCCTCTCTCTTTTTACTCTCTGCCTCTTCTCAAATTGAGTAATTGAGCTTGAAGGATCATACAAATCATGTAATTAAGAAACAATGCACACAAAGAGAGAGTCCTGGCAGTATCAATTTGTTAGTTAATATCCTGAGGCAAAGCGCCCAGGCCAGATAAGAGTCCTTCGCCACACTGACAAACTGATCATTATGCTTCAAGCATGGCTTGGGAGAAGATTATTCCATCACAGGCAATACACAAGGAACAAATGCAGTGGGGTGGGGTGGGGTGGATGAGGAGCCAAAGAGGTGGGTACTGGGGCTGAGGCAGAAAATGGCTACCAAAATTTTACCAAGCCCAGAATGGATCCATTCATCCACACCAGGATAGAAACTAACAAAGAGCTATTCACAAATATTAATAGGTGTGTGTGTGTGTGTGTGTATACTGCTTTGTATACAGTGCTATTTTTCCAGAAAAAAAGGGTGTTGGAGCTCGCCATGAACTTCTCCCTTGTTCTCTTAGAATGGCAATGGTGCCTATCTGACCTGAGAGGTGCTAGAGCCAAGATCCTGTGAACTCCAGCTGAAAAAAAGCTCTAGGTGTATCTATCAAAATAATTTGTCTTCTGGTTAAGACGGTACTAGGTGCATGTTTCAATAGAGTCAGGGCTGTGTGTTATGCTGTTCAAATTTGCTTTCCTATAGTTTCAGTATGCCATATGCATTTATATTACAAATCCTGAATGGAAGGTGGCGCTGTGGGTTAAAGCCTCAGCGCCTAGGGCTTGCCGATCGAAAGGTCGGCGGTTCGAATCCCCGCGGCGGGGTGCGCTCCCGTTGCTCGGTCCCAGCGCCTGCCAACCTAGCAGTTCGAAAGCACCTCCGGGTGCAAGTAGATAAATAGGGACCGCTTACCAGCGGGAAGGTAAACGGCGTTTCCGTATGCGGCTCTGGCTCGCCAGATGCAGCTTTGTCACGCTGGCCACGTGACCCGGAAGTGTCTCCGGACAGCGCTGGCCCCTGGCCTCTTAAGTGAGATGGGCGCACAACCCCAGAGTCTGTCAAGACTGGCCCATACGGGCAGGGGTACCTTTACCTTTACCTTTAAGTTAAAAATTGAAAATGCTGTCTATGCATTGCAAAACTGAATAAATAGCCACCAGATTTAAGGGATTATTGCTTCTGACAATCAAACAGCCAAAGTGTCCTACTTTTGGGAAAACTTACTAGATCTTGTCCCCAGCTCTATTCTCAAGCTGGTTATGGTTTGGGAATCCTTGTTATTTCCATGCTTCGAGTCAGTTCCATGGGGACCACAATAAAGCTATTATCTGACAGAGGTGTAGGAAGCCTGAGCGGTTCTCCTCCACTTAAAGAGTACTGAGCTATCACCAGTAAGGTTCTTCTTCTTTTTTAGGCCTAACAATAGCAGAAAAGAGGTGAAAAATGCTGTCTTGTTACCGGACAATGATGGTGATGGGTCACTATGGTAACATGTCTTCGTGTACTCAGCAGATAAAAATGCTACTCATTAAAACAGAACATAATAGGTGTAGCTGGTGATAAGAGGGTATGGTTTTAGAAAAGCTGAAGAGTCTGAAATCGAGTTCAGCCAAGGAGCAGAATTTCCTCCATTTTGTACTGACTATCCTGGACAGCAATACCAGTGCCTTATAAGAGGCATATATGAAAAGAGATTGAAGTCACCAGTCAGGTGGGAGAAAGGAAGAGGAACACGAAGGCAACAGTGGGTGTTTTGTTTGATGACAGAGAACAAACTAGAGTACAAATGTCCAAGTATCTTCATTCCGGCTTGATTCTATTTTCCATGGCTTTTCATTCTCTAGAGCAGGCATGTCCAAATGAAACCCCCGGGCTGGTTTCAAATGGCCCCCCAGGCAATTTTGAAAAAACAATCCCTTGCAGCCCCTGAGTGCCTGCCCACCAAAGCCATTTCCTTTTTGTGGGCTCGTCACGAGCTCTCCCCTCTGCGCAGGGGGCGTAGCTAGCCCCCACGCCATTAGGGAGTCCCCAGTAGCATCACTCCTCGGGTCGACCAATCTGGTCAGCTGGGTGGGCATGGCTAAATGAATAAATACTACAGTACACGTTCAGGACGTTGATGCTGCAGTGATGGCGGTGGCAGAGGGGTGGCCACCGCCTTGACCCAGTGCTGGAATTATGTATAGGCTAAGTAGGCTCAAGCCTAGGGCCTCTAAATCTAGGGGGCCTCACCAGCCTGCCCTCTCCCAGTGTTATGTGCAAAATGGCCCAGAGCATTTAAATTGTCACTGTGATTGTCACAGTGGAGGTCTGGTTGTGAAGGCTGGTCTTGGACTAGGTGCAATTCTGCAATTTGATACAAATCCACACTAGATCTGTGGATGTTATTGGCTAATGAGCACTTACACTTTACATTGTGGGTGCCCTTTGCGGGATCGTGTGTGGTGCTACAGTTCCTAGGGAGGTTACTGGCAAACAGGGGCTGGATTGCCTCTCAGTGTCAAATTTTGGAGGTTCACGCCCAGCCTCAGTAATCAAGTTTCTTGCTGGGAGGTGGGGCCAGCCCCACTTATAAATAGGGGATGGAGCCGACAGTAGCCAGGCAGTTGGCTCAGGAGATTAACCCTCCCAACCCTACCCTCCCTTAGTTTAATGTTTTCTTGTTTGCAGGTTAACTTTTTTCTGTTTAGTGGGCTCTGCTACGGTCTTTGACTGGTTGCTGTTGAAGGACTGGGAAGAAATTTTCCTGTATTGGCAGGTTTTGTCTTCCCCGTAGCAATTTGTCACAACTTTGGCAGTTATGGCCTTGGGTGGAATCCTTTAGTCTTTTCTTCCCTATATTGGGCGGTGGGCTTGAAGTGGTGACTCACCCCCCCCTGCGGCGGCGATTCCACGGTCCCCCTCTTAAAGGGGTTATATATATGGGTGTCACTGGCCATACACTGAAAGGTCATCAGTGAACTACCCTGCATATGGGGATATGGGCTTGGCTGCCTGCTACACTTACGTCTCACAGAGCACCCCCATATCCTATTTACCCTGATGAGCCCCAGTTCCCCCCGGCTGGAGGGCTGGGAGGATACATGCCCAAGGCCTAAGCCAAGATCTTCCTACTTTTGGAAGTTTAATAAAGTTGTGGCCTAATTTTAATTCCATATAACGTTGTCAGAGTCTTTATTCCTTCCTTATGATTCCTAGGGCCTGGGGCTGACACCGCCTGGTCACGCAAAGGGATACAACTGCTTACGGTGCAACATTGCCAGGAAGGAGAAACACTGGGTCAGTGGTGAGGTCATCACCTAGTGACAATGGTTATGCCTTTGCTGCCCTTTGGGATTATGGGTGGACTTCAATGTAGTGCTAGGTGCGATATGCACATGGGGAACAAACTCCACACACGCTGTGGGGCTTCCCCTTGCTTGCACTCATTTGCTCTGGGTCCCCCCCCCCCCAACCATTTGGAGCAGATTTAGCGGGTGTGGGGTAGGAGTGTGTGGGAATTCCTGTTGCACAAGGGGACCTTGTTCTGTGCATGCAACAACTTAGTTGAATCCTGCCCTATGTGTAGTTGGTTGTGGGAACTAATCTGGCATACATTCACAATTAGAAGTAGCACCCAGAAAGCACTGAGAAATGTATGTTGCAATTACATCTTCATTGTTCCCTCTTTAAAAGATACTCACTCTCTAGGAAATATGATCGATTCTCTATATAGCGAACCATTAAGAACAAATAATTAAGAAAATGGTGGCTTCTACAATCACTTTTAATCAGCACTTAATTGCCCCCGTTGCAAGGAGGTAGCTACACTTAAACTTCAATTACAGGTAAATTTAAAAATCAATTGCAAATAAAATGTTCAGCAGATGATGCTAAAGAGATTAGAAAGATAACATAAGAGGCAAGGCTTGTCAGCACAGTTGTAGCAAAAAGCCACCATAATGTAGGTAATTCTGCAGTAATGCAATAGAAAGGACATTATCGAATCTAAGTCTGGTTGGTTAAGAGATGCCAACATTGTTGGAGTCTCAAAAGGCAGGTGTTCCTTAGCAGATTGTCTTTTGAAAATAATTGAACTAGGGTTGCCTCAGAGGGTGATTTTTGCTCTTGAAACAGAAGCTTCAGTCAATACCACGCCATCCTCAGAGTATAGTTTAAATATATATGTATGTGGGTTCTGCGCTTTTTACATTTCAGTGGACCTGCAGATGATAATGATGATGATGATAATTTTATTTATACCCCACCCATCTGGCTGGGTTTCCCTAGCCACTCTGAGCGGCTCCAAACAGAATATTAAAAACACAATAAAACATCGAACATTAAAACTTCCCTAAGGCTGCCTTCAGATGTTATAGGAGTACAACTCCCATCTACTCCAGCCAACATGGCCATTGGTCAAGGATGATGGGCTTTGTAGTCCACACCATCTGGAAGTCACCAGGTGGAGTAAGGCTTCCTTTGATAAATGATAAATATTATTAATTCTGCATGCTCATACAAGACTTAACAATAGCAGGTAACATGGAAACATTCTTCTTATTAATTTCAGTCACACTGTTAAGAGATCCACTCTTTTTTTCATTGTCTTATCTTAGGCATCCATTTCAGCCTCTACTTTTGCCACCTCCAGAAGACTTAGATAAATCCATCAAGAATCCCAAACCAGAGATAATAACATTATACATTGCAATAAGTACAAATTATAGTGGTGTCAAATAAAAGAATAGCAAAGAAAAAGTTAAAAAGCTTATTGCAAAGATATTATGATTCAATTCCAGGTTGCTAACTGAACTGCAAAAATGAAGAATGAGCTTGAAAAGTGGACAGAATAAAATTAATTAGATCAGATAAATGACTAATAACTATAATTTCCAGTCAGTTAATTTTATTCTAGAATGCAAAGGAGAGAGTGAAGGAGCTAACAGCTGCTGATGAATGTACTAATTTTTATGAAAAGGTAAGAGGTGAGCTTTCCCTACTTTGCACTCTGACAATGCAAGTATATTTGCCAGGAAGCATTCACAATGATAATGTAATTAACCTGGATGCAAGCAACCTCTCCTGCCTATTAACTCCACTTTACCTAGTCACCCAGGCTTTCTTCACGGGACATGCTAGAAATAAGTACATTTAACATTTTAGCATGTTCACAATGTGATCATTTCTTTATTTAGGTTTTGATTTTAGCACAAGTAGTAATGTGTTGAATTTTCCCCCTGCATTTCCCAAACAATGGCCCATCAATTCATACAAGAAGAAATTGCATTTGAATATTATCAAAGGGGAGAGAAAAATTCAGTGGATTTGGGATGCAGAGCTTACACTGTGCTTAGCATACTATGGAGCTGTCCAAGAGATTTTCATAGAGTTTTTACTTTCAATCTACCATTTATCTCTCCAGTAGCATGTATTCTGCCACCTTCATGGGTGTTCATGCTAGGGATGTGGGAGATGTAGAATTCAGTTCACATTTGAAGATGAATATACTTAATTTGCACTTTCTGAAACCACAAGGAGCAAAACGCAGCCATCCTTTAAAATTTTTCACTTCTCTGAATTTTGCAAGCAGTCAATTTTGCCAGTGAAGCAGTGTATACAAAATGCATATATTAGTGAAAATAACATTTAAAACCATTATATTGGAGAACATGTGTATACAAGCAGGATGGTGTATATACAGGCAGGTCCCATTTATCAAACAAAATGCATTCCCTGGAAATCATTCATTAAGCAAGAGTTCACATAATGAGTCCATGATTTCCATTGATTCCTATGTGAACTTTCTAATCCATTATTTGTCTGATCTTTCTCCCTCCTCCCTCCATGGTTTCTTCCTCTCCTGCCCTGCAGTTTTTGTCCGAAAATGGCTGCTACCTACCAGCAAAGCATGAACAAGTAGGGATGTAAGGAAGTGAGCAAACTCTGGCTATTTGGATATAGGAATCTGCAGTGTGTATAGCAAGGTTTGAGTATAATTCTTTATATCTGGATAACTTACATTTTCACATTATGAGTGGGTGGATAGTGGGACCTGCATGTATTAGGCAAAATTGCATACCAACATGCAAATATTGGGGGAAATTCATACTAAAATCCTGATGAATTTTTCAGGAATCACAAACTGATGTGGAAATGTGAAGAACTGAATTTAAGATTGGAAAAATGAGAAGCTGAGAAAAACTATTGATAATTTTACCCAACCCTAGTCTATGCTTCTAGAAAACCTCATGGTGTCGCTGGTTGTGCTTTCCTTTAAGTGCAGGAATCTGGAAGCCCTGTCCCCCTGGTATCACCATACATTCAGTACAAACTTCTGCAGGAAGGGAGACCTCATGTTTAGAACTAACATTTACACTGTATGTGTGAATGCTGAAACCTACATTTTCCTAAATTGAACTCTCCTGCGAAGAACCAAGAGTCAATGGAATAGCACATGCTTTACATACAGAAGATACCAGGCCTGAAAACTTGATTGAGCTGCTGGCAGTCAGTGTGCAAAGGACATTGCTAGAAGACCTGATAGTCTGACTTGCTATAAGGCAGCTTCCAATGTGCTTTGAGCAACAGGTTCCACGCAACAAACGAAAACCAACCGTGCGTACATTCTACCATTTAATTACATCTACAAATATAATAAGAACATGGCAACTGTAAGAAGGAAATTGTTTTCTGAAACAAGATCTCTACATGACTTAATGGCCATTCATTATAGTTTGTCCATTACATTAGTCCCTTCTAATGAAGCTAAAACACAGTGAGTTCTTTTAATATTTCAGCAACTGAACAACATGGGAAATGTACTGAGAAAACCTACCCAAGACCGGGTCCTGATTCCAGTTCCATATAAATCAACATAACACTACCTGAAATTCATTGCTCCTTTCTGTTAATTTTTATTGGCTGAGAATTAATGAAGCTAATGATGGAGCCAAAGACTGTAATTAAATGGTTTGAAATATAAATTTGACCAGCTCACAATGCTTGCTAATATCTGCATTGAGCAATGTTCCCTCTATGCTAAATCCCTCTCCATCAGCTCGGAATGGTTGATAAGTTTCTTTGTGCCATCCCCAATTACACAACTACATACGAACAAGTGATCAACCAATCTTGCTGTGTGCTGTACTGCAATTAGAGACATAAGAAAACTTTGATTTCTATTCCACCCTGTGTTCGTTGCAAGCAGTACTGTTTCCATTCTGCTGCAGTTCAGTTTTCAACAAAAACTGTTATTCATCTCACTGCCTACTTGGGAGGGGGGGACGGGAGTGCTGGGACACAGAGCTTTAAAGCACAGACCTGTGCCTGGAAAGTGCAGGGCAAATGGTAGGTGTGGATAAGCACTAAGTAAAGAAGTACCAGTGTGTGTGCACTCAACTAAGAATCCATTTTTGGACCTTGTTCTATCATCCGGATTATCATTCATAGGCAAGCAACTTCCTGGCACATTAAACATTTTTGCTGAGAATCATCTCTTGTAAGTTTGCTGCTTTCTGCTAGTTCTGGAATCTACTTCCATTCAGGTATCAGATGTCAGGGGATGGGGATGCTTATCCTATGGTGCTGTGATTGTGATGATTCTCTTGGACTGCTTTGCAAGAGTGAATAGAAATTATGGACCATGCAGATAGGTTCGCTCTGCAGCCAAAGCACTGCTTAGCTCAACACTAGTAGGTAGAACTGAGTTGAATTATGGCAATTGCAGCACTAGTCTGCATGCCTTTGGGAGCCAGTGATGGGAACAACTGAATTCTAGGCTACCAAAACAGGCTCCTGTCTCCTGGTAAGAGACGGTAACAGAAAAGACATCAACATATTTTGAAATTAAATGTAGAAAACAATCACCACAGTCTGTCTAATGGTAGAGCTGGTGCTACTAGGCTGCTGCTTTAACTTCATATAGTTCCATTCCTTTAGCATCAGTTGAGTGACACCTTTTGTGTGATGAGAAAGAAAAGGAGATGCTGTTGGAGGGCAGCCAAAGACAGCACAGCTAAACAGTAGTAGAGTTGGATGTCCATTACCGTTCCATTCTACAAGGTGGTCTGTGTGAGGAAGAAAGGGGGATTGGTGGGTGTTGGTGTATTATGACAAGGTTGTTAAAGGTCTGTTAAATAAAGCAATTCTCCTTACTGGTTAGGGGAGCCTACCAGTTTAATGAGAAGGCATGTGTGCCTCAAAGTACCTAATCTGCAGGGAAGAACCCTAAAGAACACTAGATAAATAGATGAAAGATGATTGATAGATGATAGATAGATAGATAGATAGATAGATAGATAGATAGATATAGATAGATGATAGATAGATAGATAGATAGATAGATAGATAGATAGATAGATATAGATAGATAGATAGATAGATAGATAGATAGATAGATAGATAGATATAGATAGATAGACAGATGATAGATAGATGATAGATAGATAGATAGATTGATAGATTGATAGATGATAGATAGATGATAGATAGATAGGTAGATAGGTAGATAGATGATAGATGATAGATGATTCTCCTGGACTGCTTTGCACACATGCTGTTCCATGGTGAAGTTGGGGTGGGGGAATGACTAACCCATTGTCCCCTGACTTCATCCAAGTTGTGGCAAAAAGCAGGAAAGCACAAGATTGTGGGAAACTCATTATGTAAATGCTTCTTGTTTGGAGTGTCAGGTGCCATATTGTGTTGGATCAGCTTCCTTTGGGGTGAGTCCAAAGCCAGTTAGGGTTTTCATCCCACTTCTGCTATTTCCCCTTCAGTGCAAATCCTTCCTCACCTCCCTCAACCCTCTGCCCCGCAAAATTACCTCGGAATGGGGAAGGTGTACAGTTGGCAGATGAATCCCTTACAGACAGGAGAGGCCTTTTTCTAATCACAAGTTAATTGTATTTTTTATTAGGTACTGTCAGGGTTTCAGGGACAGAGAGCGAGGGGGAGGGGTCCCAGGGTGACGAGGAAGAGGACGACGATGACCCGAGGTTGTCAGTGAGTCCGTCAAGTGAATCCGAGGATTCCCAAAAGGGAGCCCCCCTGGTCAGGCCAAGGGGCAGTAGAGAGGGAAGCAGTCAGAAGCAGGGGAACGAAGAGGGAATCCCCAGTGGGGGTTGGAGATCGGGACCGGCCTCTCCGTCGGAACGGAGTGAAGGGGGTGGAGTTACCAGTGTGTCAGAAGGAGCAGAACAGGGAGCAGAGAGGGGAAGGAGTTCGGAGCAGAACGTCCTGCCGGAAGGGGAGGAGTGTAGTACCGAGAGTAGCGTAACGGTCGAAAGGAAGGTCAGAGGGAACGTACGCGCGCCAAGTTCAAATGTGGAGGCGCGCGGAAATGAGGAGAGCCCTGAGGAGGAGCCTGGTCCCAAAGCACGAAGGAGGGGGGAGCAGGCGTCAGAAGACTCAGCCTCGGGGGAGTCCCGAAGGGAGGGAGCACAGGGGGGCAGGAAGACCCTGCGGAAAAGGAAAGAGAGGAAAAGGTGGAGCAGTACAAGCCTCTTAAGCTGGTGCAGGGGCGGGACTGACTCAGAGGGGACTTCAAACATCTAAGGGTAACAGATGCTGAGCCACGGAGCTTGGATGTAACGACAACAATGTTCTTCAATAAAACCTTTTGTATATAACTTGGACTGGATTTTGGTCTCTTGTGAGCTGGGACCTCGGGTGGCTCTGACAGGTACATAAATGAAATTTAAGACAGCCCTGCTGTAAAGAATCCAAAAGGAGAACTGTTACTATGGAGGCAAATAAAGAACCCTATTAAGACAGGAGGATGGAAAATGTGTATTGCAATAAATGATTTAGGCTGCATCCTGCACAGATTTATATGGGATCCAGCCATATTCAATTCAGTGGGCTTCATTTCTGATTAATTAAATATAGGGTTGTGCTGTTACTCAGCGAAAAGCCCATTTGTGCAGGCAAAAATAGTAAAATATTCCAAGGGAAGCATGAGCAATGTGTCTGAGACTAATGGAACAATTAATGACATCCTATCATTAGGTAGCTAAAGGTAGGTAAAGGACCTCTGGATGGTTAAGTCCAGTCAAAGGTGACTATGGGCTGCAGCACTTATCTCACTTCAGGCCGAGGGAGCCGGTGTTTGTCCACAGACAGCTTTCCGGGTCATGTAGCCAACATGAATAAACTTCTTCTGGTGCAACAGAACACTGTGATGGAAGCCAGAGTACAAGGAAACGCCATTTACCTTCCCACTGCAGCGGTACCTATTTATCTACGTGCACTGGTGTGCTTTTGAACTACTAGATTGACAGAAGCTGAGATAGAGCAACAGGAGCTCATCTCATCACGCGGATTCGAACTGCCGACCTTCTGATAAGCAAACCCAAGGGGCTCAGTGGTTCAGACCACAGTGCCACCTGCATCCCACCCATTATAATAAAGTGTTCCATATACATTCCAGGAACAAGCTGAATATGCAAAGTTTAACCTGAGCAAGTTTCACAGCAGACCCACCCTCTTCCCCAATATAGCAAACTGGCCTGTGCAAGGGGGAAACCCAAGAATTTATTGAGAAAGGCTTGTCAGCTTGGAAAGCACTGGTGGGGAATCATCCATGCTAAGTACCAGTGGTGGCAAATAAGGCAGCGGAAAACACGAGGCTGAAATAACATGTCAGCGTGTGTATCTGCATAGAAGGAAATCTCTGCAGAATGTACTTTATTGCCCGTGTGGAACACATGTGAAATAAGTGCTTGGAGAAATTGCAGAGAATGTTTCACCTAGAAGACCAACAGAGGCATTACAGTTCCATTTCCCTCTGAGGTGCAAATGTGTTGGACACAAGCAGCCCATTTTTTTGTATCAGATCTACCATTAAGATAATCAGGGAGAAGGCAAAATGACTACACATAAGTAGTGTGATTCAAAAAAGAGAAGTGTCAGAATTATTTCAAGGAGAACAACTTTATATCTTTGACCAAGCTCCTGGGGTCTCTGTACTTCATTGCTTAGATATAAAAGAAATGGGGGGGGGGGTAATCTTCATTAAAGTGTCTGCCAAATGTCGAATGAAATCTATTATTCAAATGGATATCTAGGGAAATAATGAGTGTGGTTTTTGCAATGCCGGCTGGGCCCTTTTGCAAATGCATTTTTACAGGGGATGCCTTATTCCTCCACAAAGCGATGACGATCTGATTTATAGTCTTCTTTTCAGCTGCTTTGTTACTGAGGCTACAGCCTGCCAGCTTCAATTTCAAGAGGTGCTTGGAGAAACTATATGGTGACATGACAAGTCCAATTCAAGAATGTATTGGAAAGGAACATGGTGAATCTATTTCTTAAGAATGGACCTGACAATCACCTTCTACTAGGTAATAAAACCAGCAGGTGCTGATTACTTACATTGCACAGGTAAGAAAATTTGTGTCTAGGGGAATATTACTCTGCTAGCCTGGCACTAAAACTGCGCTCAGAGCCAGGCAAGGGGAGAGGCAAGGATGCCTGACAGTTTCTGATGTCGGGCAAGGGCTATGTGGCTATTTAAGTCTGTGCTAGACACCAACCAACCTCTTTGAATTTATTGAAACCACCCAGCCCACCTTCAGCTGCAGTATTGATAACAGTTGCTTGAGGACTTAGTAGGCGTTTTTTCTGCCTGTCTGCCTCATTACATGTGTCCTTTGGAACACAGCATAACCCTTAAACCACAATGATCTGAGATCTTCTGCATGGATACAACCGTACACTGCTCCAAAAAGGTGTCTAAGCAATTTATAACCTAGAAATTTGTTGATTCTGTTATGCCAATTAAATACCGCCAGAGCATGTGCATAGATAATCTCGCACCCAAGAAGCATGCAAAAATACCTAGGCAATTGTAAATTTCCATGCACAAATAAGAGGCTGAATTCCTTAAAAGCCCATACTAGTACAGTATGCTGGAAAAGAAATGAAAGCAATTGTAAATTCTGAGCACACACTTTTCAGATTGATGCACAATGTATCTGGTGTAGAAATTTTCCATGTGGTTTGAAAAGGGGGAAAAATATTCCTCTGTTCTGGAGTGCACCAGAAATAGTTGCAAGTAACCAGAAAAAAAATGAAAGCATTGAGGAACTCGTGGGCATGGAAAGGGGAATGGCAGAAAATGACACCTGAGTCACCCATACCGAAATACTGAAACCAATGTTCTGTGACCTCGAATGGAGTGGTTTGGAGCCTGATTTTCCACAACATACTGGTTCATTCCTGTATCAGGTAAATCTAAATTTGCAGGGGGGGGGCACTGGGATTGGTGTTGTTTGAGGGTAACATCATGTGCACTATGCAATGTATCTGGGAAGACAAAGAGCAGCGATTTCACAATAAACTCCAGTGTTTACAGTCCCTGACTAGGCTAAAATCCCCATTTAAGATTCTGGAGTCATGGGTATGTATGGAAGAAGGATGAGTGTAAAGGGAGAAATGGGAGAAGAGGCGGGGGGAGATGCCTTCCTACCTTCTAGAAGGTGGCTAAGTTCAAAAGGTTACAAATTCCTATGCCAATGTATACCTGAGATACCAACCTGTGGGTGGTGGTCATTTCCACAGGCTAGCTACTCAGCCATGGGATGGATGCAAATCACATTTGAGACTAACCTGTCTCACCTATGTGGAGTTCTGTGTCCCTGGGATGGGTGTAAGGCTCCCAGCTCCCACAATATTTGGGGGGGAAGGGAGTCCTGACTGTTTAAAGTGGTATCATAGTGCTTTAAATGTATAGAGTGAAAGTTGCCTATGACTACATGAACTCTACTTCTGTCTATTATTTGCGGCCAGTTTGCTTTACCCAGTGTGTGTTTCCAGATGTATGTTGAGTTTGGTCCATATTGCAGAGGTCACATGATGAACTGCTTTTCTGATTACTTCACTATGTTTGCCCAGATCACCCATCAGCATGCAATGATCTGTATTCATCCATGTTATTACAAGCGGATGCTGCCTAGGGAGGTTGGTATGCAGTGAAGCAGCCAACTGGAGCAGGTAACAAGGAATATGAATCATTAGGCCAGAGCTTTCCAAACTATGTGTCATGACATGTTAGTGTGTCAGCTGCAGTGTGTAGGTGTGTCACGTGAATGCTCCCCATGCTACTCCCAGGGCTGAAAAGGGGTTAGTTTAACCTCCAGTTTGCTAGTAAAAATGAATTACTGCGTCGTGAAATGATGCCTGTCTAAAAAGTGTGTCACCAATGTGAAAAGTTTGGAAATCTCTGCATTAGGCTATTTAAAAGGTGAGAGAGATCACTGAAATCAGACACTAGGCTGTTATTTGCAAACAAGACCTCACTCTTTCCCTCTTGTAAACATCTCCTCACTTGCATCAAACATGCATCCAATATTAAATCTTCAGAGCATGGTAGCTTTATGGTCAGTTTGTTAAAACTGGTCATTTGCACAAGGTCAATTAAAATGAGATTTAAAAATAATTGGCAAACAAACCCAGTTGCCAACTGAGATGCTGGCAAATATGCCATTTCATGTTGAGTTTCAATTTGTGCAGAAGTTGATATTAATGAATTAATTTATTCACTTTGAAGTTAGTATGATTCATCAGGTGCTGGAAAATAAGGGGACATCGGCCTATGTGAGGAGAAGGCTAATCATCTCCAATTGCCACTGAATACTGGCTGCATTCCTAATAGGCCCATTGATCTTGGAGACCTTTGGGCTTGCAGCTGAACTTGTTTGCTGGGTAATTTGCACTGTTGTGAGTTGTTCATTATTATTAATACCTATGATGAAAGTAAAGTTCTTGACTCTAACAGCTTGCTTGTGACTTGCAATGGTTGAGAGTTAATTTGCAATGCATCAACAATGTCAAATAGCCAACTTAGTATTATTTTCAATTGCCAAGCCCTCCTCCTTCCTGCTCCTCCTTATTCTTCATTGTGCAAAATTATCCTTTCTGCTGCAAAGAATCTACTCAACCACAGTTCATGGACATGTATATCTAAAGCAATTGCAATTGCAATATCTAAAGCAATTGCAATATCCAAATGCATCAGAGAAAAATAGATAGGCTTTAGGAGCACATGACATCTGAAATATTCTATAATTGATAATTGTTAGCCACTCTCCAACTCACTATGCCCTGGTGTGAGTATTGGCAACACAGATCCAGAATTTCTTAGGTGACACTGATTATCCTTTCCAATCAGGGTTCAAGTCTTGTTTATGGCCTTGTTGAGGGACTGAAACAGCCTGTTGGATGGCTTACCCCAGGAACTAGGAATGAGAAGTGCATCCTTACTGGTTGCCAGGATCTCTTTGCAGTTCTCAATACCACCAACTATGGCATCCTTCTGGGGTATGGAGCCTTGGAGTTCTGGTCTACCTGGTTGGATGCTGGAGCATTATTCAATCTCTTGGACATGGATCTTTGGGATTCTTCAGTGTTCCGTATTGTTATTTAATATCTACATAAAACTGCTGCTCTGGGGGGCTCCTTCTGTGGGAAATCTAAACTGTGTTTCTGCCATTACAGCCTGAACAGAACACAGCTCAGGCAAGCAGCAGAGAACAGGCAGGACAAGTTCCAGCAGCCATCCTACTCTGCCGCCACTTCCCTCCCATTCAACTTCTTACATTGTGGAGGCCAAAATGGGGGCATAACAATATCTTCATAACAATAACTAGAAGCATGTTCTTTGTAGAAGATAACTTTTAGGCCCCAGACAACCAACTGCAAACTAAAACACTGGGGTTATTACTGGTGTTATGAGACCATTCGGTTATACTGTCCTTTTCTACAAGGGTTCATGGAGAAAACAATAATCCTTTCACTCAAATGAATTTGCCAGCTTTAATTTTATCATGACTTTAGTAAAGAAAATAAATATTTGACCTTCAGGTATCCCTTAATATAGGAGACTGACTTTTTCTTCTTCCAGAATTTCTCTGACCATAAATAAGATTGCTTAAAATAAATATTAAAATGCAAAATGGAATATATTTTAACTATTCAGAGAGAGAAATGGGGCTTTGAAAGGTTCTAACAAATTATATGTGTAACAGATGCAGTATTAGCATACGAAGGAAGCTGTTGACTGAAATCCTCTTTTTGAGTAATACTTTGGCATAATTTTTCATGCCATGTTGGTTGTTTGTAGATGTGGTATTGATTTATAAGCCAATGAGATAAAAGCATCAAATGGAAAATTCTCACCAGAGCTATTACGTTTCACTCAGTTTATGTCCTTTATATCTTAGCTTCCTCTTTACTGAAAAATTCTCTCATTTCTCTGTTCAACCAAATAAGAGCATGAATGAACCTCAGAGATTAAGTATCTTGGGTGCTGAAATTGCCCCCTGAAATTGCCATCCTTTATTCACTCATATTTTACAGAGCATCCACATGATATTGTTGGTAGCCAATTGTAATCCAATTGTGTTTTGAGTAATTCTGCTGTGTGTTTTCCTGCTGTGTGAGTAATCCTGCTGTGTGTTTTCAGACTTTGGTGTGTATATGTATGTAATGCAAGTCCATTTGCAACACCAGTCATTTCAGTGTGGACAGAAAACACACTGTTAAGGTGTTTCAGGGCTCCTATGTCTTTGAATTGGAACATCTTCTCCTCCTTTTCCTCCCAAGTTCACAGCTCCTTGTTGACCTAGGGTAGGATATTTGTGATAAATAACATCTAATATGACCCATGAAACAGTTTGTCTAAATGGTCCCAATATCAGTTTCTCTTTGGGTACAAAGGGAAGGCTAGAATTACTGATCTTTTCTGTTTCTCTTTTCTAATGTAAAAATAGTACTATATAAATAATTTAGGGATGCCCTTGTAATTTGGTACAAGCAGTTATTTCGTGATATCATACTCAAAGTAGACTCATGGAAATAAACAGACCTTATCTAAGTCCATGGGTTGCTCTGTGTATAACTAACACTGGATATAATCCAAAATTGGAATTATGCTAGTGAATGGAATTATTCAAATTCAACTTGTTCCTTTAGGGGTGGGGATATACACAGATGACAGGATAAGGACACCCTTTGTGCGGGCTGCAATGTATTGTATACCTCTGTGCAGTGGCGTAGCGTGGGTTGTCAGCACCCGGGGCAAGGCAAGTAATTTGCGGCCCCTAACCCATGGATTTGCGCCCCCTAACCCTAACCCCCAGATGTTGCACCCGGTGCGGCCGGGCCCCCCTGCACCCCCCACGCTACGCCACTGCCTCTGTGACTGCATTTGGAATGCTGGGCAGACTTCTAGATGCCCAATCTCAGAAAACTCCTTTAGAATGGGAAAAGACAAGCAAAATGATTCCGATTCAAAGCATCTTTCCCACACCTGATGTGGGAGAAGTGCATACCAAGTATTTACCCCCTCTTTCCCCATGATATTATAACTCAGGATTGCGAAATGAAATTGCTTGGCAGTAGATTAAGGCAGAGAAAAGAAAGCACTTACTCACACATTGCATGATTAGCCTGCAGCAATCACTGCTCCACTGTAGTGATGACCATTGGTTCAGAAAGATGGCTTTTCAAAAGTTTTAGACAAACTCATGGTAGATAGATTTTCTCAATAGTTATAAACCATCATAGCTGAGCATCATCTCAAGGTCAATGGCAGAATGCTTTTAAAGACCTGCTGTGACACGGGAGGAATACTTTCATGTCCTGTTTTGGGGCTTCCAGCAAGCATTTAGCTGGTTTTTGTTGGGAACAGGGTTCTGAACTAGACATGTCTTAAATAAGGCACGGTTCAGGTCTTCTGTTCCCTTTTTGGAGAGTCTTTACAACCCCCTCCATTGTGGGTGAAGAATTGTTAACAGATGTTCTTAATGGCCCATGGAATATGAACTGCAATTCACATTCCTTGAAAGACAAAACTATTCAAAGAACCCATTATAAACAAAACATGAATACTAAGTGGCTAGATTTTATTTACACATACGCAATTCATAAGATTTCAGATGGTGCTTTTCAACCAAGCAGATAAATTAGCCTACTTGCAGATGTTCCATTTCAATCTTTCATACAGAATTACAGAACTTGTTTTGATAGTGATTTAAGACACTTGATGTTTGTGCTAGATTGCTTCTAAGTGACCAATAAATGTGAATGTTGGCAGGACCCCTACTTAGGTGTTTGTTGATCCACGTGTATGGCATGTGAGCGATTTATATGCCATATACAACTTTTGTCAGCATAAGAATTGGAGTTAATTTCACAACTGCAGTCAGTCTAGAATTGATACTGTAAAGCACTTTTGGTAAAAATCTAGCATGTGATAATAACTGGCTGAAGCAAATTTTGCAAAACAATGCCGTAAGAAACTGAAAAGATGAACAAATAAAGTTTTCTGGATGCTCTGCAAATCTACCTTCAACTGCTGGTCTAAAAAGGACCATTGCCCTAGGTTTCAATTCTTTGCATGATATGAATTTCATACACCTGTCAGCATTCAGAAAGAAATATTTGTCCATATTTAAGTGAAATATGGGGGCATTGTTTAATTACTATTCCTCTAATAAAACTACAGTTAGCCAAACAGACATTGGGTGTGTGTGTGTGGAGTTATGGATAGAGAGGTAGAGCTCTACATATAGGAATCAGCTACTTATACTGAAAAGACAGCTTGGTTCCATTTTATAAGAACTAGTATTCAAATAGAATGTGGCTGCAACACACCCACCCACCTAATGTTCACAGCTGTGGTGGTAGGGTTAGGATGTGGTCTGGCCCCTCTCAGACACCCTCCCCCTCCCAGGAGGAGCCTCACTGATGGGCAACTGTGTTCAGTGGAGATCCACCATTGCCCATGTGGATAGTAAGCTACTATTGGTGGTCATCCTGTGGGCTTTAACCAATTGAATTGTGGAGTTTTTGAGTGGAGTTAGGCTCAGATTCAGAGGCTTGTGGATCCTTACCTTCCACCCTGATTAGTATGAGCTGGCAATGCTTTGGATGCAGATACCTGTATGACTCAGCCCTTGGCCCTGGCTAGGATTGCTGAGTGTATCTTCTTAAATAATGGAAACATGTTATGTTAATATTCTGCAGGTAGATGCAGAATCAGAAAGCACTTATTATTATACAGTACTATTAAGTGGGAAAGTGATATTGGCTTCATCCCTCAGCATATGTTTCAGGAATAAAGCACTGCTGAACTCTCTAGGAATTACTTCTGAGGAATTAAGCTTTGGAGCAGACTGAAACAAGTTAGGATGCTCCTTTCAAAACATAGATTGTGACTTGTTTCAGTCTTTGTTTTCTCTTGGTTGGACTCTTGGGTTTCAATTATTTTCACAGCCATACTGGAAATGAATTGCAGAAGTAGTGTGCCGTATACATCACTGTTAATGTCAATGTGGGTATTTTAATTGCCAGGATTCTTGAAAGCGCTTGTAAATTACAATATGGGATTGGATCACAGAAAGCCTTTTCATAATTGGCAAACTGCATGCACGCTGGAAACTCATGTTCATTTCATCTCTAGAATAATTCATGAGTCGTGTTTAAAAGTTTTAATGTACTGAAATTGGTTTTTAAACCTGCAAGTTCCCTTGCCTAGAGAAATCGAGTTTTGTTTAATGTCTATTGGTTAGTAAATTGCTTTAATATGCCTGTTGAACATATAGGAGAGCTAAATTATACTGTTTCAAGCATCCACATTTCCTCTGCTGCCCTATTCCTTCTGTTATTATTACCTTTTACGAGACATAATCCTATCTTTATTTAACTATTTTGGTCTACTTGGAGGTAAGACTCAGTGAGACATCCAGATTAGTACATATAGGATTGCAGCCTTGTTTCCTAACCCTGTGATTTATTTCCTCATTCTTTATGTAACGCTCTCAATAGCATGCCCCTTAATTTCCACCCACTCACCTGCACCTCACCATACTATATGAACCAGCATAACACTTTTCCTTTTTGAAACAACTGTGGTTACCTCCTCTAAAAACAAATTGTTCTGAATGTAGCCTTTTGCAATCTTGTGAAGGTTTGCAAGGTTCATATTTCAGTATGATTTCATAAAAATTATGAGCTCTGCTGTCAGGACTGTCAATAAATAATGATCTAGGCTTTGGAAAGAACATAAGAAGGGCCTGCTGGATCAGGTCAATGGCCGGTCATATCCAGTATCTTGTTATTGCAATGTCCACCCAGATGCCTGTGAAAAACCTGAAAGCTCAAAAGCACTCTGCCCTCCAGTGGTTTCCAGCAGTTTGAATTCAGACTGCTTCTCCAACTGTGGAGGCAGAACATAGCCATTGCTGGCCTTATCCTCCATGAAAGGCAAATGGAAGGGAGAGTTGCAAAATTTCACCAGAGTAGGCAGCTCTTCTTTGGGAATAATTGCCAGATTTTATTGATTTATTTTATTATTTGGAAATCACTGCCCATTTTACCTTACTAGGTAAAGGTAAAGGGACCCCTGACCATTAGGTCCAGTCGTGGCCAACTCTGGGGTTGCGGCGCTCATCTCGCTTTATTGGCCGAGGGAGCCGGCGTACAGCTTCCAGTTCATGTGGCCAGCATGACTAAGCTGCTTCTGGCGAACCAGAGTAGCACATGGAAACGCCATTTACCTTCCTGCCGGAGTGGTACCTATTTATCTACTTGCACTTTGACGTGCTTTCGAACTGCTAGGTTGGCAGGAGCTGGGACTGAGCAACGGGAGCTCACCCCATCACGGGGATTCGAACCGCCGACCTTCTGATCAGCAAGTCCTAGGCTCTGTGGTTTCACCCACAGCACCACCCGTGTCCCTGCTTTACCTTACTAGTCCTAGCCTATTGTATCAATAGACTACTTGGATTTATAGTGGTACCTCAGCCTAAGTACTTAATTCGTTCCGGAGGTCTGTACTTAACCTGAAACTGTTCTTAACCTGAAGCACCACTTTAGCTAATGGGGCCTCCTGCTGCTGCCGCGCCGCCGGAGCACAATTTCTGTTCTCATCCTGAAGCAAAGTTCTTAACCTGAAGCACTATTTCTGGGTTAGCGGAGTCTGTAACCTGAAGCGTATGTAACCTCAAGGTACCACTGTATAGTTTATTGTATCAGCAAGAACGCTTGAATTTAGGACATCATTTGTAATCCTGAGCATTGAGCTATCAATCACAAGCACAAGATCCATTTCCTCATTAGTCTACACCAAATTATTTCCCACCAGTATATATATATAGGTGATATTAAGAATGGTTTGAACCAATGTGTTTCAGAAAGTGAAGGAAATGAGGCTGCATGTTATATCATATAGAAATTGCTGTTTGTCAGATTAGAGAGAACTCAACATACTTAATAATCCATCTAAGTTATTAATCAAAGAATAAAATTCAGTGTATATATATCTCATCAGTTTATGACTGCTGCTGGTATCAAGCTGGTAAACAACTTGCAAATGTTGAATTGTATAGTTTCTGTAAGACAGGCAGGAAATGAGCTATACCAGAAAGTAACCTTTTCATGTCCACTGCTGATTATCTTTAAAACTTAAAACTTATGATAGATGGATTTATATATTCTACCACCTGAACTACTAGAAAAAATTCTTTTAATATTTTGTATTGCTTTTTTGCTCAGCATCACAGAAAAAAGACATTGCATACTTTATACAATAAGACTACCAACAAATACAAAGTGATAGGCGAGCCGATCATATTCTTTCTTCTATTGACTTTTACAGATAAGACTTTTTATGCTATACACCCATGACTTCGAGAAGCAACACACTGCATCAAACCATGTAAAACAATTGTAAAAAAACACACCACAATATATGAGACACAACAATAAAAGTTATGGAAAGCTATCTCATGTATATCATTCAACATACAATAACTATTATTTAACTAATTTAGTTAATGACACTTTGTCCATTATCATTAACCTCTTCCAAGTAGCAGGATATATAGTAGAAGCTCAAGAATTCTAAAAGCTAAAGTGTATCTAGACTGCTGGTGACTTGAACTGTATGGGTTATATCCAGACTTACTCTTTAATAGAGCAGACCTATTGAAATAAATAGAATTTAAGTTAGCCAACCCTGTTTACCTGTATGGTCTATTCCAACACTTTAAATAAAAATGCAGAAGTCTGGATACTATGGAATGCTTGAAACTCAGAGTCAGTCTCATATCAGAATGTCTCCATTTGCTAATCTCCTGCTGCCTATTGATAGCTTTGGTTTTGTATAGATCCAAATACAGCTCTGAGTGGTTGCCAGATATAAGCACTCTGATGTAGGATCATCATTTAGAAGTCTCAGTTCAGATTTACCTTTAGTGCCTTAGGATGTTGCCTACAACTGGTCAGTTTTAAAATTTTGTGAGTCTCACATAGAGGGAAATCTTGTTGTTAATTTGAATATTTGGATATCTGACACTTCAGCAGGCCTGTGCATAGGGGGCCTGAACAAGATTCCTGTCCTGGGCCTCAGACAAGCTCTGCACAGGCCTGCACTTAAGTATGAACATTTCTGAGTAAGTTACTTGAGCATAATGGTCAAGGCATTGATCCAGACCCAAATGGCCAGACTGCTGTTTCCAAACTGAAATGAAAACAGGAGGAAAATGGTTATTTGTAGAATAGAAAAAAAGACAGGGAACCCTACAGAGAATCAATGGAATACAGACAGTGAAATCTTTTCACTCATAGCTTTTCAACTCCTTATCTAACAGAGACTAGACTGTATAAAAATAATACATTACAAAACTGATTCAATTTTTTAAAAAGCTAAATTGAGTAATCTACCTCCTCCTCATATCTCTAGGAAACACAGCATTGGAGTGAGGTGATGGCAGCCATTCTTATTTTTCCTTAGAAATGCAATGTCTTGCCATGGTGGCCAATTAACATCATTCCCCAAGAAACAAACAAACAAAATAAACATCAGAAAGAGTAATTTGGGTTTGCAAAGAAAGCCAGAGCAGTGGAAAAACTGTTTGATCTAGAAAGCCACCTTAATGTGTTTTGTGAAGATTGAGATAGAAGGAAGCTGCCGTGGCTTTTCAGGGAAACATAATGAAAGTCACTCTTGAAGTTGCTGCTGCTTCGATTTCCTTTAACATTAGCAGAAACTTCTGCTGCTAAACTTCCATGCTTTCGTATGCTGCTCTCCAACTGCCAGACATTTATGGTTGTTAGTATATTCCCATTGCTCTGTCCCAGCTCCTGCCAACCTAGCAGTTCAAAAGCATGCCAGTGCAAGTAGATAAATAGGTATCGCTGCAGCAGGAAAGTAAATGGCGTTTCCTTGCGACCTGGCTTCAGTCACAGTGTTGCATCGCAACAGAAGTGGTTTAGTCATGCCGGCCACAAGACCTGGAAAGCTGTCTGTGGACAAATGCCGGCTCCCTCAGCCTGAAGCGAGATGAGCACTGCATCCCATAATTGCCTTTGACTGGACGTAACCGTCCAGGGGTCCTTTACCTTTTTATGCACAGGATTCATAATGCTACTAAAGCTGACCTTTTAAATAAAAAAATATCAAGGATGGCCATAAACCAGTTAGATTTGGATCGAAAGTTGTGGCTTTTTAATCGGGTTTTGAGCTACAGTGGTACCTCGAGTTAAGTACTGTTATGTACTGAGTTGAATAGGATCCAAAATGCAACAGTCTGATTGGTCCTAGAATAATAGGATTTAGAATGCAGCAGTCTGATTGGTCCTAGAACAATAGGTTCTAGAATGCAGCAGTCTGATTGGTCCACAGGAGCCACCCAATCCAGCTGCAGGTGGAAGTGAATCCACAACCTGATTGGCCTATGTGGGGCCCATTGTGTAAATAATGTATATAAAGCAGACATTCTGGGGGGAACCTCCATTCCTCCTTACCACTATGAGCTGAATAACGAGCATGAAATCCACTCTCGACTCTGAGTATATTTCAAGTACTTAATTCGTTCTGGAGGTCCGTTCTTAACCTGAAACTGTTCTTAACGTGAAGCACCACTTTAGCTAATGGGGCCTCCTGCTGTTGCTGTGCCGCTGCAGCACGATATCTCTTTCTCATCCTGAAGCAAAGTTCTTAACCCGAGGTACTATTTCTGAGTTAGTGGAGTCTGTAACTTGAAGCGTATGTAACCCGAGGTACCACTGTATTCACATTACTTGTCACTGCTTTTGCATAGCTTCACATGAAGGGCAATTTCTAGCCATGTGCTGGCTGGACAGTCAAGTGCCATGGTTAGACAACTTCAGCATGCTTCAGATGTGGCTGGAAACCATCTTCCACATAAAACTCTGTGTGCACTCTACCAGCCCATGCACATATCTGGCCAGGTGGGAACTTCAGTAGTAGGAACTAATATGCCACCATGTGTTTTCAAACTCTCATTGCTCTCTAACTTCCTAATATTAGATTAGTAGATTCAAAACTATTTTTTAAATCAGCTAAAAAGGCATTCCCAATGAATCGGGCAATAACTTTTAGATTTTAATGTAAGTTCTTATAAAAACTGCTTCTAGCAAACGCCATCCTCAAAACAACACATCCCTTTCACTTTCAAACAGGAGGAAATGCCACTGCTACATTTTCACTTGCTGCGACATTCTAGATCTTCAATATCTAAAAGCAAAGCATGTTTTCACCCTTCAAATTCATATGCTAGTCTATGCAGTTTTACTCAATTCGTTTACACATTGCATCTCATTTGTTCATCCATGAATGATAATGGTGACATAGCACCACAGAAAGTGGAGCACTATTTATCTTCTTCCACAACTCTCTGTACATTTAGGAATGTTTCATGTACTGACCCTTGTATAACATCATTCTGTGATACCCCTGGGTTATATCTGGGATGTGTTGGGAAGCATTAGTAGTAGTAGTAGTAATAATAATAATAATAATAATAATAATAATAATAATTTATTTATACCCCACCAATCTGGCTGGGTCCCCTCAGCCACTTTGGGTAGCTTCCAACAAAACACTAAAATACCATAACCTATTAAACATTAAAAGCTTCCCTAAACAGGGCTGCCTTTAGATGTCTTCTAAAAGTTTGGTAGTTATTTTTCTCTTTGACATCTGGTGGGAGGGCGTTCCACAGGGCGGGCGCCACTACCGAGAAGACCCTCTGCCTGGTTCCCTGTAACTTGGCTTATCGCAGCGAGTAAACCTCCAGAAGGCCCTTGGTGCTGGACCTCAAATGTCCGGGCAGAACGATGTAGGTGGAGACTCTCCTTCAGGTATACTGGACAAAGGCTGTTTAGGGCTTTAAAGGTCAGCACACTTTGAATTGTTCTCGGAAACGTACTGGGAGCCAGTGTAGGTCTTTCAACACCAGTGTTTTATGGTCTCGGCGGCCGCTCCCAGTCACCAGTCTAGCTGCTGTATTCTGGATTAATTGTAGTTTCCGGGTCACCTTCAAAGGTAGCCCCACATAGAGCTCATTGCAGTAGTCCAAGCGAGAGATAACCAGAGCATGCACCACTCTGGCAAGACAGTCCGCAGGCAGATTGTGGAGAAAATGAACAGCAATAGGTGTTTCTCCTTCTCTCATAAAACTAGAACTGGGGCGCATCCAATGAAGCTGAACATTGGAAGATTCAGGACAGACAAAAGAAAAAGTTTCACACAGTGCATACTTCAATTATGGAATTAGCTCTCACAAGATGTAGTGATGACCACCAACTCAGATGGTTTGGAAAGTGGACACTGGACAAATGCATAGAGGAGAAGGCTATCAATGCTTACTAGTTCTAATGATGGTTTACTACCACCCATGACAGAAGCTTTATGCCTCTGAATGCTAGTTTCTGGGAAGCCCAAGTGCAGAGAGCGATGTTGTGCTCATATCCTGCTTGTGGGATTCTCTGAGGTATCTGGTTTGCCATTGTGACAACATGATGCTGGACTTGATGGGTCTTTTGTCTGATCCAGGAGGGCTCTTTGTATGTTCTTCTGGTGGGCCATGAAGACCAAGGTCTTTGCAGAGGGGACAGTCTAATGTTGAAAAGAAGAAGAAAGATGGGACATTCAGGATAAAGAGTCAGTGTAAGATATTGGATGGAGCTTTCCCCTAGAAGTTTGCTGCCCACTTTCATCTGTTCAAGCCAGAGAGTTTTTCTGCTTTTTTTTTTTTTACCATGCACTAACAATGCCCACTATTTTGTTTAACATAATTTTTAGCTGTAATATAAAAAAATCTGAATAGAAAAGGCATTTCAGTTCTCAAATAATGTTCACGTATTATGACACTTGACTAGTTTTTGTTGTGTAATATAATTTATTCAATCAATTCCAAAATGTATTTTTGATTTATTCTCTAGAACTTGCTTTAATTTGGTTTCTGGGTAAAGTATGATAATAATGTTCATAATTATTCAGACAGCAATATACTGCCAATATCATTGGTTTCACAGTTATTTGTTTATTGTTCTGCAAATATCTTTGATTGAGATGCTTGCCAAATATGAGAGGACTCCATATCCTGATCTAGTAGGTTCATAAGAGGTAGATATGATGCTATCTCTAATTAGATATAAGTGTTCTCTCTGCTTGAAGTTTATGAATTTTTACTAACAGTTGCCCTGTGCAATCAAGCATCTATTCATACTATTGAATTTAACAAGAGTTAAATTTTTCATTAAGATATATTTATACATTTCATCTATTGGGAAACTGCATCATTTCACAGGCAGTGATGCATAATTATATTCAGTCCTCTTTTCTGTGATTTAGAACACAAATTGCATTTAAATCATATGCATTTCCCCTACTAAATATACATTTTTCTATGCTTTGTATATATGTCCTCCATCAAATATGCATTTTGATTTATTTTTTTAAATGACAGTGAGTTGCAACATCCAAAGTGCATAACCCAATTGATAACTGAGTTCTGATCTATGTATAACTCCAGGAATGGCAGATTAGGTTGGTTTGTCTTAAAATGCTGGCAAATTTCTCCTCCAGCTCTGTTCATATATACTGAAGTGGAGAGAATATTGTTCCATCCCTCTCTGCACTTGGTGGGTACTTAAGTGGGTGTGCTTTTTCCAGCATGTCAGAGATCAGCAACATTTGCCTAATGTGAAAGAGGCCATTCCTTCATTCATGCATTCATTTAGTAGAGGGAAGGATGATCATTCAGTGTGTCAAGGACATGTGCCGCATGAAAAAGCTTCCAGGATCTGTCCCTGCCCAGGCATCTTTATCTGTTTTGTGCTCTGCGATTTAAAGATTAGCCATGCAATAAGTTGGTTGACAGAAAGATCGATTGATTACTGAACCGATGCTTCCGTGCTGTCCCAACCTGCAAAGGAAGCAGAGTGAAGTTAATAGACCAATGAGAAGTGTGGGTGCATGGAGGCAAAGTTGTAAGCAAGCACAGTATGTGATGGTTATGTATTCCTGCAGATGATTTGTTTATTAAACATTCTCCCAGATTTGCTTGCACAAAGCTTGCATGGTAGTTAGACAGTGTCCATTCTTTACTGAGGATCCAATCTGAATGGTTTATGAGGTGGTTATATGGCAATGAACATTGATCCTGATTTGCTTGCAGGGGCTGTTATGCTAGGGTGATGAGAGTGCTGTAGTCCACTTCAGTTGTACAAACCTAATTCTGGTGTGTATTTGAATCCCTTCTGCAAAATAGTGACAGTCTGGAGAAACCATTCAGAACATTTTAATTTTTTTACTGCTTATACATTAACTATTTACACTACATACAATCTCAAACACACAATCGCAATCTCTACCTCCCTCCTTCTCACACAGAGACCTCTCCTCTCACACTTCCACCTACCTACAGCTTCAGCAGGGGAAATCTTTAAACTGCGGCAGTCAGTAATTTTAAATGGATTTTTTTCTTCTTAAAATGGCAAATTCCCACCACTTAGATTTCATGTGCCAAATTTCACACAGATAGGATGAAGCATCCTGGTTTTCATAGCATATTGTTTCAGGTCCCACTTGTGTTTAATGCTCTTGCTTCTAAGGTCAACTGATTCATTTTTCTCTTTGTTGTGGTTGTGATGATACAAGAGATGGTACAAGATGGTACAATACTTCGCTTAAGGGTGGATATGGCTTTTTTGAGCTACCCTATTGCTATAGTCAGAGCACACCCAGTTCAAACTGTTGATTTGTCACCTAGAAATGAACTTCCTGGAATCTAAGAAGAACATGTGAACTATTTACTAGGCAAAGTGTTCCCAAGCTAATCTTTGCCAATATACCTTGTACTGTTGTGTTCAGATTTGACTTTGACAACCTTATGCAACACCTGCTGGTACAGGTGCCCTATTTACATTTCGTGACTTCCTGTTTGCTTTGCTCAAGTGAATTGGCCCTTGCTCTGCAATCATTTGTCTATTTATCTGTGTTCCATATGATAAGAATGTTTTCAGATAGCAAAGAGCCCTGGAACATTCCCATTCCTTTTGAGGTCATGGGAAACTTTCGAGTTATCGTAACAAAATGGAGGTGTCACCATCTGGCAGAGATCTTTCTCACCTCTCCAACTGAATAATATCAAAAGGCCAGAAAGCAATCTTTTCCTAAGTGAGTTTTTTTTAACATCAGGCACTCTGGATGCCAGGCCTTATGGTTTCAAACCTTGCAGCATGGCTATCCAATAAAACCACGTTGCATTTATGGCAGGTTAAATAAACTCGACTGATTTGTGATTTGACCCTTTTAAGGTTTCCTACACACACACTCCCTGCTGTGGGCTTGTGTGACAATTTTTTCTATCTGTATGACCTCACATAAAATTGTTAATTTATTTATATTCTGGTGTGTGTGTGTGTGTGTGTGTGTGTGTGAACACATTTCAATAAAACATAGTATTAACAATAATGTAAGGCAGCTGCTAAAAACCTTTTATGATATCCATCACACAAGTGGATATCCACTCTTGTGACAGCTTCTCCTCCCTCTGTAGTCCCCTGCTATTGGGGGGTGGGGGGCAGCATTCCTCAGTAGGATGTCACCAATAACATTAACAATAAAAACCTATAGGATTAAACTTAGAATGAAACAGCATATAAAAAAATAACAGCAGATGCATTCCACAAATTAAAATGCCTGGGAAAACAGAAATGCCATAACTAAAATCCCATTAATTTCTGTGTGTATGGCCAGATATGGATCCCACCCAAAGTTCTGATCTTCACCTAGTGGAGCAGATCTATTCATACCAGAATTCCTCAAACATCCCTAAATGAAGTTATCCTCATTTCAAATATACATCTATCATAAAGACACAGTTTACTGTAAAGGACTTTAAAAACTACCCTCTTAAAAGTTAATTTGTTCACATTCCTGAGTTCCATAATTATTGGAATAAGAGATATTCAAGTGGTTATAATCTGAGTAAATTTTCAGCCCCTGCCCTCTCTGGATCTGAACTGGGAATGCCGCTTTACAATTTTGCAGCATAAATAATTAAAAGAGATACATTGGCAAATTAATTGGTTTCATTGAAATTTGCCCTGCATAATTTATTCCATTACATTAGATGACTTAGTTGGCAATTTGTTCAACATTTAGAAGTAGCTAGCCTAGCAGTATTAGCATACAACACGAGCTGCTTCAATAACTAAATTAACTGAAAAAGTAATATATGCTTAGCTTCCCAAAATGAAAAAAATAATTAATTTCAAGTTGCAAAATTGAGAACTATTAAGAAGCAGTGAAGTTTAGCAACTCATAATTCACGATTTTGCAACTTGAAATTAATTACTGGGGGAGGGAGAAATAAAAACATTAGGTGAATACGAAGCATACATTAAGAAAATATGAATCAAACAAACAATTCAGACTGGGTCAAAGTTCTCAAAGGATACAGATATGAACATCTATCATAGGCAGTGAATATATATAATGAAACTTTACAACATTTTAGGAAAAACTCAAATAACTTCAAATATTCATATAAACTACTGTTATGTGCCACCCCAATTTCTGCTGCGTGGGGTGAGATTCCAGGGATCTTGGCACTTTACCAAGTGTGTTGTGTGAAAAAATGGAGCACAGCAGAGACTGTAGTGTCATTACGATATATGGTTTTATTTACACATACCGGTACATACACCTTAGCCTTAATGGAGGGAGTGGAAGACATCACACCTCAATAGTGTCTCTTGTTGTTTCTCCCATAGCTTCAGCAAGCTATGCTATACATGGATCAGAACTCAGTTATCAACTAGTCAGGCATGTCCAACTCTCAAGAGACTACGATCTACTCCCAGCATAAAAAATGGCAGTGATCTACCCATTGTGATTGGAGGGAGGAGGAGTGTGTTGGGGGTGTGTGCATTGCCCAGAGCTTTTTTTTAGGAGGGAAGTTCCCAGAGTTGTTGAGGTTTTTTTTTGGGGGGGTGGAGGATTGCACAGAGTTTTTAAGCTTATTTCCTGTAACTTTTTGTACATGATAAGGGTCTCGCGATCTACCAGGATCAGCCTGGAATCTATTGGTAGATCACGATCTACTGGTTGGACATCCCTGAACTAGATTATATATTTCTTTGAATGTTGCAACCCACTGTCATTTCTAAATCCAATAATTTAGGGGGCCCTACCTTCCCCCATGACAAACTCATTACAATACTATTTCCAGCTCTGCTTGACCTCTAGTTTTCCATCTTCGACACTCACACATCAAACTGAAGGATATCAATGATGCTTTGAATGACAGCATTTATTAATCATTTCTCATTTGTGCTATGCTTCTTGCCATAATTTTAAAACTACAGGGACCACAATTAGCATATAAGGGCCTGCTCCCAAACAAAATTCACTTGACCTGCATCCCTTCTCTTTGAACAATAGCTAGCATTCCATAACACTGTGCTCTGGTAACAGTCTGTGTGAAAGAATTACTACCTCTGTTCTGTGATGAAAATCAATTCTGCATATAGTGGGATAATATTATGCATTGTATTATCCAGTGGACTAAACTTAACAAAAACTCAAAATAAGTGAAACCAATTGAGATTAAGAGCACTCTTATTTAGCTTTTTATAATATTCCACTGGTACTCTCTTTAATGTACTATTAGCTTCAGTTTTGGATTCACTCTCTTTATTTTCTAGGAAATAATGAATGCTTATTGCATAGCTACTTAGTGGCATTACATTTTCTCTCTCTACTGGGGAAGAAACAGTCACCCGGTTTAGAATTGTTCTTTGAATCAAACTTTCTAAAGTAAAGAAACCTTGTTTTTCAAAAAATTTAATTCCCTCCCTCCCAAGACTGGATGGACCAGAGTGACATGGATAAAAAGCTCCCACGTGGCTGAGATCTATGTTTAAAAGAAAGGCATGGGATGGCCAGTATCAGCCCAATAAACTATAGTGCCACGATGAACGTTACCTCCTTTGTATTCCTTTCTTATCAGTCTCAGTAGCAGCAGCCCCATCATGATCCAGGTGATGGAATCAATTCAAAAGACATTCCCTGCACCCAGAAATTTAGCATGCTAGGAAGAAAGTTAGGCTACAGTTCTCCTCCCTAGCATCTAGTTTTCTAAGTGAAGGGAAATTGATGAATGGAAGAACTTTCTATCACATGATCCATGTCTCTACAGACATGGGTTTGCTACCTGTGTGAGAATAGGTCCAAAGGTTTAAAGGTACATGTTCCATGCTTGCTTCTTATCACTCCACTGCGGTTGCCAGTTTTTAGTAGCCACAGCACCTTTTCTGCTCAAGCTATTGGGTGAAAATCTTTATCTCCATGCAATGTAAAGTTTCACCTATGGATTTTTGCAGATAAAGCTGCTGTTAAAGGACAATCCAGTATATTCCTTCTGGTCATTGGGTAGCCTGCATCTAGATATATTCCCCACTCCCCAAAAAGTGTCCCTTTTAATCAATCAATTAATTATGGCTATTTTTGAAGGGACCCACATTTGGAGAACACCAAAAGGGCTGTTCATAAGAATGCCCTCAGGAGTTCAAATGAATGCATGAAGGGAAATAGCCTCTCATTCATACCAGCTCTCAGCATGTAGTCTCCAGGGAATGACAAGTGGGCATGTATGCAATGACCTTGGAATCTAGTACCGAGCAGGACAGCAAGGTGGAGGGTACAACATTGCCTCAGACCATGTTTCTGACTCTGAGCATGATGCTGATTATCAGGGGACCACTGACCCCACAACTGCCTGGCAGAAACCAAAGAACCAGATCCCACAGCCCCACGCCCTGCAGAATTGGAGGCAGCACCCTTACTGGAACCATCCATCATCTGGACCCATGGAACTAAATGCCTCCTACACCACCTCACCAGTCCAAAGGCACAGAGAGTGCACCAGCCAGGAGACCAGGGTAAACTGGAGAAGTGTCCTCAGACCAAAGGGCTGATTCTTTAAGACATTCTAGTCCTCTAAAATAAAGCAGACTGAAAACACCTCATTTAATGCCCAAGCTTTGCTTATTAGGAGCTGTCCTTGGTGCTGCAGCAATCAATTTGTCCTATCCATGGGGTCCTCTGTAGGACCAAAATAGGACAGTGTTGATTACAAGGGTGAGACTACCAGGTACCATACTGTTTCCATCTCACAACTTCAAATGGGTTGTTATGTTTGCTTTGTTGTTATATATACAGAATTGCTTCTTAATCGTTTGTATACTTTTTATTGTTTTATGGCTGTAACTGTTTTATTTGTTTCTTAATTGTATAATTTTACTGTTGTAACCCACCCTGGGATATTAAGGCAAAGGGCGGGTAAGTAATCTAACAAATAAATAAATTCCTTAAGGGGGTTGTCTGACCAGCCCTGTAGTGTAGTGAAATTGGATAGCACCAAAATATAAGGCTCTAAACTCACCAAGATGCTTTACAACTCACACAGTGAAGAACCCAGCATGAGAATTAAATTAGAGCCTCGACCTGAAGGGAAAACTCAATCATTTTCAATTTGCAGCTGTTAGTATTATCTTCTCTATAAATCCCAAAGCCTTCAAATAATAACCAAAGAACAGACTCATTCAGTATACACAATTTGCATGCAGAACTCTAGTTGATCAGTCTCTCCCCAGAAATATTCCCTTGCTCTTTGTTGCAGTCAGTTCTACTCACACTCCAGTAAAATCAATATGTCCTTTGGATTCACCTTATTTCATTATGTTCTAGGGCTGCTCAAAACTGTAAAACAATTTGTGTGTGTGTGTAAGGAACTGACGTGTGCGTATCATCACCAGAACCTTTATTGTCTTGTTTGAACATTGTTTTCAGTCTTTTGAGACTAAAGTTTGGGCTAGAGCTGGGTTATATATTCAGAGAAAGGATTTGGTAGGAAAGACATACTTCTGTCCTTTAAATCAGTATGAGGGGTGAGAGTGGCAGGAGCTGTGTCACCATCCTCAGATGTTAGCAGGGGAGAGGGAACAGACCAGAAGTTAGGTGACAGAGGAAGAACACTGAAAACATGGATGTGCTTGAACCACAGGACACACACCAAGACAATGAGGCAGAAGCAAGATATGCAGAGGAAGGAAGCAAGCAAAAGCAGAATGAATAATATGGCATGATTCAGGGTGAAAGATAAGAGAAAGTGGCTGAATCAGAAAAGTATGAAAGCAAGAGGAGAGGAGAGAGAAAGTGTGTATGAGAAAAAAGTGTGGCTGGAATGTCGGAAGGACTGTGGGTGTGATAGTGAAGGGGAGACTGATGTGGCAATAACTGTGGAGCATGCAGAGAGGCAAATAACAGTGGAGGAAGGAACTACAGGAAGCATCAGGAATACCAAGGGTGAGTTATACCAGGAGGGAAACTCCAAGGGTCCAAATAATAGGATGACACAAGGGATGACAAAAGAGGGTGTCATGTGATGAGACTCCTGAGTATACAGGCGGATACAGTTCTGCAGTTGATTGCCAGACCATCCCATGCAGCAATGACCAGGGCTACATGTTGGACAAGTCAGTGTGCAGTGAATGGTTCAGGGTTTCAGGCAGGAGGTGATTCCCAGCTCTACCTGGAGATGTGAGGAATTGAACCTGGAACCATCTGCATGCTAAGCAGATGCTCCGTGATGGAGCTATGGTCCTTCCACTTCCTAAAGTTCAAAGAAAAGGGAAGTCAATAGGAACTGCACAAATGATCCCCCTACATTTAATTCACTCAGTGAGTCTACATGGACAGAAAGTTCTTAGTGACCTACTTGAAAAATACTAAAGCCTTTTCCCCCGCCCCTGAGAAATGCTCAATTTGAAGCAGGAACTTAACTAGTGTGACAGTATTGATCTTCCATAGTCTAGCATCTAGTAAAAGAGGCAGTTTTGCTCTGTTTCTTAAGGAACTATCTCCCTCTTACTGTTGTACTACATTACTCACACAATGGACTCATCAGTGAAAGAATCACATTTTTTAAAAAGCAAAATATATTGTGGCTTGGGCAAAAATGCCATAGATATAAATATTTCTTTGAATAGGATTCCTATATAACAATTGAGCAAAAGTGCACATTTGTTGCCTGATAAACATGTTGCCCGTAAAGATCGTATTTGAATCAACTGAGAACTGATAATCTAAATATGCTCAGAAAAAAAAGAATTAGAAACAAAATATCATACTTCCCCCCCTGGTTCATACTAACAGCACAAAAGAGAGAGGTGAAAAATCAATAAAATTTTCATAAGCCAAACTATTTCCAGGCAGAATGCATCACAGGCTGCAAAATGCCTTCAAAATGAGTTTTAAGTAATGAGCCAATAAAATACAGATTGAAATTCATATGCTCCCTGAGGATGTATAAATGACAGTTTTGCTCAAGAATGCCCAAATGTCTTGTGTTGGTTACAAACAAGAAGAACACAGGGTAATAGTATGCTGAAAAAATAAGTGTCAAATCAACAATATTCCTTTTTCTTGCAGTTAACACAGACCAAACTAGTTTTAAAAGCCTGTTCCCACACCTCTTCCATCTTTTACGACACAGAACACAACAACAACAATAACAACAACAACAACTGCATTAAGTTTATGCAGGCTGGCTGTATGCACACAGAAATTGCCAGCTCACAAAGCAGAGAAGAGCATTGAGCCACATAGATTCTGAACTGTGAGTAAAGGAATAGTCTTCAGTGAGGTATCCCTCTTCCCAGTTCATACCAGCTTTTGCCTTTGTTGTCACCATATTTTGTCTAAAATGAAGCATAAACCAATATATAGGTTTTTCCGTTGGGAAAACAGTCTTGGTAAGACTTAACATTGACACTATTTGACCATAGTAACTTCATATGTCAGCTTTGGTTTAACATTGACTGCTATTTCATTTCTCCTTTAAGGAGATTTTAATATACTTTTAATGTATTTTTTGACCACCTTGAGCCGTTTAAATGAAAGGCAGCACAGAAACAGTGGCGCCTGCCCTGTGGAATGCCCTCCTACCAGATGTCAAAGAAATAAACAACTATCTGACCTTTAGAATATATCTGAAGGCATTCCTGTTTAGGGAAGCTTTTAATATTTGATGAATTATTGTATTTTAATATTTTGCTGGAAGCTGCCCAGAGTGGCTGGGGAAACCCAGCCAGATTGGATGGGAAATAAATAAATAAATAAATAAATAGTGCTAGTAGTAGTAGTAGTAGTAGTAGTAGTAGTAACAAAACTTGTTTGGGAATGTTCCACATCCCTATTCTGCACAAGTCTCTGTGGTTGTGTGAACAAATTCTGGTTGTAAAAACACTAAATATGATGAAAGAACATTAATATATAGAAGAGCTGTAGTTGAATGGACAAAGTCACACAGTGGAGTAAATTGTTTGCTGTGAACCTGGGGGAAACTCTTTCATTCCTCTCCTAGGATGAGTGGGAGCAACACACCACAATCCCTGGCTTACCATTAAGTCCCAATGTCAGGTTTGTTTCATTCAGACAAACCGTGATTGGTAAGCCAATGGCTTTACATGGTTTGGAGTGAAATAAAACATCAGCCCTGGGCTGAACGTAGAGATAGGCTAGGGATTGGAGTTATTGTTCCAACTCACACTAGGGGATGAACCAAGTAAGAACCATCTGCACATTCAGAAACCATTAACTATGGTTTACCATGATGTGCAAATGCAACCCATGCCTGAATATGCAAACAGACCAAAAGGGGCTGATGGTGTGATCTGTTCTCTACTGTGCACAGATATGCATAATGAGAGATACATCTGAATTTGCGCTCTCTCTCTCTCTATCTCTCTCTCTGTGTGTGTGTGTTTGTGTGTGTGTATTTAAAGGAAAGGAATTGCTTCCATTTTATGTGAGGATATATTCAAGACTTCTATTCACAACTCATTTAGCATCAAATATTTCAGAGCTGCAATTTCGTTTACCCTCCAGTTATAAAGAAATTAAATTGCGCATCTAGCTGGCTGGCTATCTTTTAACACACTTTTAAAAAAAGAAAAAGTTACATTCTGTTTAAAGTGAGCCGAAGTATTGGCCAGACAGGATTTTAATAATAAGGTCAGCAGACAGGTTAATACAGTAAAACCAACCTTAATGATACTCTCATCTTTCTGATTTAAAATACACATGTCATAGAGCAGCAGGGGTCAAGAGCCAGCCTGAGGCATCTAGACCACACAAATGCACAATACCAATAAATGAGGATATGTGCAGTCACTGAGAAGAAAATAATAGCACCTGCCTGGTTGGCGAGTAACAATATAGTAGTAGTAGTAGTAGTAGTAGTAGTAGTAACTAGCTTTGTACAATAAAAACATATAGGAGTGAGTTACTGCTTGTCTGAAGAGCTTTCCCGAATTATATCTTTTCATCTTTAGTTATGTGACCAAAATTCAACGTTTTGTAGACTGTGGGTGTGGAGTTGGAATTCCACTCCTCTATCCCCATGTTTTCAGGTCAAAGGTGATATTTTTTCTGATTCAAGCACTGTTTCTTCACAGTGAGTGGCTGCTGCCACCCTCCCATTGCAATCCAAAATGATACTTATTATTTAAAATATTAAAAGATTATTATTTATTGCATAGTTTAACTGTAGCATAATGGCTTATCCACACCAGAGTCTACTGCGTAGCTGTCAAGTGATCCTTCCAAGCCTACAATTCTATGATTATTACAATGGAGGTTATGAAGGCTGGATGCTTAATTATGTAAACATTGATTACAACAAAGTGAGTGGCATCTCATACACTGGAAACCCAGTATATTTATAATTAATGTCTGTTCCAGGTTTGCTTTCCTGACATCATATATTCTCTCAAACAATAAAAATATAATGAATTATTGTTCTAATAAATACGATCTCCTGAAGACTACTAAAAACCTGTTGACATTTCCTTTCTTTGTAACCAACACTAATAATTGGAATGATAAAGCACTTAATGGCAAGGCTTCCATACAACATGAACATTGTAGAATGAAACAGAGTGCAAGCCAAAAGCTGGAAACAAACAAATGATGAAGCCCACCATGCTTGAAGACTGAGCTTGAAATAGTACCTAGAACATCAGGGCTGCCCATTCCCACATGAGGCAAGGTGAGCTGAATGCCTTGGGCACCAGGATCCACAGGGGCATCAGATCCAGATTCCAAGGAATGCATCACCTGCTGCTGCTGCTGCTGCTGGTGCTGCCATGGTAGCAGTGACAGTTGTGTCACACTCCTTGAAGACCAGATCTGCCATCTCTACAGCAGCATCTTGGTGAATAGGAGGCGCTGCTGGTCTCTTCCCACTTCTAGGGGGAAATGGCAGGGACTTCCTTCCAGGGTCTCCTGGGCTGTGCATCTGCTTGGCATGTTTTCAGAGTAGGCCCCTCCCCTCCTGCCATGGCCTTTGATTCCCACTTCAACCGTCATATAAGGTTGATTTGATTTGGCTCCTTGCTCCTGATGTAGACCTTTATTCACTGCCCCCCTTGTTCCTAATGTACATCTTCACTCATCCCTTCTTCCCTGGAAGGCACCATTTTGTGGTTTGGCTCAAGTGCTGAAACATGTTGGGCCAGCCCTGAGGAACGTTGTACAGATACAGAGATGGTTGCTCCCATATGGGGTACATGAGAGCAGCCATCTTTTTTCTCTGTCGAATTCCCCCAGGATGGGACTGCACATTAGCACATATAGGGGTGCATTTTAGAACAGTTTTTTTTTGTTTCTGTGCAGACATTAAAGAGCTGCTTTAAGCTGCAGTCAAATGTTTTTGAAATTGGGAAAAGCAGCCTTCAGACCACCTCATAAGTATAGCAGGGACCCGTCCATGTTGATTGTTGGCTTAACCGATAGATCTGATCACACATGGATCTGAGGGAGGTGAAATGGGTAGGTTTGCTCCAAAACATGAAGTGAACCAGATTCCTCACCATCCCTAACTATGACTATTATATTTATTATTTATTTGAATAACTGTGTATTGTCCAAAATTGATCTAATGATGGTTCCCTGTGAGTGGTTTTAGGAAGAGATTAGGGATATCATGTTCTATTTCATTGGAATAGTTCTCCAGTCCTCAGATTATAGTTTGTAGCGGCAGGGAGGTTACAATACTGCATGAAGATTTTCACATATTCACCTGCAGGATGGGTTTGGAGGGTCACATGGTGGAATAAATTTGAAAAGGGAGTGGCAAGTTCAAAAGGTTAGTCTTAAGAGTGTCACTAGGAAAAATAATTCACAGGGGGTGAAACTCACACCCCCAATAAATCACAATAGAATTAAAAACTTCCATGTACATTCCCAATGTGTTCGCAGCACTTTCTTGGACCAATAAGGAGGCTGGCTGTGTAGCAGACAGCCTGGAGTTGAAATATCTTACTAAATTAGTTCCCTGAAATCTGTATTTATCCAGAGTCTTTTCCACTCTATCAGGCACTTCAAAATCTACAAAAGTAATAGGAGGCAAGTCTTGGATCTCTTTATTATATCCCAATAAGTTTAAAAAAATCAAAACCTTTATTTTAAAAATAATGTTGCATTTAATGGAAACATCAGCTCTCTGCCTTATCATTTCAACAGTGTCAGTAATGGATGCTGGTGAATGCTGAAGGATTTGAAACGCTCAAAATTATGACACTTCTGATATTTTGAAACTTGTGTTATTTCTCTAAAGGTCATCAAAAGGTTGCAAGATGTTGGAATCTTTAAAGTCTTTAAAAAAACAAACCACTTTCTCTAATCAGCTCTGCTGGTTATATTATCTCATTTTGTCAATATACTTATCTCTGGATGCACTATTTAAGATGGAAATTCAGTGGTAAACTCTAAGAAAATGAAATCTTGTAGATGGACCTTAAAGGCAGTGGGTTGGAGGGAAGGAAGGGTATTCACCAGTGTGCTGGAGATGTCTTGACTGCATCTTAAGCTTCTTTTGTTATCTCTGTGGTGAGTACAGGATTGTACCTGGAGTGTCCACAAAAATTTAAATTGGTATGCTATTCTGACACACACAAACCACTCAAACACTGTAAGTTACTTCTAACTGTTGCTCAAAGGAAATGGAGAAACCAAAGGCCACACTTAAATTATTGTAAGAGATGTTAAGAGTGGTATGAATGGAAGACACATTCTTACTTCCTAGAATTCTTTGTTCTGATAAGCCGATGTGTTATATCACCCTTTTCTTAAATAATTGTGTCCAGATTCTCCATATCTGCTCAACGAGACATGTTCTCCATACAGAGTACTTGCAAAAGGAAAATTAGGCTACTTACCTTGTATTTGTAGAACATGCCCAAAGAATCACATCTGCTATTAATCAAAAGGTACTTTGGTCCCCTAGAGAAATGCAAATGTCTAGTCTTAAATTGCCTCTTTACTGTAGGTAGCAATTCTGTACCCACTTACATAGGACAAAGTCCCATTGCACACAGGGGAGCTTACCTCTGAGTAGACATGTATAGGATTGTACATGTTTGTGACAAACTTGCCCTATCACAGTGTTTTTAATGATTTATCCTGACCACAATAATCCATTATTTCATACTTTTGAGAACACAAGCATCCTTCTATTAACCAGATAGAATCTCTTAATGAGCTTAATATAACTTTATCAGAAGCAACTCAAAACATTAAAATATATAAATTAGAGATATCACTGAAGTTCAACTCCAAACCTGAGTTCTGTCTCTGGTCACTTCCAGACTGTTTTTTTTTTTAAAGGAGGGATTCAAGTGCATTCTAGAAATTTAGGTTTATGCAATTAAAGTGGATTGAAATGTTCTGTTGCCATAGTATGAGCAACCCAATTTTTTTCTAGTTGGGAAAGTGATGGGGAAAGTGCACTGAAAAGTGTAGAATAAATGAATGGTTAATAGGAAGAGGCATAAGCACTGCCCAAGCAAATCAGTGCACTTGCTCATGTTGTATTATCACTCTGCAAAAAGTCGGAACAAATGCATAATAAATACCAGACATAGTCTGACCTCTGTATAAGCTTTGTGCAAGCAGATCAGGATGAATGCTCAAGAAAGAGGCTATACGATGCTTGTAACAGTTCTTTTGTATTATATATTGCAAAAGGAAATAAAATCATTTTTTAAAGGAAAAGGAAACAGGCCATCTGGAGAAGCCCTCACTCACATTTTACAATGATAAGAAGCTGGGAAGGGCAGCTGTTTATCTTACAAGCTCAACAGCTTCAAATGTAGGAAGTATTGTACCCAGTAGGTAGCTATGGTATTATATAAACTTAATTACTAAATTTTTATGAACAAATTATATAGGCACATAAAATTGACAAGTGGCTAATTTCGGAAGCCCATCTTGAAGAAAACAGTTGCGTAACGTTTTATCAACAAGCAGCCTAACTGCACCAGCCTAGTGTTTAAAGATCTTTTCAGTACACATGGGAATGTCAATTAACGCTTTTAAAATTTGAATTGGATGTACAAGGGTAAATCACCTGCAGGCAATTTTACATGACTAACAGCTGCAGAGAGCACCATAGTTCTTCATGGCATGGAAAGCCTCATATCTTCATAAGGCTTAACAGTCCTCTGGAGTATTAATTAAGGCATTGTCCCAAAGCAGGCAAACAGTGCAGAACGTCTTTTGGAAAAAGAATTCATCGCTTTTGCAAAATTGGCTAGATGGTCACAACTCATCTACCAAAATGTAAAAGACTGAAAGAGTCTGTGCCTTGGAAAGTCAAACTTTGCTCAGGAAACATCAAAGATGTACACTGCACTTGTTCTCTGACACATTTTAACTAAAAGTACTCTGAAGGTTGAAAAGGATGACACAGGGTTTCTAAAATGATGTCTGGCAAAAGTGTTCTGGGAAGTAACTTGGCTGTGTCACTCACATCTAACAGCAATTCCCATTAATCTACAGGCACTGGGTCACATATCTATTTGCTATATAATCCCCTATAATTTCCCACAGAACACAATTCTTGAACCGAGGTGGTAAAGAATGGTCCCAATTGTAAACAATATTGTCAAGTTGCCACTTTCAGGATGAAACAGGTAATATATAGTTGTTAATCTAGAGTATTATTGTGAAAACATGTTTTCTGAAACCAGGATAATCCTGACTTGTTCTGACTCATTCAGTTTTCGCAAATATTAGCTACATGGCATCTCAAGACTGCTTGAGTGAGCAAATGTCCTGGGAATTATTGTGTACAGAGTATTCATAGATTTATTTCACGCTGCATTCCCCTCCCCACCCCCACCCCTAGGTATGAGGAGACAGAATGCTTCAAAGTTACAACGATGAGGGAAATCCACCTTTGTATCTTGACTGACTCACAATGTACTTTTAGGTTGTATACCACATTGCAATATTTTATATGAAAGTGTACTGGTGAATTTAAAATGTGAAAATGCTTAAATAAAACCAATAAATAAAAAATAAAAGACCCTGGATGAAGAACATAGACATTGTGTAAAGTAGTCATTGATAGCCTTGATCTTCATGAATTTGTCTAATCCTTCCCTGGCAGGTTTTGAATAAACATACACAAACTTATTGAGTGATAACATAGAAGATAGATAAGGATGTATAGAGTTTTATAATATGCAGAAGTTATTGTTTAAAACTTTAATAAAAATTATTATAAAAAATATATATAATATGCAGAAGTTAACTAGAAGGGAAATCAGAGAGAGGAGCTGAGGGAAGTCATAGGAGGGAGGGAGGGTTTGTTGGGGAGGGGGAGGGGGAAATGGGGGGGACAAGGAAGATGATTTGTTTGGATAATTTGTTATGTTGAAATTGTTAATAATTCCCCCCCCAAAAAAATAAATAAATTGTCTAATCCTGTTTTAAAGCCATCCAGGTTGTTGGCCACCACTACATCTTGTTTGACTGACTTCCTGGATGTTCCTGGACACAGAGCAACTGCCGTAGAAAACAGCAATTCCACACTGGAAACTGCAATTCCCTTCTCCTCTCCACAATGCCTCAGCAGGATGTAACGTCTTGACAGTTCTGGGTAAGTAAAATGGAAACTGTCAGGAACAGCCATATGAGTTCAGCCGGCGCCAGGGAGAGGCTAGCCACCCACCCAAACTACAGAAATGGGTGTCAGTGGGAGTCTCCATCACATCCATTCATTCTCTGGGCATTTGTTTTGTAATGAAGGAAGATGGACCCCGTTCAGTTTAATTTTTCAACTTCAATGGATTTTGTATGGGGACTGATTTATAAATCCGGGGGCTGTCCCCAGGAAATGGGGATGTCTGGTAACCTTACTCTGAAATAATTGCACACTCCTTCTGTGCATTGTATAGCAACTTACACATATGCATGGGAATGACTGAATCAACACACTGCATTGTTCCGGTGTCTATTCACAGGAAACACATGAGCAGGTAGGCCACTCTGCAACCATTTCAAGCGTTGCTTGGAGACTGGACATGTGCATGTGGAGCCTGTTACTGTGACTGCACTATCTCCCTTTACACAGTGAAAATCTAGATAGGGGTTCTCTTCTGCCCCACAGCATATGACATCTGACAACCAATGGCTGAAGTTCTAGAAATAGCAGCCTCAAAGTAATGTTGTCTTCATGCAGTACCTACTCGAAGAAAACACAGAAAACTTCAAATGAATAAAGAGAAAGAAGAATTGGTGTGCAGGTGTGTGGTAATATTTCCAGAATCATTAACAGCAGGAGAGTATGAGAAAGAGATCTCTTTCCAAAAATGGCATGTAATTGTACCGCAGCTCAAGCTGTCTGACCTAGTTCAAAATGATCTTTATCACTATTGGTTTCCTGTATCCTCTCTAAAAAGCAATTAAATATTACATATCTTTCTGGTTGTCCCTACTGAACTGAAGCAGAAATGGGGGGGGGGGACCTCAGTGATTGTTATTACAGAAGAAAGTGTTATATATTTTTCAGATTGTGTACTGAAAACCGTATTAGTGATTTGGTGACTGCTGCAGCATGCCCACAGATTGCTTACTAGAAGAAGGCCCTGGCCAGAGAAGGAGCGGGATTGGCAGGCTCTGTGGTTTGTTCTAGACCCCAATATATACACGTTGGTGCAATGGGACTTGTGCAGTGTTGCAGGTTGCTTGGCATTACAACAGAAACCAGTTTTGCTGACAGGGCAGAGGTCCAATACTCCTCTCAGTAGAATGAGCAGGAGACCCTCCAAATTCAGTAGGAGGGCTAGGAATGCAGGAGGGCTAGTGTAGTATTGCACATAAGGTGTACCCCAGAGTCAAAGAATGAAGCTACACATCTGCAAATAAAACATTTTAAATGTGTTGTAATGTGCAATATACAAATGTCACACTAGATGGCGACACTGAGCTATGCCAAATTCAATGTATTTTTCAAAGCATTTTTAAAAAGCATTTTCACAGCGTTTTTATATGTATGTAGATTCTACCTAACACTACCCTACTGCTGTAGTGAAAAGGAACCAAGGGTTACAGAGACAGGGAAATCTCTGCACGAACTGCTTATATTGTGTAACCAGGGCAACAGGATAAGCATGGGAGAGTATCACCTACTCTTTGCTGTTTTTCTGTATGTTAGCGACTTTATGTCAACTGCAGATTTCATCTACACATACTTATTTCCTTGCCAGTGCTTCTTTCTCATTGTTTACTCCTAGGTAAGTGGATATCAGATTGTGGGCATCAAAGGACCTTACCAAGACAGCTTTTCTGTTGATGCTCAAGTTGCACTGCAGATTCAAGTCTCCATGATCAACCCTCAGGAATGCACAAACATCTGTTATATAAGAACATGGAAATAAAATATTTGTACCCTACTGAATCTATTCACTTCTATTTGATATACCTCGTATGCCACTGAAAAGCTGGTTTGTTTTATGGGTAGGAGAACAAAGCAGCACATAATTATATGGTAGGCGTACAATAACATGATCTTACAATAACGTGCAGCTATATGCGAGAATCTGATTTTATGAAATAAGTGAAATTACATCCATCACCTTTATCCAATTATACTATGGAAAAATCTGATTCTAATTTTCCTCCTGAGTTTGATCGTACTGAATTTGATCATCTAGCAAGCAATAGCTTTAGTCTCATAGCTGATGTAATGATTATAGAAAATTGTCCAGTGAATGCCACTACTTCTACTCCTTGATTATCAGATTTTAAAATTGGACCATTTACTGCAGTCTCTGACTCATTAAAATATTGTCTTCAATATCCATCTCTTTATGTTCACAATAGGACCATCCCGCAGTAGGGTCAATGTGACAAGAAAATGGGCTTTTATTCAGACAGTGGTGACATTCACAGCTACAATATTAATATACTTTTTATAAAGGATTTTGACATTGCTGGTAGCTATGCATTAATACTTTTCAGGACTGTGCGCTAATGGACTGATGTGAAGTTCATGTTGCATTAAGCCAACCTACATGACCAAAATGCTTTCGACAAAATTGTACGCATCACTTTGTGCTGTATTTTTTTATACGGGCCTGAGCAAAGTCAATGGAATGAAATAATCCAGAATTTTGATGGCTCAAACATAACTTCTGAGCCCTTTCATACAACCATGGGAAAGGATCTTAACAATTGACCCAGTGGCATAGGAAGGGGGTGTGGTTTGCCCTGGGTATCATCACTGAGGTGGGTAACAAAATGGCAAAATATTTTTTTAAAAAATCGGCTCACGACACTTTTTAAAATAAAAAATATTATTTAAAACGAGTTTAATAACTTCATCTGACAATTAATTAACCTCAACCTTAACATAATAAATATTGGAACTTTTTATTTCAGTCAACAAACACAGCGGAATGCGGCTGAACTCCACGCTGTGTAGTGGAGAGTGTATGGACAAGGAAGAGGGGAGTGTGTTTCTTTCTGCCGAAGTCTGTCTCTGCAGTTTGTACTTGAGCGAGACATAAACAACCAGTGACTCATCATCACTCAACCCGCAACCAATCCTATCCGCTGCCATACCGGTCAGTCATCCCATGTCATTCTGTGGGGTTAGTTGTGCATTATT
Organism: Podarcis gaigeae; assembly: GCF_964106915.1. Lineage (NCBI taxonomy): Eukaryota > Metazoa > Chordata > Lepidosauria > Squamata > Lacertidae > Podarcis > Podarcis gaigeae. The sequence goes on along the minus strand of NC_139681.1, from coordinate 52,882,294 downwards.
ACTGAAGCTTATAAGTGCTGTGCTGAATTAATTTTTGTTACATTTTTTAGTTCATTGATTCATTGTGATCATCCTCTTTTCTATGATAATTGAGTTTGGTAAGTAACGTAAATGTTATGATGCATAATATTTGTTTGTATTTGTATGTTAAGCCAAAGCTGCGAAATACAGTGGTACCTCGGGTTAAGTACTTAATTCATTCCGGAGGTCCGTTCTCAACTGGAAACTGTTCTTGTGGTTCGAGGACCCGACCCCCGCAATGTGGAATGAATGCGCAAGGACACGTGATATAAGGTTAATGGGCAAGAAAAGGCCACAACTTTATTGATTATAGCAGTGAAAAGGTATTGGCTTAGTCATTGGATGTCTAAAACAAGGGGGTTTATTCACCAATAGGTGGAGCCTGTTGATGCTAATCCAACTATAGGCTCTCCCCTGATGTCACCGAGGGTCGTGCCATGGCCTCCCGCCAAGCAGGCATCGGACAGAGTACACAACCACCAGATTCCTTTAACGGAATACCCCAAAATTGAAGGCACAGGCGATGGCCACACCTAGCCCTTCGACACACCACAACACATTATTCCAATGCCTAACCGCCACCCGAGCCGAAAAAGGCTCACCGCCAATACCCTCACAGCTGTAACCAATCCCAAATGCTGTTGATGACACTATCTAGCCAAATGTCATTCCCCTGGTCTGAGAGATGCACCCCGTCATTCCGGTATAAGGCCTGGTCGCCGATCCGGATACGGTCATGATAAATGACTCGGCCATTCATGAAGCGCACCCAACGGGCCACTGCCTGATTTACGAGTTTCCTGGTTTTTTCAATGGCCATACAGTTCTGCACACCACGCCAAAAAATTCTCTTCAGGAAGGAGGACCAGAACACCGTTGTTCTGGGACACAAGGCAGCAAACGCATCCAAGTCTCTTTTTATGTTCCACAACAAGTCCGCACTCGAGACGACGGAGAGAAGAATGAGGCCGAGGAGGACCTGGCGCCGCAGCAAAAGGCTGCTGTAAACGCCCCCTCGGAGGCACCTGGTTGGTTTAGGTGCCAGCCAGGTGAGTGGGGGAGGCAGGGGGCTAACGCCCCCTGCTAGGGGTGGAGCGCGGGCTCCTGCCCACAACCACTCCCCTCTCTTCAAGGGAGGAGAGTCTTTAACGTGAAGCACCACTTTAGCTAATGGGGCCTCCCGCTGTCGTCGCGCCGCCAGAGCACAATTTCTGTTCTCATCCTGAAGCAAAGTTCTTAACCCGAGGTACTATTTCTGGGTTAGCGGAGTCTGTAACATGAAGCGTCTGTAACCCAAGGTACCACTGTAGCAAAATTAAGTAAAAAAACTCATTCATAAGAAATTCCCATAGCCAAAAAAAAAAAAAAAGGTTTTAAGTGCTTATGCTCACAATGTTAAGTAAATAAACCAGGAAATAACACTTGCAACTGTAAGTATCTCATTTTTCCTTCTTTTAATAATTTCCATGTGAGGGGGAGGGATGCCAATAAATTTTCCACACCGGGTACCACCTGACCTTGCTAAGCCACTGAATTGACCTGTACTATAGGATGACCATGTTGATTGGAGCTGATGGTCATTGTAGTTCAATAACATCTTGAGTGCAGCATGTTGTTTCCCCCTGGTCTATAGCAAGCTGCCCTTCAAATTATATTTAATTTTCCATTGTAATAGGCAATGTAGGTCCTTGTATGAAATGCTTCCATCTCATCAGAATCTGTCCCGACAGAATGAGTGGGGGGGGGGGGCAGGTAATAACAGCAGATCTAAAACTAGCACCCAGAGTCAAGAATAATTGGAATAATTGGACTGGAAGTAACAAATAGATGCTAAAGGCTTATTTTGCATAATTTAAATGCCAGAATAATAAATTAATAATAATCAAACTCTTCGTGGTGCATCTGTTGTAGCTAAGTGACAAAATCAATGTATTATTTTAGGTATAGCCTCTCTGGAGATACAACAGAGGGGCAGCTCCCCTGCTCCCTCACCCCCCCCATCCAGGATTCAGGACATAATATTCTCCCATCTGTTTGCTTGGAAGTGAAAACAAAGGAGTAGCTTTGAATGTCTCAAAGTTAAACAGATTCTTCCTCTATATAAGGACTCTGAGGCTTAATGTGAAATACGAGCACTTATTTGCAACAAAGCTGACAGAAAATCAAGATGCTGAGGGACCTGAGCCAAGACAAACAGGATCACCTGAACTTACCAGATGCATTTTATCAACTATTGCCACTTGTTCTAGGACATGCTGTGCCATAGCATGTAGTGAATGACTACTATTTCAGGAAACTGTGTATTTACAGGTTAATTTTATGCTTGGTTATGTAGAAACAAGACCCGCAAGTTTCATCAGTGAGGCTTGCTCCTTAAAAGTGGTGCGATCTTGTCCCCAGGATTGTGGATGCCTGCCACAGCAACATGTACATGCCATGTCACACACGCATGCCTGCATGTAGTGCGTGTGACATCACACGCACACACCTGCCGTAGTGCGTGTGACATCATGCATCGGCAGCTGGGGGTCATTTGGAGGTGTGCAAAATGTTTGCCGCCTGTATGAGCATACCAATTTATGGCCTGCAGAATGGAGAGTTGTGCATATCTGGATTACATTAAAATGTACACTGTAGTGTGGGTGTGCATCTGATGCAGGTATCTTCTCAATCGATATCACACAGACACTCACAGGATGTCTGCTACACACCTGGATTCATTAATTGCTTAGGGTTCTTGCGATTTTGTGCAGGTGCAGAAAATATACCCATGCAAACTAGCCATGCTACCATTCCCATTTCTATGCACAGAACTATCAGTAAGCAAAACTGATGCAAACATTCCATCTCCCCTCCATCACCAGGTTAGGTAAGATAGTGGTCTATGACCGCTCCCCGCTTAAAACGGGGGGTGCCCTTTGTGTGGACGCGTGCAGCCCCTAGATCTGGAGCGGCTCCAACAGCATAGGCTTGGCTTTGCCTTCCCTCAGGTGGGATACCTGGAGGTCTCCGCCTACCTCAGTCAGTTGTCCAATCCCACCTGGGGGAAGCGTTGCCAAGGAGACCAGGCCAGGTAGGGGAGGGATTACCTGCCCACACAATAGAGGGAGGATCTTACCTGGGAATTCTCACTTGGGGGGGGGACCGCGCGGGATCTGGGGACTCCGCCTGTCCACGCAAATGACTTTAGGTAATTTTTATTACAGGATATTTTATTTCAGTTCTCTGTCCTGTTTCGGGAAAAGGGGAAAGCCATCAGGGGAGGGGTATGCTCTGCCTCTACATGCACAAAAAGATTCACAAACACAAATCAGCAGTTTTTGTTGCAAACTGCTGTGAAAAGCAGCAACCAACAGCTAGTCAACTTTGAAAACATATTAAGAATGGGGGTGGGGGAAGCTTAGATTTGCTTAATAATCCATGCTTTAAAAAATGAATAAATCAATGTTTCTTTCAAAGGCACATAATCCATCTACTGCTCTGCAAGCCACTTTATAAGGGGACAAGCAAAAACCAAATTCATTTTTAAGATCTAAAGGTTTACTTTCCGTAATTTGAAGCCTGATAATATCAGTTGTTGATAAGTATTCCCCTTCATTTCTGGAGAGGACACAAAACACTGATTAAATATGCACACTATGTTCAGAAATTGTATATAAATTACAATTACCCATATTAGTGCTAATGTTACTTAAATGCTGACCTGACAGAAATATCAGTACTAGTCATATTGTTTTTATGTTACAGTATTAAAATAATAAACACTTTTCCAATCTGCAATATGAGATGTGATTCACTAATCTAGAAAATTAGATTTCTCCAAGATCATAGATTATATTTGCCAAATGCCAGAAATTTGAGTGTGTTTTTTTCTTTTTTTAAAAAATGAGAGAATAATGCAGGATAATCTAATATGAAAGGCTATTATCCACTCGTTCGTGAATGGGTTAGACAAATGTCATTTGTCCAACCCATTTGTTTTCATTTTTTATGTTGAAAATTCCTTTCTCAATAGTGGAATTTTCTGTGGTTGTTGAATGTAGCACATAATGTGAAGAAACTGTTTCACTGTGTTTGGTGTGATGCATGGACACAGGGAGGTGCCCAGGAAGCCCTGAAGGTTGCCATACGTCCAGAAAATCCTGGACATGTCCTATTTGGGGGGGCCTGCACCCCCATCTGGGGGGATTTATTTTTTTTGCATTTTATCGGAATATCCGACTTTGGGGGGTATTTATTTATTTCCAGCTCTGGGTGGCAGTGGCTGCTAAGGAAGCCGCCACCGTCACTGCTTCTCTTTCCTGCATGGAAAGAGTTTGTGAGTAGTGGAAGGGCTGGGAGCACTAGAGGCAGCAGTGGCAGGTCCTCCTGACAAGAGACCTGGGTGCAACCACCAAGGGCCCACCTCTTGCCTGTCGTGCGATTGGTAGATAATGGCAATTGGTGGTTGTGAATGGCAGTGAGTGGAGCTGCCCTCAAAAAGCTCAAGAACTTGTCTGGCAATCTCCCCAAAAAAGGTTAGGAACTTCTCTGGTGATCTCCCCCCAAAAATTTGTCCAGATGTTAACTTCATAAAATACAGCAACCCTATGTATGATGAAGTGGTTAGACTTGTAATCTGAGGAACCGGGTTCGTGTCCCCGCTCCTCCACACGCAGCTGCTGGGTTACCTTGGGCTAGTCACACTTCTTTGAAGTCTCTCAGCCTCACCTCACAGAGTGTTTGTTGTGGGGGAGGAAGGGAAAGGAGATTGTTAGCCGCTTTAAGACTCCTTCGGGTAGTGATAAAGCGGGATATCAAATCCAAACTCTCTTCTTCCCTACATGAGATGATTGTTTAACAAGACCAGGCACAGGCAAACTCGGCCCTCCAGGTGTTTTGGGACTACAACTCCTATCATCCCTAGCTAACAGGACCAGTGGTCAGGGATGATGGGAGTTGTAGTCCCCAAACATCTGGAGGGCCGAGTTTGCCTGTGCCTGAACAAGACGAATCAACATCTCTGCTCATGCAAGAGACTTCCACTTGCACAATGGAACATCCCTTTTCAACTCCCAGTGCATGCCCAAAATCTGTTCCAAAGGGTTGGGAGACCCTTAAGTGAAAATTTTGTTGGCACATGGGAGAGGAGAAGTGGAAGTCCTGCTTCTGTGTGGAACTCTACACAATATCAGCTATACCCTTATGATTAGAGTTCCTGACTCTTCACATTTTAGCAAATAGCAATCGTAAGAGTGGGTTAGATTATAAGAATTAGATCAGTACTTCAGCATCACGTAAAGGGGGGCAATTTTCATTTAAATAACAGTGCTGGAGGAAATGGTTAAAAGAAACCCTACAGCACTATGGTCTAAACTTGAATCATCTCGAATTGTGGCTGCTTTCTTTATTCCTTCCATAATATTTATATACCACACATTGGGGGTGTGGGGTTGAGTCACAATGGTAATAGTAGCAAAAGCAGCTGCAGCAATAACAATAATGCTAAAAACAACTAGTAACCTAATTCACAAAAGAAGAAGAAGAAGAAGAAGAAGAAGAGGAGGAGGAGGAGGAGGAGGAGGAGTTGGAGGAGTTTGGATTTGATATCCCGCTTTATCACTACCCGAAGGAGTCTCAAAGCGGCTAACAATCTCCTTTCCCTTCCTCCCCCACAACAAACACTCTGTGAGGTGAGTGGGGTTGAGAGACTTCAGAGAAGTGTGACTGGCCCAAGGTCAACCAGCAGCTGCATGTGGAGGAGCAGAGATGCGAACCCGCTTCCCCAGATTATGAGACTACAGCTCTTAACCACTACACCACACTGGCAGTAGAATATATCACTATTGCATAAACCAAGGTTGGGGGCCCTTGGCCCTCTATATGTTGCTGGACTCCCATCCCTCATCTTTGGCCAGGCTGGCTGAGGTTGATGGGATCTGGAATACAACAACATCTGCAGGATCACAGGTTCCCCATCCCTGCCTTAAAAAGCCAAAATATCCCATAGGTTTACAAAAACAGTATGGATGCATAGGACCTTCCTATAGCCTAAGACTGCGCTTGGTAGGAACCTGTAGTTCACTTCAATGTGTTGTTGGGGAAAACACAAGAGACAGAAGAACAACAAGGTTTTACAACATTCAAAAAGTTACTTTAAATTAAGGTTGGGGCACCTGTGGTCCTCCAGACGTTGTTGGAGTCCAGCTCTCGTGAACCCTAGCCAGCATGACCAATGGTTGGAGACAATATCTGTAAGGCCACAAATCCCCCAGCTCTGCTTTAAATTATTGTGCAATAATTTAGAGTTAAATGGAGCAGATCAATATCCAGGTTTCCAGACTATTGCCTACTATAGGAGGCAATGATTAAACATTAAACTTCCTTGTTGTCTCTCTTTAGATCAAAGAGCAATCTTCTCTCTCTCTCTCTCTCTCTCTCTCTCTCTCACACACACACACACACACACACACTTCATGCAGTGTATCTCCTTAGAGCTTTTAGATTCAATATTAGAGAAATTAAATATGCTTGCAATTACAGCCCATTATTCATGCAAACCACTCAAACCTGGCTTAATGATATGCCATTCCTTAGATCCATATTCATACATTAGTGTTCCCCTCCTTTGATTAACACTGGGATCAAGACAATTAGTACATTTTATTTGCAAAAAAATAAAATGGAATATGCTTTCTTTGCTTTACTCCTTCTCCCTACGATGCATCTAAGTGTGAAGGCTAAGAGGGCATGATGTTCTGTTAGAGTATGCTGTCAGAATATATTGTGATTTGTTTTATTACTCAGTATTGATCCAGGTGTTCTGATATAAAACCCATACATTCTTCTCCTTCTTCTTGATATTGGAAGCAGAAGGACAAAAGGAAATATCAGATTCGGCTATGTTGCTTTTCTAATCAGCTGAATATTCACTACTCAACACAAGTCAACAGTTGGAGATAAATACAAGAATCTTGTTCTTTAAATCCTGTTCTTTTGGGGCATATAAGGAGAAATGTACGGTATATTAAGTGGGACTTACGATTGCTCAGAAATATGATCCAAGCAAAACAACCTACCATTGTGTCCTCTCTTGGCTGTATAACATGAAACCAAACTCAAATTGCTCTGCACCTCTCCATTTAACAAAGAGATAGAAAGTCGGCAAGAAAAGCACTAGTATATTGAATATTTTCAAAGTTTTCGCTCTGCTTCAATTGCATTGATAGAGCTCTTTTGCTTTCTGCCTGCATTGCAGCTACTTTTAATACCGCAGGATCTATAGTATGTACACTTGGAATTCAACAATAAAGCTGCCACTTGAAGGGGTTAAACTGGATTCAGGATTTATTCCTGGTACCCAAATGGATTAAGACTCTGCCATTTTCTCATCTTGTTAGAATCTTTGTCAAAAGAATGAGGATTAGATGTGGCTAATGCTCCCCTCTTTAATAGCAAACTATATTGTGCTGACCTTTACAGTGTTATCTGATTTGCTTTCCTGAAGAGTCAAGGTTATTCCGTTCTCTTCCATTTGCTTATGAGGAAGAGGTGGAACAGACAGGCAGTAAAATTAAAGGGTACAGTAAAGGTTGAAATATAGCACAGTCTCTTGGCAAGCTGTGCTAAGATGGAAAAGAGAGAGAGAGAGATGGAGATACCACAAATATCCATGTTTGTTTGTTTGTTTGTTTGTTTGTTTGTTTGTTTGTTTGTTTGTTTTGTTCCCCAAGTAACAATCACACATTTGAAGAAAATAAATTTGAATAAGCAACAGGGTTTTGTTTTATTTTTTTAACCTGGAAAATGAGGGGAGGGGGAGCCAGAACTGGATTTGCATGATTTTGCTGCAATGGACAAAAAGGACATAATACATGAATGCTCATCTAAATGAAGAACATCAAACAGCCTATTTATTTCTATTTAAAAAAAGAGTATTTGTCAAAAAGCAGCTTACTATTATTCTGTTTAATGTAAATCTTTACAAGGTGAAATTTCACTATTTTTGAATATCACATAGGGATATCGATGAAGTAATGTAACTTTTTTTAATGGTGTGTTCAAAAACCTTACATTTAAATTTCTTACCAGTCCTGATTATGGAAGAATATAAGTTTTATTTGTCTCACTGACTCATTTAAGCTATTGCTGGGAAACTCCTACAGCCGAAAAGTATACATGTATTTAAAAAGAGTTATAGGGCATAGGGAACAAGGAAAAGAAAAGAAGCTTTTTAATCTGCTAAAGGATACATTCCAGAAATGTGGATCATATGCTTAAATTTCAACAAATCTGATATCTATCTTCCTGCATATTAATGCTTGATCAATAATACCTCCTACCCCTCAGAAACACTGAATTCAATTTACAGAAGAGCACCTGGTGTTTTCTGCAAAGGCCTAAGTCTGATACAGTAAGCTCTGGAACAAACTTTTGTCACATAAAAGCCTCAAGGTAACTTGAGGCTTATTTCAGTTTGCTGGCGCGATGTCTCTGAAGCAAGAAGTCGCCATCTGCCAGTTAGTTTCAAACTTGCAGAATGAGGAAAGGAAGAGTCAAGCAGAACACTTCAACCAGAAGGATTCAGAAGCGTGACATATTGTACTTGTCACAGGTTATGGGAAATCACTTGCCATAAGGTTGCTGTTTGCTCCAGCTGATGAATTAAACCCTTGATTTCATACTCGTGCAAGGGGCTTGCATGACAATTCTAAGGGGAAAGGCAGGCTCATAGCAAGGAATTTCACCCTAAATGAGATTCAGAAATAATTGTGGGGCATAGTAGTAGGACCCATGAAATGATTCCAGGGTTCTGAAAGTATTTTATTGCAAAAGTCTCTTCCAGCACCATAATTCAAAAGCATCAATTTTTTGGCGATCAGCCTTCTTTATGGTCCAGCTCTCACTTCCATATATCACTGTTGGGAAAACCATAGCTTTAACTATACAGACCTTTGTTGGCAAGGTGATGTCTCTGCTTTTTAAGATGCTGTCTAGGGTTGTCATCGCTTTTCTCCCAAGAAGCAGGAGTCTTTCAATTTAGTGGCTGCTGTCACCAACTGCAGTGATCATGAAGCCCAAGAAAGTAAAATCTCTCACTGCCTCCATTTTTTTATATACTTTATATACTTTTGAATTATGGTGCTGGAGGAGACTCTTGAGAGTCCCATGGACTGCAAGAAGATCAAAGCTATCCATTCTGAAGGAAATCAGCCCCGAGTGCTCACTGGAAGGACAGATCCTGAAGCTGAGGCTCCAATACTTTGGCCACCTCATGAGAAGGGATGTTGGGAAAGATGGAGGGCACAAGGAGAAGGGGACGACAGAGGATGCAATGTTGGACAGTGTTCTTGAAGCTACTAATGTGAGTTTGACCAAACTGTGGGAGGCAGTGGAAGACAGGAGTGCCTGGCATGCTCTGGTCCATGGGGTCACAAAGAGTCGGAGATGACTAAACGACTAAACAACAACAACAACAATACTTTATATACTTAGATTTAAATAAGGACAGTACCCACAACCTCCCCTCTTATGGCTTAACACAAGAAAATCTGTCTCTGAGACACTGGTTTGGTTTCAAGCAACATTGAGCTGGATTTTGTTTTGTTTGGTTTGGTTTTGCTAGAGAACAAGCCTGGCAGTGACTATTTCAGTTTGTAAAGGTTTGCTGGGGATTCTAACTCTGTGGGGGAAGGGTAAACTACAATGCCCGGAATTCTTTGAGGGAAATAATGTGTTTCAAATGTATTTAAAGCATAGTGTATACACAGCCACCGATAGAAGTAGAGTTGTTCTCAAAAAATGTTATCAAGCAAAAACAACTGTTGGGACGTTGTCGCAGATATGCATTTTGCCAGAGCTACAGATGAAATAGGAGAGAAAAGATGTAAATTGTTTGGACAGAATGTGCAATTCAGAAAGGGCACTGAAAAAGGACACTGTTCCATCATTTATACAAGGATATTTCAGTCGGCTTGTTGATAGGCTAATACGTGGCTATTTGCATGTACACTTCAGAAGAAATCTGCTCTAGGAATGCTCCTGTCCACCAATCTCTTTTGCGTGGAGATAAATAGAGAGGGGTAAATATAAAAGAGACCCTTCTTATGCCCAATAGTAAAAATATTAAGATGATGCAGTCAGTGATAGAACTACAACAAAGGAAATAATGAATGTTCATCTGGTTTACGTCATGTATGAATTGTCTGCGGAAGAGGAGGAGGATGCTATTTATAAAGTTAGTGGTACTCCAGTTGAGGAGATGTACTTTTCAAGTACACTTTAACTACCACGTATGTTTTGAATATAATAGAGATGAAACAAAGATATCAGCTTTTGGTCGGCAGCATGGGTATCTATATTTAGGCACTTTATAGAGCAATCAGTGCCGGATTTACGTATAAGCAAAACAAGCTATAGCTTAGGGCCCCACTCTCTTGGGGCCCCTCAAAAAAATTAAAGGAAAAAACCCTGGATGTACATTTTCAAAATATAAGGTAAACAACAAATAAAATAACACCTACATACAGCAACAGTGTTTTGTGTTGTGTATGGACTGATTAGGTCCATAAATTACCATATAGCATATATTCAACACAAAAAAGTGGCAATTTGTTGTTGACAAAGGACAGCTGGACATATAAAGGGCCTAATTACCTTCAGTAGCTTAGGGCCTCATCAAACCTAAATCCGGCCCTGAGAGCAATCCTATGCACATTGACTCAGAAATAAGTCCCATTGACTTAAGTGATAAGTGGGTACAGTGGTACCTCTGGTTACGTACTTAATTCGTTCCGGAGGTCCGTTCTTAACCTGAAACTGTTCTTAACCTGAAGCACCACTTTAGCTAATGGGGCCTCCCGCTGCTGCCACGCCACCGCCACACGATTTCTGTTCTCATCCTGAAGCAAAGTTCTTAACCCGAGGTACTATTTCTGGGTTAGCGGAGTCTGTAACCTGAAGTGTGTGTAACCCAGGGTACCACTGTATATGTTTGCAATCTTATTCCATTTTAGTTGCTGAATTATGAGTTTCTGATAATCAATTGCAAACTCATGTGAAGAAACAAACTCTTTGCCCTGGATCTGATGCCCCCCCCCCATTTCTATAGATCAGGGAAGCCTGTGGCTTTCTGCATATTGTTGAACTACAACTCCCATAATCCCTGACCGGAGGCCATGCCTGCCACAGACAAAATAATGTAAAAACCCCCCACAACTTCTTCTAAGTGAAGCAATGCAAGAAATACCAGTATATATTCAGTGATACAATCCATGCCTATATTTCTAACTTATTGACTTAATTTGGTGATGAAAGGATAGCATAATTGTATGTACCAGTGTGGTGTAGTGGTTAAGAGCGGTAGTCTCGTAATCCTGGGTAACCGGGTTCGCGTCTCCGCTCCTCCACACGCAGCTGCTGGGTGACCTTGGGCCAGTCACACTTCCTTGAAGTCTCTCAGCCCCACTCACCTCACAGAGTGTTTGTTGTGGGGGAGGAAGGGAAAGGAGAATGTTAGCCGCTTTGAGACTCCTTAAAGGGAGTGAAAGGCGGGATATCAAATCCAAACTCTTCTTCTTCTTCTACCAGGAAATGCTTGGTGCACAATTATTCTGTGCTAAATGGGGAAAAGTTATGGTAACTACATTCCATTCCAATGAAAGACAGATTTAATGTTCAGAAAACAAAGTCCTAATATGGTTAATGCCTGCTACACATGTTTGCAGGAGAGGGAAAATTTACCAGCACCACCCGTGAAACATAAAAGGCTCAAAGGCAATTTCTTGCTTTTAACTGGAATTCTCTCAAGTATAGTAGGGCAGCAGTTTACTGTATAAGAATTAACAGTGTTGCCATAGTTGCCTTTGGCGGTGGTGCTGGAAATACTGAGTGATGTGGAAAGATTAAAGGAACCAAACATTTTGATAGGATGCCAGCATTCATGGTGGCAGACCAGTGAAGGCAGCACATCTCTGAAGCAATGATGGATAGGATTTCAGGTGATTATACAATATTCACCCATGCTGCAAGCTATTAGATGCCCTCACTGGGGAGAGCTAAACCCAAACAAAGCCTTTTCTGTCTTCTATATGTTTTATCCAAATATTTTCTATTTCTGCTGTGTTCCAAGAGCTCCAGACAAGTTCCCATGTAACTGTATCTCTTATTCTTCAAGTTTACAACTAGAAAACCATATGCATTATCACCCAAAGGGCAACTTATGAATCTTGAAGACTGGATATTGGGTTGCATTCGGATATGGGGAAATTTAAATAATAACAATAATAACGTTTATTCACAATGCAGTACCAATCGCATTATCAAACTGTAGCTTTTTGACTTGATACACTGGCATGTTGAACTAAATTTTATTCACATCAGTGGATGCAGTGTCACCAAACAATGGTGTTGCAAACTACCCTTTTACTGCAGTGTCAATAAGAAACAAATAAATATAATACAAATTAATTGACCCCCCTCCATCCCCAGCAATGCACCTAGAAGGACATATTTGAAAGAATAAGTCAGAGGCCTGCCCCTTTAAGGGCTTCCATCCCTCAAGGACGGGACAGAGTCTAATAAAGATTATCTGGCCCTGAGAGCATAAAAGCCCTCTCTAATTTGTTGGAGCAAATGGATGCTGGCTCACCTTGCCTGCATCACACCTTGCAGACTCCTTGTTTAGACTGGGACAGAGCACCCCAACCTATGGATCTTCCTATAAAATGTCTATAGGAATTTGACCATTGGGTCCCTACAGACATTCTAACTCAATCTTCGACAATCTGCTGATGGCCAAGTATTTTGGACTACAGCTCCCAGTCAGAATAGGCATGCTGGCTGGGGCTGATGGGAAATGTAGACACCAGGAAGCCATCTTGTTGCGTTGAACTGAGTACCTGGAAAGAGTTCATATCTCAACTTACCCCTTTTCATAGGGGTGAATCGAAAACATTGCTAAAAGTTCTTCTGAGGGAAGATTAATATAGATAGATATTCAGGTATCCCTGACTTTAACAGCTCAAATACATTTAATTTCTAGAATCCAGATATGGAACTCCAGTGAGGGTTTTAGGTTTTTCTGTCTCTTAACAGAGGTCTTTTTAATTGAAAATTTGACTGACTAAGGGGAAGCCCCAATAGATGGCTTAGAAAGGGATTCTAATTTATCTAGGATTTTATCTGTAACAGCAGTTTATCATAAGAGATGGTTTTATAAGAGCAAAACAATGGCGTGTTTCCTTGAAAGGCAATGACCAAACCATATTTTTGTGGCTATTGAAATAAAGCCAAAGGAAAAGAAAGTATTAAAAATTAGCTCAGACAACATGAAAAAACATTGTTTCAGGTTGTCTACTAAAACTATTTCAGAGTTGATTGAAAGCAGATTGAATCTCTCTTGCATTACATTTTCGACAAAATCATTTTGTTGATTAACACAATAAAATGTACAATAACCTATAGTGATCTCAATCAGTGGCTGCTGAACTGTGTTTCAGATGCACAATTCAAATGCACAATCCATTCCTTATCAGGCAATAATGCCAGGATTAGCACTGCCAAATATCTCCAGTGCAATGCTTACCAATAAATGTTAGATTGGCTTTATTAAGAACTGGCAGAATATTGTATCTATACCTATATCAATATATATTTGAAACAAAATGCTTCTCACAAATATGAAGTAGACCATTAGAAGGAAAAATGATTGGTATTTTCAGGTAATATGAATTTTAGAGCCAATTTCCATTCTCTTAAAAATATATGCTTCATGTTTTATGGGCTGATCAAACCTAGTCAGGAAGTGGAGACATCAATTAATTACAAAGGCAAATGTGAACAATCATATGAAGAGAATATAAAACTACATCACAATACAAATCAAGGAGATGGATGATTCAGTGTCCTTTTGGGCCAATGTTAGTGAATCACAGCTAGATAAAAGGAGTTTCGGTGTACGCTTATAAAAATGCAGGCATTTCATTTATATTAGAGCTGTGTGCCAAGCTTCAGAGAGAAGAAATCTGGACAATCCATGAGTTGTTATCTTAAGACAAACACAGGTGCTAAACGTTAAAAAAGGAAAAAATGAGGTATGTTTTTCTCTTTTAAATTAATGTCACAGCCATGTTAGGGTTGTAACTGAAATACTGATTTAATAACTAGGTGTGAAATTTCCCCTTTGTAATGCAAGCTTCTTACATTAGAATCTGATTCCGGATTTCTTATATTTCTAATATTAACTTCCCCTGAAATGCAGTGCAAGAAGTTTTATCCAAGCACGACACCCCACTGTTTATTTTGCAGCATCAAATAGTACGAAATTGCCCTGTTAGGTAGTTCCTTAAGGCTGGAGTTCTATATCCACTTACCTCGAATTAGGCCCATTGAACTACTGATTATTAGGAGGTGTAGGGTTGCACTGCATCTTGAAACAGCTGAAACTTTCTATTTGTGAACTTTTATTATATTTTATACATTGGCACTGAACATTTGGAGGAAATGACTGCTGGCTTCTCTCCCCACCTCCCTTTTAGCTACGTGCAATTTGCCCCTGCATAAATAGATAGTGCTATTTAAAAAACACACACCACACTTTGATATTATTATATTAATAATTCTTAGCGCTAACATCCCCACCTGCTTCCTTGTTGTTTCTACTCCTGGTCTCGGATGCCAGCATTTGACAAGCCAGTTTGTCTGTGCAGCTGAGTTGTTTGGGAAGTGAATCCTCTGGCTAGCATCCACCTACATAGCATCTGCAATGCCATCTTTTACTCAAATTAATTTGTACGTTCCTTCTGGAGGAAGCAAGGTTGGGAGAATGCCTGCTCTGCTGAATTGTCCTTTCTTCCCAAAAATCTTTTCAGGACTCCCTCCCCCCCTTTCTTGGTTCACCAGTTCACTTTCTTGTTTTCCCATATCCGTTGCTCAATAGATAGTTCTTTCATGGGACATCCAGGGAAAATTTTAATGGTTGATGCTTAATTGTGTTTTTAATATTTTGGGAGCCGCCCAGAGAGGCTGGTGCAACCCAGTCAGATGGGTGGAATAACAACAACAACAACAACAACAACAACAACAACAACAACAACAACAATATAATAATAATAATATAATAATACAATAACAATAACAATAACAATAACAATAACAATAATAATAATATATAGCACAGTAACATGTTAGGTACAATTTATCACAATTCTTGCAGGATTGTGATCACTCTGAAAGAGCTTGTTGCACACCTTAATCTGAAAGGCTCAACCCTGCCACTGAAGCATTGAGTAACAAGTACCGGATGGTCCTTGTGTGTTGGGCTGTTCATTAAAATGGCAACCAACTGGTGGTTGGATAATGACATTACCTATGTCTGTTTACAGATCTCCTGTTCTCAGGTGTACAATGTGGTTCGCTCCGGGTGTTGTTGGTGCAGTGTGGTGTTGTGGTTAGTGCACTGGACTGGGAGATCAGAGTTCAAATCCTCACTCAGGAATGAAACCCACAGGGTGACTTTGGGCCAGTCATGATCTCTCAGACTAACCTATCTCATAGGACTGTTGTGAACAGAACAGCACAATCCCTGCCTGCGATTTTCAACAACTGGTATTCAGAAGCATACAGCGGAGGTCGAACACAGCTACCATGGCTAGTGGCTGTTGATGGACTTTTTAGCCTAATCCTCTTTCAAAACCATCCAAATTGCTCTATTTGCTATGGGAGTGAGTTCTGTAGTTTAACTACGTGGGTTCTCTTCATTTCACATTTCTCCCAATCTTTCTTTTAAAAAGAAAAATTACTTAATCCTCATGAAACTCTAAAATCTGCATGCTTATAAGCAATTTTACCTAACATGCACATGAATTCTACCTAACTTGGCCATTGCAGAACAAACTCCCCTAACACAATGCAATTTTGTGTGCTATTTTTACAAACGCATGCATTTTTATGCACACTATGAATTTTTGTTCACGTTACATGGTTCGAGCACCGCATTACAAAATTCAAAAATAAAGGATGACTGTGTTTCAGTGCTTGTATTGTTTCAGAAAGTGTGAATTAGGTGGGCTTGCCTTAGAATGTACACCAAATTTAACCCCCCCAATCCCTAGATAACACTCCTTTATTTTTTTTATTTTTTTAAAAGGAGCATAGAATTATGCAACTAAGCAGTTTAGGACACATAAGGAAAACTTTAACACAGCAAGACACTCACTATCTCTATACACTTCAGGAACATGAGTGTTTAAATCTGTACCACTTTTACAAAGAGATGTCATGACTGGGCCAGTTTTTAACCTTGTGGTATGTGAAAGTACAATTCAGCTCCAAGGAGTGAACTTCCATTTTTGTGTATATTTTAAGGATTCGTGTAAGCAAAGGATTTGAGTGGCTGCTGTTCATTCCCGCTTGGGTCCAGTGTTTTGAATGAGCTAAAGTGATCAGGCTACTTGAATCAGTAAGTTTGGAATAGGTAAGAGGACGGGTCCTGGAATATGTGCTGAGGAAGCAGCACCCCCTGGTGGTCTCAATACAAGAACATAACAGAGGAACACCATGGCAGACAATGATAGTTATGAGATATCCACTTTTCTGTTGCACCAGAAAGTATGAGTTTAGATTCTAGCCTATTCCCGAAGAGAAGATCAAAATGTTACATTGGTTTGAGGTGCCCAGAAAAGTGAAAGAGGTTTGTTAACCATGCTAAATTGCTAATTTATCGTAGGATCTCTGAGGGGCAAGGGAAGAGTTGTCTCTGCTAGCATCGGCATGAGCAGAGGCACAGAACTGCCAAGATAGCTCATGGAATAAAAAAATAAAAAGTATTTGAAATGCAGAATGCAGCTCAGTATGTTGACCTTGGCAGGATTTGAAAGTCCTAAAATGGAGGCAGAAACAACAGAGGTACAAAGAAACAAGATATGGAAAAGGGCATTTGGCACTGCCAGTTCTTGTACGTTTGTGGCGCACTACAGCAACAAGAGATTAGCTGAAAGGCCTGTTGAAATCAGGAGAATAAATAAGACACGTGAAAAGGGCATTTCACCCTGACATGTATGCCACTCCTTGTGATCACTTACATATGCTGAATCAAAGGTTTATTAATAAGTTATCATTAACAGCAAGAAAATTAGCTGCTGCGAAGTTAACGAATGGAAGAATGATAAACCTTCTAAAGGAGAAAGACATAATAAAAGATGGAGCACAGCCAAAATGGAGAGCTTGACAATATATAAGACAAAATAATCTGAAGGCATGCACCCTGTATATGGTATTAGTTAATTATGTATAAATTAATTAAGTTAGAGATATTGATAGTGACGTGTGTGTGTGTGTGTCTGTGTGATTTCAATAAAGTGTTTAAAACAAACAAACTAAATAAAATATAATCAATAGTTTTGCCAGTGGTGCCTGAATTGTGATGGTTCTTACTTTTAAATGACATCTGAATGCAACCCTGTTTAGGGATGTTTTTAATGTTTAATGCTGTATTGTGTTTTTAATATTCAGTTGGAAGCCACCCAGAGTGGCAGGGGAAACCCAGCCAGATAGGTGGGGTATAAATTAATTAATAAATTATTATTATTATTATTATTATTATTATTATGCATGAAAGTCACGAACTCATGCTGTAGTCAACATTTTAAAGAACCTGCAGCTACCTGAATATGCAGATGTAAACCAGCTGTAAGTTTTATTTCAAGGTCTTCAATGGGGATTGGACAATATATGAATTAGAACCAAGTATTTTTTCAAACTTCTTCACAGAATACACCAAAGATTGATGCTGACTTTCTGAAGAACACCATTATGAGAAAATGGCTTCAGTTCAGTCTAAACTGTAGCCATTATCTCTGCAGACGACTTTCCACCTTTGCCATCTGCAAGCTTCTACAGTGCTTATTTTGGACGTCCAAGTTGTTTCCTTCATACTCCAGCTAAGAATTGTCCTACCAGCAGCAATTCCCAACAACCAATGAGAAGTAGCTTGGCTTGCATATCTGTACGTACATTTGATCAGAGTATATCTGTACATATGTAGGGTTCTTTTCAGATATGGCCTACATGAGTCATGGCTGGAAAATACATTGGCATGGAGGCAGCATGGCTACTGGTCACCATCCTGCTCTCCTGCCCCCCTTCTGTTTATTGAATGCATAGAGAAATGACTTCTGAGGAGAACGAGAGACAATTTCTCATCTTCCATCTTCCACTGACTTTTGCAAATAGCAAACTGAAGACTGACTTGCCCCTCCTATACTCAGTAGGTCACTGGGGTATGTGGGAGAGTTGTGGCCCGTAAGCCCCTAAAATATCACAGACCCATTCCACAACAACTCAGAGCAAGATTTTCAGTGTGGCGGCCATTGTTCTGTGGAATAGCATCCCCTTTGAGAAGATACAACAGGCCCCAGCTATTGGTAGTTTCCAGAAGCAATTTTTGTTCCAGCAAACTTTTCCAACTGTTTGAAATTTTGAGGTGCATTGCTTTTTAACCTATTTTTCTGCATGCATGTAAAACAACCTGAGACTCAGCTACACAACTGCAAATATAATGTTAAATGCATTTTAAGTGCATTATAAAGATATAACATTAGATGGGAATGGTAAGCTTATGGCAAATTCAATATATTTTTAAAATGTTTTGGGTTATTTTTAATAAAGCATTTTCACAGTGTTTTTTTATATGTGTCTATATTCCAACTTGGAAATGGGTCACGTCTCAAACTATCTTGAAGCAGGCCTCTGAAAGAGCAATCAGAAAAGTAAATAAGGTTGCCATTATGTATATTAAGGAAAGGTGATTTGAATTAAATATGTGTTAAGTGTTGGGTGACTGGATATAGTGGCAAATTTACACCCAAGGCCAGTCTGTCAGGAATTAGGAAGAAACATTGATGCTCAACAACTAAAGAGGGAGGTAGAATGAGAGAGCTAGAAAGACAATAAATTATTCATAAACCTTTGTTGAGTCCAAAATGAGGTTTGGGACTGGTTTGAAAATGGAAAGCAGGAAATCAATCTATGTCACCATTCTATGTCCAATATGGGTCGATTCACCTTAAAAAAGAAAAAAAAGTCTTCCTCACTCAAACACTCCTGCAATGAAATATTTCATTTTTTGAAAGGTTCAGAAGAGATGCTTTACACAGCAGGACATAAATTCCCTCACTTTTACCATCTACCCTGTCAAAAATGAAATGCAGACCAGTTCCTGCAGGTTCTGTAAAAGGCATTTATTAAATGATATTTTGGGTCATAAAAGGGGCATTAACATAGAAACAGCCTCCTATATTTCTGCAGGCCCACAGGAGATGACAGTTCAAGAAATATATTTTCACAAAGATTGGAAAAATGGGCAAGAACATTCTTAATGCATTATCTGTTTTGTTAGATGGGTGCAGCCTGAAATATAGAATAAGAAAAGGGCAGGCACTTTTTCTTTATTACTACTGCTCATTGATAAAATTTACAGCTCCACCTATTGGTGGAAGTGAAGAACAGCTAATTCACCTTGCTTGGTCTAAGGTCTAAGGGTAGATGGGGAGCCTTCACACTGCTGACAGCAAATAATTTGGTTTTTCGAACCATACGAAAGCATATGAAAATGCTAGACAAGAAGTTTTTACTGTTCCATGTGAATATACTTTTCTGGAATATGGATATTTTGACCCATGGTGGAGTCAAATGACATTTAGACAAATGGCTGGGAGATACTGAAGATAACTGGGTTGGGATAAGTTTTTTAAATATTTTTATTTTTGTATTTTTGTATTTTTGTTATTTTTTTCTTTTTCTTTTTCTCGTTTTTCTTTTTATTGTACCATTATTGGAAACTTTAATAAATATTCTTTTTTAAAAAAAGTTGTTTTTGCAGCATTGATTGACCCTTTAATGAAGTTTGGGGCTCTGTGTCAAATGGACAATGGGCAGACTGTGGAAATAATGGTGACTAACAATCCAGATTATAGCAAGAGGGCTGTCTTTTTTGTGTTAGAACCATAGGTGCTGAGAAGAACATGCGTGAAATAGCCACAAGAGATGAGCAAATTGGAAGGGGTGGATTTTAGCTAGACTCCATCAGGATGAGCAAAGCCCATCATGCAGAATGAACAGCATAATTTGGTAGTGATCAATATTACCCCAAAACTCTGTCATTCATGCAGAAATCTGTAATACTTTCAACAAAGCTTTCACAATTTAACCCTTAAGCAAATATTCACTATTGTCATACTTACATCAACCACATTTTACATTGTCTCGCTCATTCATTCCTTGCAATATTTTGACCCTTTGCCATACCACCCCATGCATTGTCAAAACCATCCAGCAATGCCAGGTACAAGCTAGAAGTGGAGAAGGACACTCAACTCCTGAAAAAGCATTAAGGAAGACAGTGATGCACTGTGGCCTATAGCAAAGTACATGCCATTCTCTTATGTAACAGGCTACACAATCTAGGATACATGGCACCAGGAGTGGCTTTCCCAGTGGGAGCCAGAGCCAATTCTGTGTCCCCCATCCAGTGACCCCCCCATGCTGTGTCAACCTTCCCACAACCTCCACCTCCCTCCCCCCAGTAGGCTATTGCTGCAGCTCCACCACATCAGGCAAGCCTGTTTGGGACCTGTGAGCAGATATTTTGAAAACATAAAGCCTGTTTCAGTCATGTGAAAAACTGAAAAACTGAGTAATGATTGCATCGATGGACAAAACTTTAAAATTGGCTAAAACTTTGAAAATATAGGTGGTATTCATGTCAAAATCCAGTTCTTGAAGCCTGGAAAACCTACTACAGTCATACCTCGGGTTCCAGACACTCCAGGTTGCGTTTTTTCAGGTTATGGACCCACCAAAACCCAGAAGTACCGGAATGGGTTACTTCCGGGATTCGCGCATGCGCAGAAGCACCGAATCACAACCCACACGTGCGCAGATGCACCGCTGCGGGTTGCGAACACTGCGGGTTGCGAACATGCATCCCTCACAGATCACGTTCACAACCCGAGCATCCACTGTATATAATTTGGAAAGTTGTTTGTTCACATTTGGACTCCTCTTCAGATGTTGTAACCAAATTTTGCATGATGGCTCCTGAAATGAAGGAACAAGTTTTAATCTATAGTTGGATACAATTTTGCATCAAGATGGTGGACTGAACCTATCAAAATTGCCCAATTTGTTTTGGTTCCTTAGAAGTCTCAAGTTATTCTGGGCATGAAGCTGCCAGTAAACGATGGAATCAAAATCCAACAACATATTGCATTCATCACTAATTTTCGGCAAACACTTCCGAGAATGAGATTAGAACGCAATATATGTGATGGGAAGAAAATGCTTACCCCATAGGATGACAAGATTCCAAGCAATGAAGGTCAGATTCCTATTATCCTGTGACTTTCACACAGCCTCCAGTGATATTTGAAAGTTCACTTTACCGGTAGGTTAAAATAAAAAGGCCATCCAGAGAACTTTAAACCAGAGGAAAAACAATCTGGTATATTTTTATTATTATTCTGAATGAGTCATGTTAATTCATTATTTACAGGTTTCCATGATCCATTTCCGGTGATTAGACCTAGCACCACCGCATTAGAAGGCCCGTTGTTTGCGAAGGATCAATCTAAAGCCAGGCAAAAAAGTTTGGAGGCAAGAAAATACTGCTAGAGGACACAGCTTAATGGAGTTAACAACACATTGGACCTTAATCCGGTAAATAGGCAGCAGTGTCTTTTTGTAGGATTAAGATATTATGATAAACAAAACATTTTGGTAATCTTTTGAGCCCTCAGAAACATTGAAGGTGGATTTGCACTTATTCCATCCAGCCTGCTCCTTGATCCTTTGCATAGCTTCTTCTTCCATTGCCTAGACACCCATGCTCCCTATATGTCAATAAATATTTAGGTCCTTAAGATAAACGTTATCTCTGTTTTTTATGCTGGGACATTGGTTCTTGCTGTGCATCTGATCCAGCATTCTGAGGAAGAGGAAGAAAACAGTTTGGCTGTAATAAATGGTCTTCTGAAATCCATCCGTAGCGGGAATGTGGAAAGCTTTTGTGAAGGTCTCCCATACGTATGAGGCTGTCCGGTGGTTTGACTGATTTAGCAGGGTGAGAAAGACAGTGGGGCATATGGGAGTGGGAGGGTGGTGGGCTGGGGAGGGTTATTTTCTTTTTTTCACAGGGGATGGGAGCAGTGGCTCCTCCTGCAGGTACAGATACAAGAGTCTTAGTTTCAGGGAAACTTATATAAATTCAAGACTTGGCGCGCTGTAGCTAAAATGTTATTTTCTGGAATATAGGATGTTATATCATATTCTTTTTCCCCCAGAGAATACCAGCCCCACACCCACTGCAGAAGCTGCAATTTGGTTGAAATGCTTTTCACTTTTGTACATCATTTATGCAATTTTTCAGGATGATTGGTGCTTGGTAAGTATGTGTCATTAGTGTCTGATGGGCATGAGGTGAGAACTAGAACTCCAGTTTTCAGTTTTCTCTCTTTCATTGTTCTCTTTTTTGTTTCTTTTTAATTCAGTTCCTTTCATTCTGCATGAAAGGCTGGCCAAAGAGCTATTTCATATTATCAGCTTGCAGATGAACTGAGAATTCTAACTGAGATAAAATCAAAATCCCTATTTTCTTGTGGATGAAATCCACAGAACATGACTCTTGTTTGACTTTCTTGTGATCATTTTTTTTTTTTAAAAAAAAACCCATTACAGCGTGCAGTGAGGTAGTTTTACAGCTAGGGGAACTCCCTTCCACCCTCCCCCGCAGTCTTCATTCATTTTTTTCCCCTCTCCCCAAGCAATTAAATACTGTCTAATTAAAACTCATTGTGAGATACAGGCACACAGGTAATCCTACAAAGTCTGCTATAGTACTAAGGTAATCATTCTTGTATTCTTTACACATATCCAAGCAACCTTACTGATATTTTTTTCCACTCGTTATAAATTATGCTTTCCACATGAATATCACATTTCTACCTTCATTATCTTTCTCTTCTGCTGCTTTTCATGTGCTTTAGCATGCCTGTTGATACCAGTTGTACTGAGAAATCTGGAGACCTGTTAATTAAACTTTTACACCCCACCTTCATCTTCTTCTGCTGCTGTTGCAAAAGCATTTCCTTTGGATTGTAAAACAGATTTGAGGAGGAGGCTGAAGCTTAGGTACAGGCACACAAATCTGGGAGAATTACTAGAATTGCCTACTTCAGGGTGGTAACTAAATGCCATGGACTACAACTCCCATCAGTTCCAGGTGTTGATAAGATTCCATATCCTTCAACTCAGCATGGCCCAAATTTGGGGTGCCATTTTCTGGTTCCACACTTCTGCATGAGTCATGAGATTGTGGACCTGGAAAATGAACTTGTTCGGATACAGCACCCAAAAACCACACATTTTGGGGCACTGTGTGAGATTTTGGACCCGAAAAAGTGCTGTTTTGGGGGTGAGATGGCAGACTCGAAATTGCGCGAGAGCAAGGCACCCAAAATGGCCACTGTGCCCATGCAGAAAAAAGCAGGATGCCCAGGTTTTTCCAGGGCTGTGGCAGGTATGGGATCTGTAGTACATAAGATCGGTAGGGTTCATGTGGCCTCTCTTATCAGTCTGGCTGCAATGCTAATATCTATGCATCACCAGATAATGAGCAAGTTAATTCACTCCTTAACTCTTTCTCCCATTTCTGGACCCCTGTGGCTACTCTGCCAAAAGGCACTTTTCATATGCAAAGGATAAAATAACTGAATTACAAAATGGAAATTAAAAAAAGGCTGCAGTTCTAAACATGTTGAGGTGAAAACTTCCTTCATCAAAATCAATAGGCCTTCAGAGAAAAGATGCTTCAGATAAATAGATTTGTTCTGTATGCAGCACTGATCCTTACTGATGTCAAACAAGAAAGAAAGAATGAATAAGTGATAGCTTTTAGATTTATTCATTTGAGAGTTGATCTAATTGGAATTGAGTGGCACAGTGTACAAGCCCCATTCATGCATAGGTTGGGGGACACACACACGTAATTGTACTTGCTTGCTCTTCACCTTCTATTGTGTCCCCTGTCACCAGCTGCATTACCTTTCATATATTAGAGGGCTGAAGCATGGAATCAGGCCCACTCAGTTTCCCCTGTGATTTATAACCCCAATTGCTCAGGATTCTTAAATCACACTGGTTGGGGTTGGCGAGTGCAGTCTTGTTCTCCCACCTGATGAAACTTGAATTGCATAAGGGTAGATGCATGAATTTTGGAGATTAAAGGCTCCATAATTCCCTTATCCTGGATTTTTTGTTGACAATGTGATGATAAAGCATGTGGGTTAGATATTGGGAACTAAATGTTAAGCTGTGTATCCTCCCAAGGCTGTGTAGCAGCTTAGAACAATGCCAAGTTGGAATGGGGGAACTGTTTAAAATTCATGGCACTAGTTTGGGCCTAAACACTTGAAGCTGACTGTAGAAGAAATCAAAACTCTTCACCTTGTCTAATTTATGCTATACGGTTAAAAAGGTCCTTTTGTGGGTCAACCTGGCCCAAGGCAGCACAGAAGTAGCTTCTCATATGCAGTTCCTACACCAAGCTGACTGACCTTTCTGAAAGAAAGCTCAGCTACAATAACTAAAGTGCTGAAGAAGCAACCCAAGGGAGCAATGTAAAAGGAAGCACATCTCTGCAAGATGGGCGGGGGGAATTAACCTATGTAATTCAGTGCAAATAGCATCTAGTCGGCAGATTGTTGGTCATCTTCCATTGAGACATAAGGCATGTTCAGGAGTTTGCTTAAATTCATGAATGCTGGAAGTCTGGATGGCAGAGAGAGATGTGCTTGCAGGCCCTGCCTGCAATGTCATCACAACATTTCACATGTGCACATGCTGCCGTATTGCTCAGGGAAGACTGACCTCTAAAAATATCCTTGTTATCATTCTGTGGTTACCAGTCCTTCTCCAGAGGAAATTTGGTTCCTGTCACCCTAAAGGAAGCAGTGGTTAAGCCCTAGCTCTGGGATCAAAATTTCTCAGGGCTAGTGCAGGAAATTCAACTGACAGAATTCTTGTAGTAGTTAAGTGGTTAGATTATATCAAGTCAATTTTGCTGCAGATGCATTTGTTACGCATTCATTTCTGGGCTCAATTTAAAGTGCTAGTGAATGGTTTGCAACCAGGTTGGAGGAGTGCCTATATGCACATGCCTGGGCCATAAGATCAGCACCAAAGGACTTGCTGTCTGGCCTGCCAGTAAGGTCAATTAGCAGGTACCAGGGACAGGGCCTTTTCCGAGGCAGCCCTTCACTTCTGGAATTCCCTCTCCTGAGAATTCCTTCACCTCCTCTTGTGGTCTTACTTATTTTATTCTGCCAATCTTTCAATTTATCTTATTTCTGGTCCCTATATATGATTTTATTAGATGTTGTTTTTATTAGCCATTTTTTAATGTAATCTGTTAAATATTGAATTGTTGTAACCTACCTCATGATGAAGGGTGGGTAAAAAATCTAATAAATAATAACAATGACAATGAAACATTATTGTTTAAAGCCATAGGCCACCACAGTACAAATACTACAAGCAAAAGTCATTTTGACATATTCAACTGAGAAATATATATATACACAACAGAAAACTGAAATATAATACAGAAATACAGCATTAATCGCACAACAAGCCTCTCCAATAAGCTATAAAGAGGCTAAAAATACACTAATCCAGAAGCATCTCCCACTGCCTTAAGTTTTTAAAAAACCTGACTCATAGCTGCTTGGCTTCTAGAGAAAATTTTGCTACTTGGATAGTAACAGATCCATCTTTGCCTACAATCAAGGTACATATCTGGTCCAGGATGGATCTGGAGACTGAAGGATACAAGTGGGTCATTTGTGTGGTGCTCAACAGTTAAAGGGAGACATCCTTCATTTTGCTGGACTCACAAATACAGAGGGCAGATCCACACCAAGCACATCCACCATAGGTTTAAAGCCCATGACTTCCTCGAAAGAATCTGGGGACCTATAGTTTCCCACTCCCAGAGCTACAAATATCAACACTGTTAACATGTGCATGTGTTTTAAGGTACAGTGTGGATCAGCCCACAGTCTTTGGTGAACTGGAATATTATTAAAGCTTCCACCTAGGAATGCATTGGAGGTGGTCATTTGGAGCATTAAAAAAGCCATTTCATTATAGCTGCATTTGCCGCTCCAAAGTTAGCATTGAATTATTCCATTTCTGCACATCAGTGGATTTCTGTCATGTACCCCCTTTAGTCGTTATTGACAACTTCTTCCACAGTTTACTTTCTTCTAACAATTTCTAAACTGGTTCAGATAAAAGCAGGAGACACTTCTCAAACAATTTCCTTGTTTTCTCTTCAAATCACCAGTGGGTAATAATAATCATGGTACACAGGGAATTTTAGGCCAGTTTTGTATTGTTTTTTTTTTTAAAAACCAGCATTGCCATTAAAATGTCTTCTTTCCCCACTCCTTTGCTTTTCTTTTTTTCATCAGAGTCATTATCACAGTGCATCAGGGTTGCACACAGATAACCTGTTGCTTGATTTTTACCATTAGACCCAAATGACACATTGGAAATGCAATTTCCCTGATGATGCCAGTTTCTGGCCATCTGTCTTGCTGTTTTACCCTAGCACTAGACAAGTCCTAATACTTGCTGCCACCTCCTGCTACTCTCATTTAATGTTTTTTCTTCTTGCCTCTTTACTCCCCTCTCTTCCCAAAACATACACAGAATTTCTAGCACCACAATATTCAACCCAGATTCTAGATTGCATAAATCTCAGTGTGACTAATCTATTCCTATATCGTCTGCTCCTGTTTTGTAGCCCTGGCATTAACCAAGGATACACTTTGTAACTTTATTATTAATTTAAGGATGCGGACACTTACAGTTTAACAAAAACCCTGACATTGTTAAGAATAACAGTAAACACAACAATTTAACAAAATAACTGAAAATATAAACCAAACAAACAATTAAAAAGATGGGGGGGGGGGGAACATAGGCAGAATAAAACACAACAGCTCACATTCAATAAAAATTCCTTCCCTAAAGTTTACTAGCTTCAGAATACAGTTATAATGATTAAACTAGTAAAACAATAGATACTTAATAACCCTGGCCAGAGAATAATAGCTTTGTTAAAATGTCATTATTGTAGTATAATATTTTATAAGTAAAATGTAAGAGTTAAGCTTAAGAATATTTAGGGCTGTGCACATAACTTTGTATAAAACCTGCAACCCTATGGACAACTTTCTCTCCTAGTAATGAGTTGATGGCAGCATTTGTGCCCACTTACACAAAGATGCTTAGAAGTATTAAAGTCATAAATTTGGCTTGCCCTTGTAGTTATATAAGTGTGGCAGCTTCCCAAGAGCTATTGGCGAGACACAGCTGTGCTCCCAGGCCTTGGTTGCCCCTAATTTCTTATTAAGTCTTCCATTTAATTTCGGTGACCCTCACTGGGGTCTCAGGAGTACACAGTGTTCTTTGGAGAACTGGAATGATTGCATTATTTGGGCATTATCCATGAACCCATATATATCTCCTTTGTTTTTTTAAAAAAAAGACTGTTAAAAACTGTTGACACCGAACTATATTGACTTGAGTTTTTAAAGCTCTGCTCAGAACGCAAGTGGGATAAAATGGGAAACTAAACAAACACGGCTCCCTGTCTTGTTGTGGCATTTGGCAGTGCAACAGTACACTTGCCTTAAGTCTGCCTGCTAGCACGCCCACCATACAGGCTCAGCAGGAGCCATAGAATAAAAACTAAAACATAAAGTAAACATTTCCTATTCCTTTCTTTCTCTCTTTTTAATGTTGGCATTAATGAGATTGAGTAGATGGGTAGTAAACTCCACTCTTGTTTAATACCTGTGTGTTCTTGTTGCTGGGATACAAATATTGTTTATTACAAATAGATATGTGCCAAACTTATGTGATCGCTGTGTTCCATATGCCTCATAAATGTTTATAAAAGCTGCCAACTGCAGGTGGGGGCAAGGGAAATTAAATTGATTTTCTGTCTAAACCAGGGATAGGGAACCTATGGCTTCCCAGATGTCAATGGATTACAATTTTCATCACTGAGCATGTAGCTTCCCAGCTAGAGTTGGGCTCACACAACTGCGGAGCCACAAGTACTCCACATTTTCAGGGACTTCTTACTAGGATTGTCAGATCAGCAAAGCCGCTCTATCAATCACACCAACTCATACAACTTTATTCAGACTTAAAATTGAAGATCAAGCTAATCACCCATATCCACACATTTACCTTGAGAATTAGCACAGAAGACCAGCTGTAAAAAGCAGTAATGATAGGAGAATGGTGCACTCCAATAATGTTACTTCATGGAAGTAGTGACTGCACATAAAACTAGTAATACTTCCACAAGAAGAGAATGTCTGAAAGGCAGGGTAATGGCTTCACTAGGAGCAACTAAGATTGCCGGAAGAAATATCAACAACCTCAGATATGCAGAAGACACAACCTTGATGGCAGAAAGTGAGGAGGAATTAAAGAACCTGTTATTGAGGGTGAAAGAGGAGAGCTCAAAATATGGTCTGAAGCTCAACATCAAAAAAACGAAGATCATGGCCACTGGTCCCATCACCTCCTGGCAAATAGAAGGGGAAGAAATGGAAGCAGTGAGAGATTTTACTTTCTTGCGCTCAATGATCACTGCAGATGGTGACAGCAGCCACGAAATTAAAAGACGTCTGCTTCTTGGGAGAAGGGCAATGACAGGCCTAGACAGCATCTTGAGAAGTAGAGACATCACCTTGCCAACAAAGGTTCATATAGTTAAAGCTATGGTTTTCCCAGTAGTGATGTATGGAAGTGAGAGCTGGACCATAAAGAAGGCTGATCGCCAAAGAATTGATTCTTTTGAATTATGGTGCTGGAGGAGACTCTTGAGAGTCCCATGGACTGCAAGAAGATCAAACCTCTCCATACTGAAGGAAATCAGCCCTGAGTGCTCACTGGAAGGACAGATTGTGAAGCTGAGGCTCCAGTACTTTGGCCACCTCATGAAAAGAGAAGACTCCCTGGAAAAGACCCTGATGTTGGGAAAGATGGAGGGTACAAGGAGAAGGGGGCGACAGAGGACGAGATGGTTGGATAGTGTTTTCGAGGTTACCAGCATGAGTTTGACCAAACTGCGGGAGGCAGTGGAGGACAGAGGTGCCTGGCGTTCTCTGGTCCATGGGGTCACGAAGAGTCGGACACGACTAAACGACTAAACAACAACAACAAAAGGAGCAACTGAAATTTCACAAAGTAATGACTTCTGCTGGACTTTTCTTCATGCTAGGTGCTAAGCAATTATACTTAGAGAGGAAAGAAGAAGCTGGACATGACGGAAAGGTTCAAAGTCAACTGTTGGCAACAGCCTTAAGATGAAGCACAGGAGGTTTTATGCAGTTGACAGCTCAACCCTACACATGTTTACTCAGCAGCAAGTCCCAATGGGTACATGGGCTTATTCCCTGCAAAATGTGTGCATAGGATTGCAGCTTTAATTGGCTTAGATCAGCCTTCCCCAACCTGGTGCCCTAAAGATGTTTGGGATTGTAGCTAACATCAGCCATGGATAGTGCGGCCTGCAGTCCCAAACACTGGGGGTGGGAGTGTGGCTGGATTAGACTGTGCTGGGTGCAAAACATACTTCAGGTTGCTCCAATGGCTCGTGGAACAAAGAAATGTGTTACATTGTTTTGAAAATATCGAACTCAACACTTGGGCAGCAGGTATTCTAAATACTTCGATGTGTAAAGAATTGGAAAACTTTATCAGCATCCAATTTCCCATATTACTCATCCCTTTCATCTTGGGATGTTACTTGACTCTTTGTTACAGCTGAACACTCAGGTAACAAGGATGATGGGTACAAATGCTTTCTATCTGTGGATCTTAACCTGTACTTTGACTCTTGTTGATTATTCTCTAAATAATTGTCCTCCTTTGTGATTCAGTGTAAAATCTGTTCTGACCTTCAAATGAATCTACGTATATGGTTTGGGGGACACGCCATGATTCCTGTTCCTCCTCTTCCAAACATGAACATGTGCTCATCTGGAATGATTGTCTGAAAAGAAATGGTCTTCCTCCTTTTTGGGTGGAAGCTGACTCCAGGCGCTGCTATTCCTCACCCCCACTGCTCTAATATTCATTTTACTGCTACTTTTTGTTATATAAAAAGCATTCATGAGGTCTGATATTAAATGAGACCATTTATTTGCATCTTGATCATGTCCACATGTGGCACTTCAATTGCTTACAAATCAAATCTAGCAGGAGACCTAGATGACCTTTGACTAATTTCGTTCTTTCTTTCTTTTTACGTAGCCATAGGATTTTCAGGAATGAGATGGAAGTATTTTAAGAAGAGCAACCTTGCAGAATAGTTAAGGACTAGCAAGTGGCATGAGGTTATCCATTAAATACGGCAGCCCTAGCACACTTCTCCAAGAATCCAAAGTCAATTCTCTATTTGACAGCATCGGTCAGAGGTCACAGGCATGTATTTCTCTCAATGAATGCAAATAGTTTCCATTAAGAAAGCAGGAGTTCAAGTTCGTAGAATGTTTAATTGATAATAAAGGGTATTTGTATGTGAAAATCATGTTAGATTCTGCACTAGCACAAAACATGTTGTATCATTGATTCCAGAGCAAATTTAATGGGCTAAATCTAATGAGCAGCGTTTTTCAGAGTATCAGTTTTAATAGCACATCTACTTTGCTCTTATGCAATCTCTCTAGCACTTTTGTGTTGGGTTGAAATAACGACAGACAAGTAGCAGGTGTCATATCTCTCGAGGCAAGGCTTTCCTTCACTTTTGACCACCTCCACTGGATTGAAATTAATGATCATGCAATAATACAACCAGCTCCACACAACTGCATTGGCTAACCTGCACCCACAGTGTATCTTCAGCTGTGGATCACAGAAACATTCTCAACCCAACTAGCCTTGATTCAAATGTGGGAGAAAAGTTATGTTTTGCTGGAAAAGCAGCAGTGAACTCTTGGCTCCTAAGGAACTTTGCTGAAATAAAAGAAATGAAGAAGAGATTCAGTCATCCCAGAGCATGGTACACCAAATATGAAATTATATTGGAGAACAGCCTTTATCAAAGGTGTCATGGACTTGGAAGATGCTCGAACTCAAGATGAAAGGGAGAGACATGATAAGAGGAAGGCACACTTGGCAAACCCTCACCATGATCAACTCCCACTTGGAAACCAATGTCGCCACTGTGGAAGGACGTGTGGATCCAGAATTGGCCTCCACAGTCACTTACAGACTCACTTTTAAAACTGTGTTTATGGAAGACAGTCTTACTCAGCTCGAAGAAGAAGAAGAAGAAGAAGAAGAAGAAGAAGAAGAAGAAGACACCAAATATAAAGTCAAACCAACAATTCCAATGAAAATATTAAACCAATTCTAGACAAAAAATTACTTTAACCACCAATCTACTGTACTTACTATTTTGAACAGCCTTCTCAGAGCAAGTCAAACTAAAGTTCAATAATCTGAGACACAGTGCTATTTTTCTAGAAAAAGAGGTGCCAGAATTCACCATGAAACACCTCCCTTGTTCTCTTATAATGGCAATGGTGCGCACCTGAAAGGTGCTGGAACTAAGTTCCGGTGAGTTTCTGGCTGAAAAAAAGCTGAGATGTATATTCAAACTGGAAATCCTGTGTTTTCTAAGGCCCTACCCAAAGAGAATTCTCTGTTTCTCTTGAGCACATAGTGCTTGACTGTCTTCATATTGGTCCCGGAAATACATTGTCTAACTAATAAGATGTGCTTAACACTTCTGATGGCAAACAAACATGAAGCTTAAACTGCCAAATTTTGACTGGCATCTTAATGAATCAGAGCACCCCAAAGCAATAATATTCATCTCCAGAACGGCTTTAACCATGAAGCAAGTTGAGCTCATTTGCTCACCTGATCTGCTTAGCTCCTGACATAAGATGCAATGGGTTTTTCCCTGTCTCTCAACCAACTCATGTTTACTTAGATAAGAAGCTAATGATGAATATAAATCTCTCCCTGCAGGTAACACTTCGCAGAAAATTAGGATTTAGTCCAACATTTTAATGAGAAGACCTGTTACAATTAGGAAGCAGCAATTTGGAAGGACCAATTAGAACAGATTCTCTTCACTGAAACGAAGGGGGCATGTGATGACTGTGTATTACTTCTGTATGGGAGTGTAAAATTTGTACTGGGGAGACTGCATGTGGGCATAACTCAACTGGCACAAGAAGAACAGTCCCAAGTCTCAGTACATGAGCTGCATTATTCAGAGTGGGGGAGGGGGAAGGTTGTTTTTTTTTAAAGCTTGCTGTTATGTGGCATTTAAAATGGTAGCCACAGAAAGTTTAGAATTTATTTAATGTAACAAAATTAATATACCATTTAATTGTAAAGAAAAGCCCAGAGGGACTCAGAATTTGTTATTATGTTATAAGGAGCTTTTACTATACAGTGCTACCTTGGGCTACATATGCTTCAGGTTACAGATTCCATTAAGCCAGAAATAGTACCTCGGGTTAAGAACTTTGCTTCAGGATGAGAACAGAAATTGTGCTCCGGTGGCGCAGCAGCAGCAGGAGGCCCCATTAGCTAAAGTGGTGCTTCAGGTTAAGAACAGTTTCAGGTTAAGAACGGACCTCCGGAACGAATTAAGTACTTAACCCGAGGTACCACTGTATCTGGTTGAAAACATCAACATCCTGCCGTGAAGTCACACTAGATTTTTAATTGGATGACACAGGTAGACTATGGAGGGAACCAGAGCACTGACTGTTTCATCTGTGCTGGATCAGTTTCAACTATTGCAGATTCAAGATGTGGGTCACCAACCCTCTTAACCCTTGCCCATCTTGGCTTATTGAATAAAGCGTCATTTGGGAGGTGGGTGCTATCTAGTTTAACACAGGCAGTAACTTCTCTTTAAGGGGGCCTCCTTGCACACAAAAGAGTAAGTACAGCAGCTATTGCCCAGCAGTGAGTATCCTCTTTGAGAGCAAGGGTCTCAAGAGGATGTTAGCAGCCCAGGCATAATTGGAGGAAACTGATTATTTGGACTCATTTCATTCCAGTTTCGGGCCCAGTCGTAGCACTGAAACTGCCTTGGTCACTCTGGTTGATGACATTTGTCAGGAGAGGTTGGGGAAGAGTGACTCCTCCCCTTGATCTCTTTTTGGCTTTTGATACTGTTGACTATGGTATCCTCCTCAAATGGCTGCAGGGAGTGGGGTTTGCCCCCTGGTTTTGCTCTTACCTAAGGGCTATTTCTATGGGATGTGGATGGCACTGTGGGTTAAACCACAGAGCCTAGGACTTGCCGATCAGAAGGTCGGCGGTTCGAATCCCCGCGACGGGGTGAGTTCCCGTTGCTCAGTCCCTGCTCCTGCCAACCTAGCAGTTCGAAAGCACATCAAAGTGCAAGTAGATAAATAGGGACTGCTCCGGCGGGAAGGTAAATGGCGTTTCCGTGCGCTGCTCTGGTTCACCAGAAGTGGCTTAGTCATGCTGGCCACATTACCCGGAAGCTGTATGCCGTCTCCCTTGGCCAATAAAGCGAGATGAGCGCCGCAAGCCCAGAGTCGGTCACAACTGGACCTAATGGTCAGGGGTCCCTTTACCTTTACCTAAGGGCTATTTCCAGAAAGTAGCCAATAGCTATTGAGCAGAGGAGACGATCTTGCAGAATTCACCTTAACTGTTCAAAAATTTGGAAAAAGAAGTCATCTAAGGCCTTGAACTGTAAAGCCACAGACAAGTGTCCTTGGAACATTTCAGCATTATCACTTATCTTCTGTGAAAAATATGGCCAGAAAGTTGGAGATAGAAAGAAGAAAAATATAGCCAACTGTCTTTCTTTTTCCCCTCCATCTTTCCTTTCTGAATTGATAGATGTGAACAAAGGAGCAAGCCCCTTTTCACTTTCCACAGCTCTATCAGCTTACCTGGTATAGATTAGTTCTACAACAGGATGGAAACATTTGGACCAGTACATCATTATTGGCAGCTCTGAGATAATTGCATAAAGGCACACAGTAGCTGACAGCAATAAATGAGTGTGGTGGATGTTATTATGAACTATGCAGAGGAATCTAAAACATTTTTAGCTCTGGCTCCCCTGAACACCTGTTCAGCTCCTCTCGGCATCAGAACTCTACAAGAGCTCTGCATGCCAACTTCAGATATTAAAAAACTAATTCCATTCCTGGCCTCCTGATTTATGAGCATTGTTTTAATGAGAAAGATTGTCTTGTAGATCAGGGCTCAAACAGGCTAAATCTCTGCCTTCTGGAAAGAACTCGTGCAGATTTTCTTCTGCATTTCATCTTCACTTGTAAATTGATAGTAACAAGATAGCTCCTTGCAGATTCACAGAACTTTACAGTCACCAATACTATATTGAGCAAAAAGCCTAAAATGTTACATTCCCTGGTCATCTGTGCCACATCTTTGATCCTTTATGCACCTCGCTTTTCTTGATGTACCAACTATGTTTATAGGATGTTTCTCTCCCCTTGGAAAATTTGTATTGACCCCCTACCTACCTCCATTATAAATGCACCTTCATTGATCATGTAAAGAGACAAATGTTAATAACTTGGTATGTGGTACTGGGCAAACAAGCCCTGGCTAGCTCACTCCTGGAATGAAATGATCACATCACCCTTGCTTGAGTGAATTGGGAAATTATACAAAGTGCATAAACAGTGAAATCACCCATCCACAGACCTAACTGAATTACAAGCCCAAACTTGAAAGTACCTTCTTCATCAGATGCGACCAGACTTTTAGCTCCATGTGGCCAGATATCTCACATCTGCATTTCTTATTCTCTCTTGACATATTCTCCCCATAAACATTCTTTAAAACAAGATGACTTAGCTACAGAAGCAACAGGATATTTTCAAGAAGGGTTCTTTTTTTTACCCATGAAGTAATTGTGTGTGTGATGAGATATTACAGAGAGTCAGGGAACTGCAGAGAGGCAAGCAA
The DNA here is from genome assembly GCF_964106915.1 of Podarcis gaigeae. Lineage (NCBI taxonomy): Eukaryota > Metazoa > Chordata > Lepidosauria > Squamata > Lacertidae > Podarcis > Podarcis gaigeae. The sequence goes on along the minus strand of NC_139681.1, from coordinate 52,847,209 downwards.
GACCGTTTTAATAAAATAAAATCTATTGTTCAACAAAAGGTATTATTTGGGGGGCAGGGAGAGCGAGAAGTGATTAGCCATTCAGACTGAAGGCAGGAAGCTTTGCCATCACTCTAAATTTGCTTCATTAATCTATGTAGTGTGGTGGCATACTAGCCCTAATTTGTCATTACCTGGCTGGAATCACTTTCCAGAAAGAGTGAACTCCAGGGCAGGGCAGTCCAAAGTGTGGCCCAAAGGCCACATGCAACCCTTAAGGCCTTTTTGGAAGCCCAAGGCAGTGTTCCCACAGGTTCCATGTCAAAGTACTCTTGTGGCCTCCTTGGTATGAAACATTTGTTTTTAAATAGCACCAAAAGTGGGCACTGAACAGACTGGAAAGATGAAAGAGGAATTTGCTCAATATGATCTGGAGATGTGGGATGAAGTGAAGAGCCATCCAGGGTATTAAAAAATACCAACAACACCCAAATATGTATTTTTTCTACAAGAATTGTTAAGTATATATGTGACATTTTAGGTTTCACTTGACATGTGAGCAAAAAAGATTGTGTTTGACCTTCTCTTTACAGCTTTTCCTTCCATATTCTATTTCCCCTATGATTTGCATATATTATCATATTTTTCCTTTTTCATGCTTTTCTTTGCATTCACAAATTTTCAGTCCTTTCTTTCTTGCCCTTCCTGAACTAGTATGTATCCCTGTAGCACCCATCATCATGATACCTTTGCCTTCATTTTGACTCCTCAAAGAAACATGATTTTGCATTTGAAAGCCTACCTTGCTTAAATCCAGCACTTTAAGTAAAAGTTTATTGTCTTGTTTACAGATGTGGTTTGACTAGCTATGATGAGATGTAATGGTTTGTCTTGAATGCCTTTCTATCTACTTTTATACATAAACAGAAACATTATCTTTTTAATGCTCATGTTGACCAAAACCCCATTTTTATGCATTTTAAAGAGACAAAATTACGGAGCCATGTTACTATATTCAAAAAGCTATGAAAGCCAGTGGACAATAAAATATTGGTGCAAGGCTCAGTAAAGACGAGGATGGAGATTGGGTATTTTGGGCATGGAATCCATATGCATGAAATTACTCAAGCATCCCTAAGTGCCTCCTCAAATGCTGACAAACATTAATAATATTTTGGGATATGTCGATACTAATAAAGTATTTCCTAATAAAGGTATTTCCCTAATATGGATTTTGAAGTTTTCTTATGAGCCAAAATAGCTGCATTTACTTTTTTGAGTGGCATCGAAAATACTGGATCCTGTAATTCTGCAATGGGAATCTAAACTGAAGGAAAAGGTTTTCATGCCACCTGAAGATGAGGCTTTATTATCTGAGGGAACATCCTGCTGAGTAGCTAGTTAAAGCTATCCAGTTTGGTTTCGATTGACTTTTTGCCCAGCACACAACTTTCAACTGATTTCCAACTTTGCTTATATAACGACTGACTAGTTTCTCTTGATTCCTGTTTTCTACCTACAAAGGAGCCTGTGTGTTTCATCCGAGGATGGAGACAGACCTGATTAACAGCCAGGTCTTGTGTTTTCACAGAGGGTTACAAGTCATTGTTGTGTTTCTTGACCCCAGCAGGCCTTGATGCAACCTGATAGCTACACAGCTATCAACTCATTCAATTTCTGCTTGTGCAACAAAACCTTACCCCTTTTCCTTCACCTGCATACACCCTGCACCCTTCCCAAATCTACGGAGGCTTGGGGGAACTCCTAGAACAGATTTAGGGAGCATGCAGGGAGAGTGCAGACCGTTGCACAAGCAGCAATGCTTGCAGTGAAAGGATGTTTATTTAGCTTTGACACAACCCCCAAGCAATGGGGGTTTATTTAGCTTTGACACAACCCCAAGCAAGTACCTTTGACACAACCCCAAACAATTTCCAAGAGCTGTTACTATGATAAGAATATATTGATGAGCAAGCAGGATGGTCATGTATGCATCTCCCCTCAGAAGGGGGGAAATGCATATTTTTATTTATAAGTAGAAATGCAAATTCAGAAATTATTACTACTGTATAATTTAAATAGAAATGCAATTTGTCTCACCATGGTGAGGAAGACTGTAGCTCAGGCTTCCTCATCCTCAGCCCTCCAGGTGTTTTTGGCCTACAACTCCCATGATCCCTAGCTAGCAGGACCAGTGGTCAGGGATATAGGGAATGTAGTCTCAAAACATCTGGAGGGCCGAGGTTGAGGAAGCCTGTTGTAGCTGATCAACTGTGTCAGTCTGCTGTCTAGGTGCTAACTCTTGATGGGAAGCTTTGAAGGCCCTGCTCTTCTCCCTTATTTTGGCTGTAGTTCTTTATTATGAGCTTAGGAAGGGCAGGCCTTCAAACAGAGGACATCTTCGAACACAGGACTATCCTCTGACAGCCCTTCAGAAAGATGCTTGCCTTTTGCAAAGTAGGATACATGATCACCCTACTCACAACCCATGCAATCCGAGATGTGTAAGATATAGCTGTATAAAAGAGAAAGAATGTGACTATGGCATGGAGGCAGAATTCATCAGCTTCGAGAAGTGGAGAGCAGCAAATATTTGAGAGATACAGAGGAAGTGATACGTTGTTGGTTAAGGTGATGCTGTAGGACAATGATGGCCAAACTTGGCCCTCCAGCTGTTTTGGGACTACAACTCTCATCATCCCTAGCTAACAGACCAGTGGTCAGGGATGATGGGAATTGTAGTCCCAAAACAGCTGGAGGGCCAAGTATGGCCATCACTGTTGTAGGAGCATGAGTGGGTAAGATGGAAAAATATTGGGAAGAGGGTATTAATAACACTTGGGGTGGAACTGTGCCGTGGATGCATCCTAATGGCACAACTTCTTCCTCAACCCTTCCAAGGTTGCTCTGGTAAGATCCAAACCAAGAAGATGTAATAAACTTCAGCAGAATTATTCTTCTTAGTTGCCTAGAAAAAACAATTGGATGCTGTCACTGCTGCATCTCTGTATGTAACAAAAAACAACAACAAACCACCCCAACAACCTCCAAGCAATGTATGAGTGAAGGTGGAAGCTTCCCTAGAGAATGTGCTGTTGGCAAGGAAATGTACAACACGGGATCTGAAGGTAATTACAGATGCCCTTATTATGCTGACGCTTCGCTGTGAATAGTAATGAACGTATGGGCCAAGAGATAGTGGCTGTCTCTCCAGAAAAATATAGAGATAGCAGAGAATCCACTCATTTTAAACGCATAGCAATTCTTTAAAGAACTGCAGACATAAAGGACATACCTAGCAGTAAGTTTGACTTTCAGCTTTACCATACTTATAAAGTCACAAACAGATCACTGTTTTCATTGGAATGTATCCAAAAGAATCCTGTTTTCATTCAGGAGATGTCATCCACTCACAAAAGTTCTCAATGCAAGAGAAAAGTAAGACAGTAATAATAATAATAATAATAATAATAATAATAATAATAATATATTTATACACCCCCCCCAATCTGGCTGGGTTTCCCCAGCCACTCTGAGGGGCTCCCAACAGAATTAAAAGCACAATAAAATATCAGACATTAAAAACTTCCCTAAACAGGGCTGCTTTCAGGTGTCTTCTAAAAGTTAGATATTCTTCCATTTGCACAAAGAATTTGCACAGCCATTTGCGCAACTGGAAGCATGAGGACTGCTACAAAGCCTATCTAGCAGCTTTGGGTACCAGTAGCTATGTGAACTCTTGCTCAAATTATCCCACAACATGTCTGAGAAAGAGTACTACTAGCCATTTGCTCCTGGTCTTGGTGACCAGCTGACTGTCCTTATGCTTGAAGTAACTTAGTTTCTATAAAAAATCCATAGAAACTGTATTTTCATGTATAGACTTACCGTCTAAAGTTCTCTTTATTTATTTATTTTTTAAAGATTTGCCCCTTGGATGTTACCACATTGAACAAATCCCCCACAAAGTCTCCTTCTTCTATCCACCGGTCTTCTTCATAAAGCCAATGAGCTGTCTTCCAATGAGTCTTCCCTATGCCTTCTAACCCCATCCCTGACATTTCATTTCATTTCATGCCATTCCATCTCCATCCCTGAAACATCCACACATTCAGCATTGGCATCTGCAAAGGAATAGCAATGAAGAGAGGCCAAAGCACCACAGGTCAAAATACATGCCAAAGTCCCTTGAAGAGAGAGAGAGACTGTATGCAAGTGCTTATACACTAACACTAGATTAGGTAAATTGGAGTGCTTGCTCTTAGATGAAAGCAGTGATAGAAACCTGGTACAGACATAACATAACAGAAACCTGGTAAAACAGAGAGAATCAATGGGACTTGGTGATCTCCAGATATAAACTTCATAGGAAAGACAGAGAAGGGTATACCGGAGGTGGTGCTGCTAGGTATATCAAAGAAAGCTCTGAGTCCAACAATCTAGAAATCCCCAAAGGGGCAGAATTGCTGTAGGCTGTAATATTGGGCCCTAAGAGTAATTTTGTACTGGAGATGAGCTATCACTCTCAGACAAAAGAGGAAATGTTGTTGTATTGGAAGACTTCCACAATCATGACACAGGCAGACTACATATATGTTCCAATCACAACAAAGAGGTAAAACTTTTTTGATACCTTAAATGACTGTGCCCAAAAAGAAGAACCAGAGGGGAGGTAACGCTGGACATATTTCTGAGTGGTGCCAAGGATCTGGTTCAAGATGTAAGTGTAGTCAAGCCAGTTTGGGAGCACTGACCATAGTGGTATTAAATTTAATATACATACATTATATAATCTCTCTGTATAAATATATGGAAAACAATTATTTCTCTCTAAGACCATTTCATATAATCCTATAATTCATATTCTATATTGTTAAGCGTATCGGGTGGTTGCTTGAAAGCAATCAGGTAATATGCCTCACTAGTCTGTTCTAAAGCTTTCTTATTGGTGCTAAAAACCCTTAAGAATGCAGAGCGCCTCAATTCCATGTCTTGCTCATTCACTGGCAGAATCTGAGAGTGGGCGGTCCTTAAATCTTCCCCAGGAGAGTAGTTTCTTGACCCCCAGTCTGCGCCACCCCTCTCTGTGTGAAAGCCTACTGCGCAAGGAAGGCTTGGGTAACGGGGGACCTTCCTCCTCCCTGCTTTGCTCAGGCAAGGTGTCCTGGCACCGCCTTGCATCCTCCGAGCCCTGCATCTCCTTCCCACTAGAGGCGTGGCTTCCTCCCTCCGCTGAGGAAGTGCTGCGACCCACGATCTTTGGGGGCTCTCTGTAATCCATACGCCTTTTCCCCTCTCGCCCCTGAGCTGATGGCAGTTCCCTGACATATATTAAAGACTAACAGTTTCTGCAGAGCACCAGAGTGGAATTTGGAAATATTCCATTCATGATTTTATCCGTTATTCTGTGCTGAACTAACACAGCTGACCTATGCTACAAAGGGAATTGACTCTACGACCTGGGTAAAAGTAGTTGATTCATTATGTTCACTGTTCATATGGTAATTTTTTGCTGATGGTAGTGAGGGGAGATTTTCTCCCAGAATGGAATTTGAAGGAAGAGCTTCTATAGCTCGTTAAACCAGAGCTGCTTTGAATATATATAACACGTTCACTTATTATTGTTTTTCTTGCTGGCTTCTTAACGACTGAGGGACATTTAAAAATTCATGTTGAATATGCAACAGATAACTTGTTCATCATCTGTACAGTCTAAAAGATTTTTTTAAAAAATTAAAGAACAATGCAAACTTCTTGCTGAAGTTTCTAGCTGGCGCAGCAATTGGGTCTGTATCAGACCAGGTGCTATCACACTATTGTAGCCAGGCCAGCTCAGCCTCACCCCCTCCCTGACCCAGAGAGCCCTGATTCACAGGTTCTGCCAGTTTCCACCAGCAGGGATCCCACCAGCTGCACATCCATCCATCCATCCATCCATATTTGTCAGCTGAAAGGGAGGTTGCTGTGCCAGCAGAGTGACAATGGTGTCATTCCAATGGAAAGCTAACAAAAACTGGTAGAGGGACACTTCTGGTGGGTCCAAATTCCTCCAAGCCCAGAACAAAAGGGATTTTGACTCCTTTACCAATCTTAGAAAAGGTATCCATTTGTCATTTATTGTTTCCACCATTTCTATACCACTTAATATATAAAAAATAGGGTTGCCATATTCCCAAAAGTGAAAATCCAGACATTGTTGAGGTGTTTTGTTTTTTTTTTGGGGGGGGGTTGTCAAAGATGGGTCAGCATTCATTTTGGGGCTTTTCTTAGATTTTTAAAGATTTTTTAAAATAAAAATAGACCAACCTGCCATATGTCAGGGTTTTCCCAAGACATTTTGCTGATTCAGCAAAATCCCACCCGGACGCCATTTTCTGAACAATTCCTGGACATGTCCGGGGAAACCCAGACATATGGCAACCCTATAAAAATATCTGTAAGTGGTGTACAGAAAACAGCGGCTGAGAACTTCCGTCTCCTTACTCCCAGAAAGAACACTCTGCTCCATCTTTGAGTTGCCCTGGCACTGCAGAACCAAGGGAATAACATTACCTAGAGGTAATGGTTTGCTGGATTCTGTTCATGCACTTGAAGACAAGGAGACCTACCACTGCAGATGAGATGATAATGCTGGAGTATGACTTGGTACCTGAATTTGCTTGCTTCCCGCCCCATTCTGTTTCCTTTTATTATCTAACATTTCAGATCATGAGTCTGCAAAAAGGAGATGGTGTGTCTTTTAAACCCAGTGCAATGTGTGAAAATGTTAGGCACTTTACAACTGAAAAATAATTAAAACAACAACAACAACAGGAAGTTAACAATGAAATGTTCCAGAAGAGCAAAGTGATTGTTATTCAGAGATATATTGAGAGCTATTCTGTCAGAGAGGTCTAAATAGAAACAATAAGAATGATTTTGAGTAAAAGCACAAGTTTATGTCACCTTTCAACTGACACAAATGATCTTTTGAACATCTTGTAGCTTACCCTGTTTTCCTATCTATATTTGATTTTTGTTAGTGACTAAATAGAATCTATTGTGAAATGCAAAAGTTACATTATGCAACAACTTTTTGCCTAGGAACCTGAGACTGGAGCAATGTCTTTCATTTAAAGCCTTCCTTAAAATGTGGAGAAAACAGTCCAGGATTGTCTGCAACAAACCCTAGTAAAACCATAGCAATTCCAGAGCAAATCACTCATGACTTCATGCCCCTTTTAATAATTGTGACTTAAACGATTCCCGTGCAACCTGGTTTAGATCATGGTTGCAGTTTTGAAACTGCAATTTCAAACTGAAATTGCTAATCTCAAGGCAGCTCAGTTTACAGTTGACCGATTAAGCTTGGCATCTGAATCTTTTAGAAAAAAAATTATTTCCATAAAAATGGTTTGAAAAGCAGTACAATAGCCAAGTGTATATAATGAGCTACTCATACAAATTTCTTTTGAAAGCAAATAATACTTTGTAAACTTTCTGAAAAGCCTTAGTTTTGACTTCAAATAGTTTGACATCATTTTCCATGTTGTCGCACTGCTCCTACTATTGCTAGCATTCCCATTGACTGTTAACAAGCAACTACTGGCTTGATTGGTGACACATTCTCCACAATCACTTCTTCCACTCAGTGGGGCTATATCAGCCAGTCACATTTAGAACTGTGTGTTATCATGGTTTTGGATAAAGATGTCATTATGTTATGGTCCAATTGTTGTTAGGGAGCAAAATAATTAACATATTGCTGGGAATTCCCACTGATTCTCAGTGTATTAGTTTTTTAATGTATAAAACGTACCAAATGAAATTAACTTTCACCAACATGAAATCTTCATGAAAATTTTACTTTCACAGACTTGAAAGGCTCTCAGCTGCAAGCTTCTTATGTGCTACTATAAAACTGTATAATTAATTGGGGGAGATCCCAAAAATATTCATTAGTCATGCTTTGCACTTGTGATGTTTCCAGTGTTTCCAGTAATTATGATGAGAACTAAAACAAATCTGCCCAGAATTTCCTTAAAATTTTCCTCTGAGAATTTTCACAATGAATATCATTCAGGTGTATTCTGCTTATGTCAACAGTTCCCATAATTTGTGTATGACAGAATTTGACAATTTTGATGAGAAACCAGTAATATCTAATAGTAAGTGGATGACAAATAGCAGCCAACATTTGACACCATCTGATAAATGAGTTGCAATATAATTAAGGAATTTTGTACTAGTCGTTCAAAGAAGTCAAAGCAGGTGATTTTTTTTTAACTTTGTTGTCAAATTGGGATTCCCCAAGGCTGAATTTCTCCACCAAATTACAAGCTGAAATTTAAGCATTCACTGACTTTTACATTTTGTGAAATTTAATTTCTGCCCCAGTTCTGAATAGGCTGCTCTGTTTTTGGATAAACTTTAAAATGGATCACACCAGAAGAAATGCTACTCTTTTTAAATAATAATAATAATAATAATAATAATAATAATAATAATAATTAATAACAATCCAATGGAGGCCACATTAATACAATGCCAAATCATGCCAAATCACAATAAATAAAAAAGCCAATTAAACAGTTCTGAATGAAACATTTTTGGGTGACTTTCCGTGTTCTGGCTATCAGGAGTTGATATTCCTTGATCCTGTGCCAATTCTCTTAATTAGTCCAAGTTCCACAATTCCTATCTTAATCCTTTGTTCTAGCAGCCACTTGTGTGATGACTTTTGATTGTGTTTAATAAATCCAAATCCATTAACTTGCAGAGGGAAATTATATCCTGTAGCTATGTGAAATATTTGTTTACCTTCTTCATTTCCTTGACGTTATAATCAGTCAATTTTCTTCAACATTGCCCCTCCTTCAAAAGCTCATTTCTAGGTGCGTCACAGCTCAATTTTGCCTCTCTGAAACCGAAAGCAGAAACAAGTCCGTCTGCGTCACACCAAAACCATCATAAATCAGAACTAGAGCTCTCTTTAGTTGGCAGTGTTACAAGTCATCACAGTATTTCACGCAGTCTATCCTTTCAAGCACCCCGTAAAGAAAATTATAAGTTCTTGTTGAATCCCTCTTGCATTCCACATATAGTTGTAATCCATTAGTAATTTCCTTCCATTAATATTTGATTCTTTTTCAGTGAAGGCTTTCCCATTCATAGCACAGCAAAAATAATGTATAAAGGCTCCCTTCACTTATATAGCATTCCAATTATGAGAGTCCTCTCCAGATCAAAACCTTGGCACTCAGTGGCTGATTCATTTCACAGGTTATCTTTCTTCTTCTTCCAAAACACGTCTGTTTCTTTAGTCCAAATTCAGATACATCTTAAAAGAAACAGAGATACCTCCGCTCATGGCAACCGCATTGGGGAGTTTCCAGTAAGGGCAGTGCTATGCCCTCTGCGTCCCGGACTCCGCATTTCATTGGAACCAGAAGCAGTTATCGGACGATCCACAAGAGAAAGCTCTGCCCCCCCCCACGAGCCTGGGGATAATACTCCCAAATTATTCTTAATTAACTGCACGGCTGGCATCCGCTACCATGGGATTGGCAGTTCGCCATGGCAGCTGCACTGGAAGTCAAGAAATGCACTGGGAATGCACTACTCACCTGACTTCCCTCTGGCTGAGTTGCTTCTGAAAACCAGGTTGAAGGGCAACAGAGCAGTGAGGTGGGTGTGGTGCAAACATGCTGGCAGAGGTAATCTGGCATTCCTACTGACATATTTGCACCATGTCAACCTTGCCACCACCATGCCCCTTCCCCTCTCCATCCCAGAATGCAGCAGCGACTCAGTGAGAGGGAGGTCATGTGAGTGGTGCTGCTCCACTACATAATTAGCTACATTATGCTGCCATTCTTTCTGTTTACACCCCTAAAACATTGGACATCATTATGACTTCTCTTTTTAAGTCATTAGCATCTGCTAATAATTGTTCTTTTCCAGACTGGAACTTTGAAAGCCCAGGCCAATTGTTTGTAATTCAGTATAAATTCTCTCTTGATACATTATGAATCTCTTAGTGCCACTGAGGGGGGCTCAATTAGCATAGACTGCTGAGAAGCACTTGGAATACTTAATCTTTTAAGAACTACAAACTTTAATATTAATCACTTAAGTTTTAATAAGAAGGCATAAATTGTAGCCTTGATTCCAAAGCACATTTGGAAACAAAATTTCCATTTTATTTTGTTACATTTCTTAATGGGGAGGGGAAAGCAAGGATGAAAGCTTCTTAATGAAGTGAAGAGATGGAAACCTCAAAAGATTGCTCTTTAAAGTGGAGGGGCATTAAAAATCATCCGCAACAGTGGCATTTGTGATTCTTATAATCTTATCTCAAGGGCATTTGAGTAAATTTAAACATGCGCAGGAGCTTTTAAAAAGTTACTTTTTCTATATGGAACTGCAAATCCACTTTGCAAACATGATACACCCTGACAGTTGTTGAACCAGCACTGTTTTCTTGGGGTGGAGGTCTCCATATAGCCCTTTGACGTAGTCCTAATTCATCCTACATAAGGCTTCTTTACAGTTCATCACAAGATAGCAGCACTGAGGCTGACATCACCTCAGCTTTACCTAGGCTAATATGCCCATCCTGATAGTAAAATGGAGATCTCCTTCCCCCCAGAGGTGCTGCTTCACTGGCTGGGCTGATTGGCAGCATGTAAACATTGCCAATGTCTTGCCCAAACAAGTGCTTCTTTTACAGCATAGCAGGATGACTTCCCACAGTGGAAAGCCACTGGAGCCATGTTATATGTCTGAGGTCTATATATGGGGATATGATGGGGATAGAGCACAAAAGTGAAGCTGTAATCTTAACCGTGTCTACTTAGAAGCAAGTCCCTCTGAACTCAAAGGGGCTTACTCCAAGATAAGTGGGGTTAGAACTGCAGCCTCAGACAAAAGACCAGTAGTAATTTTATCCTTTAAGGAAAGCAGGAGAAGGAGATGAGCTGAAGTATCCTAACTTGAACACTGGGAAGTACCTTCAAGGAATACTTTGTCGCTGAGTAGTTTCACCCGTCATTGTTTGCCAGGAGATGAAAGCTTAACTAACCAACCTGAAGAACAGAATACAGTCAAATCCTTAGATGTTGCCCACTTCAGATTACTTATATGGAAAGCACCTTTTCACTTAATCAGGAATTAATTTATCCTTTGCATTTGTGGCACTGTTCTCTTACGCTAAACCTTTGCAGTAGCTACCAACACCATTTTTGTTTTTCTGAAATGCTTTCCTTTATTTACACTTCAATCTTCAGTGTATCCTGTACTACAGTACAAATCGGGGGGGGGTGAGTTTATGGGATCAAAAAACACATTAAAACATTACCCTACCCACCTTCCTAAGCGATAGCATTGCGGCATATGTAGTAATGCCATAAACCATAGAATGTGGGGGGAAATTGAACAATTTAATATAGCACTATAAATTGCTTGTTCCTCCAATATGGCTAGAAAACCAATTTTCACAGTAGCAGGCCACGAGAGGTAAACACATCCCCAATGGAAGAACTCTTTCAGATTGAAATTGCAGCAAATGAGACATACTTATTCATGACCATGGGAATGTTGATGGGTGGGGGTGGGGAGAATAATAATTTCAAAACTTTTCCTTCTTCTTATTCTCCCTCCCCCCCTTTTTTTGCTTCTAAATAAATTACCAATAGGCACTGCTAGCCTAACTGAAGAGCTTGTATAACTTCAGACAGGTAATTTACATGCAGTGATTGGATGTAGAATTGATGCATCAAAGGGACCATGGCGCTTCAGTGTTCTCAATGCGCCCTTTAAACCCTTTTAGCTGCATCCATTTTCTGTAACTAAATAGCTGGAAAAAATGCTACATAATCCATTCATCCACAGGCATAATATCATATGAGAGGTGGTGTTGGTTTTTTATTGTACCATAATTGGAGATGGAACAAATGTGCCTCCCCCAGGCAAGTTCTTGGTCGCATGTAATGTTTGTACACATGAAGTCAGTAGACTGAACATCTCCAAAGAATGAACATCTAAAAAGCACCAGTATGTTATTACAATCTGGATCTAGTGTGTTGTTGGGGGCAAAAGTGGGCAAGGACCCCCACCCCTTGAGCTCCAACTCGACTATGCTGGGGAGAAAGATGGCTGCATTTTGAAAGGTGCCAGGAGACACACAACCGACTATAATAATCATTCATATCTATTTATGTACCTACCAGGGCCGTCTTAAGCATATCCAGCGCCATGGTGCAAAGTTCCTTCCAGCACCCCCCCCCCCATTTCCCAGAGTTGTCGGCCTTTTTTAGGGAGGATGGCGCTGCTTCGGCATGGCATGGCAGAGGCAGGCGAGGGCGGCGAGCTGGTGCTGGGAGGTGCCACATCCAGCCTCCGCCTCTTCCCTGACGCCCTCCAGAACTTGGCACCCTGCCACCCCACGCTACTAGCCTCTATGGGTAAGATGCCCCTGGTACCTACATGCTTTTCAAGTGCTCAGATCATTTCATGTACATTAGCTCAGTGATGCTTACAACACCTTGCTGGGAATTGCAGGTGGGGAGAGCTGAGTGCCATCTTAAGCAGCCCCACTCTGCAGCCAGCCCTTTCATGCTGCTCATCTTTCCTCCACTGATGCTGCCGCCTTGGTACTCTGTGGGCCAGACAGCAGAGCAGACGAGCTCACTCTGCTTACCCATCAGTGGCGTAGCGTGGGGGGTGCAGGGGGGGCTGGCCGCACCGGGCGCAACATCTGGGGGTTAGGGTTAGGGGGCGCAAATCCATGGGTTAGGGAGCACAAATACACAGGTTAGGGGGCACAAATTACTTGCCTTGCCCCGGGTGCTGACAACCCACGCTACGCCACTGTTACCCATGAGAAGCAGCAGCAGCAGCGGCGGCGGCAGCGGCGGTGATGGTGGTGGCGGCAGCAGCCCCAGGGAAGGTAAGCACAGCGGCTGGGGCTGGGGGGTGAGGAGCAGAACCACTTGCCCCCTTTGCCTCTTCTTCCAGCCCCCCCCCCCCCCGCCGTGCCACTTCTGTGGCCCGCCACAAGGTTTGAGGCACAGTGGACCGGCCCACGGCTAAAATATTTTGCTGACCCCTGCATTATAAGAACAATTCTTTAAGAACAGGTGCCTCGGTTTGATTTCCTTTTCCCTCTTCCCTCCTTGTCCCATTAGTTCACACTGCACACAGAGGCCTATGGGATCACTGCCAGTGGAAGCCATAGTTCCTGGTGTCAGGGATGGAGGACAGGTTGGGGACCTTCTTAGTGTCTTCGTGCCTACCCCCTGCCCAAGAGCAGTGCTTTACTTTCCCTCCTTAGGAACTGCATTCATTTGTATACAGGAGATAATAAATGGGTTTCATGCATATTTATGGCATCCAATCCCAGTTAGAAGGTAACTTATTTAATTGTGCGTGTATTTCAATGCATGTGTACGTACTGTCCTTTAGGTCTTCTGTATTGGATTTCTTGGGTCCAGTGTTGCCAGAAATCCCCCTTTCACCCAATGCTCTCAGGAAAGGGTTTGGCTTATACATATGAGCCAGTTAAACTGTTTCTTTAATTATTGTAGAATCTGTGGAACATTCCACACTGGGATCCAGGATCTCAACTTTATTTTTGGCAGGTTTAAAATGCTCTTTAGTATTTTATGATAGGTAGAAAACCCAACGTTGTAGTGTTTTGCAGCATGGATTTGTGAAGAATGCAGTAAACTACTGGAAAAGAATTAACCTCTACTTTTGCTTGAGTACCCAATAGAGTGCTTGTGCTAGGGTGAAATGACTGGATTAATAGCCAGGACCGAGCCTGCCTATCTCTTTGTGTGACAATTCTGCTACTTCCTGAGTGGCTCTTAAATACTTCAGTGTTGTATTATGATGCCAGTATACACCATGGATAATGCATTTTAAAGAGCTTATCTGAAAAACTTCTCTCTACCAGACTACTAATCAGAAAAAATACATTTTAGCAGTACCTAGCTATTATAATCCAAATGAATAAAAACATCAATAAGCAAACAGCTTCCTAAATTGCTCTTTTAAATTTTAACTAAGACTGCAGCTCTAATTATATTTTACTTTGATGTAAATCCAACCAAAATTAAGAAGGCTTTCCTAGAATCCCACTTGGTTTTACCAGATGTCCATGATGTCCTTCAGTCTGTAGGGATACCCAGATGTCCGCCATCTTGTTTAAGTTTTGAATCTTCAGAACCCTGCTAGTAGCACATTTTCAGGATCAAAGTTTTTTCCTCCCCACAGGCTAAATTTGCATTTGAGTAATGAAACTTGCATTCTCTTCTGTAGCTAAAATATCACATGCTCCTAGCAAAGCAGACTCTGCCAAGAGCGAACTTCGCTAGTCAACGCTCTTGAGAGAATGATACTTTTCATTACAAGGGGATGCAGTTTAATGAACTGGATGGATTCACTTGCCTCTAGTGCTTCTCTGGAGCTTGTGATGATCCCCAGATGATGAGTCACAATTTGCATTTAAAAAGAGGCTGACAATTCTATTGAAAAAGCATCAGGCTCAAGAGCCTAGAAGCAGTTTCCTTATTATTTAGTCTGACTGATATTGGCTATTATTGCAGCCTTGATACTGTTCATTCAACAACACTGATAAACTATGTGTGTATTATTTTTTTTTTTAAAAAAAAGTTGCAAAAGATCCATAGGATGCTTATATATCGCTAACCAGATGAACAGAAGGAAATATCTGAGGAATTGTAGACCATTCACCCCTTGTTTCAGAGGATTGGAAGCTCAAAATGCACAGTTTTGAAATCCCATTTTATCTTCCTCTGCTATTCTTGTTTATTTTCTTACTTTTTATGTTTATTTATTTATTTAGGAGATTTTCTCCACCTCTAACCTTTAAACTATAACATTGGTAAGCAACATAAAATCAACAGTAAAATCCTCCAATCTTAAACCTTAAGACCAACCTTAAAACTCCAACCTTAAAACTATAACACTGGTAAGCAACATAAAATCAACAATAAAATCACATTAATAAAATAAATGGATCATAAATTAATAGATCTGATTAATATATCCCACCTTTCTTCCATCATGGAATATGCACCCAGTTCCTTAAACTGTCATCTATTCATGCCCTGACAAGATCCAAACTAGAAGTGCCAATAATTTGGCTTGGGATTATTCTTATGCATTGAATGTTTCGTTGCTGTGGTTGGCATTTGTGTTATTCCTTTATGTTTTGTTTAGATTCAGTGTTGAATTCCCTGTAATTTTACTGTTTAACTGTGATGTCAACCTGCAGAAGGGGCACCTTCAAAGCTTCAATGTCCGTAGACTCCCTAGTATGTTGAGCCCCAGATGAGGATCTGACATGCCAAATGTAGCTTAGCTACACATGATTTGCTGAGGTTTAGTATTAGGTACAGGATCAAGCTCCCAGCTCCATAGGCCCGTCTCAGGCAGTACAAATACAACTTCTCAGCTGGTACATCCCAAGACCTCCTTATCCAAGGTTTGGGTGCTGGGAGACTGAAAGGTCCAGGGGCTCTGCTGCTGGCCCCTCCTTAAGATATGGTCTGGTCCTCCCAAATCCTTGTCATATGGGGTTGGGGCCTTCTGTGTTCCATTGCAGGTGGAAGAAGGACCTGTAGCGGAGCCAAGAGACCCTCAGCTCAGCTTGGCTCCTTTTCCAGGAAACTATTTTCTGCCTCTCTGGCAATTGCTTCTTCTGGGCTATTTAAGCTCCTGAGCCTCAACACCCCTTCCAGTAGCAGGTGCTCCTATCCTGCCCTGCTTCCCCCTGTGCAGGCTGAGTAGCAGCAGTCTTGTCTCTTGGTGAGGCAGATTGGGGCCATCTTAAAGGGACAGTCACAGCAAAAGCTATTGTACCTGAAGTGATCTCCAGATCTTTTTTTCTGTTTGATGCCCATTTGCATTGCCTAGAGAAATTATTTTGTGAGGTGACTAAATAAATATTAGAATGTTTTTATATTGTGTTGTGCTACAGTGCTATACACACTTACTTGGGAGTATGGTCCGTTAAACTCAAGAGATGTATATGGCTGTGCTGGACATATCTCAAGAAATGTTATGAGCCTACTTTCTAAAACAAAAGCACAAATGACTGCAGCAAAATCTTAATGTAGACCATCAGTAATTTGAGTGAAGCTCTGAAGACCAACATGGGAAATAGATCACAAAATTATGTTTGATTAAGCACAATTCTTTGTGTGGGTTGTTGTTGCTTTTACCAAATAGTTATACTATTAAAACTTGCTCCTGAAAAACCAGAAACAATGAGAGAGAGTTCTGGGGCAGAGAGCCTAGTCTAATACTGAAGGAAAAGGCTCGCCACAATTGAACATATGCTTGTAGCAATAATCCATTACTCTTGTGCCCTGGTAAACTAAACTGATTAAATGATTTTATATTTGCAAAGGAAGCCATGCATCAAACTGTTAATAAAGTTACTTATGCGCTACAGACACTAACTGACTCCAGCAATGTTTGCATGGGAAAGGGAGCAAAATCTATATTATTGATCTTTAAGGAAACACATACAGTGCTGTGCTATACTTTCAAGATGTTGAGGCTGGTTGGTTAAGAAAGCATGTGCCCTGATCATTTAATACTGTCCCAGATACAGAGGCCTTGTTACTTAGTATATCACACAACATTTGCTGCGCCACTGATCAGAATTCTGACCTCTGTAAAACCTGGATGGGCATATCAAAAGAATGTTAAAGGAATGTAAGGATTTTCTAGAGGAGATGAGCAAATTCTTTGCTTCACAAAGAAAGAGACAGACCACCAGATACTTGTGTCTCAGTCAAGGGAGGGAACTTGGAAGATTAACTTCTTGGTTTTACCAATGAATACAATTTAAGCAGCCACTGGGTCCAGATGGATCTAAGAGCTGTTAAAGAATTAACCTGTGTGCAGTGTGCAGTGTAATTATCTCTTAGTAAATGATGTAAGATGACCAGGTTGGGTGCTCTGCAATTTGTTGAATTGCCCTTTCAAAGCCCGGTTGCAAATTGTGAGGATCCAGGATGTGCCATGCAAGGTACTGTTGTAAGACAGAGCCTCACTTTATTTTTGCTGGATTTTAGGTTTATTTTTCTGGCCCTTTGTAGGAGACAAATGAGATTGCAGTATTAGCAGGCTACTCTTTTCTCTATCATGTCTCTATAGCCATACATTACAATTTCAGCTCTTTTGACACTGATTTGGTTTAAAAGACACATTCCATTGGTGGTACTGATATTTCTCTGTCTGCCGCTGGTTTTATTTCGATAGGATCCGTTGCTATCAGTAATGGCCTTTTGAAGTCTCAATTGTAGCAAGATAGTGGCATTATTCATCTAACGAGACTTGCCAGTATCCATATTTTTCATCCCGCACAGGCATTGCAAGATCAGGTAAGATTTCTTATGTGGCAAGCATTTGATAATAATACCTTGTTTAAATTGCTAGAACTATATATTTTTTCCTAGGATTTTTACTCTGTAAGATCTGTAGATCTGTCAACCTGGCAATGATATCATTTACCATTTCATAATTTCCCTCTTTCTCTCCATTTGATTGTCCCATCTGCTTTGGAGCCTGCATAATATTCATGTCCTTTGAATACATTATTTCAGTTTTTGAGCAATTGTGCCTTTGATGTGCTACATACTACTCATCACTAAAAAAGTTTCTGTTTGCTTGCAAATTAACTAGAGGTATGTGTTCAGTGTTCAACATGCATGCAGTACCACTTGCTGATAGAAAGGGCTTCAGACTATAGTTTAAGACTGACGTGGAAGCAACTGTCTTTTTTCCTTGTTGATTTGTCTCTAGTACCACTAATAATAATTTTGCTTCTCTATTTTCTATAATGTTGAGAATGACCTTGTATCCATTACATTTGCAGATGTACCAATGTCTATTTTGCATTTAGATTCCCCCCCCCCCTTAATCTAGAAATTATTTTATAATTGCACTTGTGTAATTCTGGTTTATCTGTTTTTGTTACTGCACTTGATTATTTTAGTCCTGAGCTTAAAGTTCTTAGACAAAATATTTTGGCTCTAATTTGAAGGGGGAGGGGTGGGAGAGTTAAACAGAGCAGTGAACCTAGCCGGGAGATTTCACAGGAAGAAGCAGAAAGACAAGGTGGGGAAGAAACTCATAGTTGCTCCTCAAAACTTCTCCCAGGGGCTGATGGCCACCATTTCCCTTTCCCAAAAGGTCCCCAGGAACAAAGTTGCATAATGATGGACACCACTCTTATAGGGAATTCTGGGACAGGATGGCACACACACCCTGAGAAATGGGCCAAAATGCAAATGGTGCTCAGCACTAAGCATGTTGTTCTTGTCCAAGACCTGGATGCTAGAAAGAAGGGTGTAAAGGGTGTTTTAAGGCTCTTGGGAACTAGGCCATCCTTAGCACTGCTCAGGAAATTCCTAACCCTTGGGAGCAAAGATTTATTGTGCTGCACTTGCCTGGATAAGGTCCTGACAACACTGAACTAAAACTTAGACCCTTTATGTGTTCTGTAAGCCTTCCTCTCACTAGTAACTGTCTCACCTTAAGTTGAGGCTAAGACCTACCAACAATATCAAATGGGAGTTTGCAAAGAAAGAAAGATCAGTGATGGTAAGTGAAGGCAGATAAGTCGTTCTAGGCCTTCTGGCCTGTTTTTTGAGACAAGGAAGGTTGTATTTGTCATAGGAATGCTGTTACTAATGCATCTGCAATACATGTTATACTTGGCTGTCCAGGGTTTTGTTTATATATAAAGTTTCAAGAGCAACAATATTAATTGACAGTCTAAATTGATACACAGGAAGAGAGACAAATAACTGAACATTCAGTTTCTCTCTGTGTACTTCCTTTTGGAGTAAGATTTTTCCCCTGTCATACCCATTTAGAATCCAAAATGTACTGAGCAAATGGGGGAATGGATTGTGCTGACTATTTTAGTATGTCTCTTTTTAAAAATAAAGCATGCAAGGCAATGGGAAACAAGCAATGAGGCTTCTTATCAGGGCAAAAAAAAAAAAAAAGTTGCATAGATCCATTTTCTGTGTGCTGTTAAAATCTGTTGAGAACTCCGAGTTCAAGCAGCTGCTATAGTTGGCACGATTTTACAGAAACTGAAACTTTCCTTAGAAAATGCTGAGACAGGACAAAATTCTCTTGTCTTCTGCAACTGGTACAAATAAAACAACCATGATCAAGAGTAGGAGGAGATGAATGTCCGTCTGAAATCAGCTGCCCACCACTGTTTTTCCTCTAGGTGGTATAAGAAAATAATGGATGAAGGGGTAACAACTGGGGCGGAACTGAATCAAACCTCAGGTTCCTTGTGTTGTTCACAGGCTATAAAACACCATTAGAGATTCTTTGGGCAAGGAAAACCCAAATGGGGCAAATTATTCAGAGGTGTACTGCAAAACACTTTTCCTTGGGTGGTGACCATGCTCCCTGCAGCTGCCCGGTGCCATTTTCCCCACCCCCACCCTTTAGCTACTCAGTTTGGTGTTGTGCCATTTGGTGTTGTGCAAAAACAGACTAGCTATGTGATGGCAAAAAGCCATATCAGAGTGAAGGTAATGCTTCAAACTCTTCCTCTGATTTGGCTTTATGATTGCAGCATGTAGCCAGCCTCGGCTATGTGACACTATGTGAAAATGAAGGTAAGAAGCATTTCCTTTAGTCAGATTTGGCATTTAAGATAATGCCACATTGGAGTGGGGGAAATTCTTCTTTCCTTCATCCTGGCACAGCTGAAGGGGCATGGGGAATGCATCAAGGAGCATTAGGATTAGCAATTGCCATTGCTATGGTAACCATGAACAGGTTACCAAAGAAGGGGTTAACAAACAAGTGGCGGTAAGACAGATATGAAAGTTTTGCATACCCAGACTTCCTTTATGTCCACCGGGTTAGTTTTTGAACATTAAGCTGAGCCTAATGAAGATTGAAGGGTCCTTACCCCATCCCCTGTAATCAAAGCTAGTGCTTGTGCAGAGAATGATTGAAGATGGCATAAAGGAATTCTCCCAGAACTGGAGCATTCTTCCATTACCTGCACATCCCTACATTGTTTCAGCAGCTTTTGATTCCATAGTTGTGACAAACTGCAAACCTCACCAATTTTAGTAGCGTCAGCAATATTTCTTTTTATTTTTGCTATTTGCTATTTATTTGTGCTTTGTCAAATTTTGTAGCACTGGTCATGATATGCTGCAGTGAGCATTATATTACAGATAGTGCTAAAAATATTACATAGCATATTGCATGATCTGTCCCAAATTGTGAATGTACCTTACTTCTGAATTATGGTGCTGGAGGAGACTCTTGAGAGTCCCATGGACTGCAAGAAGATCAAACCTATTCATTCTGAAGGAAATCAGCCCTGAGTGCTCACTGGAAGGACAGATCCTGAAGCTGAAACTCCAATACTTTGGCCACTTCATGAGAAGAGAAGACTCCCTGGAAAAGACCCTGATGTTGGGAAAGATTGAGGGCACAAGGAGAAGGGGACGACAGAGGATGAGATGGTTGGACAGTGTTCTCAAAGCTACCAGCATGAGTTTGACCAAACTGCGGGAGGCAGTGGAAGACAGGAGTGCCTGGCGGGCTCTGGTCCATGGGGTCACGAAGAGTCAGACACGGCTAAACGACTAAACTGCAACAACCTTTATATTTGCTTGGGAGAAACAGTTATACTGGGAAGGCATGATCTCTGCAGTGCAAGGATTGCTCAGCCACAATTAGCCACCATAATGACAGTAAACATTGTGGTGGGGAACATTTGTGGAAGAAGGAGGCAGGGACAGTTCACCATCTCTGCATTTAATTTTCTTCATAGCGATAAAATGAGACAGCCCCATTGTATGACCCCGAGCACAGGAAACGGATGGGGCACAGAGAGACAGCTGAGTTCCTGATGGAAGAGGACAGACAGACAGAAACAACATAAGAAAAAGAATAAAGGTCAAGAACTAGCAAAATAAATAAATGATTCTCATCAGTTTACTGATGGAAGGATCACAAATAGGAGCCCTGTTTGATCAGACTATTGGCCAAAAAAGATACCTCACCACACCCATCTGACTGGGTTTCCCTAGCCACTCTGGGCAGCTTCCAACATAGTATAAAAACACAACTGTGTGTTAAATATTAAAAACTTCTCAACTTATGGAATATATGTTCCATAAGATGATTTGTAACATTAACAAAACAAAATTAAAATAATAGAAAGAAACAGACAATTAACATTTACCCTATCAAGAAAACAATATGCTGTTGCCATAAACTAAAACTTTTTTGGTTTTGTTCTTGTATAGGTTTTTGCAGGAGGTCCTGCAAAGTATGCACTGCTATTCTGCAATAAATCATCACATATGCTTAATGGAATTGACTAGCATATTGCATCTGACAAACGAGGCCAAGAAACAGGTGAAACCAAGCAGAAAGAGGGACATAATCAATAACACAGCCTGAGGGCACTGAGAGGCATGCTTGTATGAGAAAAGACTGGGGTGGAAGCCAGATCTAAAAACAGGGCAGGGTGAAACTAGGAATTTTTTTGTAGTAAATACAGGAGGGAACAAAATGGTGCCACACCAATGAATGTGAACCCTTGAAAAACTGGATGTGGATCCAATTAATGTCCCCTGAAGTCCCCTATTTTGATCCAGAAAACAAGTCACTACAGCTCTTGGTGTGTGTACAAGACATAATGTTTCCTTCAGGGACCCACAGAATAGACAGAAGCAAAAAGAAAAGAAAAATATCAAAAGATCTCGTTTTACAATTCCATTACAGTCCTGGATTCCTTGGGGTGGGGGTGGGGGGGTGATATCAAGGCTGTGTCTATTTCCTCACCAGTCAACTCTGCAAAAGCTGTTGCATTCTGCAAGCTGCAAGCATTTGGAGATGATTCCTTGCTTTACATCTCTGGCTCTTGCTTAAAAACCAGTGCAAACCATCAGAATTCTTCATTAAAAGGAAAGCCACAAGAAATCCTTTCAATAATTAGAAATGTTTCTTCCTTTGTTTTTCTTTAGCAAATAGCTGCTGTGTGGAGCAGTAGGAAATTATGTTTCCTTCTAGGGGGTCAACAGCAGCGCATGCTTGTGGGTTTGTTTATCCTCGCAGCTGCTTGGCAATTATCATTTAGCAGCTGTTATTTTCCTTCCAGAAGGAAACTAGATTTGTCATTCCCCCTTGTTTCTCCCAGAGATGAGGAACCTGCAGTGGGCGAGGAACAGCCTACCAAACAGACAGAACAACCTATAGCGTTCCTCCTTCTGGATGCTATGTGCTTGCTTGCTTCCCTCCCACCCACACATTACTTAGCAGTTCCATATGATCCCAGGTGTAGAAAAATAATTAGACATCTGAAGAGTTGTCTCATGTTATCTCAAGATGGCTAGAGTGGATGTTATTAGGAGACACAAATGAGGTGAGGTGAACATACCTGGTTTCTTTGCAATAATAGATCCAAATGCTGAAAGTATGAGCAAGGAGTTATAAAGATGCCACTTGCCTTTTGGAGAAAAACTGGTGACATCAAGAAGAGAACCCACACAAAGCAGGTGTGTACTTTTCAATCAAGGATGTCTGTCTGACTAGGTATCAATCATATTTATACCCTCCGTATCAGTATAAAGGTGCTTAGCAGTTAACACAACCAATGTGTTTGAAAGCCCAAGAACAGCCACTGAGAAGGCTCCCTTGACTTCACACCAAACATTCTTCAAGTTTTGGTGGGACAGAAAGAAAGACCTCTCTGGACGTTCTTAAACCCCATACAAGTTCATGTTGGAAAACACAGTCTTTCAGGTCTAAAGTAATGGGGGGCTTTGTAGGTCATAACCAGCATTTTGAATTGTGCCTAGTAATGGATTGGTGGCCACTGCCACTGTGGTAGCATGGGAGTCACAAGCTAACTATACTTGATCCCAGCCAATGTTCAGAACCAGCTAAAGTTTCCAAACACTCTTCAAATGCAGACAGACTCATGTACAATGTGTTACAGCTGTGCAAATGAGTACGGCGCACACCACCATGGCCAGATCTAATGTCTTCAGGACTGGATGCAGTTGGTGCAGTAGCCTTAGTTATGCAAAAGAGCTCTAGGGCACCACAGATTCAGGGCTGAATCCAGGAGCACACCCAAACAATAAGTGCTCTGTTCTGGATGATTCAGAAAGCTATTGGCTTTGACGTTATAGAGGCAAGCAAGGCAAGAACAAATTTGATTCTTTGCGATTTAGGCAGAATTCAAATATTAAGAAGAACTCCATTCCAAGATAATAATACAGATTAAGGAAAACGACATTTCAGATAATATGTCTCCATTTATTCGGCTAGACTAATCACCTCATTATTGTCCATCCTTTACAACAGACCATTTGCTGATGCTTATCTTTATGCTGGGACCAAGAAGACGATTTTGCAAGTGGCAAGAAACCTGACTAAAATTGCTTTTCTTTAGCTATCAGACAGTATCTTTCTTTCACTTGCTATTTCCCATTGTCACTGTCTCAGCAATTTACAGTATCTTCTAACTGTTAAAAATATTCATCATGTGTCACATAATCCATCAGCAGCTTCTATTTGCCTATGTTGTAAACAAGAGTTTTTCCAGGTCCCCATTTATCATCAGATTATAGAAGTTTTCTACTGTTCGCTTTGCCACTCCTAATCTCACATCTCAGGGCAAAAACAACAGGGAGCGTGTGCAAGAGGAAGTTCTTGGTTCAAATCTCAACTCTGCTGTGGCTTTAGGAAAGCCAATCTTGCTCAGCATCAATCCCCCTATCTGCATTATGGGGGATAATAAGACTGACTCACCTTACAGAGCTGTTTTAAGTATTGCTATAGGCTATGCTTTTGGAGTACTTTGAACAGTTCACTGTGCAATTTGGGAAAATTCAGACAAGAACTATGTATCATGGATGACATCATTACAAGGATGCATGCTTGTGAAATTAGTTTCTGAAACAAAAAAGTGCAAAAAAGAGATGCAAAAAAGATACAGTTCAAACAAAAGAACAGGGTGCCTCCAAGCATGTTTTGAGCCTACGAATTCTTTTAAGGGGCATAAATGAACTTAAAGTCTGTGCACTCAGAGGTCCACTCCTGGTTATGTTCTCTAACCCACCCTCTCATTTCAGAAGCCTAATTAGGTGGGAAAGTACTCTGGTCGTTGCTTTTATTAAATAATTATGAGTCAGAAACTCTTGCTAATCTACTACAAATCAGCCAGAGATCTGCCAGTTGATCCCCATCTATCCTACCCTTGGCAGACTGCATGACATGCACAGCTCTGGCCTCCAGCACTTCATTGTTGCTTCCCACCTCCCAATACCTGATGCCCCCACTTAGACTTGGCCAGATTATATACAGGTTAAATATCCACCTCCAGCATTAAAAGTAGTGCTGAACCAATCTTTTCTCTTTCAATTACTCCCTCCAGACATTTGCAGGGGGAAGTGTGCAAAAAGAGAAATGAAGATGAGGTGGGAGCACATTTCACCAAAATTATTGGGGGAGGATGGAAAAGTTTGGCTTCTGTTACTTAAACAATGCATTAAAGTGTTTCTTCTGGTTTTTTAACTTTGGGAAAGCCAAGCCTCAGACAGCTTCCTGGAGCAGCTTTGCGAAGCACCAGGACCTCCCAATCCTAACATTGGCTCCTGATTGGCTAGAATGCTCATGAAAAATGTCCCACTATCATTTGCCCCTGTGCTGTGGGTTGGAACATCCTGCTGAATCTTGGTTGGAACATCCCCTTGAACTCTGGTTCAGAAAGGGTCATAAAAGGAATTCACTGGGGCTGCTTGGCATTGTGTGTTAGGCTTTGGTTTCTTTCTATGTTTGTTTTGGGGGCATATTTTGGGCAGAAGACAGCAACTCTTGCAAAACCTCCTCTGCAGAAGTGGACTGCTGCTGGTAATTGGATGCCAGACATACTTTTAATGGTTGTTTTTTTTAATACTTCTGAACTGTTTTCTGTATCCTGTTATATGGAATGTGGGGGATTGTGACATACAGCACACAAAAGAATACAGCGGATGAAAATACAATTCCTACTGTTTTATATGGATCAATCTGTCAGGCTTTTGGATGTAGCCTAAACAATACCAGTGAATGTCTAATTTCTATTATTCAGGAAGCAATCCTCTGCTAAATGTACAGCAGCTGGAGTGCCTTAGGAATTGGCACAAGACCCTTGTAGCAGTAGATCTAGAAAATATGCTACTACTGGGATTCCTATGCCGGCATAATATCAGAGATATTCTCATGCCAGTTTAACTGACCCAGTAAATGAGGCAAGGAGGAAAACTCAAATGTATTGAAACCACCCCAGTTACATTTCCACTGACCAGTAGGGCTGGCTGCAGGTTTTTTCAGACCTTCCAGCACAGGATGCCCATTATTATCTCCCCATTATGTACCCCTGCCTCTCTTTCTCCTCCCATTATGGACTGTTTCCCTTTTCTTCTCCATCCCTTGTTCCCACATACTGGGACTCTGAGGGAGCAAAGCATTGAAGAGGCACTACTCCATTTGATTCAAGTACTCCTCATTGAAAGCATTTGCAGATGACTTGGTATTAACACTTCAGGAACCAGTCTCCAGCACTAAAAGAGTGTTAGAATTAATTTCTGATTTTGGTCGGGTGGCGGGGTTTAAGTTAAATAAGCAAAAAACCAAGGTTTTAGCAAAAAATTTGACAGTTACAGAAACAGATGAGTTCTCCAAAGAAACGGAGCTGAATGTGGTTAAAAAAGTAAAATACCTAGGGGTGTACTTGACCTCCAAAAATTTGAATTTGTTTAAAGATAACTATGAGAAATGCTGGTCAGAAATCAAAAGAGACTTGGAAATATGGTCAAGACTGAAACTTTCCTTGTTAGGCCGAATAGCTGCTGTAAAGATGAATGTATTGCCGAAAATGTTATTTTTGTTTCAGGCCCTACAGATCGTGGACAAGGTGGAATGTTTTGGAAAGTGGCAGAAGGATATTTCCAAGTTTGTTTGGCAGGGCAAAAAGCCCCGAATAAAGTTTAAAATATTAACTGATGCGAAAGAAAGAGGGGGATTTGCCCTGCCAGACTTGAGGCTATATTATGAATCTGCAGCCTTCTGCTGGTTGAAAGATTGGATTTTATTGGAGAACACTGATGTCCTAGATCTGGAAGGGTTTGACAATGCGTTTGGGTGGCATGCATATTTGTGGTATGACAAGGTTAAAGTGCACAAATTGTTTAAAAACCATATTGTCAGAAGAGCAATTTGGAGGGTCTGGATAAAATACAAAGACTTATTGGAGAGTAAGACTCCGAGGTGGCTCTCACCGGTGGAGGCCAAGGCACGTAAGAGACTCAACATGGAGGCCCATTGGCCTAAATATTGGGAAATAATTGAAAAAATTGGAGACAATTGGAGGTTGTTAAGTTTGGAGAAATTGAAAACTAAGGTACGAGATTGGCTGCACTATGCGCAAATTCAAGAGGTATTTAAAATAGATAAAAAAGTTGGATTCCAGGTGGAAAAATCGAAACTAGAGACTGAATTGTTAGAGCCAAAAAGTAAACTACTTTCGAGAATGTATAATTTGCTGCTTAAGTGGAATACACAGGATGAGACAGTCAAATCCGCCATGATAAAATGGGCGCAGGATGTGGGGCACAACATTATGTTTGTAGACTGGGAAAGGTTATGGAACACCGGTTTGAAATTTACGGCATGTACTGCCCTGAAGGAAAATATTATGAAAATGGTTTACCGGTGGTACATGACCCCAGTCAAACTAGCTAAGATATACCATCTGTCTGACAACAAATGTTGGAAATGTGGAGAGGCGGAAGGGACATTCTTTCATCTCTGGTGGACCTGCCCGAAAGTGAAGGCCTTCTGGGAAATGATCCATAATGAACTAAAAAAGGTACTGAGATTTACCTTACCTAAGAAACCGGAGGCCTTCCTTCTGGGCATGGTGGACCAGAGAGTGCTTAAGAAGGACAGAACCTTTTTCATGTATGCTACCACAGCAGCAAGGATCCTGATTGCAAAATATTGGAAGACACAAGATTTACCCACGCTGGAGGAATGGCAATCGCAGTTGATGGACTATATGGAATTGGCTGAAATGACTGGCAGAATCCGAGACGTGGGAGAAGAAACAATTGAGGAGGACTGGGAAAAGTTTAAGGACTATTTGAAAAAACACTATAAGCTGTATGAATGTTAAAAAATGCACCTTTCAGGAAATTCTAGCTTCAGCAAATGTAAGTTAATGAAATGAAAATTAAGACACAAGAATTCAGAGGTA
This sequence comes from Podarcis gaigeae, assembly GCF_964106915.1. Classification (NCBI taxonomy): domain Eukaryota; kingdom Metazoa; phylum Chordata; class Lepidosauria; order Squamata; family Lacertidae; genus Podarcis; species Podarcis gaigeae. The sequence continues at coordinate 52,819,908 of NC_139681.1, read as the reverse complement.
AAATAATGAAACAACTTTATTGTGTTTAATATAAAACATATAAGAATTGAGTTACAGTAAAATTGAAAATAGGGAACATGATAAAATGGAAGTTACAATAAGTTTTGAAATAAGTGAACAAATTGCTGATGCTTTATAAGACAGAGAACGCAGGGTTCGGAGGATGTGGGGAAGTCCTATAGATTAGATGGAAAAAGAATATGGAAATTTGTTATTTTTCTACTTTACTTTCTTATAACCACTTTTTATTCTTTTTTCTGTATTTCTGTATCTCTAAAAAGCAATAAAAAATATTTTAAAAAAAAATGATTCAAGTACTCCTCCCAAGAGGAAGGGGAAAGTTGCCCCAGAGCTCCCTGCAGTGGCACAGGCCCTCTGGGATCATCATGAGAGGCATGGCTGCAATAAGCAAAGCAGCCGGACTTGCAAGCTCTTTTTATTTCCTTTGGAGCTTTGTAGGTCTAAAATGAGCACAAAGGCTCCTCCCATTCGGAGCTGGGAGCTTGCCTCAAAGACTTGCCTGTGTCATAGAATCATAGAACTCTACAGCTGGAAGGGACGCTGGGGATCATCTGTCCATGGGCAGGCAAACGAAGGCCTGGGGGCTGCATCCAGCCCAATCGACTTCTAAATCTGGCCCACAGACGGTCTGGGAATCAGCATGTTTTTACACGAGTACAATGTGTGCTTTTATTTAAAATGCATCTCTGGGTTATTTGTGGGGCATAGGAATTCATTCATTCCCCCCCAAAAAAAACCTATAGTCTGGCCTCCCACAAGGTCTGAGGGACAGTGGACCGGTCCCCTGCTGAAAAAGCTTGCAGACCCCTGATCTAGTCCATCCCCTGCAATGCCCCATATGGGGATCAAACCTGCAACTTTGGCATTATCAGCACCATGTTCTAACCAACTGAGCTATCATGGGGGCATTCGAGGAAAGCTCCCATTTTCTATTTGGAGAGACATCTGAGTGTCATGGAGCAGCAACTGTTTTGAACCTCTTGGGGCATCAAGCTCTCTGCTCCACTCCCTCTGGGCACCTTTTCCAGTGGGAAATTGTCATCCAAAAGACACCTGTGAAGTCTTCCAGTTCCTGGTAGGAAGGGTGCCTGGAACGAAAAGGACTTTCTACCACTTCACTTATTATGCTACTGCCATACACAGAGACCGGGGGTGGGGAGCCTCCATCCTATGGACAAAATTTGGCCCTCGAGACTGTTTTCTTTAAACCATAGTCACTTGCCCCACACTGCATGTCATATATGACACCAGATATGAGGCAGGTAGAGATGCAATTGATTGACTGCGCACAAAGCTAATCCCTAAGGCGAGCCTTGAAGTCACTGCCCATCTGCTGCCTATAGACTTTTCTGCTGAATATGTGAGGTCTGGAGGACAAGGTCAACAATGATGGTGATGATGGAGTGTCCCGTCCCACCCGATGCATTCCTAGCTCTGTGGAGGGAAATTTATGAAGGAAACTAGAGCTAAATACATGTGTAACTGACCAGACAGCAGGCAGATCCACACCATATATTTAAAGACCATACAATGCATATTTAAAGCACATGACCTAGTGATCTTCTGTGTTCACTTAGAAGCCTGTGACCATCATAAAGGTCTCCCTGACACAACATTATTACTAGTATTATGGAGGGGGGCGGGGAATCTCTATACCACTTTTCATGTCAAGACAAAATACCAAAGTGGTTCACAAATAACAACCTTCTGCAAACATAATCTTTTCATTCAGCAGTTTAATTGCTGGACAGTTACCTCCTCCAGGAATTCTCCACAATGCTAATAGCTAAACATTTGATATTCTTCAGTGCTGAAAAGGAGACAGAAATACTATAGCACTAACAGAGTAAAACAGCAGTATAAATGATCTGAGGATTTACTGTGCTTGTCAATCAAAGGGAGAAAAACATCTTAAACTTCAGATCAATATAGTCTTTGTTCTTGAACCTTGCCCACCTAATATAACCATGAAGTGGGCTCTTTTCTCCTCTTTGCAACAATCTGCCTCTCCTGTCTCATTCCTTGCTATATCCCACTAGTCCTCCCTCTTCCCCTTTTTCTTTTTCTCCCCCACTTCTGTTCTTCTTTCTTTTCCTAAAACTCACTCAGTTAATTCAACACCCTTTGAAGAGCCATTGATTTTGTTTCCTCAGTGAAGATAAAAAGAGGGGCTTCAAACATCATACAGTGGTACCTCAGGTTAAGTACTTAATTCGTTCCGGAGGTCCGTACTTAACCTGAAACTGTTCTGAACCTGAAGCACCACTTTAGCTAATGGGGCCTCCTGCTGCTGCCGCGCTGCCGGAGCACAATTTCTGTTCTCATCCTGAAGCAAAGTTCTTAACCTGAAGTACTATTTTGGGGTTAGCGGAGTCTGTAACCTGAAGCGTATGTAACCTGAAGTGTATGTAACCCGAGATACCACTGTACTGGGGGAAAGTATAATAAATATTTAAATTAAAGGGCAGAGGAAGCATACATCATTCATTTTGAAAACCAGGCACAAATTTTTCAGACCACTTCATCCTGACACACGTTAAATGAAAATTAACAAGGGAATCAAACTCCACTGTTGTAAATTCTCTCCCTGGCCACAAAGAACTTGCTCTAGTTACAAATTTTAGCCTCAGACTTTGAAAACATCAACCTATTTCATTTTATTTTTTAAAGGACTATAATAAAACATAAGTATTACTATTTTTAATGGCCATTGAGCCTGTCACTCTAGGTTCCCTTCGCTGTGATGTCTGACTCTTAACAACGCCCTACTTTTCCCTTAAAGTCTCATCTTCCCATTTGTCTCCCACACAGGTCTTTATAACTTAATAAGGAACAAACATGCCTTACTGAAGAGAAAAGTCGGAAAAAGAAAATTCAATAGAGCTGTGTGTATTGTGGGTGGGAGGTGGGAAGGGGGGGGTGAAATGAAGGAAGTGTCTCAACTTACATTAAGAATCAAAACTACAAAATATTATAAAATAAAGCATAACCTACTTTGTATTTTGGAATAGTTCTGAGGCAGCAGGAAGTAGAAAGGTTTACGCTTGTTTGTCTTTTTCCCACCAGAGAACTCAAATGAAGTGACATCAAACAGTGCCCTCTCTACTAATCAGGAACTCTATGTTTCTTAACCCCTTCAAAGCATGCAAATTTATTTGGGCAGCAAATTCCCACAATTATTAACCCACATAGGATATTTGTGGCTTTGGGGGCATTTCTCTCCATCTCCCTCCCCCTTCATCTCACTTCTTTTAATTGCTGGAGGTGGGGAGAGAACTGTGTAAACTATATAAATTTTAGAGGTTGAAAAAAAGGTTTTGAAAAGGGTAGGCATACATTTTAGACATGGATTATAAAAATTGGCAGCCAGGTAGACGTGCCCCTTGGGTATTGCCTGATAGATATCCACAAGGTTTTATTCTGAGGAACATTTAAATGTCTCCAGGATGATCATATTGAGTCTAAAGAAGGCATTCACAGACCTTTATCATATCAGAACCTATTAATGGATCTGCATCAAAGTTGACTTGAAGAGAGCTTTGTACAAGTTGCACATTAAAACAATGTTAATGGTCATCCTTTAAAATAACACTCGCTGAGAGACTTTTGCTTCCAGCACTCATAAAAAATGATTGTTTTATCACCTATTTATTATGCAGCAAAAATATAGAAAAGAAACTCCAAGTGCTGGGAGCAATAGAAAAACAAATACAAATGAGCATTTGCCTTCTGTGAAGCCATTTATAATTCCTATCATATTTATCAGTTCTAGTGTCATCAAAAGCACTTGCAGATGTTGGCACACTTTAGTCAAGCCTTCATTCTACAGATATTAAAAAGGAGGGATGGTAAACAGGGGGAAACGTTACCAGACAGATTTTATTTTATTTTTAAAAGATCTTTGCAGGTATAAATTATGGGCTGTATGCAATGTTAGTCATACTCAGCAAAGACCCTTTGAAATTAATGAACATTAGAACTTGGGTCCATTCATTTCAGTGGATTTACTCATGGCACACTGTGGTTTGACAGACTAGGAAGCTGAGTGGATAAAGGAAGTAGCAAAGTTGATAGGGGAAGATACAGCAACAAAGCACACACACAATCCAACAAATCATGGTTTCTTTTTCTTTTCTGCATAATTTTTATTGTTTTTTAAATCATAACAAACAAGAAAATAAAGCAGTTTACACCTTGTTATCGCAGATTTCTTTCTATAAGACTTCCTTCAGCTTCCCCTGAAATCATCCATACCCTAATTTAACAAATTCACACAAATCCTAGCTTATATTGACATTATTTTCTCTTTCCTTCTTTTTCTCTTTAGACAATATTCCAACCTTTTCACAGAGCTTTTTTAAACCCAACTAGCGTTATCTGACCTTCACTTATATTTTCCAGATATTCCACAAATTTCCCCCAGTCCTCAATGAACCTTTGGTCTTTTAAATATCTAATTTTCCCCGTCAATCTGTCCATCTCCGCGTATTCTAGTAGTTTTGCTCTCTATTCCTCAAGCGTCGGTAGGTTCTGTTGTTTCCAATTTTGAGCCAATAGGACCCTTGCGGCCGTTGTTGCATATTGAAAGAATTTACTGTCATTGTTCTTTATATCACTTCCTGCTAGGCCTAACAGAAAAGCCTCCGGCTTTTTCCCAAAGTTATATCTTAATATACTTTTCATTTCATTATATACACTTTCCCAAAAGCCTTTGACCTTTCTGCAGTCCCACCACATGTGGAAGAAGGATCCCTCTTTTTCCCTGCATTTCCAGCATTTATTGCAAGTTTTATGTATTTTTGCTAATTTTGCAGGTGTTATATACCAACGGTAAAACATCTTCATGAGGTTCTCTTTTAACGTTATGCAAGCTGTAAATTTAAGGTTTTTTTTCCAGAGTTTCTCCCATTCTTCATAGTATATATTATGGCCGATGTGCCTTGCCCAATGAATCATCACCGACTTCACTTCCTCATCTATCAAGTTATATTCTAATAGCATATTATATGTTTTAGAAAGAATTTTGTAATCATTGTTTATTATTTCAGTCTGGAATTTAGATTCTTTATCCGCGTATCCTTTCTCTTTAACGTCTTGTCTAAACATTTCGTTTATTTGGAAATAGTGTAACCAATCATAGACTTTTTCTTTAACCTGGTCATATGGTTTCAGTTTCCATGTCCCCCCTACTTTTGTTAACAATTGTTCATAAGTTATCCAATCACCTCTCATGTTTACTTTTTTCACGCTCATAACTTCCAATGGGGATAGCCAGTGTGGTACTTTAGGTTCTAGTAAAAATCTATTCCTCTCCCAAACTTCCATTAGAGGGCCTTTAAAGATATGTGTTGCGAAACCCTTGTGCTTCCTCTTCCCCTGCCATAAGTACGCATGCCATCCTGCTCTATTGTCGAACTCCTCCAGATCTAATAGTTCCTTATTTTCCAATTTTATCCATGTTTTCACCCAGCAAAGGCACGATGCCTCATAATATAATTTCAGATCTGGCAGAGCGAATCCCCCTCTTTCTTTAGCTTCTGTTAACAATTTAAACTTAATCCTTGGTTTTTTGCCCTGCCAGACATAAACAAATCATGGTTTCTTTTATCATAAATGTAACATTTGTGAGTGGCTGTGTCTCTCCTAGCGCTGCAGTTCTCTGATTCAGTACACAAGGAGAAACTCTCTACCATCAACAATGTAATTACTGGGAAATAAACAAATTGTACTGGAATTGTAGAATCTGCACAAATGTGCAAATGAATGTCAGGATGTACTGAGGCAAGTCTGTGCATTCCTACATTCGGATCCGTGTTTGGGAAAAAACACAGGGTGATCAAAAAGAATGTAGGGAAAGGGCAACAGAAGCAACACTAAGATAACAGGCAAGAATGTCTGAGATGGTGATATGAATATATCTAGGAGCTGGCAGACGATAACTAAACCTAGCTGATGCCATATGAATCTCCTGAAGTCATGAGTCATGAGACAAAAAACAGCAACTGCATTTATTTGGGAGGATTGTATTGCTATTAGATCTAATACCTTTAAATCTCCTATATTCCTTCCAAGAACAAATCACCATCACCTCTACCCCTGCAGAATTGTATTTAGGATAACACATTGCAAATATTACTAATCCTTGCCTGGTTTTCAAGATGTGGCAAAGGCAGCAGGAACAAAATGTATATCTGTTACTACTTCAGGCTGAGTTTAGTCTCCATAAACTCAATGTCCCTTGGGCCTTGGGCTAACATTTGTACATTTGGCAAACATGGGCACATGTTGGGTTTGGAGATTATCACAGCAGAACAGCTCATCCTTTTTAATATGCCAATACCAGGCACCTAGCTGTATTGTCCCATGACCAGTCAATTCTGACAGTTGTTTTGTAACTGTTAAGGAGAGATCGATTTTTTCCCTTGTACCTCTTGAGAGAGGCAGTGTCAGGCAATGTGTTTGATTGGGGAAAGTTATTTTTAAAGCATTTGTAATAGCTTGATCTACACTGTTACAAGTGAAACCTGTCTTCCTCCTTATTACTTCTACACACACCAGAAAGTCCAATTCACAGGCTCCTGTGCTGTGGTATCCAACATGCAAAAATGTTCTCCCAAAGAAATAAGTCTTATTGAAATCTGGTTACTGTGATTGCAAGATCTGCCCAAAATTTATTCAACAAAAGAATTTTACTATTTCTTAATGCTGGTAGATGTCCCTTTTACAGATGTGAAGACCTCTTTGGAACACTTAGAATGTAAAAGAACTATTAGAATTGGGGGCGGGGAGGGAGTGTGTCTGTGTAAGGAAAATGTCGTTTCAAGAGAACAGACCCAAAATCAGCAGGACTGGGCTATTACCATGAATTTCAATGGATTACTGTATCTTTGGTTCACATGCTGTTTCAGCAAGTGTGAATTAGGTAGGTTTCCATTAAAATGTGCACCAAATTTCTCCCTATCCCTACATAGAGGAAAATGTTTATCATAGTAGTACACCTCTGTTCTTGCAGCAGCAAGTTCCTAAAGCATTGCATGCAGGACATAGAACAGAAAGTTAAGTTTCCAAACATTGCATTGCATTACAATTTGCCTACTTCAAGTACAGTAACATTCCAAATTCTCGCCTTAATCTGCCTTTTGATTTATGTTAAACCTCTAAAGTATTTCCTAAGCCTTAAAACTCATTTTGAAAAACTTACCATTCTTGAAGTGATAGGCAAAGTGCTGACAGTGGAATTAAAAAATATATTAGCCCCAGAAAGTAGTACTGTATAGTTGCACATATAAATAAACATGACAATATTAAAGCGTCCCCTAAAGGTATAATAATTGAAGTGTTTGTTCCTGGAACCTTATTACCTTTTGGCTGAATTTTGCTGCTATTTATGAAACACACAAAGCACCAACGTGAAGATTGCCAGTGCCTGGCAGAATGAGAGCATCATGTTTAATGCATTATTTTAAATTATATTTTGCTGCTCATTAAAAAGTTTTATTTTAAACAAGTACTCACAATCAGGATTGGATTTAATGACAAAACTCCTGTTTGCTTTAATAAGGTTATTAGAAACTGGCCTGGGGTTACTTAGGGACTAATTCGCAACTTCTTGTGCCTTTTAAACAATACTGTACAGTAATGCATTCTGAAGTTGTTTTAATTTGTATTTTGTGATCACAGAAATGGCTGTATAATTTTGTTGAGGGTCCAGAGTTGCTACAGACGGTCAAGCCAGGTGGATCCTTCTACCAATGAGTAACCGGGGTTACCCCCTGGACAGTTGGAAAGGTTTTGTTGTTAGAAAGGTTGGTTAGTGCCTGAAATGCCAAACTCCTGGCCAAGTGTTGGAAAAACAGGTAGGTAGCTGCAAAGGCAGCAAAGGAGTATGTGTGTCAGTGTTAGCCATGTTACTCTCCATGCATGGATATTTTCCCTTTGAAGCAGTACCTCCAGGACAGGAATCCTGACTTACATATGATATACTCCTGCTTTCTACATCTATACTGCTAGAGCAGAGCTTTCCAAACTGTGTGTACCAACCCGTTAGTGCGTCAGCTGCAGTGTGTAGGTATATCATGCATCCCGGGGCTGGAAAGGGGTTAGTTTAACCTCCAGCTTGCTAGTAAAAACTGAATTGCTGTGTCACGAAACAATGCATGTCTAAAAAGCGTGTCACCATCATGAAAAGTTTGGAAAGCTCTGTATTAGAGGATTATGTTTCCAGACCACCATTCTCTAAATCTCTCCCCCCCCCCCACTTTGAGCAGAAATTTCATAAGCAAATTTGTTACCTTCATAAGGTAGTGCTTTTACAGAAACTGTTTCAAAGGCAGAAACTGACTCATTTCATGAGAAAGAGAATTGTGTCCATTCTCAAGGCTCATATCCATATAAACATTTTTAAAAAAATAAAAAATGGCATTTTTTAGAATCAAAATGGTAACCTCATATCCTCCAAATGCCCCAAATTTACTGGGGCCACCAAACTTTCTTTGGCTAAATACCTTCCCACTGGCATATAAATAAATTTCTACTACTACTGCACCCATTTCTCCCCACACACCCCTCAGTACATCCTTCAGTACATCCTGGCTTTCATTTGCTAATTGGGAAATCTTACACATTTCCTAATGAGCACAGAGGCTGTCATCCTATACACACTTTCACACAAGTAATGGCCTGGAACACAACTGGAACTTCCTAAATCAAGGCTCAAAGACCACAGAGGCCAACCTATAAGCTTCGCTCCTTTAGAATTTGGGGCAGCTGGAGCTTATTCCCAGGTAACTGGGTAAAGACTGTGCAGTCTTACACTGCAGTCCCAAGAAGTAAGTAAGTATCTGGTTTGTTCCTGATCATTCTCACAGTTTCTGCTGCTGCTGCTGCTGCTGCTGTTATACGCTACCTTTTTCCCTGACAGGAAGTCAAGGCAGCTTACAGCTAAAACTTTATTCCATTCCATTTATCTTTTGAAGGTGCTGTACATGATCCCTTCCCTCACTCATTTCTTCTTTGCAATGATCACAAGAGGCAGGTTAGTTTAAGAAGTTGTAATTGACTGAAGGTGGCAGTTGTATATGACATATATGTGTGTGGCGAGATAAAATGTAGGTGAAGCTACTTCATGTAGAATAAAAGGTACCCCTGACCGTTAGGTCCAGTCACTGACGACTCTGGGGTTGCAGCGCTCATTTCGCTCTATAGGCCAAGGGAGCTGACGTTTGTCCGCAGACAGCTTCCGGATCATGTGGCCAGCATGACTAAGCCGCTTCTGGCGAACCAGAGCAGCACACGGAAACACTGTTTACCTTCCCGCCGGAGCGGTATCTATTTATCTACTTGCACTTTGATGTGCTTTTGAACTGCTAGGTGGGCAGGAGCTGGGACTGAACAACAGGAGCTCACCCTGTCGTGGGGATTCAAACTGCCAACCTTCTGATCAGCAAGCCCAAGAGGCTCAGTGGTTTAGACCACAGCGCCACCCGCATCCCTTCATGTAAAATAGAAGGTGCCTATTTTCACCTGAAGAATTTTGCAGGGTGTGCAACCTTAGCCTTAGTGGATAGTGCAGGTGATAGGGCCATGGCTCTATGTATCCAGCTTATTCCCCTTACTCACTGTACCCAGGTCTCTACAACCACTGATGTCCTGGGCCTTAGCACAAGATGCTCAGACCAGGAGCAGAGGCCTCTGAGATATGGCAGGATAGGGCAAATGTCCTGATTCCCCCGTAGGCAAGATGGCCATGTATTAAATACTGTACACGTTAGAATGTTCTCCTGATTTGTCCAGAGCTGACAACAAGCCCCACTGTGATTGGCTATACTACAGAGTTCCTGTTATGAACTCTGTAGAGCAGCTGATCTCTGCCCAAAACAGGGCTTCCTGCAGTTCACTTACACTTACAGCAAGCCCTACAGGGATCGTCTCCTATACCATGGAACTTCCATCTGGGAACTCCATCATGAAACCTATCCCTTTGCAAAGTGGGGCTAGCTCTAAGCTGATCACCAAGCCCAACAGGGAAACCCTTCCTTTGCCCATGTGGTTTGAAATCAAGCAACACAGGCAAAGGAAAATATTTCTGCTATGATGATATCAGATTATTAAGCACCAGGTTGTAAAAATATATATTTCACAGTGCAATGCAATGCTTTTCATATCTACTCAGATGTAAACCCTGCTGAGTTAAATGGAACTCACTTCCATGTGTACTATATGTACAGCAGTATGCAGATACTGAGCAGTGACAAGATAAGAAAGGTGCATACAACGATCTTTCAAGACATCCTGGCAGCGGCAGAAAGAGCAAAAATGGCTGTGAACAAGCCTGGGCAAAGTGCAAAAGAACTGAAGGTGTAGGGCTTTCGCAGACCTTCTTGCAACCTTTGAAATTGTCATTTCCTCACTGAAAATTGAACATCACAAAATCTTGGCACAGCACTCTGCTGAATGTCAAGCGGGAACTGCACTTGTTGTATGCAACCTTGAAAGAGAATCATTGAAGGCAAACCAGCCTTCTGAAAGCCTGTATGCTGAGCCCATGGGACTGGATGGGAAATAAATGTCAATAAGCAGATTAGTGCAACCGTGTTCCTAGCCTTGGCTGGTGGCAGAAGGCAATAATGTTACCCCTGTTAAGTCAAACCCACATTTCCAACTTGCAAAACGCAAATTTGGGGGTTTACTTGTGTCTTCTTCTTCTTCACTTTAGTCAGTGATCTTTAATGTTCTTCTGCTTTGTTGCTAGGAAACCAGCAAACCAAAGTAGGAAGTACAGAGAATAAGCTATAAAACTAATAGCTGGTTGTAATTCTGTTTTCATATATAATCTATAGTCACAAGGTAATTTTGGCATGGCATTCTTGACTTTAGCAGAGCTACATCAAGGGTATTTTGACCTAGTAAGTCCTAATTGAAATCTCTAGAGACTGCACTCATTCAGATTTAAATACGTTAGACCACACATGAGAAATGTTTTTCCGCCTGGGGGTCACATTCCCCTCTAGAAACCCTGGCGGGGGGAGAGCATATGCCCATGGAGGGCAGCACCAGAGGCAAAAGTGAGCAGAAACTAAAATAGCCTAGTTTCAACACACCCACATTTAGCCTCCATCCAGGCAAGAAAGGCTCGTGGGCAAAGTTGGTGAGGGGTGTGGCTTGGGGAAGTGGGTGTGGCTAGGTGGTGTGTACAACGAGTTTCAAGGGCCAGATAGGAGGGCCACATTTAGCCCTCGGGCATGAGATTCCCCAGCCCTGCATTAGGCAATGTACATGTGAAAAGAGCAGCATTTGGCAGTCCTCCTCACATATGTTAATTATTTTCATTATGCATACTTAAAATAATATGGGGGAGCTGCTTCACACGTTATGCTTTCTTTAGGTGTACAATATTATTTTAAACATAGATCTGGGGTGTCAGTTTGCTCATTTAGTTTGCCTTCTTATTGCCAACGTATATCATCACCACATCTTTCAGAACAATTTTGCACAGCAAAAATATCAGCAACTGCCCTGTCGTTTGATTTTTTTCCCATTCTTTCTCTCTTGCTCCCTGTGACAGTTTCTTGAATCAAAAGCCCATCAATCAATCAATCTCATCTCACTTTGTGAAAGAGCCAGAATATACAGATGATTTTGCTTTCGCAAAATAAGCCTATTTTCAGCAAGGGAAGGAACTGGAGCTGTACGGATCCTGCTTTTCAGGCCCAAGACTTGGTCCCACTTGTAAAGTGCAATATACAAATGTTACACCAGATGGCGACAGTGAGCTATGGCAAATTCAATATATTTTTCAAAACGTTTTTTAAAAAGCATTTTCACAGCTTTTTTTATATGTGTGTGGATTCCACCCTGGTTTCTGGAGAGCCTGCTCTTCTACACCATGTACCCTGCTTTAGCATGTCTCCTCAAAAGTTTGTTAAGCTTCGCTGAAGAGATACAATGGATGGGGGCAACTACTGACATTAGTTTCTGGATTATTGAGTATCTCATGAAACGTCTAAATTCCAGATATCATTTTGCCTGGAAAAGGCTGATTAACCTTGCGGCTTAGGGACAGCCGGAGCAAAAAATAATAACTCCCAGTTTGGTTATTGGTTAATGAGCTTCGCAATCATGGAATATGAAGATAGATGGGTAGCTTGGGGGGGGGAGTATTTCACCACATAAAATTGTTCCTCCAGTTCTGAGGAAAAGTGATCCCATGACAGAAGTGTTTAAATAAAAACCTTCCCAAGTTAAAGGCAATGAGGACTTGGCTAAAACACACCTCACACACCATGCACACATCTCAACCCACACTGTGCTCTCTCTCAAGAGCAAAAAGATGTACCAAAAATGTATGCATGATGACTTTCATTCATGCCTACATTGCAAGAATATTTTGACAATCTGGAAGAATGTCAGAGAGAACACAGTTTAATGAAGATACAGAGACATGTCATCTAATTATCCTTAGTGTCTTCGTCATGATGATATTTCACTCCCATGCAAGTAATAAAATTAGATTATTATTTTTAAAGAAATTGTTCAACTTATCAGTAAGTCCAGGGACCAAATTAATCTCTTTCAGTTTAGCAATCAGAAATATTATGGAAGGTGCAGCTAACCTACTCCAGACAGAAGTTCACAGGCAAGACAAGATGAGCAGAGTGCGTATTTAGGCAAGGAGCAAAACATTGGCATGCTCCAAACAGATATTGTCACCCATCCCTACCCTGAGGCCACCATGACAGAGACATGGAAACCTCTACAAAAGCCTGTCAAGCAACCTTTGCAGTTCCCAACCTTTATTTTGGTGTCATTCTGTGTTGTTGTTGTTTTGCAGCTGTCTTGCTCATTTCACCCAGTGAACTGATTAAACGACCACCTGTCGTTCATCATTTCCACTCATGGTTGTTTACTCTACTAGACACTTTGCACCCTTAATAGTACTTTATGTCAGGCAGAAATTCAAGGAGTGTGCATCTCCCAGTATGTAAATAAAGTGAAAAGTTAGGCTTCGCTTGTCTCTAAAGAGATACAACTTCCTTCAGGAAAAGAGAAGAAGAAAAAGTGGTGATGGTATTTCGACTTTTGTTGAACTATGGGGGGGAATCACACAACTGCATACCATTCCCACCAATTTACTGCCACACAATTTTCCCCAGCTATTATATAACAGGATGCCAGCCTTTGAAGCAACCACTTGTACCTACCTCTGTACCAGTACTAGTAGTTTACTAATCCCTAGCCTAATCTCACTTGAAAAATGGCAGGTTTGAGTTAATTCATTTTCTGGGTATGTCTTCCTGCTCCATTGCTGCCCAATGGCCAGTTGTGAAAAAATACATATAAAGGAAAAGCAATTAGCCAAATCAGATATGGTTCCAAATCATAGCAGTGTCCTAGAAACGTAAAGGTAAAGGGACCCTGACAATTAAGTCTAGTCACGAACAACTCTGGGGCTGCAGCGCTCATCTCACTTTACAGGCCAAGGGAGCTGGTGTTTGTCCGCTCCGCAGACAGTTTTTCCAGGTCATGTGGCCAGCATGACTAAGCCACTTCTGGCCCAATGGAACACCGAAACCACAGCAGCGCATGGAAACGCCGTTTACCTTCCCGCCGGAGCTGTACCTATTTATCTACTTGCACTTTGACGTGCTTTCAAACTGCTAGGTTGGCAGAAGCAGGGACTGAGCAACGGGAGTTCACCCCATTGCGGGGATTCAAACCACCGACATTTTGATTGGCAAGCCCAAGACTCAGTGGTTTAGACCACAGGGCCACCCATGCCCCATAGCAGTGTCCTAGGTAAGGCAAAAAAGGCCATGCCCAGCTACTCCGAATCAGCTACAGCATGCAAAATGTTAAGGGTGGAAAAGGGCATAAATATCAAGCGAGTGCATGGCCACCAAGATTCACCTTATATTTGTATCTGAGTATCTGTTTGGCCTTGAAAGATGGCACCGGGTCAAGTCTCAACTGAGTCTCTGCTGCGTGAGTAGGAGCTCTAATGACCAAATTACCCTGATAAAAAGGCTCAACCGATGATAATATCTGCCAACTTTTATCAGTAAAAGACTCTGGGAGCTGTCGGGTGAACTTTTAAACCTCCCCCCCTTCAAAGCTACTTAAATAAACTTTGAACCACCTCCACTGAAAAGCCCAGAAAGCTATGGGCTGGATAAAATAGCCCTATTTATCTCCGAGTACAAAGATGGTACTTACAAGACAATATTTGTATCTGTGTATGTTTTTTTAATGCCTACAAGTTTGAGTTGCTCTGTATTCACTTTGCTTCTATCCAGGCTTCCCACTCCAAACGGCTCTGTGTAAAACAAAGCTTTGTGTCTCACTGTTCACCAGAATGGGGAATCCAAAACCAGCTTTAACTTTCCCCCTCTTAGATAGAGATCTACAAGCACAGGAGCCCGTCCAGCTGCACTGTGAAGGCAAAGGACCCTTCTCATATTTCCTCCACAAGTTCAATCAATGGATGGAAGATAGTATGATCACATCAGCTGACCCTACTCTGCCCGCCCGCCAAGCCACTAGCATCTCTCATCTTCACACACTTGGCTGAAGGTGAAAACAGCCTGAATAATGTACAACTGATGAGCAATCAGGAACAATGTCTGTGTGTACACCTGAATGCAGTGGGCCTGGAGACCCAGACTTTCCTTCAACCCATTGCTTCCCCTCCCCCATATGCTGGTGGGTGGGTAGGACAGAGCTGATATCATAGTTTTATTAAGTGCAGGGTAACTATTGTGATTTGTTAAATTGTGATTTTATTAGAGTTTTTATTGTTGCAAGTTGGAAACAGTTCTGAAAGCTTCAGCAGCTAAAAACGACTCCTAAATAGATAGGCTATAATAGGGGCTAGACCCTATTATATCATGCTGAATGTCTCCAATAAACAAATCAAGGCAGTTTATATAAAAATGAATAAAAAAAGTGTTGAAAATATAATATCTATGGTTCCATCATTGTTCTGAACATTAAATAACTAACATGGTTCTGTTCCATTTATGCAACATAAATATTAATTTGTTTATCCATTCCTAGCAAACCCTGCAGGAATTCAGCCACTTTATATTTTGATTGATAGGCATTTCTGCCATTTCCTACCCAAGTGCAGAAATATCCACATAAAGAGAGGAGGCTGTTAAGGTGTAAATATCAATCTCTGTAGTGGCATATTTCTGTTTTGGGTATTGGAGTTACTGCAATGCTCCATCCTTTCAGGACCAAACTCATCACTGTGTTTTACTTCTACAAAACTTCCAATCCTTAACATGATGCAAAAGCTAATTTAAAAATAATACCCCCTGTAATGTTCAGACACATCACTAAAGAAAGCAGAAGCGATTCGTAAAACTATCTTTTGAAGATAGCTTGGATTTGGAGAGAGAGCAAAACTACAAAACAAGTAAACAATTGTTAGATGCTTTTCCTGTGCTGAATCCATGAGTTATTTTGCTTTGATAGTTCTGAACCCTATTTCTGTTCCTTTTAAGATAAAATGTTCTAATACAAAGGTGGCATCTCTAAGCAACCAGACTTAGTGTTATCTTATGTTAAGAATTATTTTGCAATGTTGCTAAATCTAGAGTCAATCTAATGTTTTCCCCACAAGCAGAAATTTTCATACTTTCATCTCTATCCACTTCTATTGTTATCATGTTTTGAGCTCTGGATCATACCTCAGCATTCCCTGTGTGATGCTTCTAAGATAAACTTACACCATTTGATGGCCATTGTACATGAAGAGGCTATAAGTTATGCATTTGCCAGAATTTTTTCCTATTCCATTTCACACAGGCTATACTTCACAGTTAGAAAATGCCAATGGAAGAACAACCTAAATGTTCATAAATATTAGAATTCATTACAAGTCACAAATATTAGAGTGCTGAAAAGTGGAAATAATTTATAAAGGCTGCAGAACTCTACTACTGACTCTAAGACCACATCCACACTATAGATTAAAAGCACTGTTATACCATTTTAAGTCTTGGCTTCCCCCAAAGAAACATGGCAACTGTAGTTTGCTAAGGTTGCTGAGAATTGCTAAGATACCCCTATTCCCCTCCCAGAGCTATAATTCCTAGAGTTCTCTGGGAAGACAGATTGGTTGTTAAACCACTCTGGGAATTGAAGAAGAAGAAGAAGAAGAAGAAGAAGAAGAAGAAGAAGAAGAAGAAGAAGAAGAATGGTAGTAGTAGTAGTAGTAGTAGTAGTAGTAGTAGTAGTAGTAGTAGTTTGGATTTGATATCTCACTTTATCACTACCCTAAGGAGTCTCAAAGCGGCTAACAATCTCCTTTCCCTTCCTCCCCAACAACAAACACTCTGTGAGGTGAGTGGGGCTGAGAGACTTCAGAGAAGTGTGACTAGCCCAAGGTCACCCAGCAGCTACATGTGGAGGGGTGGGGACACGAACCCAGTTCACCAGATTACGAGTCTACTGCGCTTAACCACTATACCACACTGGCTCCCAGTATGCTCTGGGAGTGTAGGTCTGGGAGAGGAATAGGGGTCTCCTACCAATTCTTAGCACCCTTAACAACCCATAATTCCCAAGGTATTTGGGGGAAGCCATGACTGTTTAAAGTGGTATAATAGTGCGGTAAATAACTGGTGCAGTTCTGGCCTAAGTCAACAAAAACTGGTTTTTGTCCAATATGAACTGGGGTTTGCAAAATTGTCTTTTCATCCAATACAATGGTCTGAATCGTTGCACTGATATGTGTCTGGATGCTGCATGTTGGATTTCAGTGGAATCAAGTGCTCCAATGGCTGAGAATTAGAGTTAGGCAAGTTAGCTTTTTGTTTTGTCTTGTTCTCTCATTTTCAAATGTATTCACTTACTTTGATTATTTTCTTAACTGTCTTATTTTACTGGTAACCAGTTCATATTTTATGCTGCAATTTTTATAACTATTAATAAATCTGTAGTTCTTATGTGGATTCTTGAGGCTAAACTTGGGCCCTGAATCCAGTATCTGCCCACTTCGTTGCCTGCTTCAGAGTAATTTGAGACTTGCTAGTCAAGACTCTGGCTGTTTAATTCTTGCTTTTCTTGAATCCTAAAGACTCCCAATGTACAGCCTGAGATTTTCCTGGTTTGGGATGGCTGGGCCAACAGGAATGCTGGCAGCTTCTACCTTGCAAGGTTGGTTTTACCCTGGTCAACAGGCACCTTCTGCACCAAAGAATAGGACTATGGGCACTGCCTGACCCTTACTGTATATAAACACTCTTCAATTTTCATACTTTCAGAGTTGCATGTATTGCCATTAAAAATACATATTGGTGAGGAAATCATATGAAAAGTCTATTCTGTCAAACACGATTTCATTTTGACAAATATAAGGCAATATCATGGATCAACTGTATTGTGCAGTGTTAACAGTCCTGGTTATTTGGACTTTTCCTAGCACTTATTTAACTTGTAAACAAAGTTTTCAGAGAGTCGAAAAAATCCAATAGGAAACTATGAAATATGCTGGCAGTTCCTTTCATTCAGGAACAGTTTCTGGGTACTACTTGATGATGGGTACTTTGTATTCAGGGGATATTGCTTGCCAACTGGTCCATCTCTGCTGTTTCTCACTGTTCTCTGCCCTCAGGATCATTCCTCCTCGACAAGCCTTGCCTGGTAATCAGAACAGACAGTGACACTTTGCAAAACACACACACATTGCAGACTCTCAGGTAGAAATGCCTTCAAACTACAGAATAGTAAAGCAGCTGTTCTCAGCTAAACTAAAAGCGGAGCAAGCCTGAAGTGCATTTGATTTGGTTCTTTTTAAGATATGTCATTTTCATGCAGGTACAACTCCACTAAAGTCAGAAGTCTTCACATAGATGCAGACGTACCCCCACCCCTACAAGCTCCTGGTTTCCTGCTATTGAATTGTAAATAAAGCAAAAAAATAAAATAAATCTGAAATACGAAATCATATTTGAATATTTTATACACCTTAGGAAATGAGTCAGCTCTCCAAACCTCCAGAGAACTTAGAGTAACCTTGAAGCCATAAGATGCTACTATAAAATATTGATGTCATATGACCATTAGTAAGATTATTTGGCGTACTTTGCCATTGCATGGGTTTACATTATGAAGCATCGCCCAACTGAAATGGAATGATTTTTGCAACATGCATCTCAACAAAATTAGTCATGACATATTGCAAAGATGGTAAAGATTGCAACACATATGAGAATAGCTTTAGTTTATTAATGAAATAATAACAGATTTTTCTTTTACTTTAGAGCAATGGTGGTCAACTGTTGAACCGTAAGCCAAATTAGACCTAAGGTAGACCTAATTTGTCCTGGGGAGCAATTTGCATTGAATTCAAGCCAATCTGCAAAGAGAAACACTTCACCTGACATGATGATGATGTCCAATGACTGACAAATGGGCTTCCCAACTAGAGAAGATATTCAAGGAACGTTTACCAAAGACACAACACAGTGGCACTTACAAGACTACACGTTTATAGGGGTCAGTTCTGGTAACCCGATTATGGATACCATATTAATGAAGAGAAAAATTGTGTGGATCCATATTCAGTAGTAGCCCTGTAGTTTACAAACTTGATTTCATCTTTTGATGAGTAGAATCTCTCGAGATAAGGGACAGATGGGATGATCAACAGCTGCTCTGAATAATAGCTGCTGATTTTGTTGTTGCTACTGCTTCAGCCAAATTTCAGAGTTGTTAGTAGTTGTTGTCTGACAAGTTCACAAATACTATTCAAAGTTTCCTTCTGTTTTTCACCCACCTCCTTTAAATGCATTTCTCAATATAGTTTATAATTCAGATGTACTCTTGGTCACTTTTTGTTGTTCTACTGTTAGAACAAGCTGCAAATGAAAAAAAACTTTCCTTAGCAACTTTCAAGAACAGTTGATGCCAATTGTACTATGGGGAGCCATAGAAGTAATGTGAACAATCCATCTTGCTCTTCCCCAAATACTCCAATACACAATGATTCCACAATAAGCTACCATATTGCTGTACTAATATACCAGGTGCAAACCACTCACTGTAGGCTCTCAGTTTTATTCTAGCGGGGGAGTTTTCATTTGTCAATAGTAAAAACTCCAAAGATTTGCAGTCAGAATGTATGTACAAGAAAAATAAGCATTATCCAAAAAGAAATTTATCTAGTGACTCTCCCAGATTTTTGATGCTTTGTATTGTTTGCACAGAAGTAGCATCTAGGGACAAAGTACCCCACTATACAAGATGCTATACAAAGTTAATTAAAAGATGGTCTGTTTTTAGTGATGAACAAATTCCCTCCAGCTTGTCAAAATCAGCTTGGTATATTTCTTGGCAAGCATTTTGAAAAAGCTCATCTGTTTCCTCTTCTGGCTCACAAAGCTCGTGCATGTTCCTTGATAATACTTTATTATATCGTTCCTCCTGAGATACAGTTGGAAATCCAGCCACCACTTTCCCCTCAAAAAAGCACAACACAACAGGGAATAGGATAAGGTTTTCAATCTACATGGGAGGACAGTAGCCACATGTTTGCAAGAAATAGTCAAGACAATTGACCCATATAATGGAGTTGAGATGAAATACTCTGTTTTAGTTTTGCTCACTTGAGTTATTGTCAAGAAGTGCTTGCATTTTCAGTCAGTTTTAAGCAGTCCCCCAAAATGTCAACAAGTTTTCATCATAGTTCTATATATCAGGCACATGGCTCAGGTGGGGCTAAGTAAAAGTCCTACCAAGCAAAATTCCAGGTACATGTGGTAGTCAAAGGAGAAATGCCTAAGCCCATTGTTCCTCACTGTTCCTAATGTCTAGCAGAACTGCATGATGCCAACTCTTTCTGTTCCTTCAAATCCTTCCACGGAAGCAACCTTTTCCATGAATAAACCTTTAGTCCCTAGCCCCTTGCAGTGTAATAAGCATAAGAGTACAATCTTAATAGATACATATTAAGATTGTACTCTTATGCTTATTACACTGCAGTCCAGTTCAACTTAACCCCCAGGAAGGAGTGCAGAGAGAAGAAAAGCCATGGTGCTTCTGCAGCAGCACAACTGGACACCTTCATCTCCCCCAGCTGCAACAAAACATGTCTCTCCCACATCAGTCTCTACAGCCACAGCAAGTCCTGCAACCTTCCAACAGCTTGACATCACCTCCAAAGGTGCACTTGTATAGGATTGGGTATAGGACTGGGTGGTATCACCCAAATCAGGAAGGCAACAAGGAACAATAGTTTCCCAAATTGTCACCTAAGAGGTGATTAATGCACATTGGTAATTCAGTATGTAGGACAGTTAACTAAGGTCTTAGCTTGCAGAACAGTTGTCCAATAAAGTTGTGGTCTTAGTTTGTCCTGGATACATGCCTTGTATTTTTATTCTAGGATACAGGAGTGAAGCAAAATGATTTCACCAGAATTCTATAGCTGTACTTTTGGAAGGCTATATGCCCATCTAACCACCTACCAAAACCTGAGCTACAATCTGAAGCAAAGAACAAACAAACCAAATAATATAACCTATAACCTGCTAAGAACATCCTCTAGCCCAACCTTCTGAAAAATCACAATAGTAAAACTAATAAAGGCTGCTATTTCTTTTCCTCTCTCTCTACTACATTGGGTTCATTTGCATTGCAAGCCCTTGTGTTCTTTGTGGCAAAAACAATTTGGCTGCCTATATTGTTCATCCAGTATATTTTACTCTTTTGATGTACTAACAATAATTGCAACAGCCAGCCATGCTTCATTATTTCCTTTCTTGATCAAGCAGCGAACACAGGGGTATGATGTTTTTCTGGAACTTTGGATTTGTATCCCTTATCCCATCTTATTGTATGGAAAATGACAAATTTAACCATTCATATATTGGTCTAGGACACTTATAGAAGAGAAGAATTGAAATACACACTACTCATGTACTGTTGTCCATGTGCTGGTAACCTCCAGATTAGATTATTGCCATGTGCTCTTGAGTGAGATTTGAAAGTTGCTGCTAGCGCAAAATGAGTGCCTTGACTGATCACTGGTAAATAATTTTGACACCATATGCTGGGCTAAGTTCAATGTGCTGATGCTGGCATACGAAGCACTATACAGCTTGGGACCAGGATAACTAGAATATGGCAGCTAGACTGGTGACTGGGAGTGGCCACCAAGACCATATAACACTGGTCCTGAAAGATCTTCATTGGCTCCCAGTACGTTTCCAAGCACAATTCAAAGTGTTGGTGCTGACTTTTAAAGCCCTAAACGGCCTCGGCCCTGTATACCTGAAGGAGCGTCCCCATCGTCCAGCTCCAATGGCCTTCTGGCAGTTCCCTTACTGCAAGAAGTGTGGTTACAGGGAACCAGGCAGAGGGCCTTCTCGGTAGTGGCGCCTGCCCTGTGGAACACCCTCCCAGCAGATGTCACGGCAATAAACAACTATTTTACTTTTAAAAGACAACTGAAGGCAGCCCTTTTTAGGGAAGTTTTTAATGTCTGATGCTGTATTGTTGGAAGCCGCCCAGAGTGGCTGGGGAAACCCAGCCAGATGGGCGGGGTATAAATAATAAATTATCATCATCATCTCACCCTGTATACACTCAAGCAAGTTATTGTACAAGAACTGGGCCTTATCCTTTGTAACTTCTGTTATCCTTTGTAATTTCTGGTGGCACTTATCCTTTGTAACTTCTGTTACGTATCAGACAGGTGCCATTATCTTTTTAGTGCCTAATGAAGACCTTCCTTTTTCAACATGCCATTTAAGTAGGGGTTTTTTTTTTATCCCAATCTGTATCTGTATTGGACTTGAACCTGTTTTTATATATGATTTTACTGCCATTTTAAAAAAAAGATTGGTCAATAGCTTTGGGATATTTTATGGGAAGTGATTCATAAGTGAAATAACTAAGCCTAAGCAATGATCTCCTCTACTCTCTTGCCCACGCAAAAGTATTTTTTGATATATTTAATTTATGTTTGCCCAGTGTTTGCCCCAACCCTTCAAAAGATGATTTTCTTATGTTCAAGCATTGGATTTCCTCACAAGAAATATGAGTGAAGAAATATAAGGGAGATGCACCTACCTCCAAAAGTGGGTTTTAAGGTGTGTGTTTTTTGTGTGTGTCAGAGCAGCAAGTAATCCTTCTTCCCACCCATATACTCTTCTACCTGGATATGAATTTTCTCCAGGTCCTATTTTCAGTTGCCTGGCATGGTAACTAATTTATACCAGCTGCTATTCAGATTTTTCAAGCTAAAGTGTCGTGCCAGTTACTTTTTGAGATACCAATATGGATACAGGCATATAATAGTGATTTAGATAAGATACACTCAAGTTTCTTGAGACGTATCCTGGGGCTCCCATGTTCAATCAAATATGAGACGATGTGTGCAGAACTAGGTATACACACAATGGAATATTGGGTATGGGCTAGGACTATAAAATACGGGTTGTGCTGCCATTTTCGTTGCCAGCCTTTGAGTCTGCTTTCTGACTTACTTAATGACTCTTATAAATCCAAACAGTGGAAGACAGGAGTGCCTGGTGTGCTCTGGTCCATGGGGTCATGAAGAGTTGGACACAACTACATGACTAAACAACAACAACAAATAAATCCAAATGGTTCCAACTCTTACATAGCAAAATTAGATCTATTGGTATCGACTTGGAACTCTTGTATAACTCAAGTGAGCGATGTATTTATCGCAATATTCAAACCATATTAAGGGAGATTGAAAAGCAAAACATTGAGTCAGCTGTAAATAAAATTTGCTCCCCCAAGTTCTATGGTTTAACAGGGGTCACTTAAATTTCAAAATTAATAATTCCAGTCCAACCCCAGTCTTTATGTTAGCCCGACTGAATGTTTTCACCTCAGCTTTTGTCAAAGGCAGATATTTAAACATTCCCAGAAATGATAAATATTGTGGATGTACTTTGAATGTGCCAGACACAGTAGAATGTATTCTTTTCTACTGTCCATCGTACAACCAGCTACGCAAACGTGTACTATCCCCTTTTTTTGGGTAGTCTAACATCACGACTCAATGAAAATATCAGATTCTATCTGTCTGACATTAACCTGGAAGTAACTTCAAGGGTGGATGAGGGGTTTTTTTTAATAGTATCTCTTAAGAGTGGTGAATGGCACTATTTAGCAGAGACACTTCAATGAAAATCCTCATTATTACATATTTTACATGTAATATTTAAATTTTTTATATAAGGCTATTTTATCATGGCCTACATTTGTGATGCCTAATAAAGGTATGGCAAAGTAAGTACGGAAGACATTCCACTTTTGAATGAAACTTCTTCCCTAGTGCTTCGTTCAAATAACTGAAGTGAGAGAGAGAACCAGGGAGCTGGAAGAGATTTCCCTTTCAGACCTATTGTTTTACTTATATCAAAATGGAAGAGGATTCCCCCCCCCCATTTGTTTATTCATTTTTGCTTCTCATTCCCTTAATATAGTTAAGTTACGTATTTGTGTTCCTGGTTTTACCAAGGCCACCAGGAAAGGAGTGTTATAAACATGGCTCAAGAGTCAAATCTACCAAATGATTTGAGTTGTTATAGTACGATCCAAACTCCCCCTTCCCCACAGAGTGAAGAAGAATAGCCTGGAGCTGTCCAATTCAAGCGACTCTGCAATTTTGTTATATAGTTTTGTGAGCCCTGTGAGAGTTGAGGAAAGGGAGAAAGAAATTTATTATGGGCTGTAGGTATGTGAAAGAATGGGCATACATAATTCAGCAGAAACTGAGGACGGTAGTTAAAGTTCATGGTCTAGCATAACCACTTGGGGAGGTAATTTCACAGAATAGAACAAAAGAATTGACAAGCACAGAAAGTAAATATTTAACATCATCATATTTAACACTATCTCGTATAGCATCGCTAAAGATTAACGTGGGGGAGAAGCAGATTTTCTTTCTCCTTTGAGGTGGGGAATAAGTTTAGTTTCCAAGCATAGGGTGATACCTAATTGTGGCAACCCACTTGCACAAAAGCAATTCCACTAGCACATGCTGTGCCACTCCTAGGACAACCGCTATTATTATACTGTGTGACCATTAAGCTTTGTGTGTTACCGCTTGCACTATCAGTTGCACTACTGCTTGGGCAACAATGTCAACACTCAAACCTCTTGCACTAACACTATTTATTTATTTAACAATTCTATATAACATTTAATAGCACGAGGCTGTCAATGTGGCATACAAGTTCAGTGATGTAGAATCATATCCATAAATAGTGTTTGCCCTATCTCCTGGTCACCAGCACTTTTGTAAAGCAGGACCAAAAAAAATAAATAACCATCCAGTTTACAAAGTTGGTTTTTTAGGGTTTTTTTAGTCTTCTTTTATTTTCCTATTTCAGTTCATGCATCATCTTTCTACAACAGTAGTTAATTGCAGTTACTCACCCCAGAAGGGGTAATGAAAGGTCCAATTCTACTTTCTCTGCATGGTGAAAATAAAGCGTGGAACGCTGAACACCTATGTAGAAAACAGGCAGTTCCCTTCATGGTGAGGCCTATCATAGCCTGCATCAAAGTACTCAGCCATCTATTCTTCTGTGGGCTTCCAGTGGCACAGTCAGTACTTACCAGAAGCAGGGATGGTACTGAGTAGAAGTGCTGTATTTGCTCTAGGATGGAGCCTGTGTCAAGTACCAGTACCAGTTCTGTGGATCAAGCACTGAGACTAGACATGGAAATCCAACTTCGGTCATAGGGTGGCATTTTCAAATTCATTTCTCTTTCAGTCTTACTCAGGTGTGGGAAACCTCCGGCCCTCTGGTTGGTCACCATGAAAACAAGATGGTGGACCTGATGGGCCTTGACCTTATCCAGCAAGACATGCAACAATAGCTACATTTAGTTTCACCAACATGGATATGGTGGATACTAGCATATAGTTGTGTAGAGTAAGAACAATAGTCATAAAATTAATTCAGGAAACCTCTTAGCAACAATAACTGCTGGGTTCAGTTTTAAAAGCTACGACAACAATCTCAGCTTGTTCCTTTCCTTTAGCTTCTGTTTTAATTATTGCTTCTGAAGTTTGTCTACTCCATTCAACTACTAGAAGAACTAATATTTTATTTTTCCTTATAAATCTTTAGTTATGAAGATCCTATCACAATCCTCTCCCTCCTGTCCCCTAGCAAAGGCAAACTAAATGTCAGGCAGGTGGCATGTTGCCCACCCCTAGATGATAATGAAATGGTTGAGGACTGCTGAGCAGCTTGATTAAATTCTCAAAGTAATTTCTGCTTGTTTTTTCTCTTTCTTATTTGGTCTCTACTATTGGTTTTGCTCACACAATGGTGACTGCTTCTTTCTTTTGTGAGCGAGATGTGCTTATGTGGATACAGAACACTAAAGGCAAACAAATTTTATTATGGCATGAGCTTTCATGGAGTAGAGTCCATTTTATCAGGAGCAAAGGCAGTGTCTCGGGTGCCAGGACTTTGTAGCATCTCAGGTGCAAAGAACCTTGGGACATGTCATTTCCAGAGTAACACAGCTACTAAGGGCTCAGGTACCCTGAGGGAATTACATATCCCAGGGCTCAAGGCACTTGCCACTGGAGCATTCAAGGTTCATGGGGGGTGTCACATGATATTATCAGAAGCATGATATTATCAGGGAAAGTTTAGCAAACGTAATTCTGAAAGAAGTTGTTAGGAATTATGCCTAACTCGGTAAGACTAAATAAGAAGGGAGAAGGGTTCAAGAGGGCAGACAAGAACAGCTTAAGAGCACCAATGGGATGTTTAGAGTGGTTGTGCCATCAGAAAGGGCTGGTTTTACGTCCGCCGTGTTACAGAAGTTGGGTATTTAATGTTGCTGGTCCCATGGTGTGGAACACTCTCCCAGCAGAGATTTGGCAGGTATCCTCATTTCCGACTTTCAGGCATCGGTTGAAGATTTCTTTATGCCAACAGGACTTTACAGCTGTTTAATTTTTGATTAGTCAGTCACCTGAATGATTGTGTTTTTATCGTTATATACCACCCTGATGTTTAATGAGATGGTGCCACAGAAATAGTTTTATAAATAAGTTATAAATAATGGAAAAAGGACAATAAGCCAGTCTGATTGGAAGAGCTAATTAGATTATCCAGGCCCTGACTGTATTGCAATGTGTTTTGAAAGGGCCTAAGTGAAATATTTTGTTTTGACTTAGAAAACCTAGCTCCTAGATAGGCTTTAATTGCCAATAACTCTGTTTAGGAAACTTAAAGAAAGGTGGAAAGCTTACTGGATGAAATATAGTCAAGAAAGTGATGAGATCCTTTTTTTCTGAAGTTAAGGTGTCTCTTTGTTCTGCTTCTTTAGTTTCAAATTAATGGATTGGTCACAAATGGTCCTAGAGAAACTCCCTTAAGTTTGGATAGATCCCCAAAGTGTCAAGAAACAATTGCCACCTTCCATTGCATTCTCTCTGTTCATCTGCTAACTAATCAAATTAATATGTTCAGCTGTTTCAGTTCACAGAATAAATCTTCTGTGGACATAGTAAGGGTGAGACTGTATGAGTTGTTCATGGGATGTCACAGCCTTGTGCTCTTTCTCAGTGTGACATGATTGCAAAAGTGCTTCCTAGCCCAAACATATTGATTTCAATCTCTGGAGATCATAGAACTGTAGAGATGAAAGGGACCCTGAGGATCATCTAATCTAACTCCCTGCAGTGCAGGACTATGTAGCTGTCCTATGCGGGAATCGAACCTGCAACCTTGGTATTATCAGCACTACACTCTAACGCAGTGTTTCCCAACCTTGTGCCTCCAGATGTTTTTGGCCTACAACTCCCATCATCCCTAGCTAGCAAGACCAGTGGTCAGGGATGATGGGAGTTGTAGGCCAAAAACATCTGGAGGCACAAGGTTGGGAAACACTGCTCTAACTAACTGAGCTATCCAGTGGTGTATTAAGGAATTTATCAGATTAAACATCCAAAAAGAAGCATGGTCTTGGGTCTTTCAGCCCCAACTGCTCTCTCTGTCAAATATGTTTTGCCTTCCCACCAATGGCACCAAACAAGCAACAAAATATGCAGTATTTTTAGGTCACAGTAGCATGTCACTTCCTTGAATGTGCCAGAGCAAAACATATGGTTCTAGACATTTCCACTCAGTGACCCTTTTAGACACAAGGCCATTTCTAACAAGACGACATTATCAAAATGCATCATTAGTGAGGGGAATATGGTTCACTTTCCATCAACAAATGTTTTCTGGCAAAGTTTCTGCCGTGTCTTTGCTTAATACAAGCAAAGAGTGGCAGATGAGCTGAAACGGCAAGCAGCTGGTCGCAAAGCCTGCAGCATCCATGAATGGAGTCAGGGGGTCAGATCTAATGAGAAAGGGGCAAGAGGTCACATGGAATCTGTACTTCAGTCCCAGCACCTGCCTCTTTACGTGACAGATTGCTGGTATAAGTAATCACATAAAAGTATGTGCAGAAGTGCGGGTCAATAAACCTTCCAAGTCAAGCAAACTCCCACTATGTACTGAGGAAGAAAATGGGGGCAAAGGGACACTTAGAGCTGTAGAGGCCAAATATGCCACCCACTAGCATGATGATCCAAACAGTCAGTTTGGGGCCAATAAATAAATCCATGTTAAGTGTATCTTGATACATCGTGAAAATCCTGAAGAAACAAACAGCAAAGTATAGAAGCCTAGATGCCAGCCATAAAAGAATTTAGGGGAGTGTGTACATTCAGTCTTTGGGGATTTTAATCTGCACTCCATTAAGGGATCCTTGGTAGACCAGACAAGGATATCTCCAGAGTCACCTCTTCCATTTTGTCATCTTAGCACAGACAAGCCAATGCATAAATGGATACCTCTATACATTATTAGTATAAACCTGAAGAGCAGAAAGTTCATGTCTGAACTGACACCCATGGAAAGCACTGGCAAAGGTGATGAGAGGTGGAATGAAAACTCAATCTATAACGCTATATCTCATGGCTCAGTCATGCCTGCCGGTCTCGAGGTTAGTCACCAAGTAATGAAGATGTGTGTCAACTAGGAATGGAGGAGAAATTTGATTCTGTTCACATTTAAAGGTGAATCTATCACAGTTGCACATTTCAGAACAATGAGCCATCCTTCAAAATTTGCACTTCACTGATTTGCGATAAGATTCCCCAACCAAATCCCCAGTCAATTAAGAGAAAGTGTGGACATGTACATTAGCAAAAATGACATACAAAGATGCATTAGATTAGGGGGGATTGCTTGTGAAATGTATGCAGTTTTGACTAATTAACACAACAATGAATTTATTAGGAGAAATTCACAGTAAAATGCTGGTGACTTTTCATGAGTTTTTTTTTTTTAAAAAAAAATTCAGATTGCTGCAGAAATGTGGAGAACTGAATTTAAGACTGAAAATGTGAGATACTGAAAGAACCGAAACGGATAGATTCTTCCATCCCCAGTGTCAACACCATCGGCTTAACAGGCATTTGAAGATAATACCTGATGGTGATTCCTAATCTCCACTTTATTATCAGCACTTTATTTGTATCTCAGCTGTTTCTGTGCACCATGCTTTCCCTGGAACAAATAATATTCTCTGTATACCTTGATAATAATTATCTTGCATGGGAAAACACTTGCAAATGAATTACCAATAAATGGCCCTTCATTAAAATGGAAGAACAACAGATTTTGAATAATGAATGAAACCCCATCATATTCTAAATCATCTTTTCAAGGTCAATGCCAATCTGTGTTTCTAATCTAATAGAATGGTGCTAATGGAAAATGTTGAGTCTTCTGCTTTGCTGCCCCATGAAATAAACCTACTCAGTTTCAATTTGCAGCCCACATCTCTATGTAATTTTTTATCATGCAAGTTTGAGTGTCAAGTACCACTTCCACAATTTCCTGTGTCCTTAAAAAAAACCCTCATATGCAGACCTAGGAAAACAGAGATGTGTTAACAAAAAACCCCAATTGCTTTAAAACCGTGCATTTATTAGCATAAAAAATCTCCATACTTGTGAATGTGTACCAGGAATATAAATAGCCAAAAGCACTAAGTAAAAATGCATTTCTAGGTTCTAGTAATCTGATTTTCAGGTTATAATTTGGGACAAATTTTTGTTCTCTGACATCTGGGCAAGCTAACAAGCAGAGACATTTGACTGTTTTAAAATTGCAAATCTATGTAAGCACTGAAATCATAACACACATCCTGAAGGAATACTTTGTTCAGAAGTAACATTTGAAATGCCTCTGCTCTTGAAAACATGGGTTTCCATAATTGGCCTGACCAGTAATCCATCAGGACCAATTTTTGTTTGACACTAACCATAACTGGGTTTGCTTCAAATCAGCAAATCAAGATGTTTGCAACACTGGTTTATCACCACAAAATTATCTTGCCTGAACTGATACAGATTCAGTCAAGTCCAACTGAAGTGAAGTAACTGATTGAGCTGCAAGGTCAAAGTTTCCCTCACTCACCTTTGAACTTGCCTTCACAGTTGCAGTGGCTGGAGTGGAATGTCTGATCTTTGCCAAAAGAGACATTACCAGCATGTGGAGATCTGGAGGAATTTAAGATATGACCTAAGTATGTTCTTCCTATGTCCCACACTTAACTCACCCTGTTTTGGCCATTCTGCCAGTGCATATTCAAGACTGAAACAGATACCAGGGCATCAATGCAGATACCATGTGTGTGTTTGTGTGTACATAAACCTCATCATTAAACAACAATGCATACTTAAATACACCAAACACTAATCTACTTATAAAACTTTAAATGCATGGACAAATAAATAACTATTCACCTGGCACTGAAATGACCACATCCATGCCAGTCATACTATAAGGTTTTACCAGATATATTTTCTCCTGGCAACATATATAAACTCCTTCTAGCATAGTGTGGCTTGTGTCCTCAGAACTTGAGGACAGGGTGGTGCCCTAAGTGTTCTAGGTAATACCATGAGTCATTGCCATTTTTACAATTTAGTTTCAATTTTCCTAGGTAATATTTAGTGCTTCCACAATCTGATCCTTTGGCCATTGTATGATAATTCTCAGGCTCACCCACAACCTTTTCTTCACTTCTCTGTGATTCTTGTTAGGGTTGAATGTCTGATCAGACTTTGTTCCCAATTTTTTTTATAGCCATGGGAATGTGAACAAAAAACACATGAACTGAGAACTAAACAAAAAATATATATATCAGCTTGCCTTGCAGCATAAATACCCGCTTCATGTCGCTGAGTTGACTGTTGCTCTGAATGGCCTTGAAATCTCCCATTTCAAAAAGAGTGCTGTTGCTTCTCACCCCCACCCCCAGGTGCTCCACAGAATACACAGCTGATTTTTGCTAGGCAAAGCCATCCGAAGACATTTAATTAAAATTAACAAACTGTTTGCTTTGCTGCGCAGGGAACATGCTGAAAAGACCTATACTCTTCTTCTGATGTACTGTAATCTATATAGATATAGATATATTGGTGTAACCTGTCCTGGGACTTTGTGATGAAGGATGGGTATGAAACCAAACCAAATCCAATCCAATCCGTCAATCAATCAATCAATCAATCAATCAATAAAGCCCTTTTTATACTGATGCATTTTTCTGGAGATTTTTCCTTACATTATGGTTTGGTATTTAACTGCTGAACTGGGCTGTGGGAGCAACTCTCCTGCAGCCATGCTTCAAGTATCCTTGAAAACTAGAGTTAAAACTTTGTGGTGGAACAGCTGGTGGTGGATAGATTCATCCTGCCTTTTCCCTTGGGTAAGGGTCTTGAAGGTGAAAGGCTTTCTGTGGATTTATTGACTAGAAAGCACCATTCAAACCAAACTGATGGTTATAAATGGCTAGGAAGCACTCTCTGCTTAGGATCATTAGCACCATTATAGGCTGGGAAAGACAATAATAAGATTAAAAATAATTGCTTGACACAGTTGGTACCATTTTTATTCAGATCTCATACCCATCTCTAAATGCTTCTGATTCCAAAGAAAATGGATAGAAACAAATTTCTGCAGCAGGCACCAGTGTCTGAAACCGCATGCTGCTCTTTTTTGCATCCAACACTTTTGTACTGCCAGGGTTTCTTTATAACAAATTTATGAAGATGTAGAAAAACAAATAGATATATGGATATTTCCTAATCCTTCCTTGTAAATTTTTAAACTTTTATTTTATTTCTTTGTAGATTTTGCATGGCAGACAAGTCACATTGCATCAACTGGTTTTCTCAAATAAGGATAACTATTCTTCCAGATCCAGAAACTAGAAATGAGGGGTCCTTTTCAACTGCATAGTGTTAGTTTTTAAAAAATAACAACTATTTTTTCTGTAAAGAGGACACAGGAAAAAGTTCTGACACATGAAAGAAAAAGTACAGTCACAAAAAATAAGAGATATACCATCATTAAACAGAGCTGTGGCAGCAAGCTCAATGGTCCTCCATTGAAATTGCCTGCCTTGATGAAAGGATGATTGCACACATGATTGTATCAAACTAGTAGAGATGCTACCAAGTTGAGACTCGGAATACGAATTCCTACTGTTCACTTTCAGTAAGAGGGTAAGCATTGCCAGTCTGAGTTTCTTCGCTTGCTTAGATTTTAATCTGAGCTAAAGAATAACTCCCTCCCGCCTCCCTACCACTTTCCTCCCCAATCCACTTATCTTGTTGCTATGAGGTGATACATTAATAAAAAAACTACAGTTCCATAATGCAGGGGTGAAACTAGGCTTTTTTCCACCCAGATCAAAGACCCAGTTTGGCAGACCCATGTGCATTTGCACACACGTACACACAAGCTGGGAGCCTTAATGGTGCCCCTCTGGCAAAAAACCTGGTTAGCCCCACCCCGATAGCCACGGCTCTGCATAATGCAACAGGTAATGCAGTGTAAAAGGAGTGTTAGCATCAGGAAAACTAATGCAGTAACCCCGATGTCTTAATGTACCTTTACTGAACTTTCCATTCAGCATCCACCCTCCAATTAACCACCATTCACAACAGCTTCATACTGAGCATGAGTGTATATGGGAGCCTGCAAAATCTTTTTTATTAACGTCAACCACACAAAAAAATGCCTTTTAAATAAAAACTACAAGCATGGGACACAGGTGGCGCTGTGGTCTAAACCACAAAGGTCGGCGGTTCGAATCCCAGCGACGGGGTGAGCTCCCGTTGTTCAGTCCCAGTTCCTGCCCACCTAGCAGTTCAAAAGCATGTCAAAGTGCAAGTAGATAAATAGGTACTGCTCCGGCAGGAAGGTAAATGGCGTTTCCGTGCGCTGCTCTGGCTCGCCAGAAGCGGCTTAGTCATGCTGGCCACATGACCTGGAAGCTGTCTGCGGACAAACACCGGCTCCCTTGGCCAATAAAGTGAGATGAGCGCCGCAACCCCAGAGTCGTCCGCGACTGGACCTAATGGTCAGGGGTCCCTTTATCTTTACAAGCATGTTACACTGCTGTTAGACAAAAGCACATAACTGGATATTCTCCTTAAACTAGCACAACACACTGTTCCTCAAAAGATCTGGAAAAATGCCCTTAGCCCGAACACAACACAAGTTAAAATGACAGAATCTCTCAAATGTTTAACTCATTCAAAATGAGTCATTTCTTACCCTTTCTATCCCAGCTTCAGCCTGATCCATCCTCAAACTCACATACATTGAGTTCCGCCCAACTTACCTCACCTTGGTCATTTATCAGATTTTTGACATGTTTATTCATATTCAGCTGAGATCCTTGCTAGTCCTATGAGGGGGAAAGGTTCTGTAGTTTCCTTATTCCTGCTAGATCAACGCATATATGACATTGATGGTTTTGCCATCTGTTTTATGCTGATGGCTTGTGTGGTTTGTTTGTTTTTTGCATGATTAATACAGATAAAGTGAATATGAAGGGTTGTCAGCTATAGAAGTTGTCATCATTGCTTGAAGAGAAGACAGGCACAAACATTCCCACATCCATTATTTGCAGGAATTTCCTCAAAACATTTTCATTTTCTGTTCAAATTAATTGGGGGGAGGGTATGTGGAAAACCACTAGAATCTGTCCAATTATAAGACCAGCTCTGAATTTAAAAAAAATAATAAACTAATGAATAGTATTTATCACATTTTAAATTACAAGTATCCAGGGTGCATCTAATTTATGTATTCATGATTGATTAAGACAGGAACAGAAAGCATGGCCAATATTTAGAAATGAGAGTTGTTACCCAGCATCATTTGCAGGACCACAGGTTCCCCATTTCTGCATTAGAAGCTCCATCGCCCAGTTAGGTTGCTGCATCAGACTTTGAATACAGTGGTACCTCGGGTTAAGTACTTAATTCGTTCCAAAGGTCCGTTCTTAACCTGAAACTGTTCTTAACCTGAGGTACCACGTTAGCTAATGGGGCCTCCTGCTGCCGCTGCACCGCCAGAGCACGATTTCTGTTCTCATCCTGAAGCAAAGTTCTTAATCCGAGGTACTATTTCTGTTGGAGATAAGCAGTGTCCAGTGCACAGCGGAATGATGAAAAGTACGTGCCAACATGCTCTATATTACTTTATTTACACTTCAAAGCTGGTAATTTACAGAAAAACATCTTCCCTCTGCCGGAGCAGAGAAAGGCATCCTCTCTCCTCTAAAGCACAGAGAGAATCACACTGAACTGCAAAGAACAGTGAAAAACAGGAAACCAGTGTACGTCACATCCAGTCTCCTTTCCCGTGAGAAAACCCAACAGCACTTGACTGTGGAATGTAAACATTGTCTTGTGACAAGCACTTCGCTGCTCAGTGAAGGAAGCAGAAACCAACATCCTCCCCCTTTCTGTGAACATCACTGGGCAGCGTGTTCGTACAATATCAGCACAAACCCAACTTCTGCACATAGGTACAGTGTTGATCCCTTGATACAATCTTGGACAATACATCAGCAGGAATTTCATTACCTGGCATATAGGACACCGTTACGAGTCCCTTTTGAATACGTTCCCTAGCATGTTGCAACTTTAATTGCAAGTGCTTCGTGCTTTGCTTACAACCTTCAGAATTCAGCAAAGCCAAACATGCTTTGTTGTCCTGGTAAACCTGGATTGGACATTTGACAGGAATTTTCATGTCTTTGCACAATTGTAACAACCATTCACAATCCTTAAGTGAATAAGACAGTGCATTCAGTTCAGCTTCACAAGTACTTAAGCTAACTGTTGTTTGCTTCTTGCATGACCAATCAAATAGACCCTGATTGTACTTATAGCAAACTCCAGACGTACTTTTCCTGTCTGTAGTGTCACTTCCAAAACTTGCATCTGCAAATATCTCAAGACCACCAGACTTCTGATTGTTAAATCTCAGTCTGTAATGCATAGTGCCTTTCAAATACCGCGCTATGCGTTTCAGAGCTTTCCAATCCTTAACAGTAGGATTGTTGACTTGTCTGCTTAGCAAATTACAGCTAACAGCAATGTCAGGTCTTGAACATCTGGCAATGAAGTTTAGCTTGCCTAGCACACTTCTGTACAGTGTAGTATCAGAAAATGCTTCTCCAGTGTCATCTACCTGATAACCTGTTGTCATCGGTGTGTCTACAGGGTTAGCATCCATCAGGTTTAGTTTGCTTAACACATCAGCAATTTTACGTGACTGGTGTACTAGAATGTTACCATCTTGATCTCTCTCTATTTCCAGAGATAGGTAGTTGTTTACCTCACCAAGATCTTTCATGTCAAAGTGCTCTTTCAATTGAGCTAGGGCATTATTGTACATTGTGACATCCTTCCAAAAGAATAAAAGATCATCAACATAAAACAAACAATACAGTTTCTTTTGCCCCTCCTCTTTGACAAATACACATGGATCAGATTTCCCTTGCTTAAAACCTAGAGAAAACAATACTTCAGTGAGTTTTGTGTGCCAACACCGTGCACTTTGTTTGAGACCATAAAGGGACTTCTTCAGAGCACAAACAAATCCCTGTTTTACCTGTACGCCATCAGGTGGAAGCATATAAAGTGATTCATCTAGAGATCCGTACAGAAAAGCTGTATTCACATCATGGTGACTAATGTGTAGATTCTCTTCTGCAGCTAGCTTGAGCATAAGCCTAATGCTCTCATACCTCACGGTGGGTGAGTAGGTCTCGTGATAGTCTTCACCTGGTACCTGTGCAAAACCTCTGGCTACCAATCTGGCTTTGTGTCTGACTATCTTGCCATTTTGACCTGTCTTCGCTTTGAAGACCCATTTGCTTCCAAGCAGTTTCATTCCTGGAACTACTGGAACAAGGTCCCATGTTTTGTTCCTTTCCAAGGAATCAAGCTCAGCCTTCATGGCATTTAACCATGGCTCAGCTTCCTTTGAATCCAAATCCTGGATTTCTTGGAAACTTGAAGGTTCAAACACCTTCTTGGAGCTTTTAACAGCTATTACTGCTATCTTAGCAAACTCATCAGCAAATCTCTTTGGAGGTCTGCCTTTTGTTGCTCTCTGTGACCTGCGAATTAGCCTTAAGTCTTCAACACTCTCCTCTTCCTTCTTAGGAGAAAAGTGACCTATTGTGAACAATGGTTCCTCTAATTCTTGATCAGAGCTTTCAGAGGGTCGCATAGAGGCTTTCGCACTCTTGAAATCCTCTGAATCACCCGATTCAGTTTCAGACTCAGACTCAGAACCTTCATCAGTGGGTGTGGGTTGTTGCGGTTGCTTTTGACTATCCTCAGTTTCATCACTGTCATCAGGATAACATTGGAAAATTCCCACATTCTCCCCCCACTTGGCATTGTACTCAACACTTCTTGTGAGCTTAATTTCCTTAGAGTCAGTCATCATTATTCTGTAAGACCCTTTCTGATAACCTAGAAAGATACCATGCAATCCACGCTTGTCTAACTTGGAGCTTTGTGGTGAGTGAACCCACATGTCAGAACCAAAAATTTTCATGTGTTTGATGTATGGCTTCTTGCCAAACATCTTCTCATAGGGGGTACAACCAATCGCTGAAGATAACCTGCGATTATAACTGTAAACAAAACACGAGAGAGATTCGGCCCAATAACTCTCTGGAAGATTGGCATCATGCAACAAGGTTTTTAACCCTTGAAGCAATGTCTGATTTGCTCGTTCCGCAAGTCCATTCTGCCATGGCGAGCGAGGACTAGACAAATCGTGTTGAATTCCTTTCTCAGTCAGAAAAGCTTCAAACTGCTGAGAAGTGAATTCTCCCCCGCGATCACTGAAAAGAGTTTTTACCTTCTTACCATGCACATTTCCCAACCAAGCACAGAATTCCTTGAACCTTGGAAAAGCCTCTGATTTCTGCTTGAGATTGTACACATAAATATACCTGGAAAATGCATCAATGAGAACCATGAAGTACCTGTTTCCACCCAAAGAGGGCGCTAGTGGTCCAACCAAATCAGCATGAACAACCTGGTATGGTTCTGTAGCTTGCCTACTAGACACCTTACCTTTCGCAGCCATTTTTACCTTGTTTGCTGCGCATGCCTTGCACTTCATGTGGTACCTGCAGGGTTTAATAGTCATACCTTCAACCAAGGCAGGCATTTTAGATACTGCCTCAAAATGCAAATGACCAAATTTTCGATGAAAATCGTGAATGCATTCTGCATGCAAACTTTTGTTAGAACCTGCAATGCAACAAGTGTCATCCTGCACAACATCATCAAAATACAAAACATACAAACGATCAACATATTCAGCATGCAATACATAATCATTTTTCTTTGTGATGATGCACCTTTTGTTCTTAAAGGAAACGTCAATTTTCCGCTCATTCAGCTGTCCAACGCTGAGCAGATTATGCTTGGCATCTGGCACATAAAGCACATCCTGTATCGATAAGTCCAAACTGTGAAGAACAACAGTTCCGTAGCCTTTACTGGGGATTGTGTGGTCATCCGCCTGGTGAATCGCACCTTCCTGCGGTGTAAAAGACACGAACAGTCGCTTATCGTTGCACATGTGGTGGGTCGCCGCTGAATCAACAACGAAGAAAGATCTAGACGTCTTCTGGACCTCTGCAACCTTTGGAGTGAAGCGTGAGACCATTGCCTTGTGCTGTGTTGTCCTGGACACCGGACCTTTGCCTTTGCCTCGGCCTTTTCCACGCGATGAGCTTTCGCTGCGCTGCTCTGTCTTGGCCCTGGGATATCTGCATTCCCTCTTCATATGGCCTAGACGTCCACACGTGTAGCATTTCACTGCCTTCAAAGCTTTGGCGCCATCTAGTGGTTCCACTGCACTATGGGATGACGTCTGTGAAGTCTCCCCCTTGTTGATGCAGCTAGCACCCCGGCGATCCGCTTCATTCAATATCACGGCAGTAACATAGTCCACTGTTAGCTGAGCAGTTGGCTGTACAGCAATCTGAGTCGCAACAGACTCCCAACCTGAACCCAAAGATTGTAGTATCATAAAGGAATACACTTCCTCTGGAAAGTTGAGTCCTCTCTGTTGCAGCTCATGTCTCAGATTCTGCATCTCCATCAGATGTATACGCACATCTCCACCTTCAGCAAGAGCCATATTATGCAGCTTGTTAAAGTAAAACATTGTGGACCCAGCTTCTGTCCTCAAGTGAGCCTCTCTCAAAGCGTCCCAAATTTCTCTGGCTGAGGTCTTATCACGCAACAGACAGAGCTCTTCTGGGGATACTATCAACGTAAGAGTTCCCCTTGCCTTGGAATCCATAGCTTTCCATTCATCTGTAACTGGAGCTGGGGGGGTCTCTGTAATAACTTTAAACAGACCCTCTTTCCGCAGAATAGCCTCTGCATAGAGAACCCAGTCCGCATAGTTCTTCCTATTGAGCTTAGGAATCCCACAAGCATCCTGAAGGGCCATCATGACTTTGGCATTAGCCTTTAGCGTCATCTTTGCTGCTTTAAATCAGGCTGCTTTATACATGCTGCGTCTGTGTACAGCTGCTTCAATCCAAAAGCAAATTCAAAACAGCCTCTGCCTGTGAACCTGTGCCTTTCTGCTTAACTGCTTTGCTTATCTGCAGCTGCTTCAAACCGCATTCCAAAGGCAAGTTCAAAAGTGAAAGTTCTCTCTGCTGTCTTAAATTCATGCTGCGACACTGCTGCAGCTGCTTTACTTTCGATTTCCCCCAGCATAGGAAAAATTTATCCTTCTAGCCTTTTGCCTGTGCCACGGCAAAACCGGCTATAAAAGTTCAAAGTCCAGCCATAAAGCCATTAATTAGAAGCTGGCAGGCTGCCCGGAGCTGTAGCACATACCTCATCAAATCATCTTGACGTGCAGAGCAGATTCCGTTCCGATCTGTCCCTCTGCATTCCGATCCTTTGCCGGCACTCCAATTCTTTGCTCCTTTGTTCCTTTGCCAGGAGCCCGACTTCTGGAGTCCATTCTCAAAACACTGCGTTGTTCTGGGCCCGGAACCAAATGTTGGAGATAAGCAGTGTCCAGTGCACAGCGGAATGATGAAAAGTACGTGCCAACATGCTCTATATTACTTTATTTACACTTCAAAGCTGGTAATT
Source organism: Podarcis gaigeae (assembly GCF_964106915.1). NCBI lineage: Eukaryota > Metazoa > Chordata > Lepidosauria > Squamata > Lacertidae > Podarcis > Podarcis gaigeae. The sequence continues at coordinate 52,781,351 of NC_139681.1, read as the reverse complement.
TACAGAAAAACATCTTCCCTCTGCCGGAGCAGAGAAAGGCATCCTCTCTCCTCTAAAGCACAGAGAGAATCACACTGAACTGCAAAGAACAGTGAAAAACAGGAAACCAGTGTACGTCACATCCAGTCTCCTTTCCCGTGAGAAAACCCAACAGCACTTGACTGTGGAATGTAAACATTGTCTTGTGACAAGCACTTCGCTGCTCAGTGAAGGAAGCAGAAACCAACAATTTCTGGGTTAGCGGAGTCTGTAACCTGAAGCGTATGTATCCTGAAGCATATTTAACCCGAGGTACCACTGTATTTATCTATTTATTTATGTCTATCTTATGCACACTCAACTTTCAGAATTGTGGCTGTCTCCTCTGCTGCACATTTGGGTATGTTCCTCGATGGCATGTAGCAGAACATAACGTTTTCTTTTTGGTTGCGGGTGGCTTTGATGGAAGTGCCAAAATATGAGTCCTCATTGTAGGCCACAAATTGCTTTTTTGGGTCACCCAGCCAGCAAGGTGCCCAGAGCCGAGCATTCTGCTTTCTGCTCCTTTTCTTTCAACAGGGTGAGGTCAAAGAACAGCCACATCTGTTGGTTTTGCAATTGAGCGGCAATGACTTTGGCTTGTTGAAGGGGTGTGTTAATTTTACAAGCATTGAATTCCCTAGTCATGTTTCAACTTTTTGTCACCCTTCATTTTTGGAATTGGAAAGTTGAAAAATTCAATATGGCCTCTCTACCCTTATGCAGCTTAGAAGTTTAGAAGTTCTTAAGTTCTGTTGTTGTTAACCTATAGTTAATAAAGTTGCCCTAGTCTATCACACAGCTGTGTCTTTCTGATCTCCTAACACAAAGGTCCAGTCTGACCCACTACAGATTTCTCGACACATTTGGGGAGAGTAGATGACTCGGCAATAGCAAAGTACTTACCATAGATGTTCTTATTCAACCTTGTTTTTTGTGGCCGGAGAGAAGGTGTGATTGAGTGGCAAAGGCAACAGACTATATGTTGGGATAGGCAAGACCAAAAGTCCAAATAAACAAATCCATAACAAGCCATAATCATCCACCTGATGCCCAATTACTTCCCTTAATTAATGAACATATCACATAACTGGTTCTAGCATGCCATGAGGTGAGCCCATACAGGACCACATTTGTGATGTAAAAGTAGAATGCATCATTAGGTGGACGGATGATCTTTTAACTTTGAGGCACCTGAGGCTTTTGCTCCATGTCTGTGTTTTGGCCAACAGCCCAGATTTTTGTACAGAGCTCTGTTTTCCTGCCCCACCATCTGTATCACTGACTTTACTTGGCCAGCTGACTGGCTGGCTGCCAGAACTCAATTTCACAGTAAAAACTTTGCTTCCATTTAATGGAGGTGAATCCTGTAATTTTAGCAAGGCCAACTCTGCCCATGCTGAGAAGGGGCCATGATCTTGCACAGCACCCCAAAATGCACTTTTTCAGGGCATGGATCCTCACATGGATCCTTTGAGTTGCCCAGGAGTGCAGCTCGGAAAACATTCAGACCGGTTTTTGGACTAGACATGATGGAGGGTATGCAGAAGCACTACATACTACGGCTTTTTGTTGCAGGCCACACTTATTAAATGATAATTACTCATCTAACAATTGTACCAAGAGAACATTTTGTCTTATATCCCACCCAGATGAAGAGAGAGATTCTTTGTTCTCATTTTAGAGGTGTGTGGTACCATACTAAACCTATTTTTCACATTTAGTTTGAAACAAAGGCTTAAGGGAAAAAAGACCCAAAGACACATTTGGGAGAAACTGGCACTTTGGTGTGGTACCACATTTTTTCTGTATCAGCTGTACACAATTTTCCATCTGTGAGCTCCTGAAAATGTGTTTTGCTGCTTAAGGTCCCAGCTACACCCAAGTACCATTCTCCTGCCTGAAGCATCTCTTAGAACAGTTGCATATAGCAACCCTGTTTATAATGGCTGCTCTTTTGTTTTTTATTGCTCTCCTGTGACAAGATGGCATTGGTCACATACGTCAGATGTCTAACCATCCAGACAAGTCACCCAGGCTCCCTGGGTAAACAGCAAAATGCTATTTACGTACTTCCTGATCTCTCACACACACTTTATCTCCCTTCATATACAGTACAAGATATATGGCTCCTATCGTTCTACTCATTGGCCCTAGGACTTTCCTCCTTAGCCCTTTTGTACCATTTGCACACGGCTCCATCTCCTCCAATTTCCCATCTTTCCTTGTCACCATCCTTCTCTCCATAGCTTTAACCAAACAACTGCTGGTTCAAATACAGGTTGTCTCTCTAATTAATCTATTTCTGTAAAAATTGCATCTTCAATTCATCTGAATTCTGGCTTGTTCCCTTGTTGCTATTTATGGTATGGTTGTGGGTTTTTTGGGTGGGGTTGTGAAAAATATTCAACTTTTTTTTACGAATAAAAAGGTTTTTTTAAAAAAGCATATAAAGAGATATAAGGCCTGAATACAAACATACATTGATTATAATTAGTATTATTACATCTAGAAGGAAATGCTGAGGAGAAAGAAGAAAGATGAGCTGTCCTGAGGATTTACTCAAGTGAAGTTGTCATGAAAAGCTTGATTTATTAGTATATTGAACAAGTAGGTGTTAATTAGATGCCTTTATGTTGCTCTAGATCTCAGCAGGTTTGCTGAGTGGATGTTATCTCATTTGTGTTAATTACCCCATTCAACTCACCAGAGTAATGGTCTCTGAAATAATTCTCTCAGAAGTGCTGGAGGTGTTGGGTTGAATTATAATTTAAAATGTGATGCACAGAAGAAAATGTGGAAATGCTTCAAAAGAAATTCAGAATGGGCCTGCATCTTCAATAGCTGAGCAAAATTAGGCACAAGCAATACCAGAGTTGCACAGTCCTAAGAAAGCTTCACTATTCTTAATTAAGATTTCACGGAAGGGAGAACTCTGGCAAATACATCTTTTAGCCCTAAAATGCTGCAGGGACATTCATTTGCATCCATTATCATTTTTCTAATATGTTCATAGGGCGCAGGTGGCGCTGTGGGTTAAAGCCTCAGCGCCTAGGACTTGCCGATCGAAAGGTCGGCGGTTCGAATCCCTGCGGCGGGGTGCGCTCCCGCTGCTCGGTCCCAGCGCCTGCCAACCTAGCAGTTCGAAAGCACCTCCGGGTGCAAGTAGATAAATAGGGACCGCTTACCAGCAGGAAGGTAAACGGCGTTTCCTTGTGCAGCTGTGACTCGCCAGATGCAGCTTTGTCACGCTGGCCACGTGACCCGGAAGTGTCTCCGGACAGCGCTGGCCCCTGGCCTCTTGAGTGAGATGGGCGCACAACCCCAGAGTCTGTCAAGACTGGCCCGTACGGGCAGGGGTACCTTTACCTTTACCTTTAATATGTTCATCTTAATATGATGTGATAGGGCTAGAGCTGTTCCATCTTTCCCCAAAGATCTTTCTATCAAGGCTGCCATCAAGGAGTTAAAATCTACCCCTATTCATGTATTACGATGAATGGTGTGTGGAGTGTGGGTTAGATGCACTGCTGACCTGTATTCATTATGCTTAATATCTGCTTTAAGCTTTTACATACAGGAATTCTGATCTAGGATTTCAATTCTGCAAAGATCCTCCTACTCACATATAATTGTATACCTGTAGGATCTGTGCAGATGCTTGACTGAACTGATGAATTTCATATGCAGAGACACTTCACCGATCAACCCCACCTCCATGTGCTCATTGCAGCGTATGAATACATTTTCTGAAATATCCCAGGCTTCCTTTTCTGCATAGTTTGATCTGAAAGACAAATGTATTGCCATAACATAAGAATGGGGAGCCTATAGCCCTCCAGATACTGCTAAACTACAACCCCATTCATCCCTGACTATTAGCCCGCTAAAGGGGGTTGGATTATTATTTTTTAAACACTCAGTTGTTGATTTTTATCCAGCTTTATGATGTATTGTTTTCAGATAAGATTTTTTTTTTTTGTGCTGATCAGTTTTTATTGGGGGTTATGGAAGCTGAAAAGTAGAGTAACCTTTTTTATATAAGGGGGGGGGGGAATTGCTAAGACTACAATTGCTAAGACTACAATTGCATGTGACTTGGGGCTGATGGCAACCTAAAGTCCAAAAACTTATGGGGGGGGGCAAAGGACCCCACCCCCATATTAATTCACAGGAAGAAGGTGTTAAGAAAAGATCTGATCATCTGTAATGACACCAGATCTGGGTATCTCTGTCATTTCTCTGTTTTGGAGGAAAATAATCACTTCGTTTCCCAAGAGCCGCAGACTAATTAAGGCTACATCTGTTAAAGTTTGCAGTGATGTGGTTTGCTAATTGTGCATGCAAAAAACTCTGTGAGAGTCTCATTACGTTTAACAGGTTGTGTTAACCATTTAGCGCACGTTCAGGACTGAGTTGGTATGGTTAGCTCAGCGTGGACAAATAAGCCATATGCTGAATAACAGAGCAGTATCGGTCCCTGCTCCTGCCAACCTAGCAGTTCGAAAGCACATCAAAGTGCAAGTAAATAAATAGGTACCGCTCCGGCGGGAAGGTAAACAGCATTTCCGTGCACTGCTCTGGTTCACCAGAAGCAGCTTAGTCATGCTGTCCACATGACCCGGAAGCTGTACGCCAGCTCCCTCGGCCAGTAAAACAAATGAGTGCCGCAACCCCAGAGTCAGTCACGACTGGACCTAATGGTCAGGGGTCCCTTTACCTTTACCTTTATGCTGACTTTTACTAGGGTTGTTCCTTTAGGGTGGCTCAACAAAGTTTATTTAGAGCAGGCCTATTGAAATTAGTGGCCCTCACTCATGTTCATTAATTTGAGTGGACTTAATCTGGGTATAATCTAGTTGAATACCACCCTTAGTTTTGAACAGTGCTGTCATGTAAGAACCTCATAAGTATTGAAGACTGCCTCTCCACTCAAGGGAGAGCAAAGATCTCTTAAACAAAAGCCTTAGAATTATAGAATTGTAGAGTTGGAAGGGACTCCAAGCATCACATAGTCTAACTCCCTGCAGTTCAGGGATATTGATTAAAGCATCCATGGCAGAGGGCCACCCAACCTCTGCTTAAAAACTTCTGAAGCAGGTGAGTCCACCACTTCCCAAGGGAGTCTGTTCCAGTGTCAAACAGCTCTTACTGCCAGAAAGTTCTTCCTGATGGTTGGTGGGAATCACATTTCTTGTAACTTGAATCTATTGGTTTGGGTCCTAACCTTCAGAGCAGGAGAAAACAAGCTTGTTCCATATTACTTTAAGACACTAGCCTCCATTGTGCCTCAATTTCCCCAATGGAAACACAGCCCTGGGCGAGCGCCTGGAAGCCCCTGCTCAGCAGATCTTGGAGGTGACACACAACCTTCATCACAATATACACAAATGAAAATGACACACACATTTTGCTTTTTCCTTTACTTTTTTATTTGTCAGCCTGCTTGAACTGAGTAATTAAATTCTAGTTGAGTTTTATAATTCTAGCTAGTTGCCACATAACTTCCTGTGCAAATTATTGGGTGCTAAAACATAAAGATGCTACCATGTTTTATCCAAATTCTCATTCTATTCTGACTAAGGTAATAATGATGCACAGCTGTTAAACTTTTTAAAATTACTTTTCTACTAACACAATTTTTAATTAAGTCATTTAAAGCCAGTAATTTGGCTTCTTTGATGTATGCTGATATCCCCCATTCATTTTTTTAAAAAAAGCAACATTGCATATGCTTAAGATCATTGCTGTGATAGAAGCTGAAATATATTCCCAGCAATTAACACTGGTTCATCTTGCTAAATGATGGGCAATCTGAAAGAAAGTTTTAACTGCAATTATAGTTTAATGGCATATTTGCCGAAAACTGTGAGCACTAGCAATAAGATGCGTAAAGAGTTTGTTTTATTAATATTTAAAGAATATTGCTCTGCTGACATTGTGTTTGGGAGGCTGGTCAGAAATGATTGGATCTGCAGGCCAAGAAACCAATGGAATCCACATCTGGGAGAAATAAATATTGTTTGCTCTCAAAGGATGCTGGTTTTCCAGGGACTTCTTTTTTACTGAATTTGTGTGGAAATTAAGCTTCAGGATTATACACCACAGAACCAAATGTCATAGGACAAATGAAATAGTTGTCAACGTGGTACCCATTATTGTGCCCACCAGTCAATATTCCCTTAAAATCCACAATGCATAAGGGAGTGCTTGCTGTTCCCATCCAATTCCTGTTTGCAGTGGCTTGGCCTCTCCTACATTGAACATGCACCCTTAGATATGTTCATATTTCATTGGATGGCAGAACTGGATACCCACCCTCCATTTTGCTTTGAACAGACAAGAGGTACAGGTCAGGGAGTGTAGCAGTAGCTACACGTTGCAGGATTCCCAAAAAAAATTAGACCAGAGGCAATTGTATTTTATCCAGCAGAGCTTTACTGCTACTGAAGGCAAATGAGCATAATAGTCACAAATCCTAATACATCCAGGATTAGCACAGTCCATAAGAAATCCAGTTGCAGCAGACTTAACTTAAACTTAACAATAACTTATAAGAAGACTAGACCTTAACACCAGAACAGAACACCACACCACAACAAACAGATAGAAAGAGAAAGTGTGAAACTCAGGCTCCTCCTGGCCTGACTATTATAGTCAGCATGACCTTGACAGAAAGGATAACAGAACCAGTTTAAACCAGTTGTACTCAGCTTCCCAGAAGGAATAACCCAAACATTAGAAACCTTCTGCCTGTTTCTTTCACACAGAAATAAACCTTCCAGAACCCTCTTGAACTAAGTAGAACAGGAAAGATCTCTACACATCAAATCAATACTTTCTGTACTAAGAAATGCAAACTGGGGGTGGGGGAAGGCTCACACTATCTGAACCTGTTTCTTTTTATGCTCTTTTAGATGTGGCAGCCATTTAGTTTTATGCCACACCCCTTCATAGCTATCAACTTTTCCCTTTTCTTGTGAGGAATCCTATTCAGAATAAGGGAATTTCCATTTTTAAAAAGGGAAACATTGACAGCTATGCACCCCTTATGCCAACCATTTTGTGACTGGCACCCACATCACTTCCCCAAAATTCCAGATGTGCCTTCTGCAGAAATCTTCTTCATGGGATGACCTGGAGCTCCCACAGTGTTGAGATATCTTTATTCCTCAATAAATGGATAGCTACTTCACAGAAATGTTGCCAAGCCGCCGCCCTTGACTCTAAGGGCATGCAGGTGCCTAAAAATACAGACTCCATCAGCTTTCAGCTGCCAGAAACCAAAGCACCACAGGATGAAATTGATATGCATGAGTAGACTGCTCCTCACAAACATCCACTGGGATCTTGACTCCACTCCCCTGTTGTAGCAGATGAATCTCAAGGGCTTCCAGAGCATGATCTAGTCCAGGGGTGGCCAACTCCCAAAAGACTATGATCTACTCACAGAGTTAAAAAACGAACCCCTTTTTTGGAGTTCAGGTCAAAGTTGTTGAGCTTTTTTATGAAGGAGGAAGGCCCATTTGAGGGGGGTTTGGGTGAAAGTTGTTGAGTTTTTTTCAGGGAGGAGGTAAAATATTGAGCTTTTTTTAGGGGAGCCACAGTTGTTCAGCTTCACGATCTACCTGTTGGACATGCCTGATCTAGTCCTTTGGTTTGGATGAGTTTCAGTTGGTAAGCCTAGAGGATGTGGACAAGGTGCTCAGATCAGTCAGGGCAACCACTTGGCTGTACATGTCAACTGTAATTTACTTGTCCAATGACTCCAGAACCCTTTCTGGCTATCTTAAGTGTTTGTGACTGGCCAGAACATCCTTTTGTTTCCTTGACCAGCTCTTTCACAAATAAGAAATCGTTTTTAGGTCAAACTTGCAGCAAATTTATTATTATAAGGCATGTACTTCATTACACCATACTATAATTCATTTGCAGGATTCCATTCATTTACTTGTCAGATTTATGCCTGACCCTTTTCATGAATTCCTTTTCATCTATTTGTTGTTGTTGTTGTTTGAATTGATATACAGCCCTACACCTGCAGATATCAGGGTGGTTTGAGCAGAATCTGACTTTTTTATATTAAAAAACACAAACCATTACTGAGCAACATGCATTAAACAGCATTCATAAAAGAATTGCATGAGATATATGTTGCTGTTAACAGGAAATTGACATTTTACAAATGAAAATAATGATCAGACCTTTATAAAGGGTACATTAATTACAATGGGCTTTTATTTGTTCTGAGTAAATTGGAACATGAATAGTTGAGAGTACACTTGCCATTTGAAAAAAATAAAAGCTTTCCTTAGAGCTACAGAGTACTGTATTTAATTTAAAGGTTGCTGATTACACATTGGGAATCTAGGAAGCTCACTTATAGGCAGTCAGACCTTTGGTCTATCTAGTTCAGTACTTTCCACTCTGAATGGTAGCAACCGCCCAGGGTTTGAGACAGAATTCTGAATCCTACCTGGAGATGATGGGTTTCTTATCTTTAAATTAGACTTGGATTGGACTGCTCTCCAATACAGAACACCTTCTGACAGAGCACTGTTCTCTGACACCCCATCAACAGATGATTGTCCTCTGTTAAGCAGGAGACATGACTACCCTACACTGACACCCCCCCTCCATCCCCCATTGGCATATCAATGAATTATCCCTGCTGTGAGTTCTTAGTATCCAGTCATCTTGACTGCAACTTGAGGAGATTGCCTCACTTTGCCTAATGGTAGCGTCAGCCCTATCAGTCTGCTTTCTGTCCTGTAGAGAATCACTGAAGCCATTACAATTTAAACTTCATTCTTCTAATCCTAATATACAGTTGTTCTTTCATGCTTCTCCTAAACCCCAAAATAAGTCTCTGCCTTTTCATTTAATTACAGGAGATGCATCCACATGACCAAATGCCTCACAGCTAAATCAAAGTTCGCACTCCTGCTGCAGCCATAGTGAGCAGTTGGACGAAATGCATTATGATGGGCAAAGAGTGGGCAGCTTTGTAAATAACCCTACAACTCACTGTTTTCTTGGCAGAATATGTTTTCTTGGCAGAATATGAATTTGAGGTGTAAATTGCTTCACCCAAGACCTCTGTTAATCCCTCCTCCCCTCACAGGGTGCTAATTGGTTTGTTGGGGGGGGGGGGGATATTTCACACTTCATTGCAAATGAAGCAAGGAGAATAAATGTTGGAGGTTGAGTGAAAGGATTAAAGGAAGGAAGGAGTAATTTGTTACAAAATGGGGCCATAGCTGTCCTTTGCATTGGTATAGTTTGCATTAATTGAAACTGGTTCTGCTGGCATTAAATTCAGTGTAATTAAATTTGAAACTAATTTGCCTGAACTGTTCGTTTGGTGTTTTATGTGACTCATTAACCACGTTATTTCCTTGTAAACTATTATTGTTATTCTTCAGTAATATGTTCTTTGGATCGTTCTTTTTTCTTATTTAACTAGTACTTCTGGACTATTAAGCTAAGTATCCCAGAGCTGCTACACTTTCCACAGCAACTGTGTTTTCTGCAGCTCACAACAGTATTATACAGGTGTTTGGTGCCATGTGTGAAGATGATGTGTCTTTCCAGATGCCTGGGAACACTCAGGATGACCATGTGCTGGGACATTATAATTGGCCACAGGTCTCCGCTACATAGCTTCTGCACATTTGGAGAGGCAATTCTCCCTTTCACACAAAAAGTCCTGGTGGAATGCTGGCATAGCCACAGAAACTGGATTGTTTCTTAAGTCAGCTCTCCCTTTTTGGAGGGCTGCTTTGGAAGTGGAAATCTGGAGCCTGCAACAACCTGGTAGTGGGCGGAGGAACACTGCCCACGTCAGCAGCATCCCCGGCCGCATCATGCTCCCAACCAGCCAATTGGGTTTGTCTGGGGGCGTGGCAGTGTCGGTTTAAATTATGGCACCGTCAGGGAGGCAGCCTCCTTTTGCTTTGGGAGGGGGAGGTTGTTGCTTCCACCAGCCCCCTCCACAGTAAGGGTATCCCGTTAAAGGGATCCGGGGGTGTGGTTCCTGTCCGAAGCCCAAGCGTGGGCTAGGGCCATGCCATGACCCCAAAGGTGACCCTGGAGGGGGGGCTCAATTGATGTACATCATAGGGCTCCCCCCTGCTGGTGGTTGACCCTTAAAGAGACTTCCTGCAGTCAGGCAGGAGTCAGGTTATAGGCTTGCTTCACCCAATTGCCTAAGCCAAGCCTCTCACATCTGTAACCAATAAAAAGTTGTGGCCTTTTTTATCCCATTAACCCAAGATACTTGTGTTTGTGTATTTATTTCGGAGGGATCCAGGGCCCTCGCTACGCAAGGTATGAAACCAAACCAGACCATTGTTCTACTGTACTGCATCATTCTTAAACCAGATATTTGCCTAGGCTTATTTTCTTGCACATATGATACCAGACCAATGTAAAGTTGCCATGGAGCATAGACTGGTTTGGTGCTCCACAAAACAACACTGTCCTCATGGCTGGGTGTAGCCAGACAGTCATAAAAACTGGACTAAATGCCTCTACTCAAGAACCAGTTAGTCATCTTTCCCCCCATTGATCAACTACTGGTTATGCAACACATTTTAACGTTGAGCCTGCATTGGTGGATACTTTTATAGAAAATGGGTAGCAGTGCTAATTTTTTAGAAAAAGAGGTATTGGGACTCATCACAAACTCCCTTGCTTTCTTTTAATGGCAGCGGCGCCTACCTGAGAGGTGCTTGAACTGAATTCCAGCAAGTTCCCACTGAAAAAAAAGCCTGGAGTCAACAAAACCCTGGTTTATTTCAACATAACCAGCTGCCTGGAATGAAGCTGTTGAGAGCTGCTATAATCTACCGGGCAAAACATTAATGCTGGACTAAGGTAGGGCAGGGGTCACATGTGTCATGAGCTTATTATCAGCTTCTCTGTTTGTTAATGGCTATTTATCTCACAGGACCTTCTGAGAACAGATGGGATATAAACATTATTTACACATGCACAATATGTAATGAGAAATGTACAGAGTTGAGAGACACTCACTACTACGCAATATGGCAAGGGGACTGTGAAAATGTGTGAAAGGCCCTGGTTGTATAATGTAACAAGAAGATCACAAAGAAGCTATGATTCTCTGAAATGGTTGTAGCATCCTAGGACACCATGTTGCATTAAGATGTGGGAGTGAGCAGATTTTCATCAACAGCTCCTCTTTTTTATGTTGCGTGAAGTATGCATTTGCTGGCACTTCTGGAGTTATTCATTACTCTCCTCCTGTTTTCGCTATTATTCTTTACCCGGTCCAGCTTGAAAGAACAGTGTAATACGCTCTCCAGTGAGCCTAATCTTCTACGGTGTTTGTAATCTACTGCCCACTTACTTCAGCACAGTCCCATTGGCTGCAATAGGATTAGGAAAACAGTATGCAGAATGGTTCATGCATAGGTTATCAGTAGGACAGTTTTAGTCTTTAAATCCCATATAAAGGAGAAATGAAACCCAGTTAAACAGTGCCAATAAACAGCAGCCTTCCAATGAAATTAAAATATAGAGAAATGCTTGTGGTGACACAATTACTTTTTTGCTTTGTTTTGTAAAACTAGCCATAGGACAAGGATTTGAGGTGTATATTGAGGCACAGGTAATAATAATAGCTTGTGTAAGTAGGGAGCCTTCAGTGCTCTCTGTGAATGGGCAATTAGTTCTCCATTTGACTGAATTATTGTTCACAAAGGCATCTTAATGGATTGGATCTTACAGCGTAATTGTTAAGTATTTGAAATAATTTGCATGAATGATCAAATCTTTTTCTCCAGGTATTAGATGGTTATATAGCTGGGCCACATTTAGTTTAATATACATATTAAATTTTCGGGGAAGATATGCGAAAAGTAGATATTCTTGATCTTTGCTTAGAATACCAAATCTTACACACACACACACACACACACACACACACACAAAATAAATAAAACTCTAAGGCTCATAAGAATGAGGTGGTCATTCAATGACTATTTTCCACCCTCTCAGAGTGCTACAAAGGTATTGGAGCTGGGATGCTGAAGAGGAAGCAAAGCTATCAGTATTATTAAGATAATAATCAGTCAAGCAATTTCTGCCAAAGGAGAAAAGAAGAAACTTCACATGAAGTTTACGTTCTTGTGAACTGTCACTTTGTTTAAATATCTCAAACAATGCTATAACTTTTTGATTGATCTTGCATGAGAGACATTAAAACAAATAGAAATTATGCATCACTAAAGAAGAATTAGTACAACACACACACACACACACACACACACACACACACACACGGTAAAAGAAGACACAGATCTGTATAAAATCTTCACATGCTTATTTATATGGATAGATGCAAATTTAGAAAAAAAACTTAATAGGAATACACTCCCTATAGTGGGGAAGCTTATGACCAGGTATCTGCCTGTTCCATCTGCTGTCACTAAGGTGCTAACACATCCTGAGTTGCCTGAGTGTGTATACAACACTTTGCTGATGGACAATTTCTAGGCCCCACCTTTTCTCATGTTATTGTTCCTTTTCTTTTTTAAAAACATACTTCTTTATTTTAAAAGTAAGACTTAGCAACCCTCAAATACAGAAGACTCAGGGGTGTGTCTCCTGACTGTCTTGTAAGTTGTGGGTTGTTTTCTACCAAGTAGGGCACAGGGCCCATTCCAACATGGGTTCCTACTGAATCATGTATACATCATCTTGAGATGGCTTCCCAGATGCCTCTGTTCCTTCCTATAGCACAAATTCCTATTTAAAAAGAAGAGGAGACTCAGGCGAGGTCTTAAGAGCATAATATCCTTGAACATTATCTTCCTTACAGAGGAAAAATGGGGAAAGTACAGCTCTAAAGTTAAGGGTATGTGAACCAAAAGCTGTGAACATTTTATTGTAGAATCAATTGAGACTAGATACTTCTTTATGTAGTCCACACAGACTCTTGCTCTACTGCCTACCTTTTGCCCATGAAAAGAACTTCTTGAGAAACTGGTTTCATTCCAAAAACAAAATGTCGTTGCAGATAAATTCTGCATTATCCCACAGTGTGTCCATTTGAAACAAGACATAGGTGGTTTCAATATTGGAGGGAGCCATGTATCCACACCTGACCAATGGCATTGTGGGTGAACATATACTAAGATTGCAATCACCACTTCCTTCTTCATTTCCCCAGTGTAGGTGCAGGGAGGGAAAAAGTGTAGATAAGCTAATCAAAGGGGAGGGTTTTAAAAACATGTATCAAGCAACCACACTCATTCTTGTGACTGGCAGGATCTACAACCAATCTAGATTGAAAGCAGAATGTTGAGTACGAGCATTCTGTATTGGGAAATTTTCTTTAAAAAAATGCTGCGAATGAGCTAGTTGTATAGTCAACCCAAATCTATCCTCTCTCAGAAGTATCTGAAATTCAAGCTCACCAAGGGAAAGACAGGAAGAAAAACAAAATGAGAGATGGAAATGCCATGCTGTTTCTCAGCCTTGTTTTCATGCACATATCTTCCTGGCTATATATCAGGCCTCAAGCCTTTAAAAATGCAACAGAGCCATTATAAGCATTGTTATGCTGATACAGTCGTTCTGTTGTGCTCTGAAATGCATAATAATATATCTTTACAGAGAGAAACTTTTCATAGGATAATTGTAGTTAATGTTCATGCACTACCATATGAAGAAAAGAAGGTGAAGAGGCCAATAATCTGAAATTATTATGCTGCCGGAGGGAGGATTGCGGTATGAATGTTGATTACATTTTAACTCCCATCTGATAGAATATTTGGATTTTTTTTTCTCCCCCAGGCCCGAAAGGTCAGCATTGAAAGCGTTGTACTTACATTTTGTTTACAACAGCCAATTTATATTTCCAGATTGGCAATCTTTGCACAGGCTGTTTACATGTTGTCTTATATTGCGGTTTTCACTAATTATGTACCCGATCTTCTGGAGTTTGTAAATCAAACCATAAATTTTGAAACATGACCAAACTGAAAATCATTCAGACATCTGAGAGCTAGTGCAGTGAAGTGGCAAGAAGTAAAGTGCGGTTCAAAAACAACCCCAAACAAATACCCCAATTAAAACCTCAGCATGTAATGCTAGTAAAAGCCAATGTCTTGCCATGTTAGCCCCACATTTTCAATTCTGGGGGACAGCACAGGATTGGTACAATGGACAATGAAATAATGCATGTGAATATCTGAACACACTGAATTGTTTCATAAATTAATATAAATTAATATGATTAGAAAATGTTTCATTTATGGATAAGACAGGAGTGGGGTATAGTGGAGCCATTTTGAACAAATGAATCAGTCTTATACCATCAGACCACTGATTTGTGTAGCTCAGTATATTGTCTACCCTGACTGGCAGCTGTTCTTCATGACCTCCACTAGGGGCTGTTACTAACTCTTCTTGCAGATACCAGGGATTAAATCTGGAACCTGTTACATGGAAAGCATGTGCTTTACCACTGAGTTATGTTCAGTAGTGGGTAGTGGGGTGAAAGCATTTAACCTGCCTCCCAGTAGCTGTGTCACTGCTGCTGGGGTTAAGGCAGCGGCAAGTTCAGTGCCATACAAATGTACCCCACAAACCAAATTGGCATGTGTACTGGTGCATTTACACTGCACCACCCACAGTCACTTGATTTTAGGGAAAAACAAAGACGCTGTGTTGCTACCACTATTAATGGCGAGCCCTGCCTCTGAGAAACTCTTGGAAAATTCCTCCTTTTCCTAGACCACAACTCTACAGAAAACAAAGGAATGCAAGTGGCGCTGTGGTCTAAACCACTGAGCCTCTTGGGCTTGCTGATCAGAAGGTTAGCGGTTCAAATCCCCATGACGGGGTGAGCTCCCATTACTCTGTCCCAGCTCCTGCCAACCTAGCAGTTCAAAAGCACACCAGTGTAAATAGATAAATAGGTACTGCTGCAGTGGGAAGGTAAATGGCGTTTCCATGCACTCTGGTTTCCATTATGGTGTTCCGTTGTGCCAGAAGCAGTTTAGTCATGCTGGCCACATGACCCAGAAAGCTGTCTGTGGACAAACGCTGGTTCCCTCAGCCTGAAAGCGAGATGAGCGCCACAACCCCATAGCCGCCTTTGACTGGACTTAACTGTCCAGGGGTCCTTTACCTTTACCTTCTACAGAAAAAACACACATAGCCACACATCACAAAACTACTAGGTAAAAGTCATGTCTAGTTTGCCCTAAATCTAATGCATTTTTTTTGAATGGGTAATCATTCGTTACAATGGATAGTCCCATGAATTGGCAGCTTCTGTGTCATTGTTCCCCACAAAGCTATAGCCATGACTGTGCTGCCTCTCAGCACCCTTCTTGCCCTCCTGGAAAGCAATCTGAATTGTGCAATTCAGAGTGAACTGATACAGTTTTCTAAGAGTAATGTAATATACATCCCTTGGCTTTGACTGATTGTTTGGGTGAGCCTGATTTAAAGGTAGAAGAACATCCTATCTCTGGCTTTAGAACTTAGTTTTTAAGAAAAGACTCCCAATCCTCCCTTAACCCAGAAGCAGATGATGTGTCTGCAATACAAAAGCTTAACAGGAAAACATTACTGGGTCGAAAAGGCTCAGCACATATCTATAGCTGAAATGGTATTATATGAGATCCAGGATGGTTCTCTTTAAAGCACCTTTGACCATAAACCCAGCATCACACTCCAGGATGTATTCCACACATATCACAATGACAAATTACAAAGTTGAGAGTGAGAATCGTGTAGGTTCCAGTTACAAAAGCTTTCCAAGCAACCACAATATGAATTCCATAAATCCTTTAAGGATACACACACACACACACACACACACACACACACTTTCTTATCACCATGTCACTAGAAAGCTTTACCATGATAAACTTTTTTATCTGCGCAGTTTTGTTAGAAAACCAGGAGTTCAACTAAAAAGGGTTTAAAGAAACATTTTAATAGAATTGCAATCTATCCGCAGGAATGTTCAATTTTTCTGCTCATTTTCATTCTGAGGAGAAGTGGGGAACCTCCTTCTGCCAGCAGGCCAGATGCAACTGGGTAACATCTATCAGTCACCCCATACTATATGACGTCAGTGGCTCTGACCCCTGAGCAAAGTAGTGTGGCTTTCATTCAGTGCCAAATTTAAAAAGAGCACAATGCAAGTCGCACTTGGAGCAATCTTGACATTTCTGTCAAATGGCAGCCATGATATCGATCCACTTGGAAGCTCCACCATGTTACAAAGTGGATCTGACCCTGGCAGCATGGCTTGCCTTGGGCAACAAATTGAAGGTGCACCAAATGCAAGCCATGCTGATTATCAGAGCTCCCAATATGACCCTGATAACAACCCAAATTTAAATTTAAATGGCAGGAGCACACTGGCTTCTAATTGTTCCATTGCTGCCATAGCTTTATCTAACTTGTCTTGTGAATTCAGGTGAGTGTCACTAGGGTAAGTTGGCTTGTGGGCCAAATTAGGACTTCTGGCAAGTCCTAATTGTGCTAGAGAACCTCCATTATCAAATAAAGGTTATTTAGAATAGTCCAAAGAAATACACCTCCCACTCATCCAGTTTCCAAGGCTGGTTATCCTCTGCATGAGAACAATTGACTCATGCATGTATTGAACCCAAGCTCCCCCCTGCCTTGGTAGCAGCTGAATGATTCTAAGACATTTCATTGCCTAGTAAGCTACCACCAAAAACAGAGCAGAACTGGCATTACTGGACTGCAAGGATGCAAGTTTTAAGATTACACTGTTAACTCTCCTAGGGGTGATGCTAGGACTGATACCCCCAATTGGAACTGTAGAAAATGGATTATGGACCAGCTCCCTTCATTGCAGGCCTTCTCCACCTGGTCTAGGAGGCTACCCGATTCCAGCTATGAAAGACTCTTGGACTAACAGGTTGTATGAGGGGTTTGGGGACGGTTGTTGGTATTGTTTATGTTGTTTTTTAATCTTTATTTTAGATCTTGTGATGTACGTGTAAATTGTTTAGTTTGGTTGTGTATTTTCTAATTTTTTATTTATAGTTTATGATTACTTTTGCTATTTATTTTTTCATGTTATAAGCCACCTTGAGCATGATTTGAACTGTGTGTATTCGAGTTTTGTTTTTGATAAGCACTGTCTGCTATTCCCAGAAGCTTTTGGTTTGGTGAATCTCTGCAATCCCTGATCTATACTTGCCATTGGGTCAGTGGTGATCAGCAGCTGGAAAAGACTAAAAATATATTTCCTATGATACAGCTCATTCATCCCACATAGGCTACAAGCTGTTTCTATTTTCCATTCTGCCTTTATCCCTCCAAGCAATGCCTCAGGCCAAACCTTTCAGGTAAGTGACATACTGAGAAAGTGCTATGGGTGTCTGTCAGAAAATTGTTGCCATGGGGGTTCCTCATAAATAAAAATGGTGCCACACTGAAAAGAGCAGAAAGAGGCAAGCATGCCCACCAGTGTTTAGTCACACCAGTGTTTAGTCACAGAGAGAAATCCTTCACATTTTCTCTCTGTTCACAAGAGAAGAGAGATTGAGTTTCCAATCCTGGCATCCAGTGAAATGTAAGCATGTTTAAGTAGTTACCGGTATGTTTGGTGGAGGAGACGCCACATCAGTACAAACATAAAACTCAGCAGGAGGAACTGTCTCTCATGAATTGTGGATTTTTGAGGGGATATTTACTGAGACATTTTTGTGGATGCATCTGACCAGCACACTGGGGCTCATGGGAACTATGTTGACAACCCAATCTCATGTATATATCATGGTCTGGTCCAATGCTAGATATCATGAAGGAAGAAGCAAGGGTGGCTGAAGGTCTCTCGATCACGGATAGCTCCCAGTGAGCAGCTTGCTTCAACAAGGGTTGAGAGCAGGCTGAGGCCATGTAAGCTTCTGACTTCAGACTACTTGCTTCAGGATCTGCCACTTCAGAGCTTTAAAGGTTCAACCACCTGGCTTGAAGATGGGAACTGCTCCTCTGCCCCATACGTAGTATCCCTCCTAGTGTGCTCCCTGCACTACCGGACTGGTGATGTGAAGTGGGAGGCAGCTGGTTCTTCAGGCTCAGTGGAAAGGGCCTGTGAGGGTCTAGGCTCTGTCCCCATAAGCCACAGTGGTCTGAGAGGTTCCTCTGGGGGCTCCTATGCAACAAACTCAGGTGCTGTGGTCTCTCTATCTTCAGCAGTCAACTCTGAGCCCTAAACCTGGCCTGGCTCCCCATCTGCAGATGATGGGATGATCAGATCACTGACAGATTCAGGAATCATGACAGACCACAGCTCCATTTTTGCATTCAACAGCTGAAGGAAGACTTGAATCGCATTCTTCCCTGGGTTATCAGTGGCTCACTTTTCTTGTCCCACTGTATGTATTTTATGGGCATATCCACTCCTTTACACTTTCTACTGAAGTGTTATTTTTTTAAAAAAGGAAACAAAAACCCCCCACAAATCTGTTCCAAAGCAGAAAGATGAAAGATGAGAGGACTAACATTCCTCTATATACTAGATCCTACCAACACCATTTTCTGCTACACAGGATCCAAATGTGCTTAGTTCTTTCAAGGTCTTTGCTTGCAGGAAGTAGATTGCATAGATCAATGATGCAATTTTCTTCTATGTTTTATCACCTGCCCAGAGCAAATTAAGGTGTCAAAGCTAAACCTAGATTGTATGGCAGAACATCTGTCTCACTTGCTGAGAACATGAACAGAGGTCTATCAGGAGAGTGAATAAATCAGCCACAAGAGAAAGAAAAGTATCTGTATACTTGAGTTTTACTTTCAGCTACACAGCAGTGGATTTTATTTCCTCCATGTTATCAAAAAGTTCCATTCGGTTACCAAATTGATGTTCCTCATTTTTTACTTTTATTTCTAAGCCGCGCTTTGACCTGTGGGCATTGTTTCCACTTGTAGCTCTCCGTCAGACACAGAAATCATCACCGGCAAGGAAAGGTCAATTGGCAGCAATTATGACAGCGGTTTTTGTTACATGGTCACTCATCCCTCAAAGAGCAATTGGGCCAAGACGGATTGCCGACATGGTTGTCACAAGGACTAAACTGTTCATGACTGACAGCCACATGAACACAAAGTATTAACTCCCTCAAGCTCTTACTTCCCTCGTTACTCATTGAATTAGTGCCAACGACCCACAACTGTTGGAGCATGTCTGATATAATGAGATCTCCAACAGGCAGCTTTTGTGGAAATTAAATTGTGGGCATCAAAATCTCCATCTTCTGTTCAGGCTCAGCACATACCCTACAATGTTTTCTAACTTGGTGTTTTAAGCATTCTGTTTTGGACATAATCTGACTCAAATTATACAACAACATCGGGGGAGGGCACCATGTTGGCTACCCCTTTTTTTCATTGCTATTCCTTCCCATGGGATTCCAGGTACATATTTACTACAGTGGTCCCTTGGGTTATGTTACCTTTGGGTAACGTAACTTTTGGGTTGCAAAAGCGGCGAACCCGGAAGTGTATACTAGTGGCACCTCTAGATGTGGACTTTGCAGGGTACGTACGGACCCCCGGAATGAATTAAGTTCACATCCAGAGGTCCACAGTATTCCCATTGAACCATTTCGGGTGAAACCTTTGTATCTAACACATCTAAACATGGTGAAAAACACACATATGAGTTCATCACACATGGTGGTGTATATGCATTTTTGCCCACAAGGAAGTTATTCTCACAAGGCAAAACTGTCCTCTGTAAAGCATCCTCCTCCTCCTGTTGGGCTATAGCCAGCCGGCGTGTGCTCGCCCCTCCTTGCTCAAGCTGACCCTGCCGTCACCCTTCCTGTCCTCTCAGCGCCTCTGCCACCTTGAGGGATTGGGAGGGGAGAGGGAGGGGAGCAGTCAAATTAGAGTACCCCTAAACATTTTTTAGGGGGGGAAAGCACTGGCAATAACTATTTACATTTCTCTCTCTCTCTTAATACTGAAATGATTTCTAAAAAAAACTTTCATAACCTATTTAATTCAGGAAGATTTTTCTAAATAATAAAAAAGTTTCACTGAAATGCAATTTGCCAGTGGTTACTTGTTCCTTACTTGGTTACTCGTTGGTGCCATCCATTATCAATGTGCAGAGAGTTCCATGCAGAGAAACCTGGACCAAAGATTGTAAATCACCTTGTCTGTGAGGAAAGGAGAGTTTGTGCAGCTTGCAACACCGGCAGTTCCAATCCCATTATATTTTTCCAACAATGAATTTGATATATAGGATGGTGCCAATGCAGCACATCCAACGAAGGCTAAAAGTCTTTCAGACTGTAATCCTTTAACAGTTACCTTGAAGTAAGCCCAGTGCTTTTTTGCTTTTTTAAAAAATAATGTTTAGGGGTACTCTCATTTTTCTACTCACGTTGAAATACTGCCCCTCAATGAGGCCAAACTTAGATTCACAAAATGTTTAGGGGTATGTGTACCCCTGCATCCCCCGTCCAGAAAAAAAGCACTGAGTAAGCCCCACTGAAATAAACTGACTGACCATTATAGGATTGCACTGTTAGAATGGCAAATGAGTCTTCTTTGGTTCTGCCACTATGCCTTCTCACACTGCTTATTTTTGGGCCGTATAGCAGTCGCATGGTGCTTTGCTCCTGTGACACTGTCAGAACGGTGGCAGCTACTGCTACCATAGCATTGCCACAGCGTCTGGAACCAGCTTGTTCTCTCAGTGCAACATTGCCCCCATATCAGTGCAGCCAGCTCTTCTGCATTCAGTTCTATACACTAATTTTCCAGCAGTGATTGAATAAGTGACGATGCCAAGGCAAAGTGAAATTCACGGGTTTGCTGATTGAGATGCAGCTCACCGTTGAACCATACACATTTCTGTTTGCAGTGCAAAATACAATCATGTTTCACTTCTCAGGTGTCCCTTGGGAGCCATGGAATAAAGTGAAGCAAACTGATCGTGAGTGATTGTGACTTAGTTAATATCCTTCTTTGTATTCCTCCTGTGGCTTTGTGCTTTCCACTGCCAGGACCATCCCCGTCTCTCCCACCATCACGCTGCTGTGATCAGCCCTTCCTTTCTCCTGTCAGCCTGTTATGAACACTGCGCAATGTTAAGCAGGCAAGCTAGGAAGGAGGGCTGACAGCCCCACTGCGTTAATGGCAAGGGGTGGCACTCAAATTATTCCATTCAAAGTTTAATTCAAGTACGTTTCTGCTGTTACTGCTGCAGAAGAGATGAGACACTCTGAAGAGCAATCTTCTGCCACACAGAGAAAGAGCAAGACCAGGAGAGACAGAGAGAGAATTCTAATGCATCCCTGGGTAGTTTTGACATCTAATTGAGTTCAATTATGCATCACACAGCAGACAGGAAAGATTGTCAGTTCACTCAGTTTCGAAAGCGCCCTACTATAAGGCAAAGCTGCAATGTCGGGAGAGAGAGATACAGGCTTTATTACGGAAACAACCTTTTATGTCTTTGCCTACTGCGTCATGCATGAGCCTGGAAAATAGATGGTTAAAAGTGGCACAACCTTGGGTTTCGTAATGCCCCAGAATGAGAGACTGGGGTGTGAGGGGAGCATGATTGGACTATTCCTGTCAAGATAAGGAGTCAATTTAAGGAGACCCCTACTGAACTATGAATGGAGGACACTTTTAGTCAGCCCACATTTTTTAGTGAACCAACCTAATTCACATCTCCCAGACTAATTCAGGGACCGTAACATAATTATCCTCCAGAATTTTCACTTGTCTGAATTGTGTGATAGTTTTCTGCTTTTTTTAAATAAAAAAAACCCATTTAAATCTGCATTAAAAATGTGTATGTCGCGAAAGTTTTAGCTCACTTGGCAGAGCCTGAGACCCTTAATCTCAGGGTTGTGGGTTTGTGTCCCATGTTGGGCAAAAGATTCCTGCATTGCAGAGGGGTTGCTAGAAGACCCTTGTGATCCTTTCCAACTCTATGATTCTGTGTTTAGATGTGTATACCCTGAGATAAAATACATATTTAAATCTGAATGTTGTACTTTTTAAAAGAAAAAAATTAACAGATTATTGCGGCCATAGGTTAAAGGGATGATTTAGGAATGAACACCTGTGAAATTGATGCAGAGCAGAGACAGACTGATCCATCCTTTCATATACTGAACAGTTCCTTGTTGCAATGGCATGAAGCTTCTCTTCAAACAAAATGGAAGAACTACTGAAATACTTAAACTACTACAAACATCATAAAATCAACCTTGGATTGGCCCATGGAGGAGGTTTACAGGAGCAAGACTTACTGATTGGATGGTTGTCTGGGTTCTTTCCAGAAAAATAGATAAATATAATCAATGCCATATTAGCATCTTGCCTTATTTCATATGCTGCAAAGTAATCTCTTAAAGTCATGAAATTGCATTATTTACAGCTGGATTTACAAATGAAAAAAGGTTTCTCACAATCAAACAAAACTGTATATACATCTTTTTAGAGCTTTAGCAGTGTGCACTGCAGTTTAAATCAAATTTCATTAACTTGATTATAAAATCTGCCTAATTGACTGCACTTGCCATGCATTTGCAGAATGTGGGCTTCATTTTGGATCTTGCTTGCAATGAACTAATAAACTTGACATTATTATTATTTTTTGTTACATTTATGAGTCACTTCCTATGAGCCTCTGAAAGCAATTTGCAGTATAATAAGAACATATAAACCAATTACACAAAAAGTTAAAAGAACTGCATACATAAAAATTTAAAACAAAAATGGACTCTTTGCCCTACCACTTGACAGCAAGGGATCACTTTTTGTACTGGTGGTACAGGAACAGCAGGAAGCTCTTAGAGATTCAAATTTCTAGCATTTGGACCTGCTGAACCAATAAGCAGGACACCACCACCACCCCTAAATATGGAGGGCACACCGAAGTTTGCTATCCCTTCCTGACTCTCTGACTCTCCTTAACTATAGTAAGAGATATACTAGTAAATATATTTTTTGAAAGAAGGCAAGCAGGTGGGGGCTGGATGGAGACAAACTGATGTCGATGGAGTAGTGCCCCATTTGCCAAAATGGGCCAATGTTTGCTGGGCTGTACTTTGGTTTGTTCTATAATAAGGGTGCTGGCAGGTGTTATGAAGCATCTTTCATCTCCTTAGCTTTGAGGGACAGCTTTGAAATGCCATCCTTTCATATCTTGCTAGTAATCCAGGTGTGTCAGACATACTGAATTTCTGTTTCGTTTTGTCTGTTGTAATCTTAGAGGTACCTAAACCATTTCAATAACCTCCTATCAGTATATATATGTGTGTGTGTGAATAAACAAGTCGGTAGGATGTTTCTCCTCCATCGTCACAACGTCGGTCTGCAGCTATTTAAGCTGCAATTTTCTCGTGGAAAGTTTCAAGGTTCCCTCATGTCGAAACCTGACTGCACGGATATGTGTATAATAATTTCACGCAGCGGCACTGGCTTGTTAGCCTCTTTAAATCTGTTCTGTAGAAGAAACAGGGAAAGAGGGATATGGCATACTGAGGAAGAGAGGAAAGAATCCAGATCCACTGCTATGACTAATGCAGATGATATAAAAGCATACGGTATAATTCAACCATCAGCCTGAGGCAACCTCCAAGCACAAGATGGATGATAATGCCTCTGTGTCACATCTCCCTAATATTCTCTGAGGCAGGTTTGTCAAGTGTGAGGCCAGGCTTTCCAAAGCAGCCGGCCTCCTGCTGAGCAGCTGTAATGAGCAGAGTGGAGGGTGTGAAGACAGCTGCCTTTAACAGTGTAGCTTGCCACTCTCTCCCTTTCTTTGTATGCCAAAGGGCTTGAGGCAGGCCGCTGTGTGAAAAGACAATGCCCTTTGGTGGGCAAAGTGTTGTTGACGGTTCAGCCTGGTTCCTTAGCTACCTTCACACTGAAATCCTCAGGGCTGGGCAACTTCTTATGGCCTTATCTGGAGCAGCTGACACAAGGGTCCTCCAAAACAAGGAGTCTCCCATAATGACAGTGTTAGATTGTGGGTGAACATATCAGACGACACAGCGATTCGCCAAACAGCTCTTGTTTATTCACAGGTCAGAACAGAACTGAACTGAAGGGTTCAGCCAGCCTGCAGATATAGAACTCCAGTACAACGTAACTGTAACAACTTTCTGTAACTATCCAATCACTGAATGTCACTTTCAATCCCTTATTTGCATATGTGGACCTGAACTATCTACAGTATCCCCTGCTGGCCCAGGGTGAGAACTTCAGTACATAACAGACAGGTTGCTCTAGAGAAACCCTGGGTTAAATATTTCCATGTGATTGAGTGGATCCACATGACCATCTGTACTTGATTTAGCCAAGGCATGGAGAGTCACTGCATGGAAGTAACCTCACTTTGACAGGCTTAAGATAAGGTTTTAATGCTAAAATGAATGCTAAACAAACCAGGACCCACCAGGTCTTGAGGCCTGTTTTTTGAAGTCTAGCCAGATCCCACCCTTTTGCTAACAGAATCGCCTGGTTTGTCCAAGGAGTTGCTGCCTGGGAGTGACAAACACATGTCCAGCAGCCTGAAATCATATTTTGGAAAATAAAACATGTTTTTTAAGGATAAGATCAGTCTTATTGGACCTAGCAGTCTTTGGATCCAGTATCGCAGGTACGATAGCAGACAGAACAGAATGCAAATGGATAACTGCACAGGTAACAGGTATGCTATTTTGTTGCCCATCGTTTGTTTTCCACTGTGGGTCATTAGTCATACCTGCAGGCCTTGCCAGAAAATGCATGCCCTGAATGTAATGGTAATGGGGAAACACACATATTAGTGGAGGACCATTGTTATGAAGGCTCAGTTGCCTAGGAATGCAATGGCAAAAGCAATTATACATGGCTCTCCAGGTGATGTGGGTGATCCAAGTGGCAAGCTGTTCTGCCCATATGGCTGCTACATACAGCTACTACTCCCATGGTGGAAGTTGTTTCAGGTGTCCTCCACAGAGTGCGGGAGAAATCCATGCGGTGCTCTGCAGCTGTTGTTGAACTGCCACTCCCGTCTTCTCTGGCCATTGACCATGACTGGTGGACGTTGCAGTCCAACAGCAGCTGGATGGCACCACATTGGCTACCCTTGGAGTAGTGGCAATTATATGTAGATTGAACCTAATCCAAAAGATGCTGCAATCCTTATGTATCTCACACCATGCCTGAACATAATACAAATCTTCTCCTGAAGCCACACTATCCTTAGAAACTGCCTCCAAACCATCAAAGTCTAACTCTCTAATCTAAATAAGGGTCATGGCTATGGAAAACTGGTGAATTCTGCCACAGAAATTTTGAACTTTAGGGGTGCTAAAACAGAGTCCCTCCTACAGCAGAATTTGAGAGATACACATATCTTTGAGAGATATAATATGGCACCCCACATGGCACCACTGAGCAGCTGCTGACAGGCATCTGTGGATGAGCAAGTCCTTTAGGGATGCTTGCCAACCAAGTAGCTGGAGGAAGATGCCGAGAAGCGAAAGAGCTTTAAGGGAGCTGGAGGAGGAGGGTGACAGTTATATCTCTGCGTGGGAGGGAAAGTTACAAACAACCTCTGTTGCTATAGTGTCACTTCATTCCCACAAAACTCCCGCGAACGCAACAACTGCTTCACATTTGGGGTGGGGAAGCAAGTCCAAACTCAATTATTTCTCCTGATCTCCAGCCATACTTCAAAATGGAAGCAAAGATGCTCCCCTCTTCTTTCCCTGCCACCCCTTAGAACATTGTTTTGTACATTGTTGCCGTTAGGCTTTAAGGGAAAGCATTCAGTCTCTCACTTGGTCTTGCCAAATCCAATTTCCTCTTTGCCATGCTTCCCACAGATACGATCATGATTGCCGCTCATTTGCTGCCAGAGTTCTTGTCAGATAAGCAATATGCAGGTGGCTGAGTTTAGCTGTAACCAGACTCCCATCGAACAGCACAATCCGAAGACAGTGCCAGTGCTCTGGATTATACGCAGCTCCAATGTAATCCCTTCTACCATGGTGGGCTAAATCTAGTAAACATTGCTAGATCTAGGCAAAAAGTTAATCTGACATGACATTTCACGCTCAAGTAATGAAGAATTAATGGCAACAAGCACATCTTAGTGGATAAAAGCACTAGCTTCCTTGTACAAATTATACCTCAGTTTTGAACTCACAAAATGGCCTTTACCAAAACCTAAACACTCCATAAGCCTCAGTTTAACACCTGTAGAAAGCAGAATCTGGGGCTGCTATCTTCTGGTATAAATACAAGTCCCCGCTGCAAAACCCAGCTATCTAGAGGCTGCTTTTCTTTAAAAAAGAGAAGCCTGGAACTGCAATGGGTTCCTGAAAGCAAACACGCATGCCAAAACTAGTAAAGCAGACTAGATCCAAAAGGAAAGCTATCAGCAGAAGGGGCACCAGTCTGGAGCCCCTGGCCTACCTGGCAGCAAGTCAGTGTGCAAAGTCCAAAGGTCAGGAAACACAGTCAACTGACAAAATCAAGTCTGAAGTACAGCAGTCAGGATACAGTCCAGAATCAACCCCACAGAGGACCAGGAGCAACCAAGCCAAGGTCCATCAACATGGGCAGTTGAAGAGACACAGCACCTCAGCTCTGCTTCCCTTGTGTACTTGCAGCTGATTGCAGCATCTGGGCTTGACGAGGCAGGTGACTCTCACCTGTTCCAAGCCTCCTCCAGCTGAGGAATCACACCCCTCCTCTCAGAGCTAGCGAGCCCCACCTGGCCAGCCAGGGAGCTGGGCTGTGGGCTTTTGCCTGCCTCAGCCTCCAAGAGCACCCCTCCCGCTGCTCCCTACACCTCAGAGCCCACTGTGTTTGGGGTGACAGGGGCTCCTCTGGCTCTGGTGATGAATCCTGCTTCTCTGGTTCCTCTGTACTGACCCCCCTCCCCTCCTCATCCTCCATCACCCTGTGAGTACTTTCTACATCAACCTCTCTTTCCCCATCCCCTGCTTGCCCTGGTGTGTCCCAGTCCCAGCTACACCCCTCACTGGGATCCTCCTCATCCTGCTCTGGGAAAAGAGAGGAGCCCTAGCTCAAGAGGAAGACAAGTTGGCTGTGAAACCAAAACTTAGGAATCCCGTTTCAGCACAAGATTTTTGACATGAGAGAGAAGCCATTTGACAGCAAAGGCATAACTCAGGATACAGGGTAAAGATTGCTCCTCAGTGATTGAGGCAAACCCAGACCAAAGTTTCCCTATCCTTGCCCTTGGAAGAAACTTCTGTTAGGGCACGGCCCAAGTAACTCCCATTGAGAAAGGGAACAAGGACACACTTGGCTGTGAATGTGAATGCATTTGGTCTGCTACAGACTTACAATATTATATGATCTTTTCTATAAAATGGGCTACTACAGCTTGAGCTGATCCATGCTACCTTCCTCTTGAAACTGGATGCCGGTACGTTTGAGCATGCTGGCTGCGCTCTACGGTCCATCATTTCCCTGCCTTACGTAACCTGTATTGCTTCCCAGAGGCCCAGATAATGAATTTCAAAGGTGTCGCCTGCTTGCCCAGCCCTAATTGACTCAGCTTCCATTTACGTCACTGAGCCTGTTAATTATTCAGGACAGATTTCTCAGTTGGCCACAGTCAATACTACCTAGCAACTGTTCTTGATACTTTAGCCTGCTCCCCGCCAGGCTTCCTGGTAAAAGCAGATGCTGCATTTAGAAATGCAGTTCTGGCACTTCTCTTTAAAGCCTCTTATTAGCTCACAGAACCATCACCGAGGTTTAAAAGCAAAACAAAAACAGAAAAGCAACATGAACATAAGAACATAAAATAGCCATAATGGATCAGACCACAGGGTTATAGTGCCACATCTTGTTACGCAGATATCGCTAGAAACTCGCAATCAGGACATAAGGCCAATAGTCCTCTCGATATTGTTGTTCCCCAGCAACTGATGTTCGGAGCCATATAGCCTCTGAACCAAGAGGTAATATTGTGAATTCATCCAATCTTCTTCTAAAACAATCTAATTTAAAACAATCTTTTCACTGCATGCCTTGCTAGAGCAGAAGTAAGAACCATACCAATGAAATGAAATCAGGCTACCCCTGCAGGACGGCAGCCCCTATAATATTCTTAGATACACATGATTTTCAAGAACCAGCTACAGTACTGCCCACTACAAATGTTCCCATCTCGATTCTGTCACTTAGAATGGGAATTGATTGACACCACAACAATATGTTTTATGGTCACTTTGTTTCTTGAGGCCATGGCAACTCCCTGCTAATGTCTGACTCATTGGCCAAGAGCACAAGTTGTCAATTTTACCTGCCTACACAGGCTGAAGGGGGAGAAAAAAGGAGCCAGAACATCAGTTGCTGCTGTTTTTTTATTCTGAAATAGACTGATATTCTCAAAGAGGCAGTGGCCATTTTGTAAAACTGGCAGCTGAAGAGAACTCTGAACTTTGGCTCTACCCAAACAGTAAACAAAGTTTTAAAAATATGTTTGGCATCAAGGCTCAGTTTCTGTCAACTGACACCTCATTTTTCCATCTCCCAAACCAAATCAATAGCACAAGGTTTCTAACTGCTGCCACCAAACCAATAATATAGCTCTGGTAGTGAGAAATACTTGCTGCTTCCTGGAAACTCTTTTGCATTCATTGTTACAGAACGCCAGTAACCTACATGTTAGCAATTCTAACCACAAATTTCAAAATGCCATTGATGCTTATAAAAGTTGATTGTTCTACATTCACCTTCTCAGGAGTCCACAAGTACACACTGCTACAGCCACAGTGGTGGAAGCTGGTGTTTCCAAAATTGTTACTCCAGGAAAAAAAAGACATGAGGGGCACCTGTTGACCAATCAGCAGCCACCCAATGTCCCAATAACTAGGTTCCAACCAACACTCTGACACCTCCAAACAGCTGAGATGCCACCAGGGTACCTTGCTAAGCTTTTCAGCCCTTGGTTCTACCCACCCAAAGCTCCTCCTGACTGCTTCAGGGGCGGAGGAAGGGGGTGCGGTGAGGGCAAGCCGCCCCGGGTGTCACCACTGAGGGGGGGAGTGACAAATGTCAGGTGGGACTCACTGCAGGGCCTGCAGCACGCCTGAGCCACATGTCTCTTTTGGGAGTGATACGTTGGCTTGGGCACCCACAGGCTCCACACCATCCCAAACGATCCGCTCCCCGCCTCCCCCTCAGCTGTAGGGCGGCTGAGTAGGAGGAGGCAGACAGACTCCTCGGAGGCCCCATGGAGCGTTCTGCTCTGACTCGTCCCACTCGCCGCCCCAGGCACATGATCGGCTTGCTCCACTGCTGGACTGCTTGACTCACATTCTGCCAATAATAATAATAATAATAATAATAATAATAATAATAATAATATTTATACCCCGTCCATCTGGCTGGGTTTTCCCAGCCACTCTGGACAGCTCCCAACAGAATATTAAAAATACGATAACACATCAAACATTAAAAACTTGCCTAAACAGGGCTGCCTTCAGATGTTTTCTAAAAGTCAGATAGTTGTTTATTTCCTTGACAACTGATGGGAGGGCGTTCCAAAGGATGGACGCCACCACTGAGAAGACCCTCTGCCTGGTTCCCTGTAACCTCACTCACAGTGAGGGAACCGTCAGAAGGCCCTCGGAGCTGGACCTCAATGTCCAGGCTGAACGATGGGGGTGGAGGACCAGGACAATGGCACACTGCGGGGGGTGGGCGGGGGGGAGTTAAATCAAAAACCCCTCTAAAAATTCCATTAGTACCAAATGGTAGGGAGAGTTAGGTATTGTATACCTCTCTTATATGCATTTTTTACTTCTCCAACAAGGCTAGTAGCAGTGGGCGCATCTTTGTTTGTTGGCGTAGGGAGGTTGTATTATAGGTTTCTTTTGAAAGAGATGGATCTCCTGAGTCACATTGTGTGTATTGTGGCCTTGTGTGCCAAGGCATACAGTCCCCAAGCCCATTCCTGCTCCCACAATTGCAGGGGTTAGACTAGATGACTCTTTAGGTCACCTTCCAACTCTACCATTATTCTAATTTGCTGCTGGAGTACATGCAGGAGGAGACCATACGTGAGCCACGCAGGAGCTTCCTGCAGCCAATCAGAAGCCATGCTTTGGTTTCTGAACGTTTTGGAAGTCAAACAGACTTCCAGAACGGATTCCGTTCGACTTCCAAGGTACAACTGTACAATAGGATTTGATAGGATTTGAACCTCAACTCTTAAGCTCCCCAAATTTTGGTCTTCAATTATTTTTTCCCACACACACACAAAACCCCATTCCCCCCCTTGTATCCTCTACCCGATCTATGGGGCCCAACCTTTTCTTCTCTCTGCCTTGCCTTCAGTGAGCCCTTTCGGCATTGGCCAAAGGACAGCTACTCATGGAACACTCAATGGGGCAGGCAGAGAAAATCTCTGTGGACCCTTTCCATGCATGCTCTGACCTGCTCTGGATGTGATTGCCAGCAAAAAAATCAACACGTTGATTTATATTGTGGGTTTTGCAATGGTTTTTAGGGAGGGGAGTGTCAGACTTTAAAGAATTTGAGAAGGCGTCAGGGGTCTCTGATTGGATGCCTGATTGCAGTATTGCCAAGATCAATAAAGACAATAACAGACAGAAAAAAAGAAAATACAGAATAAGGCAAAAGTATCACCTGTGAGATAACCAAGGGCTAGGATGGGGGGCAAATATACCGCCTTTATCTCCTCATGTGCTCATACTGCCTTTATAAATGAGAGACTGGTTGTGTATGTTCTTGCAATGCCACCTAGTGGACACAATTAAAATTAAGCCAATATTGTCTCAATATTGTGTATTAATGAATACACGTACACACACAAAACCACTATCTTGTGGCATCTGAAACGACTAACAGGTTACTTGTGACACCAGGAGCTTCTCCGCAGCACATTTCTTTCGCCATCCCTCCACCACTCCCATGTAGTCCCATCTGAATGGTGTTGCTTAGCTTATTTTTCAGTAGCTGCTTTGTTAACAGTTTTTATAGACTGTACTTGGTTCACTGATGATTTTTAAATTGTTCCATATGATTTATGCTGTGTTTTTGATGTTCTGCCATGTTATTGTTGCTTCCTGTTTGCAAGCCGCTTTGGGATTTATTTGAATGAAAAACAGCATGAAAATATAATAAATCACAGAATCATAGAATCCTTAATCTTCCCACTTTTCACCTTCACAACCCTATTTCCGAAGCCACCTCTCTCTTCTGTTCTGTAGCCCTGCTTTGCCCTTCCCCCTTGTCACCTTCACCCCATGCTCATCCCTCCTCCTTTCCCCCTCTTTTTTTTGCACCTCCCCTTGTACCCAAGGCTTTCCCATGGCCCCGCACAGCCCTCAAGCTGCCAGCTAAATGTGTCACTGGGATTTGGCAAGGAGCCATGAGGTTCTGGAAGGTTCTAGAGCCTTCCCACCTCCTTCCCAAAGCTGAGAAAGTGCTACCCAGGCTAACTCTCATGCCTCCTTTCCAAAGCTCAGCATTCCACCTACCTGGCTCTGCAAGGGCGGCGGGGGGGGGGGGGAATGTTGCTGAGGGCCACCCAAAAAAGGCATTGAGGGTCAAAAATTAAGATAATAATAATTTATTATTTATACTCCATCCATCTGGCTGGGTTTCCCCAGCCACTCTGGGCAGCTCCCAACAGAATATTAGAAACACGATAACACATCAAATATTAAAAACATCCCTAAACAGGGCTGCCTTCAGATGTCTTCTAAAAGTCAGATAGTTGTTTATTTCCTTGACATCTGATGGTAGTGGCGGGTGCCACTACCAAGTAGGCCCTCTGCCTGGTTCCCTATAACCTTAGTTCTCACAGTGAGGGAACTGCCAGAAGGCCCTCGGTGCTGGACCTCAGTGTCTGGGCAGAGCAATGGGGGTGGAGACACTCCTTCAGGTATACTGGGCCGAGACTGCTTAGGGCTTTAAAGGTCAGCACCTACCCTTTGAATTTTGCTCGGAATCGTATTGAGAGACAACGTAGGTCTTTCAGGACCGGTGTTACATGTGATCTTTGGGCTGTGTGCTGGACCATCTTCTTGATAAATTGTACATTACTTACAAAGGGTTGCATTTGACTAACTTTTACTCAAAGTAAACCCAAAGTAGAATAGGAGATGGAACAGGAGAGAAGCTTGATGACTTAGGCATTGCTTGCAGCCTCTAACATGGAGACTCCCTATCAATGTACTGACGTGAGGTTTTGGGAGCAGACCTGCAGGAGAATTCAATTGAGCAAAGCATTTGCTGCTGCCTCCTAATGGACCATTTCCCTGAACACAATCTTTGATGTACTTAACCTAGCAATGTGATCCGATCCGGTGAGCATTGGCATGATACGGTTACATGTTTGACAACCTGAACAATACATTTTCTTTTTATATGCTTTGTGCAATGCTGTTGATGGTGACAAGAACAAAACAGTAAGACACAGCAGGGCTTGCCCAGTTGTCCAGTTAAAGTCTGTTGCCTTTTGCATAAAATACGTAAAATGTTTCTGTATGCTCTTACCATTAAAAAAGAGGGAGCCAGAAATCACCTCTTGGGAACCATTAGACAATTCGAATGTATCAGAGTGAGTCATTTTCTGGCTTAGCAGGAATTTTCAGTAGCTCTCACCCTTCGAGGATGGAACTTAATGATGAAATCAACGGCGGAATTTCAATCAGATTTCTTAATAAAGCAAAGCAAGGAGGTGTTAATAAAAGAGCAGGGGATCTTGCAGTGCATTGCTGCGACTAATCTTTAAATCACTAGAAGTGATGGACAAATTACTCTTAACTCCTCCGCTAGCATTTATCTTTTGCTCTGAAATATTAATGGCCAGTTTGTGTTTAATTCAGTTACTATAGCAGATGAACTACCTGAGCCAATATATGAAAAGATCACAAATCACTTTCCCTGTCCCCTGGTTGAATCTCTGCCTTGGCAATGAGGATAGTCAACCTCACATTGCTACCATCACTTAAAGGATGTCCTTGCTGATCAGAAGGTCGGCGGTTCAAATCCACACAATGGGGTGGGCTCCCATTGCTCTGTCCCAGCTCCTGCCAACCTAGCAGTTCGAAAGCACACCAGTGTGAGTAGATAAATGGGTACCGCTGCAGTGGAAGGTAAACAGCATTTCCATGCACTCTGGTTTCTGTCATGGTGTTCCTTTAGTCATGCTTGCCACATGACCCGGAAAGTTGTCTGTGGACAAACGCCAGCTCCCTTGGCCTGAAAGCAAGATGAGCGCTGCAAACCCATAGTCGTCTTTGAAGGGACTTAACCATCCAGGGGTCCTTTACCTTTACCTTTACCTACCTACTTGTCAAATGACTAAACAATGTAAATTCACATTACATAAGCACCCTGGTACTTTATTTTCAAATAATCACGTGAGATGTTTTCAAAAGTGAGCACCATTTAATTTGTGCTGAAATTGGCACTTTCAAATTGATAGCATTTTTCAAGACATTTGAATCCTTTGCATGAGGGAGTCAGCAGCCGGGGGAGGTGTTACTTAGGGTATCTTCACATTGCTGGTTACTCCGCATCCATTGTGGTCACACTGCTAGTTTTTGAAACCCCGTTCCCAAGAGGTTGGCTGCAATCCATACTTATCCTGTAGTCGGACACATTCTTCCCACTAGAAAACTGGGTGTGAAGTTAACACCTCCATGAACAGGAGTTCTGGAGGGTGAGAGATTTCAGGGATGGGGAAACCCAAAAGGTCATGTGCCTCAGGTGAAGTCATCTCTATCCCCCCTCTGATGTGAACACCAGCTTGAAACACAGCGAAGGGAGATGGCCTCACTGCGGTTTAAGCTGCTCACGTGAACATGCCCCTTATTTTGCTTTTTCCCATGGCTTCTCCCCTCAAATTGCCCCTGGGATGGTTCTGTATCAAAAGCAAGGATTGAACTGTCATTCTCTGTAGGGATGGAGGGGGAATTAAGAGGCAGTTTTGTTCAGAGATAAGGATATGCTCTTTTACACTGTTTCTGCACTTTAGATATTCTGATTCTCATTCTCCCCTCCCATGTTTTTCAGGAGGTTGCTGTTATTAAATATGTATTATGTTTTATTGTTGCACTCAGGACAAGTAGGTAATAACTTATCTTACATTATGAGGGGTTGTGGAGTTTATTGCTGGGGTGATGGTGTGTACAATTTGACGCTGCTGCTTAAAATATGTTCATTATGTTTTCCTTGTGTATTATGTACTCTTATGTATTATTTATCACTATGCATCGCTTATTATTATGCATTGTATTTACATAACTGTTATTAACTTTTTGTATTGCATGGGCATTGCATTATGTATGGGCATATATTGTTTATTATGTTCTATGCTGTAAACTCCCCTGTGGTCTTTTGATGAAGGGTGGCATATAAATCGTAAAAGCAAACAAACAACAGCTCTGCTTGCCCTCCAATTGCCCTCCCCCCCGCTGCCACCCATGCAAATCACTCCTGCCTGTCCCAAATTAGAAAACAAGGGACTGTTTATATTTTACAGCTGTTTATTATTATTACGTATTAAATTTATTAGTCGCTCTTTTTTTTGCCACAAAGCAATTCAAAGCATGTTAAACAAACAAACAAACAAAACGACATTAAAACCAACTTTTTTAAAAATCAAAAAAGACAATTTTATTTTTAAAAACTAAAAGAAAACATCCCACCCATTCACAAATGCCACAGATAAGTAAAAACCAAAGGCAAAGTCTGAAAAGGTTATGTAACAATATCTTTCTAGTTTTGAAACAAATCAGTTCTGAAATATTCTATGTATTTGAAAGGTCAGTTCAGGATTTCTTCAACTGGCACTTTCTGCTTAAAATACCAAAGTCTTGTGCCGCCTATTACCCAAATAATAATAATGCAATGAAGCACAATTAAATAGCCAACTAAATTAACACGTGTTAATGGGGAATCAGTTGCTCATCAGATGTTGTCAAATTCCAACTCTCATCAGCCTCAGCAGGCATGGCTAGTGGGCAATTGTGATGGAAGCTGTATCCCAACATCATCTAGGGAGACACAGGGTCCCCATCCATGCTATACAAATTTTCCTGGAAGTCAACTCCATTGAAGGGAATGTGGTTTGCTTCTCAGGAGGTAAGCTTAAGATTGCCCTTTCAGTTTCACCTGCTCAGTCTTGCACCAAGGGCAGCTCTCCAATCCACCCACTTTCCCCCTCATTGCTTATTTTATAGAACCCACAACTGGCCTACTCCCTCCAATATCATATCTCATGTCTAACAACTTGCACATGTCTACAACGTTTCTCCTCTTCCCCACTGCCTGCTACCCACTCCCTTGTCTTGTTTCCTTCTATCCCTTCTATCAAACGTCCCTTAGGGAAAAGATAATTGTACAGATCCTTTAAACAGACACAGTTGCCATTACGCTTAATGAGAAGCGCAGAATTAAATCCTTTCCAAATGGCTTTGAAAAATCTCAGCCATTGCCCTTCCATATGTTCCACAACATTCTGTGTTCATTTGGTGGCCTCATTCATACAGCAAGGCACCAAATACCATTGGCCTGTTTCAGCAAAACTACCCTGTCTTCTGTATAGATACACCTTTAAAGGCATTTACTGATGTCAGTTGCTGGGCGTATTCTTTTACATGCTTATGTGTAACTTTATTTTTCAATGTACTAGACTTGAAAAGGTGGGCTGAGCGGGTGGATGTTGCAAATTCCTCTCTCTGCTGCTTCTGCTGCTGGAGGCTAGAGGTTTCCCTGTTGTAGTGAAAAGCTTCTCCACCATCATTCCCACCCCAGTGGTAGGAGATAAAACAGGCATCCCCAACCTTGGCCCTCCAGATGTTTTGGGACTACAACTCCCATCATCCCTAGCTAACAGGACCAGTGGTCAGGGATGATGGGAATTGTAGTCCCAAAACATCTGGAGGGCTGAGTTTGGGGATGCCTGGGATAAAACCAGATACTCTTGTGTGGGAAAGGGCACCATCAGCACATAGAAACTGTGGAGACACAGCATCTAAAGCCTTCAATAAAAAGCAGAGGAAGAGAAGATGAAAGACCAAGTACAAAAAGAGAGGGAAAGGGTAA
This sequence comes from Podarcis gaigeae, assembly GCF_964106915.1. Lineage (NCBI taxonomy): Eukaryota > Metazoa > Chordata > Lepidosauria > Squamata > Lacertidae > Podarcis > Podarcis gaigeae. Next base: position 52,745,216 of record NC_139681.1, on the reverse strand, counting down.
AGGCAGCCTTCTCTGCTCAGGCTACTGTAAGCCCAGCAGAGCATTGATTTCTCTGCCATGACACCTCCACCTCCTCCCAAACCCCACAGGATTACTCTGCCTGGAAAAGCTTCTGTGTCTTTCATCTTGTTTGCTCTAAGACAGGGCTAGGCAGCCTAAGGCCTGTGGGCCGAATGCGGCCCAATCACCTTCTCAATCCGGCCCACGGACGGTCAGGGAATCAGTCTCTGGGTTATTTGTGAGGCCTGCCTGGTGTTTTTACATGTGTAGAATGTGTGCTTTTATTTAAAATGCATCTCTGGGTTATTGTGGGGCATTGGAATTCGTTCATCCCCCCCCCAAAAAAAATATAGTCCAGCCCACCACATGGTCTGAGGAATGGTGGACCAGCCCATGGCTGAAAAAGGTTGCTGACCCCTGCTCTAAGAAGAGCCCAGATGCTATTAGCACACCAAGAATCAGCACCAACATTTATTGTTCCCCGCTGCAATGACTATAGTTTCCTTAGGAAGGCCCATCTCACACTTTGTGAACCAGGACTCTACAACACAGGTGAAGAAATGGCTCTAGCACATTTCAGTAGGCAGTGATACAAGTATCATTATTTATTTATTTTAAAGCTAAAAACAGTCTCTCAATCAGTGATTTCAGGGTTGCCAGGGAGGGTGTCTTCTAGCCCTGAATTGCTTCGTAAACAGGAATGTTTTTAAATTCTGCCTGATAATAATGTTTTTAATAAGTGCTTTAAATCTATGCAAATTCCAACAGCATTCTACATGACGGCCACTATATTCACATCACTGCGGTCTTTGATAGAAGGCTCAGTATCATACCATTCGTCACACTTCCCAGAATAAGCATCATACCAACAACGGTACCCAAGAACGGCACCTTCTTCTGACTGATCTCAAACCCGTTTAATAAAATATCACTGAGAACAAAACTGACTTACATGAAGATTGAAAGATTAGAAGTTGCTTCATCTGACATCTTGCAGGCAAGCAGATTTAGAAAGTGCAAGCTGTTGACATAGAAGAGAATGTGTGCTCACTGTCAATTAAAAGAGGGAGGGGTTACATAAGCCATTGGCAATAATAGAATCTTCATTCTGTACCCAAGCTTTCATTCCAAGAGTTGTTCCGCCTGGCCTTTGGCTTGGAGCCAATTTGATTCCCTCCCTCCCTCCCTCCCTCCCTCTCTCTCTCTCTCTCTCTCTCTCCCCCCCCCCCCTCTTTCTTTCTTTTCCTTCTCCTCCTGCGATGAGGCTACATTTTAATATTTTAATGTTCCATTATTTTAATGTTGTATTTTATTTTGTTTTTAAGTTGTAATCATTCATCTTGTTTTTATTATTGCTTGTAAGCCGCTCTGAGCCCGGCCTTGGCTGGGGAGGGCGGGGTATAAATAAAAAATTATTATTATTATTATTATTATTCCAGAATTATTGTGATGGATAGTGGATGGGCGCAGGCGTAGCCAAAGACTTGCAAAGCAAAACCAGTTGATAAAGAATAAGAAAATCACGAGTCATTCATGACCAATTTCTCTCTAGCCCATGGGCCTAATTATTCCCACCAAGTGTCCCCATTTGACCCGCAAGGCCGTTCTGGCCAAGCCACACCCACCTTCCCTCCTCCTGACATCAGGTAAAGGCATGGCAAGGCCAAAAGGGATTTGCAGACATCAATTATCAGCTGTTGTGCAGCATTTGCAAAGCCCTGTGCACAGGTGACAGATTTCCCCCTTTTAAGAACTTTTTCTCATGCGATGAGCTGAAACCAGCACCTCATTGTGAAGCATCGGGTTTCTTACAAAAGCCCTGTTACGAGCTGCAACCTTAACCTACCCTCAAGTATGTAGACTTTTAGTTCCTACACAAGACAAATCACATCAAGCTTTCATTGTTGGAAAAATACAACTGTCCTATGTTGAAGTAAAGAAAATAGTGTGTTTAGATGAGTATAGATTAAGTTAATTCTTCCTTGCAGTAGAGTAGCAATGAGTGGTCTACAAGCCACTGAACAGGGACTGATTTTTCCCCCCTAATAGGCACAACTGGTGTGAGAATATGCAAACCTATGCTTTAGAGAGAACCTTCAGAGATTGAACAAGGAGTGCTCTTTATAATTTCTTAAGTGATATCACAACAACACAATTTCAAACTGTTTATTAAAATAAAATTACTTTGCAGCTCTGTGCTTCTTACAAGAGGTACAGAAGGAAATGTTAAAGAGAAAAAGAAATGTGTTAACATTCTTCAAGACAGTGCCTGGCTTCACAAAGCAAAATTATAGAGCAGCTACAGTATTTTACTCTTCTCCTCAAGACTTCTATGGCTGATAATGTCATGCAAATACTTTTTTTAAAAAAAAAAATCTGTAAAGGCAAGGCAATAGATTAAAAAAATGAAAGTGTTGCACTTCAGAATGTAAAGCATTAGAATGCAATAGTTACTGTGGCAGGAAAGCTGTATATCCTTAAGAAATCATTCATATGGGATTATAAAAGGTAATGTTACCCTTTCCCTAGGGAGAACAAATTCTACATATTAGCCAACAAGCAAGAGTCCAGTGATGTAATTTGGAATGTTGGTCTTTATACTAACTTGTCCAGCTACACTCCCCTAAGTACAAGTTGCAATTGTACTTGCGATGAAATTTAACTAGCTTTATTATAGATCCAGAATCAGATTATCTTACTTTTAAAAACATAAGTAAAAACCTTGCCTTATACCTATCAGCAAGAAAGATTGTAGGATTAAACCCCAGAAAGGCAGAATTTTATTTAGTAGCATTATTGTAAAAGAGCTTTGTGCTTTACCTTTGCGGAAAAGCAAAACCAGCCCACATGCAAGTAGGTGCATAGCCACGTCCCCCTCCCAGCATAATATTCACAGCTTGACATTTCTGCACATGCAAAGTCTCTCTGCTGATGAAGCCTACGCTGAAAAACACCCTCTCACATCCAGCAATTACAATGTACTGCACATACCAACACAACTCAAATGCACACTGCTGTACCCCAGAAACATTTTAATAATGTAGTAAGTTATTATCATTAGTGACAACAAGCTATTTTACTTTCTAGTGTTCAAACTAATTCCCAGCCCCTCATTGCTTTAAAATTAGGCAGAACATTCTTGTTAAAATTAGCCAAGCATCATCTGCAATATATTGCTTGGTTGTACTTATTTTAAATACACAATCTTCATTCTAGCATACACCAAAATGTTCACTGAAGCATGGTAAAACAAAGGAAAGTTATTTATTTACAAGCACCTACTTATCTGACCTTAAAATGGAAGCCATCAACAATCTTTAAAAATTGCTACTCGGAGAATACATTCAGTTTTAAACAAATAGTGCACATTAGCAAGGATGAGATGTAATTGCTCTAAGTAGCTAGTTGGCTTTATTAGAACAAATGGATTTCATTTCAGCTGCTATTCTACTGGAAATGGTAAAAGAACAAACTACTTTATTCACACTTGCTGCCCGCTGCTGTCACTGATATGATGCAACTTTGGTTCAGAAATTCATCTTTAAAAAAATTCAAAGCACCTATTTAGTGTTGGGAAACATGCATAGCAGTTCCTCTCACAGGAAATTGCATGGGAATACTGACAAAAATATTGTGATCCATTAATTGTTTTAATCCATAAACAGAGTTATAGAAAATATTACTTTTAACAAACGTGGAGTAAACACGCAGTCTAAAACGGCACAGAAGTTCTGTGCTGGAGTTAATGTGCAGTGCTGTTATCACTTCGGCATGCTTTAATTTTTTTTTAAAAAAAGCTGGCAGCTAAAAGGTATTTTCATGATCAAGCTCCCAACTTTAAACAGAAAAGGAGAAAAGGAAAGGATTGTTGTTTTGTTAGTAATACAAGGAGAAATGGGGGGGATACCTAATTTCTCTTAATAAAAATGCCATGCTTATTGCTTATCAAAGGAGTGAATTTGGTGATAATCCACTCTGTGAAACATCATTGCCTTCTATACTATTACCCGAGGATTGCAATATTAATCTATCATAACTTAGACCTCCATGCCCATGTTATGCATCTGCTTGAATAGCCTATGCTTGCAAGATTCTTATGTTCTAGACTCATTCTCCCACTCAAAATTAGTCAAGATTGGAATGAGCTAGTTAACTTATGAAACAACTTTAGTGCTATTTTTGAAATTTAGAGAGCTTAGGCTATAATTATTTTAGAGATCAATATGCTAGCAAGTAGCGAAATGATGCAAACCTTCTGGTTCAAAGTAAAAGTCAAGTGTTTTTGCAATTTGGGTGCAAAATGCTAGTGATTCAGATATTTAATATTCTAACGTGTAACTTCTCTATTAATATATCTTAATAATACTTGTTCATTCTGCCACTGTGTCATTGGTAGTTATTCAACTGATCCTTAATAAGGTACTGGCAGTTAGTCTTATTTTATTTAGTGTGTTGCCATAGTAATCAACAACACACATCAAACACCTCCCCCCCACCAACAGAAAAAAGACAACCTGCATTCAATTCTCCTAAAATTCTCACAGTTTGAAAGAATGAGACCAATGGGTAGGTCTTGTTGACAAGGCTTTTGCAAAGTTCCCACATTACATGGAGTTTAAATGACATTCAGAACTGATGTATTAAAATGACAGATTGCTGGTATATATGTTTGTGCATTTGTCACAGTCATTAGTCTTGAAACAAATGTAACACTGGATACATGTAAAAACTAGTGTGTGTCTGTGTGTGTGTTTGCGTGTTTTTCCCATTAATGGCTCTTCTCTTGCATCCAAGATGTTGTGTTTGACTTGGTTACCAAATCTTGTAGTTCAAGACATGCATATGTATGAAGGCACTTGTCTTCCAGTGGTTTGGGTCAGATAAAGCCTTACCCACAAATGGCACTGTACACATTATGGAAGCAGCAAAAGCCCCGAAGCTTTGTGTCACATTCTCCAAGTCTACCAGCTTCTTGCTGGCAGACAAAGTCAACCCGAAATGTTCTACAGTACAACAAATCCCAGAATGAATTCTAGTAGTTTTTGCCGATTACAATGAGGTAGAAAAGTGCTGCTCAGCTCCAAAATAGAATCTCTCTTCTGCTTTGTCTCCTTAAATACCTAAAAGGGAAATGTAAAAGTGTGTTTCATCACTAACACCTTCCAGCAGCGCCACATATTTGCAAAGTTCACACCAAAGCTGTTCAGCAAAATTGTTCCTCCTACAGCCATGTTATCTTGGGCTGCTTTTCCCATTCAGAAAAGTAATCCACTGCTGCAATAACAGTGTAACAGCTGGCAGATATCAGCTGCAACAACTTTCCTGATCTGCAAGGCTATAAACATACCTCACCATTTGTAACAGCCCTTGCAACTGATTCTTGCAAATGAAAAAGCACCCACAACGAAAATGTGTGAATGAGCTTCGTCTGAATCTAGCCCATCTTCAACACATCTTTAAAACTAGTACTGTATGCAAGCTCTGTTAGTCATGCTCTTAGACATGAGTAATTCAACGTCAAAAGTTGTGGAGTATTGCATATTTATGGCAGGGTGGAAAACTGATCACCTTCCAACTGTTAACTGACTGCAGATCCCATCAACACTGACCACCGGTAATGCTGGCTGCACCCCTGCCATAAATACCAATACTACAAACTTGAATTTATAGAATGGGTAGATAGGTTAACATCATTGAAAGAAGGAATATGCTGAGTGTCCATATGGGGAGAGAAAAAGGACAAGGCCTATGACTGTGATTTGTGTGATTTGTCTGGAAGAAACTGTGGCACCAAAACTGCTTTTTGTTGGAGCGTTCTAAATAGAACAGCACACTAGTCTACTCAACCACGTTGAAAACCAACAGCGTCCAAAGGAACTCAGAACATGTCTGCGTGTTTTCTTAAGTCCAGAGTGGCCCAGTCATTAAGATTTTCAGGACTGATTCACATCCTTCTCAGAACCCCTTTGCAGGTGGGTAGCAGGCTGCCACATGCCTCTAACAATGCATGTCACACTGACCTACCTGGGACACATGTGGACACCAACCTATAACATGACACATTCTCGCCATCTCCCCACCACAACCCACACATACTTTTTGTGGGTTGGAGAGAGGATTGCAGGGGATGTATTTATGCAGGACTGCAATAATTGTATCCTCAAATGAGATACTTTACTCTTGTGCTGATGATACTAGAAAGCTGCTCAGTTTTTATATTAATGTAGCAAGGTGTGTAGCAGGCAAGAGTACTCTTCCTGAGGCAGAGACAGTGGCTATCAACCGGCATCTAGACAGAATATCACTGGAGGATGTTATGGTATTTGGGTACTAGCAACAAGTGGGAAATTCAGGAAGAGGCTGTGAAGGTCAAACTTTCATTTTCAAATAGGTCCATAGCAGCATTTTTCTAAATGAGTAAAAGGGTAGCACTTCAAAAGCATGATTGATGTGGTAAAGGAAGAAGAAATTCAATGTTTTAAAGGTATACAATGGGGGTGTGCACATCTGTAGAGATGTGTAGTTTGATTGTTGTAGGACTCAGTTGTAGATATTTAAAAATAAAACATTTAATGAAAAAATAAAATATTATAGGGGTTCTCTTTTTACACATACCCTTTTGCATAGGGCACAGACTTTCCTCAAGCAAGGAAGTTAGTACAACTCTTCATGTTCAGTTATGTTTAACATCATGCACCTTGCTTATACCACAGGGAACATTGGGATAATACAATTTGGATATAATGAGCTAATCTCTTGAGCCTTAGTGCAGCCCTTTAGCCTAAATAAAGGTTAAATTACCATATCACATCACATTATCCATTTTTAAGGACTAAGATTACAACCCTCAATACACATATTGAAGGAAGTCTCATTAACAGGAATACATAAGTTTAGTTGCGCTGTAAGGCGCCTGAAGCTAACATGACACTTACCCCCATGTCCTTAAAGACTTTCACTGCGTTTTTTGCAAGGCAATAGGTGGCACTCTCAGCTGTAAACATGGAAAGGCAGGCAGATAAACACACATCAGGCTGAATACAGGAAACTTTGATAAGAATATATTGAAAGACAGAGAAGGCTGCTCCACAGAAAGCAGCTGTTTGACATACCATATACTGCGACGTTCTTTTCTGTTCGTGTTATTAAGTATCTGTGTAATTTTTGAAGATATTCCGATTCCCTGACAGGACCGCTGAAGTTATGTATGAAGATGGCAGCAGAACTGTATGCCTCCAGTAACGGTCCCAGTAGCTTCTGAAGGAAGGTGATATACTGCTGGTGCTCCTGAGACTGGCTCACCTGTGCAAGGTATGAAAGGAAAGGAAAAATAAATGTCACTCAAGCTACCTACATCCAGTCCCGTCTCTCGCACCAGCCCAGGCAGGAGGCGGCAAGAGAAGCAAACGGCTTTTTGCTGCAGCCAAGAGGCCTGGATCAGGCCTGTGATAACAGCAGAGCCTGCTCAAGAGCCAGCAGGTCTTTGCCAGCCCTGCTCTGTTTCAGGGTTTTCCAGTGGTAGCTTCTGTCTGCACTGGGACATTTCTTGTAGGTGGGGCTTCCTGGCCAATAGAGCTGGGAGGACGGACACCTTCAGTTCATCCAAACCCCCTCCACAGCAGGGCAGGTCATAGGTTTGGACTGCTCTGCCCAGTTCTGAAAACATTAGAACTGAAGCATTATGCAATATTGCAGCAAAGCTGTAATGGATCTATTTCCCATTCCATAACCAATATAGCAAGGGGTGCACATTATTGATATGCATATTAGTGAACTGAGGTGCTCAATTATGATGGCTATGTAACAACAACAAAGCACTGAGAAACAAGACGGAGGGATGGTTAGAGGAACCCAAAGGGCTTGCAAGAGTAGGAAAAATCCCAAGAGGCCAAAAAGCTCCACACGGCTCCAGAACAACCCAATGATGGGCTGTAGACCACAGAAACAGATGGCATAATAAATCCGCTAGGTCCTTTTCAAAGCCTGAGTTTCAAACTCCCTCATTCATTCTGTGCAGCGCAGCTATGCATATGAAGCACTTCAGAACAGTATGTGCTCTTACAGCCTATGCAGTACCTTCAAGTAGCAATCTCGTTGTTCTTCGCCAAAGTCACTGTCTTCATCCTCCCCGTCACTCCTCCAAGATAATGGCTCTGGGAGTTTCTTTTCCCAGTGCTGCTCTGCAAGGCTAGGACTAATATCCTCCTGCTCATCCTGCTTAATAGAGGAACGCAAAGCAGTAAGCATCAGGCACCCACTAAAACTACTGCATTTTTTCGCTTTGGTGGCCCTGGAGCAGCTACTGTGTGGATTTTTAGAGCCCATACAGTGGCAAGGGAGCAAAGGGAAGACAAGCCTTTATTTCCCCTATAAAGCGATCTCAATTTCCAAAAATGATGCCCAAGGCGACAGTCTTCAGATTAATTCCCTTAACAATAGTTTTCACAAAAGCAAGTCCACACAACTTTGAATATTACAGCTCCCAGAGACCTCTGTATCAGACCCAAAGGAACTCTGGAGAATTTAACCACTGAGTAAGCACTAGAATACTATGAGCAATGACGTTCATAATATTGCCTGGGGGAGGAAGCATTCTCGTTTCCTTGCAACAAGCAAAGGGAGTGCTGCTTCAATGGCATTTAGGAGCCCTCAGAGTGTAGAAGAGATAGCTCTCCTCTTGTTGCTTCTACTGGTTTTAGCTAAACCGCTTATTTGGTTTTTCTAGTTTGCTAAATTTAGCTGCCTTTGATGGACCTTTATTGCAGAATATTAATCATTTAGTAAAGAGGAACAGTACCACAAATATATAGAATGCATGAGCCCAAAGACCTGACATAAATTGTCATTTTCATGAATGTATGTTCAGACTTGTAGCACATACACAAAAAACAACACCTAAATGAATCTACCAGTAAGTTGATCTCTGAGTTCATTTCCTATTGTTTACATTGGGCAAAATAAATAAAAGTCTATCACAATGAAATGGCCATTCCCACATAACAGAAACACATGCAAGCATGAGTTGTATTCAATACAGTGGTACCTCGGTTGTCGAACGTAATCTATTCCAGAAGACCCTTCAACATTCGAAAAGCGTTTGAAAACTGAAACAATTACTTCTGCATTTTCGGCGTTCGAAAACCGAAACATTTGGCTTCTGAGACACTCGAAAACCGAGGCACCACTGTACTTTCTGTATGCCAGTGGAACAGAGCTCAGCTTGCACCATAGGATTTAATCTTCCCCTCTCTTGCACACTCTCAGAATTCACTGCAGAGGATTGGAGGTACTCTCTGGAGCAGATTCTACGGGTGTACATGAGGCAAAGGAAAGTATAATCCCTTCCCCCCTTCATTTGTCTGATTTATTAAAGAAAAGGAAAAACAATTGAACACATTTATAAAATGAACAAGTTGCCCTCATATTTGAGAAGTCAAGACACGGCGAAAGTATAATTCTGTTGTACAATTGGAAGTCTGTTCATTCATACAACACTGGATTGTGATGATTAAAATCAGCCTCTTTTTTAATGGAGCAAAATGCAATAATCACCTCTTCCAAATCTAGTCAACCACTTCCCCATATGCTATATTTGGTAAGTTTTAAGATATACTGTATCACATTAAGGTACATTGTTTGGTGTTAGAAACAGTAGACATAGAAGATCTCAATGATCTTATAGCACTTTTAAAAGTCCAAAAGTAAAAACCTCATAACAAGTTCACTAATCACAACAAAAGAGAATATTATTTCCCCCACTAATCATAACAAATAACAGAACAAAATTCTTATAACACTTCCCCCATTTTTCTCAAGATTTCACACAGACAGATACAGACATACAAACGTAGATAGTAAAACAGAAAGGGGAAAACTATGAACCAATACCAAAGGGAACAGTGCCTTCTAGAGGGCCAAATGTTAGATTACAAGACATTGATGACAACATTTGCAATGAAAATTAACAAAGCTACCCTAATGAAAAAATAAGAATATTCTATAATAAGGCAATGCCACACAATAAGAGGAAAAGAATCAGTGTGAAACTTAAATGAAGTGAATCAGGCAAATGATTTGATAGGATTCTGACCCAAACTGAAAGGTAACAAGACACATTTAACAATTTTCTCGGGAGGGGGACGACGACAACACACTAACAATGTGATCCTATGCATATCTGCTCAGAAAGAGGTCCCATTACATACAATGAGGCTTACTCTCAGGGAGCTGCAGCCTAATTTCATTGCTGACATATGTCAAGGTTGAGAAGAACATATTCTAATATTAGGATTAATGATTCTGACTTTTGCTTTTAAAAAATAGTGAGAACCATTACTAGTACTTTTATAGAACTACTTCCCCAAAAGAGTTCTACATTAAGATGGAGGGAGGTGGGATATAAATTGTAATAAATGATGATGATGATGATGATGATGTTACAGTTTGCCCTGTATTATATTGGTTAAAAAGCTTATTTCCCGCCCCCCTCTGATTAAGATCTGAAACTGAAGATTCACCCACCCCACTGAAGGATTGGAAAATTCACTTGACTTCCACCATTAGATTCCATTAATGGCTGCCTGGGACCTGAACTAAAAATAAATGTAAGTTAAAAAGCACTCTGTGCATACATGGGTGTGCAAAACCTCCCCCCTTTTTGTATTCCAAGTTGAAAAATCAATAAATACTCAGGAAGATGTGAAATTAGGATCTGTTTAACTGTGGCCTTGGTCCAGCAAGCTGCTTAGGATGCTAAAATTAGGTGTGCAGGAACACTAGGCAGACTCCTTCTGTGTTATCAGTCCTCAGAGACAAGAGGCAGGATATTAACTATTGGAATAATGCAAACCATCAGCAACTTACCTCCGCTACCAAAAGAATGCCATACTGTATGAACTGTTCAATTGCTTCATGACACACTTGGCATAACAGCTGGCAGGGCTAAGGAGAACAAGTCAGGTTAATCATTCACAGAAGCTCATCCATCCTATCTTCCCCCTCCCTCCCCCTGGCATTAACTGCCCTGTTCCAAATCGTCACTTGCTTTCCTGTGGAAAGCAGGACTTGCCCCTGGGTGACCCTTCTATTTCTAGAAGAGTTCTCTCTCCCTCTTTTACCCCAAGCTCTCCCAGTACCCCAAATAATTAAGAGGTGAGGGGGCCGGGGGGGGGGCAGGAGTTGTGGATATTTTTACAAGGACTGTCTTGCTTTTCTATTTTCTCTGGCATTTTCCTGTTTCATGGAATCAAAGCCACGACAACAATAAAATGCTGCTATGATATCCATTCTAACCCAAACACAGTCTTTATTCTCAAGCCTTCATTCCCTTCCACTTTTTACCCCCAAACAAGTATATCGTTCATCAAACACACGAGTTCACTGTTAATGCAATCTCCTATTTTTTTCCATACTGCACTTCCCAGTTTCTTCCATCCTATGCATTCAGCTTAACATTTCACATATATACTCAGGGCTTATTTTCAGAGGGTAGGGGGTACTCAAGGGCACACAGTACCAGCACCTCTTTTAGTTGTTGTTAAAAAGTGTGGCACTTTATGGTGAGTACCAGCCCCCAACTTTCTAGAAAAAAAAGCAATGTATATATTCCACCATATGCAGCTGTTTTCATAATTCTGCTTGCCTCCTTGTGCAACACCTGTCAAACTATATTTGTTTACTACCAGGAGCCTTAGATTTTTCCTGCTTTCATTTTCCCTTTCAGGTTTTCAAAGAGTTTTAAGAATTCAGATATACAGTGGTACCTCTGGGTTACATATGCTTCAGGTTACACACTCCACTAACCCAGAAATAGTGCTTCAGGTTAAGAACTTTGCTTCAGGGTAAGAACAGAAATTGTGCTCCGGCAGCGCGGAGACAGCAGGAGGCCCCATTAGCTAAAGTGCTGCTCCAGGTTAAGAACAGTTTCAGGTTAAGAATGGACCTCCGGAACGAATTAAGTACTTAACCTGAGGTACCACTGTACCTCTAATTACCGTTGAACACCTTAACACAGTATAAACGATATGTGGCAGTAGCAGCAAAGCACTTGGTTTCTCTCTCTCTCTCTCTCTCTCTCTCTCTCTCTCACACACACACACACACCCCTACACCCCAAACCTACCAGTGCAATAGTGCCTTCATTGGAAAGCAAGTAGCACAAGCTGGCAGCTTTTCGGACCAGTTGTTCCTGACTGATCATGTTTGGTGGGATTCCGTTGATGCCATTTCTGTGCCTTTTATTCTGTATAGCATGGAGACTACAAGCTGAAGTGAAAAGAAAAAACACATAAAAAGTTAGCTTTAAAAACAAATCAACTCAAAATCGGCTTCAAACAATTAGTAAAATGGTAATTTTTCAATTAAAAAACCACACAATTCTTGCAAAGTAAGATCAAAATACAATAGATTTTGAAATTAGGACAATGTGCAGAAGAAGGAAGGAAACTAGGAAGAAAATGTGCTATCCACACCTTTAAAATTATTCACTGCCTTGAGAAGACCCTACACTGCCTTTCAAATGACAGACAGATCAATAATCCTTGCAGCAGCAATCACTACAGTATATGAAATGTTGGCATTGCTCTATGAAGTGCAGAACTCATAATTTCTTACTTTGGCTTTGGAACATACCAACAATGGCCTCTTTGAAGAAGACATGCAGTACCCCGTTGCTGTAGAAGTTGAGTTCAAAGACAGTAGGAATGGATGTGCTGGGTGTGATGAAGAATTCGTTGTTTCGGCTTGTATTTGTGATAGTTATACAGTTCCCCAACAAATGGATGGCATGCATGACAACATCTTCAGAATTCCCAGAAAATCCCAAGTCATAGTCCCGAGCCAGAACCTCCTCCTTCATGGAAAAAAAATCTTCTACCAGCTTGGAAAGATCAATTCCCTGTAGAAAATCAACCAAAAGATCCAAGACAGTACATCTTTTTATATAATACATTTTAAGAATATGGAAAACTTTATTATCTAAACATCAAGTTTTCAAAATCCGTGTGTTTTAATTACTAATTGGCTCTAACCTTCCAGGACTGAGTGTCCCCAACCTTTATGGACTTGGGAGCACATTTCAAATTTTGAGAGTGTGCTGGGGGGATTCAGTCACAAAATAGTTGCTAGTGGGAGGTTGTGGCACCACACAAAATGCTTCCCATAGAAGGGCAGGTGTAACACATAGTTAGAAACACAATCTTCCCCAGAGAATCCTATGCTTACAATCAGAAGTCAGCTGTGTACTCCTGCTTCCGATTGTGGAGATCACACAATAATGATTTCGTGCATGCACACACACACACACACACACACACACACCTTTGCTGTATAATAGCAGTAGAGAGCATTCCTCAGTGCCAGGAAAAATGTACACAAAGTGGCAACACCACACTCACTCTCATTTTAAAGAAATCTCTAAGGAGACACCTACTCTACAACTTTCTTTCAGGGAGGGCTAGAGTCTGGCACATCTGCCCAGAGGCCCCAGTGACAGCCTTTATGAGTGACAAGGTATCAGTGAGCCCTGGTCTAGGCCCTTTGAGATGTTTCCAAACCCTTTTCAGCTAATTTAGGCTAGTCTAGTCTATTCTACTATCAAATCCATATCATAAATATAAATAAAAGGTCAAAATAGTTCTCAGCTCAACATTATGTATGAACTGGACTCAATTCTAGCATATACTTCATGCCAGCATTTTTTATTTTAATTTTTGATCACATCTTTACTACAAGAAACTGAGTCTTACAGTCACACCCAGTCTGTGTCACCATGTTAAAGAAACATTTAAGGCTGCATAGAGCAGGAGTGAGGAACATTTGGCCTAGTGATGACTGGAGCTGTAGCGCAGCAACATCTGGCAGGCCAAAGGTTCTTCACACCTGGCTTAAAGTAATTTCCAAGAAACACTGCAGCAACAATGCTTAATGAAGAAGTTACAGATAGATTCCACAGCACCAATGAATACACTTGCCCTGAACCAATATGGTGTGTTCCACCCCGGTCATGAGCAACTCATCATTTTTGTAACGGCCTCCACACAAGTAACATTCACTCCACAGAAGTAACATTCACTTGTTAGCCTTTGTGTGGAGCCATTGTTATAAATGCCAGCAAGCTGACTTTCTGCATAATCTTAAACTATTCAAATAGCATTTTCTCTTACAAGAATTGCTCCTTTCCATTGGATCACCTAAACACACAGTTATTGCCCTTGAATATGCATTGCATTCTCCCTCACAATGTCTAAGGGAAAGGTAGGATGAGCAGATTACGTTATACTATGCAAGACAGGATAAGAAGTGAAAGAAATCAGAGTAGTACAAAATTTAACAGTAGGGTGGCGCTGTGGTCTAAACCACTGAGCTTAGGGCTTGCTGATTGGAAGGTTGGCGGTTTGAATCCCTGTGATGGGGTGAGCTCCCGTTGCTCAGTCCCAGCTCCTGTCAACCTATAGGTTTGAAAGCACGTCAAAGTGCAAGTAGATAAATAGGTACCGCTCCGTTGGGAAGGGCAATGGCATTTCCGTGTGCTGCTCTGGTTTCGCCAGAAATGGCTTAGACATGCTGGCCACATGATCCGGAAAAACTGTCTGCGGACAAACATCGGCTCCCTCAGCCAGTAAAGCGAGATGAGCACTGCAACCCGAGAGTCCTTCGCAACTGGACTTAACTGTCAGGGGTCCTTTACCTTTACCTTTTTACAGGATACTTAAGCTCTGAGGGCTAAAGTTGTGGATTGGGGCAGGATGCACTTGAAAGCCCCTCCGTCATTGCATGTTTCTTGAAAAGGTTTACAGGGGAGTTCTAAACAAATTCTGTGGAAGACTTAGAAACGTCAGGTTCAGAAACCCCTGCAGACCTTTGCACTAAATGCACGAGGATCTAGAAAGGAACCTGTGCACATAGTGTTGCTAACATAATGCTGGCCTCCAGTAACTACTAACAAGTTTGATCTTCATGAGATGACTATGACCAATTCAGAACATTCAAACAACAACAACAGAATGGGATCCACAGCCTAACTAGATGGCCAGTTTGCATGGGACTCGGACAAATGTTTTGACACCTCCAACCCTAGAGGTGAGCAGGATACAACGTGGATTACAAGGATACAGGATATGCTAAGCATCCCTGACATTTAAAAGCTGTCGTCAAGAGAGATGTTCAGAGATGCAGAAGCACAGCAGCCTTACCTGCCTGTGTCGGTAGAGCAGCAAACAGGCAACAATGTGTGTTGACATCACAGCACATGACTTGTTAGCAGCTAAAAGCAAACAAAACAAAATAAAGCTATGCAGGCACTTTTGTCATGCAACTGAAGTGCGTAGAAGGCAACTTGGAACAAAAACGATAGCCATCAATGAACCACGAACAGCAATCTTTTATGATTTTATATTGAAAAACTTCACATATTAGACAGCACAGTGCACAAGACTGGTCAGAAAGAAAGCCAACTGAACTTTGACTGTGACTTAAATGTTTCAAAGCTAGGAGCAGGCAGCATTTTCTTTGGGCTGCATTCCCTCAAAGCTAATCTGCTGGAGGTGGGCAGGGCCAGAAGAGAAGGGACCACTCCCCTCCCTCTCTCTCTCATACTCTATGCCCCCCACCCTTCTGGTGAGGGACCTATTGCTCGTGCCAGGCCTGAACCAATCACTTGCAGAGGGCTTTTCTCAATTCCTCTTCCTCCAGTTCTTTTTTCAACCCCACTCCACACTCCATTTTCCCCTTCTTACCAAGTGAAATTAGGCAAAGGGCTATGTCACAGGCTCCCCAACCCTGCTATATACAATTGGCTCTACTGACAGCTCCTTTCCACACTGGTATAAACTTCACTGTGGACATTTGTATAATTTACTTTTTCCAGCACTGATAAACACCTTAGTTCTGCCTGTTGTCTGTTTTTTTAACAACTCTGGTTACCTAGCCTACAATCCTATACCCACTTACCTGGCAGTGAGCCCCACTTAACTGAATGGATCTGAGTATACCTGTACAGGATTGCAATGCATGTGTGCACTCAATTTCTTTTCTTTTTTTAAGGTATCTGAAGTAGAGAATTATCTTCAGGGTTACTCTATTTACACATTACCCATTCACAAGAAATTCAGGTGTGGTGTTCCCACAACATCTGGGTTGCTTCCTATATTAAAGTATTGCAGGTGCAAAAGACGAAAGTAAACCACCATAGCAAAAGGAAGTCACTACTTGCCTCCGGACTAGCAGATGAAATAAAAACCTTACTAAGAGGCCCATTCAAAATAAGACCCTTCAAAACGAAGAAAAAGATAAAATGTATTTTTTTTTTATGATAACAAGGGCACAGGGTTTTGAAAGAGGAATGCCTTGCCATATTTAAAAGCATAATGGAAGCAGAGAGTCATATCTGAACTTTAACAGCTACTTACTGAACATTACGTGCTCTGCCAAGTTAGCGATTAACTGTCTTCTCAATGGTTCACAGGATAAATCCCTGGAATCAGGAAGTGCAGCTCCTGTACCTTCTTCTACCACATAATTAGGTCTAAAGAAAGTAAACATACAAAGATGATTTAGGCTTACAGTTCTAAGATAAATTACTACATCTCGTAGGCTCAAAGCACAAAAATATTTCAGTAATAACGTCTTGTGTATTTGAGTGTAGGCTACAATTCCTGATACTATTTGACCACTTAAGATCATGTTTGTAAGATGCTTAGAAGGGAGGCACCTGTAAAACTACCTGGAAGCTGCTTTAGGCTCCAAGAAGCATCAATATGTAAAAACAGACATATTTTGTCCACTACTGTCTGACACTAGTGCTCTCCCAGTTCTCTCACACACATACAGGTGAATCTTTCTACAACTACTCGCATCTTCAAGCCGTTGCATGTTAGCCTAGAGACATTCTAGACTCTTACAGCAGCTCCAAGATTGTATCACAACTCAAAGGCATCATGATGCAACATTAAGGGTGGGATGACAGCTACGCACCAAAATTTATTTATACACATCTTTTCTCTCATATCAGCAAGTCTGCACAAGCTTGTCGTCTTTTAATACACGAGTGTATTTTTGCAACAGGTGCTGCAAAAAACCAAGAAAGAAGCTTTCAGTCCATCAACTTTGCCTATTATAATCCAGTACCTAACAGGCATGAATTACTGAAGATAATGACTTGGAATTGCTTCCAACAAAATCATCTCATTAGTGCAAAGGCTTCCTCTTGTGCAACAGTACTTCTCCCTTTCCTCTCACACTTCCCGAACTGCTCCAGGGGACTGGAGGAATCCCGGTGCAGATTTTGGGCAGCATGCGGGACAGGAACTCAAGTTGCACAAGCTGAAGTCTAGTCACTAACGGGCCAACTTTGCTGGCTGCAATCCTATGCCCACTTATCTAGGGAAAAGCCCGAATGAACTCCATAGGACTTTCTTCTAAGCAGACATTCTAGGATTAACACTGCAAGGAGCATTCCAGTGGTAGTGGGAGATTCCACATCCCAAACCCTGCTGACTAGCTAAGGCCAAAGCAGGCGATGATGGAGGCTTTCTATGCCTTTTTTCCTTGAAAAACATCCCTTCCATTGACTCTTAAGGGAGGGAATTTACTACATCAGCTCCGGTGTTGAGTATAGGAGGAGAAGATACCTCTCTCAACAGAACCGTGCGCAGAAATGATTAAGGAGCTTTTCAACATCAATAGTTGGTGTTCCTTTAAGTAGGGGAAAGGAAGGGAAGCTGGTACGGCTCAGCTGCTGCTGAGATTTACCAAAGAGCTCTGAGATCTCCTGCTCTGTTTGTGCAGGCAGGCAATGGCAAAGGGATGCACTGATGACAGTACTAGGCACTCAAGAAAGTGGGTAGGCTGGAAAGAAACTTCTTTAATGAAACAAGCCATTGTTTGATTGCCTGTGGGACAACTTGTGGTTTGCTTGCAGTAAGCCTTAGCATTTGCTAGGCCAGGCTTAGCAGGACATGTGAACCTGGCCACTATGATCTTGTGATAATATCTGTTTAAATTCAACCTGCTACAGTTCAACAAAGCCTACAAGAGAACATTTCAAAGACTCAGAATCATGGGCTGATATAAACTTGTCCATTGCTGCTCAAACTCCGCAGCTCAGTCCTACCTTGAAGGGAGTACAGCTGGTAAGAGAGTTTGCTCCAGAGAAAGAGGGATAGGCACAGGCATAGGCTTCTGGCTTTGGCCATCCAAATATTCCTGCAAATACACAAGGTTATTCATGTTTCTCCCGGGAAAATGTAGCACTCCAACAGCCATCTTACTCACCACTGAAAGTAGTTTTGAAAAGTAGGATAAAGAAAATGTATTTAAGATTTCAAGTAAACAGATGCTGAAGCTGCAACATTTTTGCAATATACTTTGGTCCTCTGTGATGTCCTTAGCATTAACTAATCAATGCTATTCAGCTGTAAGCAGTAAGCAGAATTGAAATTGACGTTTACACACTTTGAGGGATGTAACAATTTTTGGGTGTACATGCTTACCTATGTTCTATCTATATTAATAAGCACAAGTAACTGACGGGACAGTTCACCTGAGTACACAATTTTTTGGAGGGGAAAGAAATCTTTAAAAAATCAATGTCATTAGCACTAAACATTTAAGTACAATTATGAAATAAAGACTCCTTAAAGTAAAGTTTAAATATGATAGGAAGTGTTTAGGAGTAAATCTGTAGGTGGCTAAAAGAAGGAGGAGGAAGGTGCTAAAATGACAGCCATAAGAAAGGCAACCTATTTTTTAAAAAATATATTTAAAATTAGTGGTCTTTAAGTAATATTGCATGAATATTCTAAACAGTATGAGTAGCCCTGAGGCATTATTGTGCTGATTAAAATGTTGATGAGAAACAACATGGTGATATGATGAAGAACAACAACATGGTAATAAAAGGACACCCACTGGAATGATAGTAATGAAGATACTCCAAATGATCATTATATTTGTATTAAGTCACTGCACACATCAAAACCACACATCTTTGAAAAGATGGAAGAGAAATGCTAGGGTGATCCACATCTGTGGTAACAGAACTACAGTTCTGTTCTCTATTAGTGGTTCTGTCGCTATGTATGTAAGCACAGTTTCTAACAACCAAAATGCCTCTATTATTGCTGCCTTTACTAAATAGCTTATTTAGATTTGTTCTCACAACACTGCATGCACTGCACCATGAAGATACACATTCAAGACAATATAATCTTACTCCAGATAAGGCTCCATAGCTTCATCTAAGTCTTGGGCATTAGAGGTATTGGTGAAAACACTGTCAAATATTTCTAAAGCATTAACCTTTATTGCAAGTTTGCACACTTTAAATATCAACAGCTTTGATAGACATCCTAGTTTAATTTCACAATGATGATTAACTTTTAAAGACGTTAACCAGTTTCAGAAGTTAAACAGTTTCCAGATCCGAGTCCAATCTGCCACAGGATCTTTGCAGAGCTGAGAGGGCAAAGGGGCATTTCCTGGTTCCTGCAGCAAGCAAGACTGAGTTGTGAGCTGTCCAAGGCAAAGAGGTTTGCCACTAATGACTGCTAAAGTTCCCATTTCTGATCAGAGAAGCCTGTAGTTACAGCTGGTGGCTAGCTGGGAAAGCTTTGTCCCCAGTCACTGCAATACAAGGGGGAACACTGCCCTCAGTCATGTCCCTCCTAACAAATGACACTACAATTAAAAGTAGCGAAGCCACCCAGACTGTGGCATCTTTGGCTTCATGGAGAATCTGACCACAGTCAAATAACAGGCAGAAAGCTAACTGGTTAATTGACATTATTTAACAAGTCAGTCAATTGGCTGCCATGCTAGCCAGAACCCTTCTGCAAAATATATTAAACCCACCCAGGATGAAAACAGAGACACAGAATTGGGAGTGGAACATATCTGAAAATGATCAAAGGGTGAGTCTTAAGATTTTGGGCCTGGGACTGCTATAAGAAGAGGCTACCGTATAAAATTTTACAGGTTACACTGAAAGGCAAGCAAACTGCAAAAAGACAAGAAAATCCAAGAAAAGTGGACATGGATGTGAAGCAATAGTTACAAAGCCTATCACCTGTACAACTAAGTATTTTCAAATATAATATGATACTGGGCAGTATCTTCATAAGTTTTGCTAGTGCAAGGACTTTTGGGCTTTGCAACAGAACTTCCCCTCCCTCTCCTCCCCCTGTGTCCCTCTGAATCTGTTCTGGGGTTTCAGCCAGTCCTCCAGAACAGATTTGGGGAGAGCACAAGGATGCGCAGGCAGAGGAGAGGGAAGGGAAGTTCTGTTGCATAAGAAGAAACCCTTGTGCTAGTGGAAGGACTTCATTGGATAACACCCATTATATCTAACTACACACAGGTTGAAACATATGTATAGCTTGCTGGGTGTGCTGATAAAGCCAATTTTAGGCTTGTAGGAGTTGTGATAGAATTAAGGCTTTCTAAAGTGAATAATTCCAGTTACAGATAGGTAGCCGTGTTGGTCTGCCATAGTAAAAAAAAAAATAAAAAAAAATTCCTTCCAGTAGCACCTTAAAGACCAACTAAGTCAGTTCTTGGTATGAGCTTTCGTGTGCATGCACACTTCTTCAGGTATCTGAAATAATTAAGGAAATAAATCCTGAAGCTATCCCTGTGTAAATGATAGGAGGTACTGGAATTAAAGCAATATGCACTTATTTCGAATTTCTGAACACAGAAGGGGATTATGTTCTACTGGCTTGCTAAATTATGCATACAAAGCTACCTGTCAGGAAGACCGCTGCAATAAAACTTAATTAGAAGTGCCCTGCATATTTCCATCAGCTGAAAAAGTGACAAGAAGCAGCTTTTTTCTTAGCTCATACCACATTCCTTGGTGAGCCAACATTTCTCAGGCAGCAAAAGTACATGATGGCCCGACTGGCATCCCACTGATTTCCTTTTACTTAAGAATTCTAACTTGTTTATTATTAGCCCCCTGGAAATCCAATCCGCCATTATATTTGGACAATTCAACGACGCACAAAAAATTGGTTTATGGCTGGAAGTGGATAAGTAAGACCAAGGCTTCTGTGGAATCTCTCTTTTGGAAACTAGCGTAAAGACTACAACACGAGATGAGCAGAACTGGTAATATTAGCACCCGTTTTTCACATCTTCTTCTGTACTATTAGAGTTGGTACATCTTAAGTGCTGTTATCCTTCAGCTGTAAGTGAATTATATCTTAACTGTAGAATCAAAGATTTATCTCTGCATTCTTCAGCAGCTTTATTGCTATTAAAAACTTCTAAAAGTTACACGTATGGTGGAATTTGTGGTAGGGGTGTGACAAACACAACCAATCCAAACAGTTCAACAGTTTTAGATCCTATGCATGCATTATTTTTTCCTGCGAAATTACAAACCTCTTTTTTAACTGCCTGCTATATATCCTGACCTCCTGCCAACCTAGCAGTTCGAAAGCACATCAAAGTGCAAGGAGATAAATAGGTACCGCTCCGGCAGGAAGGTAAACAGCGTTTCCGTGCGCTGCTCTGGTTCGCCAGAAGCGGCTTAGTCATGCTGGCCACATGACCGAGAAGCTGTACGCCGGCTCCCTTGGCCAGTAAAGCGAGATGAGCGCCACAACCCCAGAGTCGGCCATGACTGGACCTAATGGTCAGGGGTCCCTTTACCTTTATATATCCTGACAAAATTTCAAGTATAAAATTGGACTGGTCACAAGTTTCCATTCTGTCCTAGTGATGGAGAGAAATGAGTTCTCCTGTGCTCATTGGTAAGAAGACTTAAGCTCTTCTGAAATCAGGAGGCAAGCAATCATTTCTCTTCCCCACAGTGAGAGATAGCTTCAATCTGTGGGTCGGTAAAACTGCTCCATTGAAGCAACTTTATGGTCAGATACCAAAGCACAATGAAACAGTATGAGTAAGAAAGGGGTGATGTGGGAAAATACATCCACAGGTAGCTCTGAAGAAGAAACCAACAAGGCATGCAAGAAAACGGGGCAGGTATCGCTGAATGGACTAGGATCCACAGCTGAACAGACTGCTGGGCCAGGCTGACTAAGACAGAACAGAAGTTCACTTGAAGTCCAATTTTTCTTTCTTGCCTAGCGACATATAGTCTTAAGACTATTTTATCACCATAGGTGCAACCCTACAATAAGAAATTATGTTCATATTATATGAACTTACTTTCAGAGAGAACGGTTGAGCGAAATCTACCCTAACACAGCCGTAATTCTTCCGCAGCATTCGGAATACTCCTCTGGCCACGCTCCAAAGGCTTTCGTTCTTCTTGGGCTTCCCCTGTGAAACATCGGGACAGCAAGGGAGTTCAACAATTGCATCAAAAAGCTACTTAATGTTAAACAAGTTCATAAATCCAAGCCACCTAATTATGCTCAGAAATAAATCTGGGCAACAGCTCAAGCATCGTAAAAAGCATTGTGGTCACTTGGGCCATTTCCTCTAAGCCAGACATCTATTTGGATATTTCAAATGCTGTTTATGAAAATCATTATTCAGATGTCATTTTTCCTTGTATCTCAACTTGATACAAATAAGTATTTGCGAAGATCAGCATGCAATTTATGTTTCCAAGGCCCTGTTTTCTGACCAAAGGGACACATTTTTATCACCAAGATGGTTACAACTGACAGTGATCTCAATATCTGCTGAGCGGACAACAGCATTCCAAACACTTTTACCAGCTGTTCACTGTTGTAGTGGCCTTCAATGATTCTATCATAGGATATTCCCACGGGTATGATTAGGATGTCTGGAGTAGCATTTGAATACAGAGCGTCCACCACTACTGATAAAAGCCCTGCCCTTCCACAGGATGTCTTTCCACTCCGGGACCGGGTGCCCTCCAGGAATATCTCTAAGAACTGCTGCTGGCGAAGCAACTCTTGGATATGCTAAATGAAGAATGAACAACAACAACAAAAATCAGACACAAGTTATTTGCGTTCCTCTTTTATATTTGTACTGTAATAATATCCTCCCTTGCTGATTTTTTTTATTATTTCTTCCTGCTGACACCCTCATTGTACTGTGGCTCAGTAGCCACTAGAATTCCACTAATCCTCCAATCCAATAAGCATTTGTAAAACAACTGTATTGTTGTTTTGTACGTAATTACAAACTATTATATTGCTGCATACCTAAAGAATCTCCCAAATATTCAGAAATCACTTCCTTTCTTAAAGGAAGGGGTGTGAGTGCTTTTTCACAGGAGCATCCAAACTCGCTAGCAGTTCAACTCTCATTTTCTTTGAAAGTCACTTTTTTCCAGGTAACAGAAGAAAGAATATACCTCCCCCCTTTTAAACCAGTTTCTGAGACTTGAGACACTGAAGAACCAACACAGGATTTCTAGCAAAGCAGATGGCACCAAGCCCAGCATTGCACAATATAATTCTAGTCCATGCGCAGTGATCCCATTAGTTTTATTAGGATTACACAGTAACACAGAAGAACAGTGAGTGCTTCAAGTTCATAGGTGTCCTTGACATCCGCTGAAAGGACTACCGATTAATAGTATTCAAATGTGCAACACTGCTTCGGTATCTGAGGTACAGGCATTTCTGCAGATGCTCCATACAGTACACAACAACACTAACAAGAGCATCACAAACTTGTGTAAAACATTTTTGCTTTGTATTGTACAGTGGTACCTCAGGTTAAGAACTTAATTCATTCTGGAGGTCCGTTCTTAACCTGAGGTACCGCTTTACCTAATGGGGCCTCCCACTGCTGCTGCGTGATTTCTGTTCTCATCCTAAAGCAAAGTTCTTAACCCAAGGTACTATTTCTGGGTTAGCGGAATCTGTAACCTGAAGCATCTGTAATCCGAGGTAGCACTGTATTGTTTTTAAAAAGGTTATTTGCTGTTATTTTCTGCCCTATTTTTAACTGGTTTTATTATATTTTGTACATTGCCTTAAGACATATATGTGGAAGGCAATTAATAAGCAATATACAGAGTAATTCCCCATTTTTTCTTCAAAGGGGCATATCCCACCACCTACCTCCGATATAAAGAACACCCTTCAGATTATATTGGAACCTGCAGTCTTACAGATGCCCCTGGACCACAACTTCCATCCATCCTTGATGGGTGTTGGACTCCAATAACATATGGAAGTCCAGAGACTCCCCAACCCTGTTCAACTGTATCTTACACCACACACGTTTAGATGCAACTAATTCCTAATTATTAAGACGTTTAAAATGCTACCTCTTCTTCTTTTTTGCTATTTAACTGTTGAACCTTGCCGCAAACCTGCACACCCCACAATCAAGCCTGAGATGGTGGCCTGGCTCTTCAAATACTTTGCAGAGATAAGCCTTGAATTAAGAAAAAGATACATACCACATACAGCAAGGTTCTGTACAAAATATCTTTACGGCCATCGGGCCTCTCATCCAATTTTCTCCGTATAAAAAACCCTCCAAGCTTGTGGATCAAAGTGCTATAGGTAAAGAAAACCTTTTTTTATTAAAAGGCTAAGAATGTTAACATTAGCACAGGTTGTTGTGTCCACAGTGTGATATAACCATACAACTCAATGATTGATCTCTCTGCATGAGAAAGCTGCACATTAAGTTCTGTAGTAAAAAGGTAAAGGTAAAGGGACCCCTGACCATTAGGTCCAGTCGTGACCGACTCTGGGGTTGCGGCACTCATCTCGCTTTATTGGCCGAGGGAGCCGGCGTACAGCTTCCGATCATGTGGCCAGCATGACTAAGCCGCTTCTGGCGAACCAGAGCAGCGCGCGGAAACGCCGTTTACCTTCCTGCCAGAGGTAGGTTTATCTACTTGCACTTTGATGTGCTTTCAAACTGCTAGGTTGGCAGGAGCAGGGACCGAGCAACGGGAGCTCACCTCATGGCGGGGATTCAAACTGCCGACTTTCTGATCGGCAAGTCCTAGGCTCTGTGGTTTAACCCACAGTGCCACCTGCGTCCCTGAGTTCTGTGGTACCGCAGACAAATGTTGGTAGTCCATATATGAGCACAAGCTCTCCAGTACACAGAAATTAGGGACAACAGGCTTCGTGGTGACTTCCTTTCATGGTGACTACCAATATATACGTTTTTCAAAGCGGGATAATTTTGGCTCCAGCTGTTTTTAAACAACTTTACTTTCAGAACGCAATTTACTAATTATTTCCTATGTCGCTTGTTCTTAAAGGCTAAATTAAGAAAAGTTTTGACACCACATTTTTGTTATTAAAATTGCCTTGTACTAGAGATCTTTACTGGTTCAACCAGACAAAATTTATTTGGCCTGGCGAAGATTGCAATATTACATATATAGTAATAAAACAAGCCTGAAGTCCCTCCTATGCCTTAGAATATAAACAGGTGAAAATTTAAGGAAGTAACAAACAAAAATGTCAGTATGGTATACATTGGGATAACAGAAAATTAGCAAAGCAGCTCACAATTTTCACATAAAATTTTTACAGCGTTTGCAACTCTAACCAATTATTCTGGTCAGATAAATGAAAAATGGGGAAGAAAAAGATCAAGTCACACAACTATTTGTATAAAGGCCCTACCATCTAGCCAAAAATTTGTGGCCTAACATTATGTGACTTAAAATTGTGGCTCTCTATTATTTATACCTAATAACAGCATATAACGCTGAATAAAAGGCTACTATAGAATTTAATAAAACTACAGTACAGAAGATTGTTCTGACTATATCGTCTACCATTTCAGAGATTAAAATCCTATTTACACTTACTTGGGTCCCTCAACTCACTGAAACTTATTTCCAAATAAGCATGCATAATATTAGACATAATATCACCGCCAGGACTCGCAATCATATTTAGAAGGTGCCACATACATTATCTTGTGTTATATGAACATGAAGCAGACTACAGCATATCTAAACATGATGTGTGCCTATCTGCTGATACACCTTTTATCAAGGAAGTTACATTTGCCTCACTTTCTATGGCTGAAAAATTCTGCTCCATTAACTGTGTTTTGTGATAAACATTCTTCCCATTAATAATGCTCGACACAGGGGTCTTCACATGCATCGCAGCATAGGAGCAGCTCGATCGTGATGCATTTGAACAATGCTAACCTCCCTCTTGAGGTGCCAATTTTACACAACTGGACTTAGGTTGCTGCAGCATGGACTCAGTACCTCTGCAGCATGTGATCACACCATGCTGAAGCGTATGAACTGACACATACATATTGATCCCACAAGGACAAGTGGAGAAGTAATGCTTCCATAAGCACGGTCAAGAATTACACACCTTTGAAGCTCACTAATTCAACTGAATGCTTCTTTTGATGACCTTGGGACAATGTACCAGGCGCCACCAAGTGTTACGTGCAACTACGGATTGGGGCCAAAGCCTTCACTGGTTTGAGTGCACTGTTTTTTGATATGCTAATAATGACATTAGAATGCAAGATTATGACTACAACTGGCATATTAATATTAATAAAATTATTTCACAATTGCAGGCCAAGTGTTAAAACAATCAAGACAGTTACTGGGGCACTGCAAGGTAAGCACAAAATTTATTTGCCAGCATATGAAGGTTCATTTAGCTAGGATTTTGATACAGTAATTCACATGGCTGAAATCAACAAAGTGAAAGTATACATGAATAGAACATTACCTGAAAATGGGGATATTCAGATTATTCCCTGCAGCAATGTACGGTGCTTTGATGTTATGACAGAAAAGAATGAACGTGAGAAGCAAGTAGTCAATATGAGATTTGTGAACAGGTAGAAATATAAGCGGCAAATTCAGCTGTAAGAAGAAGAAAAGAAGCAATTATATAAATACCCAAACAATCTGGTTTTAAAACTGTATTTTTAAAAGTTAAAATGTGTTTTTGACAAGTAAAGCAGGTCAGGTAGGTACTCTTTCTACTCTTTATGCAAAACAACTGAATTGCCAGCATGGGGTGAGTAGAGGTGAGGAGCGGGGGGCACTTGTATTATAAAAAGTTATTAAGTATCCCCCAAATAATTCTGATTATGTGCAAGCTTTTATTTTCACTGAATACAGTTGTATGCAAACACTACGTAACATTGCATAGTTGACAAAACTGCTTTTAAGGGTATTATCTATGGCTACAGAGTGGTTGGTTTTAGTAAATACTAAATGCACATATGTATTTCACAACTCTTGACAAATGGATTTCATTCCAAAATAAGCACAGTTAACTCCAGT
Source organism: Podarcis gaigeae (assembly GCF_964106915.1). Classification (NCBI taxonomy): domain Eukaryota; kingdom Metazoa; phylum Chordata; class Lepidosauria; order Squamata; family Lacertidae; genus Podarcis; species Podarcis gaigeae. The sequence goes on along the minus strand of NC_139681.1, from coordinate 52,718,017 downwards.
AATTAGATCTAGGTGAATTTGGCCCATATTGACTCTTTTCAAATTGAATTCCAGTGTGCTAAGATTGATTTATTTTGCCAAATTGTTAAAAGAGTCCTCTAAGGCCCAAACAATATTAGAAATGGAACAATGTCATATTTTTCCTCTAAAGGGATTTTTTTTTTTTGCCTCAGGGATTTTATTACCTCTGTTGCTGCTTTCACCATCTCCAATTGGCCTTTGTGAATCTGGATATTCCAAAAAAAGCTGTTAAATAATTTCAGCAACACCCATCCCGTTAACCTAAAAGGGGCAATAAAAGTTGAGCCAACATTTAATAGTATTCGTGTTTTATATGCAATTTTAGTTTCAAGCAGAATGAAACAATATAAGAGAAGCATACACACAGAAACATACTGCCTTTAAAACCGACACTACTGTAGAAACACAGAACAGAAGCAACTAAATCAGCAGTCATGAAAAAAGTGTAACAGTTGCAAAAATTCTATATGAAACAAACAGGTTGTTTCTTAAAAAAAAACCCAAAACAGACAACAGTTGTTGCAGCCTTAGTAAATGTAGCAAGAAGTTTACATCCAGTTTGAAAATAGAGAGTAACTTCGTGATGATAACATGAAATTCATTTATGACAAAATGTTATTTTGTTTCATGGAAAAGTCTGTATTAGACTATTGACGCAAGACACACACACACTATATATTCTTCAAGAGCAAATACCAGGGCTTTGAGTTCAGCTTACACCACAGATAAGAGAAGCAGAAATCTGAGGCAGCTAGAAACAGTTATCTCCATGTGAACACAGGTTGTATTTCAGCACCCCCTGACACCAGCAACCATGATCTAGTTTCATTACCTGATCAAAGCAGGCGAGACATTTGCTACCATTTCCTGCAGAATTTTTCTAGCTTGCTTCTTGACCTTGTTGACGTTTCTGGGGTCTGGCTGACCAGAGCCACTCACAGCAGACATTTCTGAAGCTTCCTGTGCAATAGCATTCTGCACTCTAGGTGTTACAAATAAAGTAAGATGATTCTTAAAATAAGCTCGATATTTCACCTGTTTTTGAGATGCATAGACAGACAGACAGAACGTATAGCTACAGAATGTAGGGGAACTTGTAGTGCAATTATATTCAGTCATACGTACTTTTTAAATTAAGGTTCCAGTACAGTGACACTTTCCAAGTAGAAAAGCACACACATATACACATATCTCAAATGCACAAGGCAAAATATCTCAGTGTAAAGCCAGTATAAAGCCTATAAAGATTTTATAAGTCTTCAACATCTGGGGAGCAGTAACTAGTCACTGAAAAACAGCCTTCCTCAACCTGATACCTGTAGATGTTGTTGAACTATAACTCCTATTATCCTTGACCATTGACCATGTTGACTGGAGCCAATAGGAGTTGTAGTCTAGAACTTCTGGACAGCAACAGGTTGGGGAAGGCTGCAATAGAAAAGCTAGTGTACAACTCACATTAACTTTATGTCACACAATTTGACACATTATGCTGTACACTGATGCCTTCGTAATGGTTGCTTGCAGATTCCAAAATTGTGGAAACAAGTATCTGAGATATCAGGCACTGGGCATAAATAGTAGCAAATTCGGCTTCATTGGTTTAAAAATGGGATTTCTCAAAAAGGACAGTTCTTTTTCAAAGAAACCCAATACATTGTATTGACAATGGAACTTTACAAAAAACAATGGTATTTTAATTTCTTACCTGTTGCTTTTCAGCACATTTTCTGTCACATTATTTGCAAACATACCCTTATGAACATCCCGTTCTTGCACGAAAAGAACATAACAGAGTCGCCTCGCAAGCCAACCTCTGTGCCTACAACAATACAAAGTAACTTAGCAAAACACAACAATGAGAAATATTGCATTCAATATTGTCAATCGTGTCCCTATCAAAACTAACTTTAATTGGTAAATCCATTAAATAATAGGGGGTCAATCAGAAAGGGTAAATCTTAAATTGGTGAGGCTAAGAGTTAAGGCAAACACTTTTTTGTTTTAAGGCTAGTTTGATCAAGGTGTGTATGTATTACACAGTATGAAAAAGAAAATATTAAAGCAATCTTCCTTCCAAGCTTTTATTAAGCTGTTATCCACAGATACTTGTCACTGTGCCCTTTACTTATTGACCCCAAAGCCACACATTCTATTAACCAATCCAAGCAAACACAAATTCTCACATCATTGCACTTCAATAAAAAATCATTTACACGTGTTAATGACGGCAGCATATCCCACTAACTGCTTGAGGATAAGGAAATCTTACAGAATTGTGGGCAGTGATGAAGAGGGAGGGACTGCATTGGTTGTGGGGGTGGAATGTACGGAAGCTGCACTGCATGACCGGAAGTGCCTTTCCATTCATCCATAGGTACCACTAGAGCCAATCTTCTATCCTTTAATTCAGGAATGGGGCACTTGTGGCCCCTGACATGTCGCTCCTATCATTCCTGACCCTTGGCTGTGTTGAAAGTTGGAGCCCACTAACATTTGGAGAGTCACATGTCTGCCACCCTTGCTTTAATGCATGGTTAAGGTTCCTTTAAGAATGAAATGAAGACACTGTCTTCGAATCTAAATGGCCTTCAAAGCCGTTACAATGTGAAAATCATATTGATGGCTGCCTAGTACCAGAAAATATTGGTAAGTAGATGCTTGCAAACCTTAAAACATGATGGAGTTCTGAGGATCAAATCCATTGCATTTGCAACCAACAAATGTTTTACAGCCCATTAATGTATTGATTTTGCATGTACTATTTTTAAATGTACTATTTAACAGACTCTCTCTGTGAATAGAGTCCCAAATACATAAATCCTTTTTTGATATGACTGTCTACTAAAGAGAACAAAAGAAAAATCTAAGTTGTGCTAACACTGAATTTTGCTGCTGCTGCTGTTTAATAAAAGCCTGGAACTTTCAAAGCTATTTTAAATTAGGTATTCAGCAATGTATTCATTCAAAAGTATGTCTATATTCTTACAATTCAACAGATATCTGGTTTTACCAGAAGATTTGATTAGAAAGAAACTCACGAGTAGCTTTACTATGTCCTTTGGGGGATCAAGTTCCAGTAATTTAGCTTGAAAGAAAAATGCTATAGGCCATCCTTTGCCATCCTGGTGCTTGCTAAAACTTGTGATTCTTTCCTCACTTCTGTTACATGTTTTCTTGGTCAGAGAATGAGATATACATCTTACTGATCAAACTCTATTCTTTCCAACACTTCAGGTTTTGTACCAAAAAAATGCAATTTTTTGTGCAACATTTTAGGTTTGTTTGTTTTTTTATAATCACCATATATTCAGAGATGAAAGTATTTAAAATGTGTAGGTGAAAGTCAAAAGCCACATAATGAACAAGATTTACTATCCGGATTTACTAATATGCAATTTCATAAAGTCTGATGAAACCAGTATCTGTTACAAAAACTGTACCCAATATTGTTGCAGTACTGTGGTAGGAGTGGACTTCACAACTGGCTAGTAGAAAATTTGGCTGACAAAAAATCCAGTTACATTTTGGGGATCCTGCTTTTTAGTTGACAGCAACATCTATTTATGTTAGTAGTGCAAGCTCAACCTGTACATTTGTGATTCCGCAATGAGTACCGCATGTGAACTCATAGTTTCTCATTACTGTAAGCCAGAGCTTTCCAAACTTTTCATGTTGGTGACACACTTTTTAGACATGCATCATTTTGTGACATGGTAATTCAGCTTTATTAGCAAACCAGCGGTTAAACTAACTCCTTTCCAGCTCTGGGAAGCATGCGGGGAGCGTTTGTGCGACACACCTACACACTGCAGTCAACACACTAATGTGTCGTGACACACAGTTCAGAAAGCTCTGCTCTAAGTCACTCTGAAGTATGTATGTATGAGCTGCAAGCCAAAACGTAGCCTATTCTGGAAGTTAATTCAGTGAAAGAACAACATTAACACATCTTGGTTTTCATTCTTCTTGCTTATCCACAAAAATAATACAATACATATTGGCTTGGCTCACATATCACGTTTAACTACTGTTTAAAACAACCTATGGTGTAATTTAGGTGTGAGGAACAGAATCCAAGTTGCATACCATATCCACTTTTGAGAGGTGGGCGGAACTGCCCACCCGTCAGTACCAGATGCTACATGACATCAGGCAACTCAACTTCAAATGCAGAATCGGAAGCACATTTTTTCATTTAAAAATCTGGATTGAAGCAGGGATTCCTACTGAAAGCAGGGCTTGCAGCCTGCCAGGAATTTAAATTTAGAGCCAACTAATAAGACCCACTTTCTGCAGGGATCAGCTCAACTTCGGTGCCAATTTAAAAGGCACAAAATGCAGTCTGTGCTTGCCAAGAAACAACTGAAAGTATGATTGCAATATGTCAGGTAAGCAGCACATGAGCATGGCTGGGGAAGCAGAGAGAACAGCCTCACCGGCCATTTCAGGCCCCTTGATGGGTGTGATTTGGCTCATGAGTTAGAGGTTCGCCATCCTGGGCTTAATATGAATGAACAGTGATATGAACCAACGTAGTTTGTTTTATGCTACGGCTTAATGCCACATGCAAACTGGGCAACTGTGTTGTGAACAGTAACATTAAGTATACGAAAAGAAGAAGACTTACCTTGTGTGTGTTTCATTAATATAGATGACATTTCGAAGGCCCAAAGAAGGGATACTAGCATTAAAGAGCTTGTCCTGAAAGTTAACAGAGAAACATGTCTTCCATTTCCAGTCATGGCTTCATAAGGACTGCAGAGTTTATATATTATGGTGCCTTTCTTTAAAACAAGGACACGGAACACAAACCAACTGTGACAAGGCAGAATCTGAATTGAAACAATTAGATGCCAGCTACTGTGAATGATATTACATGGAAAGTGTGTTTCAATTAGTTACCAATATAATCTAATTTACCCGGCTTTGAGGAGTGCATACGTAGCAACAGCGCCCCACAAAGGGCCGATTCCGGCCAAGTAGGGTCTCTTTCCATTTCAGAGTGGCTGATCGGAAGACAGTAGGCCTAGAATTGCACTCTCCCTAGAAAACAGTGAAATACAGTAAGCGAAGATAGCACATTAAAGTCCATACACTCTTTCCTATATATGAAACAGAGAACGCAGAACCCTTTAAAAGGCACACTGACTTCAACACAGATTCCTGTGCAAACATAATCCTCTTGCTGAAACAGATCAGACTCTAAGTCTTGACCTAGCCAAAGTTTATTACCCAATTACATGACTAAAGGTTAATCTTTTAATAACAAGATGTGATTCAAGGCCAAAACTTCCATGCCCATAAAATCCCAAAATTCCAACCACTGTGCAAGATGTATAGATACACTTGTAAAATGCCAAATGTCCTAACATGTTACAACCCTACTGCACATTAAATAAGCTCCATTTGCACAGCATTGCATGGTGACAAAATGGAAAGTATAAGATTAAAAGTGAATTATAAAAATCGAAGACTGCTGTTAATTTTGTGCTTAAATATTCCATTTACTATCAATTTATCTTCCTGACACTTGCTTGGGTGTTTTTCTTGTTAAGATCGCATGTAGGATTTGCAGGGGAGAAGTTACCACATATGGTAAGTTTTTTTAAACATATAGTGTGATGGGGAAATGCATAAAAACAAACAAGTGCTGCAATCCTATGTACACTTGCTTGGGAGTCCCATGACAATCCCATGGGCTTATTTCTGAGTACACATGCCCATGGCTGGCCTCTAAATACAGCAATAATTACAAGTAATAGAGGGACACAAAAATGACTAGATGTTAATTGAAGAGGTTAGAGCAGACACAAAAGTCAGAAAGCCAAATAAAAGGTAAACCTTAACCAGAAAAAAGTAATCATTCCACACCTTCATTAGTAGCATTTGACTAATATTCACCCAGACTTATTAAAATAAACAAAGTGAAGACCCTCTTAACCATCCTAGTAGTTTCTTAGCTTTTCTTACTATGATTTCACCAGGGACAGTTTGCAACACTAAACAAACTTTTAGCTCATCTTTCTAGCCTCTTTTATTGCTCTGACCATCTCTCCAAATCTCTGAGTTTCAGGTTCAAGCTTCTTCTCACCCATCAATATTAGATAACTGGTATTTTTCCTACCCTACAATTCTCATCATCTCCATTTCATGAGTATCTTTATGCTCCACGCAGACATATCTATTCACTACTCCTCATGCCTATTTCAAGTCCAGAGTGTGCATTTTCAGATTTTTTAAAATCTGCATTAGATCGCCCAGAAATCCCCCATATCTATTACAGTACATCTTTTTTAGACCACAAAGTCATTAGTTATGGTGTAAACCCATCTCTTTATACATTATTTTAAACTCTTGATTTTTACCCTGTTTCATATTTAACAGTTACAAATAGAGAATCTTTTATGTTTCAAGCAGAGATTATCACCACAGCAGAGATTATCACCAGCAGAAAAACTTACTACCCTTCCTCATAAATGTACTGAGGTGCATTCCTAATTTTCTGAAATACGCAGACGTGTAAGCTAATTTTCTTAACAGTGGGAGAATAATTCTACACTTAAGCAACAAGGTGCTTATGAAAAAACAGAAAGCTGTATCTTACATACCCATTCTTCACTGGAGTGTTTACATCTAGTCACAGTGCATTCTGCCAAGGAAGAAGAATAGGAAACATCTATTGCTCCAAGTGACAAAGCAGCGTCATCCATGACACAGAACTTATATTCAGTATCATGAGCTAGAAAAGAAAAGAGTCAGTGTTAAAGAAAACAACTATGCGGCATGCCTGAGAAATCTTTCTTATAAGTGACATAGTATGTTCCTCTTTCCAAAGACCACTTGCTTCTTCTCTTTGTTCCCTGAAGCTACAATCCCATGTACACACTCTGATATTCACTTCCAAGTAAACATGTTCACCATGAGGCTTTGTGGTCAAAATATAAACTTGTTCCCTTTCAGTAGCCCCATCTCATTTTGGAAGTCACATTTGGTCTTCACATCTGCTCCACTCACATATGAAGAGGGGAGTGCAAATTACTACAAGGGAAGTGAACATGAGTGAGAAGAACTGAAAACCCACACCCTTCTCTAACCTGCATCCCCGCTGCCATATCCCACACTTTGGAACCCCCTGCCTATTGGCATCAGGTGAGCGCCTTCACTTTTTGTCACTTGCGAAAAACTTTTTTCTTTAGGCAAGTCTATCCAGATATGTGGGACACGGGTGGCACTGTGGTCTAAACCACAGAGCCTAGGACTTGTCGATCAGAAGGTCGGCAGTTTGAATCCCCGCGGCGGGGGTGAGCTCCCGTTGTTTGGTTCCAGCTCCTGCCAACCTAGCAGTTCGAAAGCACGTCAAAGTCCAGTAGAAGGTGGAAGTGGAAGGAAGGTAAACGGCATTTCTATGTGCTGCTCTGGTTATGCCAAAAGTGCCTTAGTCATGCTGGCCACATGACCCGGAAAAACTGTCTGCAGACAAACGCCATATCCCTCAGCCTGTAAAGTGAGATGAGCACTGCAACCCCAGAGTCATCTGTGACTGGACTTAACTGTCAGGGGTCCTTTAATTTTTATCCAGACATGTACAAACTGTCATGTGTTGTTAATATGATTTCAGCTTAATGCTGATTATAAATATTTTTAATGTTTTAAAAACCTGTTTTTAACAAGGGGGTTACTTATAATTTTGTTGTTTCATTCTTTTTTCAAACTGCTTTGATGTTTCATTACAAACAAGTGGTATATAAATGTTGATATAAAACTAAATAACAATTGCCATAGAAACTAGGATACGAAGAGGAAATCTCAAGACTTCAGTACTCAAGAAACATGCCATTTTAGTATGCCAACACTAATGCTGCATTTATATTCTTAAACATTCACAATGCAATATATTATTCTGCAAAAAGCAAACTAGTGAACATGTTGATTCCCATGATCCAAGGGTGTATAATTTCAAACTGTTTATTTTCAATTTCTTTCCTCATGATCCCTAGCATCGAACTTGCCTTTTTCATAGCTACCACACCCTGTTAATTAGTATGGGAAAAGGTATGCTGGAACTCACCAACAGCAATTATCATCATCATTCGGAACATGATGCTCCATGGCCAATGGAAAAGAGATCTAAGGCCATTTCCAGGCTCACCTGTAACTAAGTCACACTGAACCCATTAGGACTTATTCCCAAGTTAACAAGGATAGGGACTGAGTGCACATTAATTTAGAAAGAGGAAATGATGATCTCTAAAGAAACAAAAGGTTCCTCTTTCAGACCCTGCTCTTTCGGTAGCTTATAAATTATGGACAGTTAAAACCAGGTACTATAGCCTAATTTAAAGCAGCATCGTGTAAGGATACACAGCAGGGTCAAAAGCTCTGCTATAAATAAAGCACAACTGCCAGACAGTAGTATCAGGTGTTGAATATCTCTGAGTAGCAGGCGGCTACTGCCAAGGGATTTCACTCAAGCTATGTAATCACCAGGGGAACGGCACCCATCTAAGCCAAGTTGGCAAGATGGTTGAAAGGACTTTCACACAGGGTTAGTTAAGTACACCAGTGACGGACAACTGCAGGGTCAAAAGAAAAGGGGAGAAGGAGAAGCAGCCCATATTAAAAAGGAAATTGGCTTTCCTTCCAGCATCTACTCTGAACTCAAGTCCAAATGCACTAAGCTGGTTCTCACAGCTGAAAGAATGCCTTTCATCCACTTTTTGTTTCCGTCCACTTTTATGTTTGGGACAAAAGGCACCAACATAAAAACGCAGAGATGCATTGGCGCAAATGGGCCTCAAGCTGCCAGGCTTTTGCAAGAACCACTCTCCCCACCACGTCACCCCACACACATTGCTAGTAACAAAAGCAACATACCGGTACATATTTTTGCTAGAAGCCCATCACTCATAACTTTTGAACATCCTAAAGAGCTCAGCTATGACTTACAGAGGACACATTTTACAATGGCACTACCATGCTCGCTTCTAGTACTCTTGCTGCCTTCCTCCCACAGCTCTTAGGCTGGCCAGAAAGAGGTCCATCTCCATATTCCAACCCCCTCCTCCCGGTGCTGAATCACTGGGCGCAGCTCATCTGCACATGGGTCCATGCATGCACGTTGTTGCTGCTGCTGCTTCTGACCCTTGCCACCTGCCCCTTATTTCAAGGCACTGTCCCTTCCTTGGACGCAGGGCTCCTTTCCTTCCAAGTTCATAAGCAATGCAATTCGTTACCTTCCTTGCTGTGGTGTCACCGCCTTGGCGCGCGCATAACAGAGAGTGGCAGGAGGCGATGCCCTTCTCCTGCCCCGAGCCACAAGCCGCCAAAACCGCGACCTCGCCCCACACACCCCGCGGCCAGCATCCCCGGCGGAGGCAGCACTGCGTTGGTCCAAGCCTCCCGCGCGCGCCTCCCCTCTTCTTCTCCTCCCGCAGCGCCAGGCTCGCCTTACCAGCAGCGCCCCTTCAACACGTTGCCTTCAACCGGCTGCTTCCAGGCTCAGCGCCGTCCGCCGGGGCACCTTGGGCAGCCGCGCCGTCTGCGGGGGGGACCCGTCCTTGCCAGCGGCGGCGGCGGCACCCAGGGCTGCCTAATCGGGCCGCGGGCGCAGGCTCGCCGGCACTCGCTCTGGCGGACTGCCCGGCTGCACTGGCTGCCTCGCTAAAGCGGCCCCGGCAGAGGAGGGCGGGATGCTGACGCGATTTCCGGAGCGCCCGTTGCCATGGCGCCGGGGACACGCCGACCCGCCTCTCCCGGGCCGGGCTCGCGGGGAGGCGGCAGAGGCGCCTGGCTGATCGTGGAGGCTTGGGGGGAATCGTGACCTGCTATTTTTAGAAGGAGGGGCGGGATCAGCAGCTGCTGGTGGTGAGGAGATCAAGCAGGAAAGAGAGGATCGCAGAGCTGGAAGGATCCCATGGTTAATCTAGTCCAGTGTTCCTCAACCTTCCGACCTTGTTTCCTTCCTGTGCCCCCCATGGATGTAGGCAGGGGGGCAGCTGCCCCCCCCCCCCAATAAGTAAAAATCAATACAAAACTGAGGTTCTGCCCTCCTAACAAAAACCTACCCCCCAACAAAAATCCTGCCAGCTGGTGGGCATCCCTCTTACTCGCTTGTCAGCTGCCCCCCTGCCTACATCCATGGGGGGCACAGGAAGGAAACAAGGTCGGAAGGTTGAGAAACACTGGACTAGATTAACCATGGGATCCTTCCAGCTCTGCGATCCTCTCTTTCCTGCTTGATCTCCTCACCACCAGCAGCTGCTGATCCCGCCCCTCCTTCTAAAAATAGCAGGTCACGATTCCCCCATCAGGATTTTTTTAATTTAAAAAATGTTATTTTCCCCCTTCGCTTCTTACTTTCCTCTGTTATTTCCTTATGTTATCCCCCACACACACACACACACGATTTTCACCTGGGGAAAATGCTGATCTAGTCCAACCCCCTGCAATAGAGGAATAACAATCCCCCCTCCCAACCCCTTCCGTGCAAGAAAGATGGGGATATGAAATGGGGGCAAGTCTCTCCCCCCCTCCCAGCTTTCAAGTCTGCAACTTCCCCTGTAGGCTCACTCCTCTGAGCTCTGCATCACAGGTGGGGTGTAGCACAGAGTGCTTTGCACAAGAACCTAAGGAGAGCCTGCTGGGTCACGCCATGGCCCCATGCTAGACTGCATTCAGTTATCTACACTCTCCCTCCAGGTGGTAGGGATTTGGGAGGAGGAAGAGGCAGAAGCAGTGACTAACCCTTCAAGAAGCAGCATGCCCTCCTTGCTTGCTTCCTCACTCTGGATAGGCCTGTTGGCCCCAATGCTTCCTGCAGAATCAGCCAAAGCTGGAGGAAAGGCAAGCAGGCAGAGAGAGAGAAAGAGAGTGAGCAATAGGAGCCAGGAAATACGCTCCGCCTCAGCACCAGATTTAGGGTGGTGTGAGTGGTTCCCCCACACAGGGTGCCAAGCCAAAGAGACACAAAATTCAGATGATCCATAACTGAGAAGATCCATTTGAGGGTGCACAGGGTGCCATATTCTGAAAGCTTACCAGAGTCCTCTCCTGTCTGCCTCCACAGTCAGAGGCAGCAATGCTTCTGAATACCAATTTCTGGAAGCCACAGAAGGGGAGAGTGCTCTTGCCCTCAAGTCCTACTCACATAGACATCTGGCTGGCCACTGTGAGAATGGGATGCTGGACTAGGAGAGCAATTGGCCTGATCCAGCAACCTGTTCTTGTGGACAACTATCACTTTGCTCAGTCCCTTGCTGCTGAGAGAAAGAAATGCTGAGCAATTGTGTGGAAACAGCGGCTGCTCCAATGGTCTACTGACCACAGTCTGGGTCACCAATACCTACCAGGCCCCCACTGCCCTTGCCAGCATTGTTTCAGCTACTAGCCGCCACCACTATAAATCCCATGCATTACAACCACTTCATGTGTCTTGGCAGTTTTGTGATCAAGTCTCCCAGCATCTCTTATTTCTTCTTAAAGGAGCTATAGAATGAAGTGTCAGCCTACTTTACTCAAGGCACACTTTTCTACAGGTCTAGCATATCCATGCAGGAAAACAACATGCAGACCACAGCTAACCAATGTTGTTGGACCACAGCTCCCATTGTCGTCCCTGACCATAGGGCATGATGGGTGGGACTGATGGGAATTGTAGTCCAACAACTTCTGGAGGGCACCATGTGGGGTATCCCCAAGATGGCTCATCATCTCATGAGACATCATATACATTTTTCCATGCTTTTTTCATAAATAAAAGCAATGGTATCCAGAGGGAAATGATCATATACAAGATAGCCTTTACTGTGAGTGTCAGAGGAATGTTACTGCGGAGAATGCAATATGTGTTTGTGGAGATAGCGTTGTTTCTTATAACAAATTCTACTGGGGAGTTACCCAAGCACAAATTGCACATTGAGTTAGCTACATTATCTTTTTCTTCATTTTTTCACACTCTTACCAACAAAGTTGCTGAGCAAACAACATAAATCTGTATGTGCCCTTGGAAAAAATATCAGGAGCAAAGTGATCCTAAAAATAATAAGTGTGCCTAAAAATCATAGGACCAGTACTTAAATATTTGAGTATTTAATATTTAAGTAAGCATGCTCAGGATATCCCCCCCCCCCGATCTGCCTTGTTTTAAGAAATCAGCTTACACATTAAAAGTTATTAAGATGCAATATGAAGATAATGATAATATTTACAATTACATTTTACTGGCAGAATAATTGCAGTTTAATGGCTGAGCAAATTTCAACTCAATATATTCAGCTGCCAAATGCCTATACTATTTCAATTATGTTTTTCATCAGTTTCTAAATGAAACTTTGCCCAATGGCACCTGTACTGGGTATCCCAGACCTGGGGGGGGGGTGTTTAATTTTTATAGAACTGTATGCACAAACAACAAGTAAACCATGCTGTGGTTTCCTCTTTACATAAATGCTGGGTTAATGCTGCACCCAAATCATCCAGTAATACATGCTTAGGACAAATCCACTAATGTACAAAAGCAAGGACAGTCATCCATTTGAAGAGATGTCAAAGGATCGCATTCTATTAGAAGGTGGCCTAGATTTGATTGAAGTCAGGTTTAAAGATAAAGGACCATAGGAAGGGCAAGCAGTGACCTTGAAGTTGCCCACCAACAGTGAACACCTGGACAATAGCAAAGTACAGTACATACGGTAGATCACTTGGCCACAGTCTATGAAATTCTATTGACATTTACTTGTAAATTTGCATCTCCGCATATAAATTTGCACACAAACATTTTGGGCAAATCCGCACCCTCTTTTATCCTCTTTGGCAGTATTAAAGCAGCCACTTTTTCTGTAACTGAAACAACAATATATTCTCCCTGTTTACCACTGCCTGCTCTTCTGTCCCCTATTTCAAATTAAATTGCAAGCTACTTGGAGCAAGGATCTCTCTTCTGCTCTGTGAAGCACATTGGTGGCACTATATAAGTGACAAATAATTAAAGGCGGGGACATGATAAGTTATCCTGCCATCATTAAGAATCATTAATGTAAGTTAAAAATGATGCTTTTATTTCCCTGATGTGCCTGTGTGTGCACATGTGAACACATCCACCAACTATATTTTAACTGGCAGTAGCTTTTCATTTGGAGGATTAGATTAGATAGCAGATTTTGATAACAATGCCAGTTAAGGATATAAAAATGTTCTTTTCTGTATAATATTCTACATTCAGCAATGTTCTAGTCTGTGAATTAATTTTTAATGTTTTCCTCTCTGGGGCGATGGTGTTCTTGTTGTTCTTGTTTTCCTTTTTGGCAGCTTTATTCATGGGAGAATAAATTTCCTTTGAAGTGAATGGTTGCCAGCAATGGTGTACTTACAAAAGATGAAATCCATTAAAAGCTTTGGACAAGAAATCCCTCCGTGTATATAAAAAGGTCTCCATTTTGTATTCAGAGTGTGTGTGTGTGTGTGTGTGTGTGTGTGTGTGTGTGTGTGTGCATGTGTGTGTGTGTGCAATGTTGCTATGGAGTTGAGGAAATGAGAATAGTTTTATAATGTGCCTAAAGGCATTGGCTTCTAGGACTGCATGATTTCTTTAGAAAAGAAGAATCAGACAACATAGTCTTTTGATGCCACTTAAAGCTGTATTCCGTTTTTATTGAAGTGATTTAGATTTTTGACATTAGCCTTGGTAGAAGCTATCTTAAAGAATGTCATTTCCCCCTTCACCTGTCTTTTAAATTGAATATGTTTTCAGTGTTCAGTTGGTATACATGTATTTTGAGTTTTGTAGAAAAATTGCAATCTTTTCTGTGGTCATATGGTGGCCATGTGTTTGTGTGGTGACAGGCTATATATAAGAGCTAATGTAAGCATAAAATTTCATCTGATCTGTCTCTTGCAAATACCGTAAATGATTGCACCTAATATCTGCCACCTACTCTGTTTCTAGCAATTTCCACATAACTACTTTCACAAGAAAAAACAAAGACACATTTACAGAAAAATACTGTACGTTTGTTTGTTTGTTTGTTTGTTTGTTTGTTTGTTTAAAAAAATGAAAGTTAAAAGAAACTTTTAAGCTAAGGCACTGTTCAGAAACCAAAAACGCTACAGAGAAGGCAAGTGAAGGAAGGAGTCAAATCCACAAAGGATCTTTTGTTTCCTTTGACCAAGTTTGCCCTCCCAAGAATACAAACAATCTGGTCTATTTGGCAGTAGAAAGCTCCAATAGCAATATTATTGCATTTTGTATATATTATATTAGGGACATTTGCAGATTTAGAGAGCTAGTCTATTGCCTGTTAAGGCTTCATGACAGTAGTTGTTCAGCTGTCTGTTGTAACCCCTTAGATAAATTATTTCCTTTCTACTTGAAAAGAAATAGAACATGTATGAAGCCCATATTCATTTTGTCATGGTTTAGAGGTGGAAAAAGTCCAAACATTATCTCAGCTCAATAATGATGGGAACAGAGAGCTCATTCAGGCTATGTTCTAAATGCTTTTATTTGTTTCTTATTTTGCATTAGCAGAAAAGGGATTCAATATTACTGGGTTTTGTGATTTATCAGCTATTCAAACTTGCAATCACAGCATTGTCTGCCTGTTAATTCATTACTACTAAAGCACATTTACAAAGTCCAGGATTGCAGACTTCTCCATAGTTACTGCTGGGAGGTGGTTGCTTGGAATATAGCAGGATTGGCAGGAGATGGGGACTTCACCACCAATTTGAGTTTTTCCAGTATGCTCATCTTCCTTTCTTTAAAAAATGATGTTTTCTGACTGACAGAAACACTTGGAAAACACCAAATGTTTTTCAAGACAAGCCCAGAACGGATCCATGCATTGTTAACTCCAGGTCAAACTCAGAAGTATGCAAAGCATTTTGGATTTCCACATACCCAAACTCAGCTTTGTTGACAGATGAAACTTCATGGCATAGCCTACATAGATAGTTGGAATTGTGGAGAGCTCATTCCAATCAACAGGGAAGTAATCAAACACACCTTATAATTACTTCCTGCCTCCAGTCAATGATACAAAGACTGCAATTTCCCAGCTCTGGATTGTGACCAAGACATAGACATGGATTTGGAATCAGAGTACACACAGCCCTAAAGAAACTGAAGCCTTATCTGAGACAAGAGCTTTGTTTTAATTTTTTTAAAAATATATTTCTACGCTACTTTTCCAGGTAAATTGGGCAAATGGTGGGTCTCATTATTGAAGGACACCCCACCCCAATTGAAGAAGAAGAAGAAGAGGAGGAGGAGGAGGAGGAGGAGGAGTTTGGATTTGATATCCCGCTTTATCACTACCCTAAGGAGTCTCAAAGCGGCTAACATTCTCCTTTCCCTTCCCCACAACAAACACTCTGTGAGGTGAGTGAGGCTGAGAGACTTCAGAGAAGTGTGACTAGCCCAAGGTCACCCAGCAGTTGCATGTAGAGGAGCGAGGAAGCGAACCCGGTTCACCAGATTACGAGCCACTGCTGTTAACCACTATACCACACTGGCTCTCACTATTGAATAGTGAATCACCAGAACCTCATACCATTCAATGGCAAAATCGTACAGTGATCCATGCCACCACACCCAAGTTGGAAACAAGTCCATCAAGAGGAGATAGAATGCCATGATAATGCTAAATCCAAAGTGAGCCAGAACTGGAGGTTGTTTTTTTTTTTAATTGATTATTTATTTGAGGTCACATCCATAGAGATTCACTGTATACGGAGATTCCATTACTTCTAAATCTCCACTGCCTTTGCCACTTTTGTTACGGAGAAAAAGATTTACAAACTCTTGCCAAAGCAATAAAGGCCGAAACTTATTTTGATGGATTATTCAATCCTGGTGCAGAGATTTTTATTCTACTACATAGGAGAACTTCCAGCTTGCAGGGGCATTGGTCTTCGTGATAGAAAAGTAATATTAACAGCGGATTCCCATGCCAATTGCCATAAATGTCCCAAAAGTTCCACCACTCTGCATCATGGTTTTGCCAACACCACCCATCAGTTCTCGCCCTCTCATGCCAAACCTGAGACAAGAAAATGTGCCGAACAGTGCACCTGCTGCCATACCAACAGCAAAGCCCATCATGAAGCCCATTTTCACTCTGTCAAAGCAACTGGGTTGGGATTGGCCATATGGCCCCACTGTCACAGGCATCTCGACCACTCCGCGCTTCGTTCCACCCGAGTTTCCCTCAGAACTGGAGGTTGTTATGGTTACTGTCAAACTCATGAAGCTTTCCATTCTAGATACTAGATGTTGGAGGGGTTTTGGATGGGCTAGATACTGTAAGGCCTTCTGCCTATCCCTGCCCAGCTGTAATCATGGGGACAACCCAGAAACAGCCACCCAAATGGGAGATGGGCAGAAGCAACCAGTGGCAGCATCCCCAGCAGCTATCAGGAACTCTCAAAACAGGGCACTTCAGGGTAGGGCTGGGCTGGGCTCGGATAGTATGTGATTGCAAAGACCCTGATTTGGGTCTCTTTGCTGTGCCAGCATGGGAGCTAGCTCAGTAAAGAGACATTAATCCCTGTCCGACCTTCTGTCCTGGCTGGCACAAATGGCAGCATTGGCACTTCCCAGAGTAGCTGGGGTGTGGTACAAGTAATAAA
Source organism: Podarcis gaigeae (assembly GCF_964106915.1). Lineage (NCBI taxonomy): Eukaryota > Metazoa > Chordata > Lepidosauria > Squamata > Lacertidae > Podarcis > Podarcis gaigeae. The sequence continues at coordinate 52,701,367 of NC_139681.1, read as the reverse complement.
TTAGTAGTAGTAGTGGCTACAAGTCCTGCCACTACCAGCCATTCATCTGGATTGGTAATGATCAGCAAATCCTGCAATCTCTTGCATAGATGATATATGAAATGTGTTGATGCACTTCATGTATTTGTTGTTTAGTCGTTTAGTCATGTCCGACTCTTCATGACCCCATGGACCAGAGCACGCCAGGCACTTCTGTCCTCCACTGCCTCCCGCAGTTTGATCAAACTCATGCTGGTAGCTTCAAGAACACCATCCAACTATCTCGTCCTCTGTCGTCCCCTTCTCCTTGTGCCCTCAATCTTTCCCAGCATCAGGGTCTTTTCCAGAGGGTCTTCTCTTCTCATGAGGTGGCCAAAGTATTGGAGCCTCAGCTTCACAATCTGTCCTTCCAGTGAGCACTCAGGGCTGATTTCCTTAAGAATGGATACGTTTGATCTTCTTGCAGTCCATGGGACTCTCAAGAGTCTCCTCCAGCACCATAATTCAAAAACATCAATTCTTCGGCGATCAGCCTTCTTTATGGTCCAGCTCTCACTTCCATACATCACTACTGGGAAAACCATAGCTTTTACTATACGGACCTTTGTTGGCAAGGTGATGTCTCTACTTTTTAAGATGCTGTCTAGGTTTGTCATTGCTTTTCTCTTTTTAATTAAAAAAAGTTAAAATGGCAACACAGAGGCCACCATTCAGGGAATGGGGACCATTGCATCGAGGGAAGGGAACTAACCACCACCGCCAGTCTGCCATGCCATGCCACAGAATTGCCACTTGCGAAACTTCTGTTCGCTTAGGAAATCTGAGTGAGGGCATCTGCTGTTAGCTGCCTTTCCAACTTTGTCTTCCTGAACAGCACTTCTCACAGCTGCCCCCTTGCTGTAGAAAATGAGAGGCGCACATAAATGAGGAAGCAGGCAAAAGCAACAGTAATGTTGGGAAATACTCAGGTTTGTAACCACAGTGGTACAGCGAGAGCTGGACCTTGCGGCTGATGCCGAGGACCCAACAATCCAGGGGCTGCCTAGATGACCATTTGGAGAACAACAGATAATTGTGGAGGGGGGGAGGATATAGCATGGCAAACAGGCCCTGCATCAGCCCCTGTGTTGGCATGCACATCCCAGGGCATTGGTCATTACAGCATCCTTATGATCCTTTTTTCAAAAACACATTTTATACTTGTGGATTAGTCTGCCAGACATGTACATGGTTACAGATGTTCATTTTATTATTTTTATTTTGAGAATATATTATCCTCTTCCCAGTGCTATTGTTATAGAAAAAGAGTTGCCGGAACTCACCATAAACACCTCCCTTGTTCTCTTATAATGACAATGGTACCCACCTGAAAGGTGCCAGAACTGAGTTCTAGCAGAAAAACACCCTGCATACACATATAATATATATTGCTATTCTTTGTAACCACCTGAACTAACTAAAATTGCTTTTTACACCCTTCCCTTGCCACTGCTACATCCATGATATAACCTTATACAGCCAATGTTTTCACAGACAATATTGAGTTGAGCTTTATTTTCTATATATTTTCGCTTTTCTGTCACACACAACATTGATGGTGCTTCTCTAAACCAGGCAATAGAATGCATGTGATTATCTCCATGACACTTGGAATGCTTCTGGCACTGATTTCATAGCACTCAATTAATTGCTTTTAATGCTTGTTCAGGCACAGATTTAAATGACACTGGAGGGAACAATCAAATTGATTAATCCTCTGAATCTGCTAAGCTTCTTGAATACATTACTACAGTCATTTCAATTTAGCAAAGGGAAAAAAGAAAATATCTTGGCATTGTTTGGATCTTAACAGCACAAGCAGCTCAAATGTAGATATCTAATTATTAGCTCCACCTATTCATTTTTCTATCCCTTCAAATTTACTAAATTACATTACCCCATGCTGTTCGTTTCACATTCACCCTGTTAGACTGGGTCCCAATTCAACCTTAAATTCAGATTCTCATTTTAGATACTGTTAAATTATAACTCTGAGTCTTTGTTTACAAGAATATGACTTGTGTTTCATTTCAAGTTACAGAAACAAACCCTAAAACATTTTATATCTTGTGTCATATAGGAATTCTAATGGAAAGCATAATTCTTTGTAGCAAATTCATAACAAAAAGAAGGCAGATATAACATCATTAAATGTTGTGATTCAATCTGAAATCTATGGTTTTCCCAATCATGACTATCATTAAATACGTTTGGTATATGTGTAAGTCAATTTACTTGAATTTCAAAAGGATAAATTTATTTTAAATGGCCATGTCTGTTAGAAAAAAGCTAAAGGGTACAATTAGGTTGGTAACATCTCTTTTAAAGCATGTTTGAAATAAGCAGTAATTTAGTAAATAAATCTAAAGTTCTGTCCGAGAATGAAGAACCCATGAAATAAAGACTCTGACTAGTGCATTCCATGTCTACCCAAAAGAAAGCTGTGTTGCTTTCAATGGTACTTGTTCCCAGGTAGGCATATATAGCAGAATCAGGATCCTCAGGCCTGGAGGTCAAGTACAGTCTGCCAAGCCTCTCCATCTACTCTTCCCAGGTCTTACCCCAACCTCGGCCGCATGTTGCTGCTACTAAGTGGCCCTGCTCCATTATCTACTTGAGTGCTTTTAGATTTCTGGATTGTATCATTGAACTGTAGTAATGCCTCTTGTTTACTTGGATGGATGGCGGATGGAAAGATATATGTATGTGGAAACCTCTGGCTTTTGTGTGGCTGGAATGTAGCCTCCTGTACAAAGGTAAGAATCACACCTGTTGCTCCACCCACTTCTGCCTCTGGCTCTGCTCATCACAGGAGGGAAGCCCCTGGCAAGTTATTCATGAGAAGTGGTCTTCAAGCTGAAGAAAAAGGTTTCCCAGCCTTGGTGTATAGGTTCACAGTCTAAGTGATTCCTCTCTCAGAAACAACAACAACATGAAAATATACCCTTTTCGAAATGTAAGAGCTACTAAAAAGGGAGGGGAAAGTGAAAAGCAAACAAAACAAACCCTACTTTGTGCAATTTCATGAAAGAAGGTGACCATACAATGAGGAACTGTCCCATTCTAACTGTTATCAACAAGCTGAAAATCACACACACAACCTGGGGCAAGAGAAGGATCATGATTCTAGTGTGCCAATGAAAGTAGAGAGAAATATTCAGTAGAATTTTGTGACTTGGGAAAACTAGACACCTTTTTTCTCTCTCATCTGTAGCCATTCTTGGAACGAGTGTGAATATTGATGTTCATATTTCATAGAAAAACTAACAGAAGATGGAAGTTTGTGGAGGCAGAGGAAATGTCATTTCCAAAGCACTGAATAACTATGATATTTAAAATGACTGAGGGAAGCATTATAATGTCTGCTGGATTCTTCTTTATTCTGAATTCCACTTTGTAAGCATGAACAAATCCACTTGATATTTGGAATTTCGGGAAGTTACTTGAAGACTCCAAACTGTATTTTCCACCCCTTAAGGGTCGCTGTATCACTCTAGCACAGTGTGGAAAAGTACAGCAGATACACCATAAAGATGGGAAGAGGGGAACCTAACCCCCCCCCCCATGACACTATCTTCAATTGCTGCTGGTGGTGTTCTCAGTACAGTTTCACACAAACCCCATCATTCTTCTGCCAGTCCTCAAGTTCATTTTATTTTATTTTATTTTAAAATCTGTAATTGGAGTTTTATTTATTTTACTCTAGGTATAGGCTGCTCACTATTCCACAGATCTCAAAGCAAGAAAAGGGGGGAAACCAAAATACACATATATGGAGATTGTTACCTGGACATAGAACGAACTAGAAATGTGATTGTTTTCTTTGATTTGCTAAAAACCAATCCAAGTCTCCTCCCATCATTCTAGAGTTAGTTAAGTGAAAGAGAGGGCTGTTAGATTACATCAGTTCTGTACCTATGTCAACAGCTCAACTTAGTCCAGGGGGGTTACAGGCTGGGATTCAATCCTGCCTGAAAGATTACTGTTGACCTCCAGGAAGAGTATGGAAAAAGGGAAGCCAAACCGACAGACTTCTAATGAACTTAAGCTCTTTGTTCTTCTTACTGCTTCTCCCTCAGCGAGCTCCTGAGCTGCTGCTGCCTCCCAGTGTTGAGCAGAAGGACCTTATAAAGACAACTAGGCTGCCCTTGTGAAAGAGTAACTTCCTTGGGATTTGTGCCCATTTTGCTGGCACAACCTGCTTTTCCAGGAAAGGCTAATCAATCTTGGGTGTGGTTTGGATGCACTATGGCTGTCGGATGGAGAGGAGGAGGAGACCTGTCTTGCCCATAGTACTGTGTCCTGTTCTGATTCCCTAATAAATCTGACCTCTAATCTATTCCTGAGTCCAAAGCATATCCAGCTACATTGGTTGTTGTACCTCCTAACATGTGCTGATCTTATAAGTTTCTAATAAAAGTTATATTGTAACAGGAGCAGCCAGGGGACCTGGGAAAGCTGAAAAATCTCTTTTAATTATGTTGAGATAATCCCGATTTGCCTATTTAGAGCCCATTCTCACAGAGGGGGGTAACATTTCTTTTCCTATTATGGATTAGGGTTAGTTTAGTTTTGTTTTTTTAAGGTTGTTCCTGTTCCCTTGACATACGCTTGATCATCCCATATATCAGAAACAACTTTTTCCCAGAATGGCACTCCCAGCATAGGCTACCCAGTATATTCAAAGACTTTCTGGGTATTAGCAGCAGCTAGACTGGTGACTTTGAGCAACCGCCGAGACCACAAAACACCAGTCTTGAAAGACCTACATTGGCTCCCAGTACGTTAACGAGCAAAATTCAAAGTGTTGGTGCTGACCTTTAAAGACCTAAATGGCCTCGGCCCAGTATACCTGAAGAAGCCTCTCTACCCCCATCGTTCTGCCTGGACCCTAAGGTCCAGCGCCGAAGGCCTTCTGGCGGTTCCCTCACTGCGATAAGCCAAGTTACAGGGAACCAGGCAGAGGGCCTTCTCGGTAGTGGCACCCACCCTGTGGAACACCCTCCCATCAGATGTCAAGGAAATAAACAATTATCTGACGTTTAGAAGACATCTGAAGGCAGCCCTGTTTAGGGAAGTTTTTTATGACTGGTGTTTTAATGTATTGTTAATCTTTTGTTGGAAGCTGCCCAAAGTGGCTGGGGAAACCCAGCCAGATGGGCAGGGTGTAAATAAAAAAGTTGTTGTTGTTGTTGTTGTTGTTGTTAGTGGGCAAGTAAGTGACCATCTTGAAATAGTTCTACCCTAAACAGGATGACCTTGATGGCAGAAAGTGAGGAGCAATTAAAGAACCTTTTATTGAGGGTGAAAGAGGAGAGTCCAATACTTTGGCCACCTCATGAGAAGAGAAGACTCCCTGGAAAAGACCCTGATGCTGGGAAAGATTGAGGGCACAAGGAGAAGGGGACGACAGAGGACGAGATGGTTGGAAAGTGTTATTGAAGCTACCAACATGAGTTTGAGGCAGTGGAAGACAGAAGTGCCTGGCATGCTATGGTCCATGGGGTCACAAAGAGTCGGACATGACTAAATGACTAAATGACTAAACAATAACAACAATAAACAGGATGACATCAGGCTCAAGATACGGAATATATCTGTATCATGAAGTGGTATTTGTCAGGTATACCAAACATTGCTACCAGCTAGGTAAAGGTAAAGGCACCCCTGACCGTTAGGTCCAGTCGTGGCAGACTCTGGGGTTGTGGCACTCATCTCACTTTATTGGCCGAGGGAGCCGGCGTACAGCTTCCAGTCATGTGGCCAGCATGACTAAGCCGCTTCTGGTGAACCAGAGCAGCGCAAGGAAATGCCGTTTACCTTCCCACCAGAGCTGTACCTATTTATCTACTTGCACTTTGACATGCTTTCAAACTGCTAGGTGGGCAGGAGCAGGGACCAAACAACGGGAGCTCACCCCGCTGTGGGGATTTGAACCGCCAACCTTCTGATCGGCAAGTCCTAGGCTCAATGATTTAGACCACAGCACTACCTGCGTCCTTGCCACCAGCTAGCTCCATCTTAATGCTCAGACACTTATGAGCGGTTTCATTCCTGCTATACTTTCTCTGCATTTTTCTCTTTCTTCCACCAGTGAAAAAGATTCCCCCCTCCTTTTTTTTAGTAAAGGAGAAAAGAAGGGAAAATGGGTCCTTTGTGCCATTCATTAGTCTGTCAGATTGCCTAAGATTGGCAGTCAGCCCTTGTATCAAAGCCATTGTTCTTGGTGTATTTCGTTGCTGGACATGGTCCCAGTAGCACTGGAAGGCTGCCACAGATATGGCAATGGCAGCAGCTTCATAACAGCCTCTCTTTATCCTGGCAACTCAAAGCCAGCCAAATTGTCCCTGTTCCATGGCTTTTAAGTAAAGAAATGCTGTGCCGTGTTCTATGGGAATGAGAATACAAGACCACAGTACAGAGCATAACTGAAAATACTAAGAGCCAGCCACTTGATTTGTGTAGATTTTGGGGGGTGGGACACAACAACAACAACAACAACTGCATTGCCAGGACAAAATTGGAATATGGCATCACCCTAGAAGATCAGATCTTTTCCCTGAGATATGAGAAGAAATAAATATAAGATGAAAGAGACACTGAGCATGTGCAAAGTACAAAGTACATTTCCTCCTCACCTGTGAGTAACCAGAACCAGCCTTCCTGTACATCTGGGATAAGTGGGAAAGACTCATTTGTTGACCCACTTCAGACAACCTTTCTCACCTGATCGCCATTCCGTGAATGAAATTACAAAATCCAGAATGGGTAGCAGACAAGGAACTGGTGAGCCGATTTGGCACAAAATTCATGACATGAGCAAAGTGGTAATCCTAAACCAGGCATGTCCAAAGTTTGTTTCGAAGGCCTAATCTGGCCCATTGGTTGGTTTAATCCGGCCCCTGTGGCAGTTTATTTCCTGGGGTAAAATCCTAAAAAAAACCCTCAACAACTTAAATCCTAAAAAAACTCAACAACTTCAATCTTAAGGAAAGCTCAACAACTTTGGTTGTTCCTTTGGTCGGCCCTCACGGCCCTTCACTTCATCAAATCTGGCCCTCTTTGAAAAATGTTTGGACACCACTGTGACATAAGCTGTCCTCTTCTGCTCTGCAAAGAGCCATGTATATTAATAAACAAACAGCTAAGCAATGATGCGGCCACCTAGTGGAAACTGCTTGAAACAATGTGCACACTGCAGTTCATATGGGGACTACAGTATTATAGGTAAACCCACATTGCAGCCCACTGCCCATTTAACTGGATCAGCAATCTACAACCCTGTCTTGGTTTCCACACAATACAAACAGAGCTTCAAAACAACTAGAAAAACATAGTGTAAAGTCATTAGAAGAACACTGTAAGATATTTTGTTGCTAGATTGCTCCAACACGAGTGTGTTTTCTGTAAGAAGAGCCGTTTTCTTGCTGTAAAACACTGATTATATTATCTCGCAAAGTGCCACTTTTTGCATGAACAGGTCTCCACCTTACAACAGGTAAACAGCAAACATTCTAAGTAACAGCCGAGACAACAAGGAGAAATTGAAAAGCTATTTCTTAAACAGCATTTTGAAGCGAAGATCACAAGAAGCCATTTATTCACTTTTTGTAGATCATTCTAGAGATACTCAAATAGTTAAGGTTTTTGCAATCTGCTTAATCTAAAGGGGGCTCTTGGGGCGGGTAATTAGCATCCACAGTATAATTTGCTATTTAGTGAATGCTCTGTTTTTTTTATTTGCAACTACTCAGAGAAATACAAACCTCCCCTGAGCCCTCACCTTTTATCAGTGCAGATATCAAATGTTGTTTCACCTAAGTAAGTTTTGTGCAGTTCTTGTTTCTTATGCAAATAAAAACATCTACAGACAACTCTTCAGTGTAGCAGAAATTGCTCTGATTAGTGCCTTTTGCCCAAGAGGGGATTGTGTACTTAAAACTACTTACTTGTAATGAAACTTTGGGAATTTTATTTCCTCTGACAATTATAAAATCAAAGTAGTTTATTATCTCAAAGAAAGTGGTGCATTTTGATTTAAAAACTGCTCTGTCAAGATTATCTCTTGGTGAGATTTCAGGCATCTCTTAAAAAAGAAAAACACTTAGACTTACCACAAACATTAGGGGCGATATCCAACTAAGATACTTAGAGTAGACCCATTTAAACCAATTGACTTAATTGGATTTCTGTGGGTTTACTCTGAAGACTTAGTTGGACATGACTACAGAAGACTTTCAGATTGTTTTAAAGTCCTTTATAGGTCTGGATCAACCAGGTGCTTATAGTATAAAACACACATGTTAATAGCTCAGTTGATAAAACTAGATCTGTGCTAGTTGCAATTTTCTTTAAACACTGCCTGAAAAAATATACACATTTTTGTAAAACCATGTCAGTTGCAATAAACAGATTTCTCTTTAGTCATTTAAAAATGAGTCATACTTTGGTAAAGAGTCCTGTATATGACACAACTTGACAGTAAAATACTGAATACTGAAAAATCTGGACCGCTTGTATTGGAAAAGAGAGTGATCTAACCTGTTATCCATCCAACCCTGTTTCCCCACAAGGGCTAATCAAGGCTGAATATGCAGGGGCTCCTTTTACAAGATGGCCTATATAAAGCAAAGATAATGCCAGCTGGTGCTGTTTGAAAGAACACCTTGGGAAAAGCAAATATACCCTCTTTCATTTTAAACAGAGATAATGAACAGCTTGATCTACAACCTTGTTCCAATGCTGTACGTATGATGCTCTAAACATTTTCCTGGACATAATTAGGTGATTGAAACAGAAAATTAATACTAGTACTAATACTAATACTAAAATGTGTGTCTGAAAATATTGTGTAATAGATTTTGAAATAAATTATGAGAGAGATTTGAAAACATCAGATAGATGCCTAGATGGATTACAATGTTAAAAGATAAAATAGTAGTGCTAAAATGGCTTTCAGTGTCCAGGGTATGATTTGTGTAATATCAGTGACCTAATTTTTTAAATTTGAAATAAATAGCATTATGAGTAATGTATTATGGCTGGCTTTATAATAGGTGATCTCACAGAAATATTAAGCTTCAAAATACATTGTTTTAAATTATAATTATAATTTGTGAGGTAGAAGAGCAGTAATTACACTCATGTGAAAGAATGTTTGGATACAAGGCACAAAATCCTCCAGTTAACAATAGAAATTACAACTGCCAAATCAATGAATGTGTAAAATATTTTTGTTACTTTGACTTTTCTCTTGCCTTCTAATGAGATCTTTTCTTTTATCCAGTGTATGCTTTCTCTCCAGTCCCATTCACTGTCAGATTTAGTATTTCTCCTCCAGATCCCATTTTACTTCTTTTTTAAAAAAACAACAACAAATTTGTTTTAAAAAATAAAATGAAAGAAGGCATTAGTAATTATTTTTTTATTAGATAGAAGATAAAGGTTGCAATCCAGTACCCTCAAACTCATTGGTCTCAATATGATCTATCTATTGAGTTGATAGGGATAAGGTTGTACTGTAAGAACATGGAAGGGAAAAATTCAAAATCCAGTAGATTTTAATAGTTTGTGTTGGGAATTGCACTTAACTCATTTTGGATAGAAGAGTTTACATTTCTCACTTCTGGTAATTCATAGGCAATTCAAAGAAGTTTGATACATGTGAATCCTTCTCAGCATCCAGCAGCATTTCGGAAAATCAAGTCCTGGTTTTCTTAGTATTTACATATCTTTGGAAAGATGATGATGGTGGCTTTTCTCCTGTGGGTCATCTTGGCTCGAGGCATTGTAGCGCGTTGCAGTCCAAACAAAGCAGGTAAAATAGCTGCATACTATTCCAGATATGTTAACCTCTTGCAATTAAATACGCTTCAAACTGCTTAGTTTTATTTATCAAGAGATCCACAGATATTCATTACAACCTGTTTGTGACAATGTATATATGGGCTTGGATTGAATGTTCTCTGACTGCCAGTGCAAGGACTGTTGCCCTAGCATAATATTGTTTGTGCAGTATCAAATCCAGGACAAGAATCCTAGTGAAAAATTGCCATGCAACAGGTGGTACAACACAGAGGTGGCAAGCCTTGTTTCACCGCTTGAGGCAAGATGAGAATGTGCTGTGTGCTCCGTGATATCTCACGAGATTATGATTAGATTGTTTGGACCATGTATCCTTTGGCTTTTCCATCGGCACTGGTCACCTCATCACTGAAACACAAATCAAGGGCCTATTGCTTACATAAACGGTGGGTTAATGTGAGACAGTATCCCTGTTCTTGCTTTGAAAATGTAATTTGGAGATTGCGGGGAAATAGCTGAAAGAGTCCAATATCTCTGCCGGCTTCTTTGGAGTGTGTCACACACACATAGTAGGACCTGCAATAGTACTTTTGTCTAGATAAAGGAAAGAACTTATCTGAATCACTGCCCCTAGCCCCTGTTCAGGGTACCTGTAATTAAACTGAAATGTTAGCAGCTGATTATTCTCTCTCTCTTTAATTCAGTGGGTTTTTTTCTGGGGGGACACAGGGGGACACATACCCCTAAACATTTTGTGAATCTAAGTTTGGCCTCATGGAGGGGCAGTGGTGTAGCGTGGGGGGTGTAGGGGGGCCGGCTGCACAACATCTAGGGGTTAGGGTTAGGGGGCGCAAATCCACGGGTTAGGGGGCACAAATTACTTGCCTTGCCCCGGGTGCTGACAACCCATGTTACGCCACTGTGGAGGGGCAGTATTTCATTATGAGTGGAGAAATGACAGTACCCCTAAACATCTTCTTAGAAGAAGAAAAAAGCACTGCTTTAATTGCAAACTGATGTGTAAATGTGTAAAACTGAAGACGGGAAATGAGAAACTGAGAGAAACTGAAAGTGACAGATTCACCCATCTGAACATGATGTGGCATGGAAATAGCCTGCAGGCATCCTAATGAACATGTGTACATTGGGGTTGCAGGCTGCTGCCTCCTACCACATGCATTTATTGAATGTAGTTTGAACGTCTGGAGAAACAACTAGTTGCCAAGCTGAAAACTTGATTTGAGTCCAGGCTTACCAGAGCTAAACCTTGGAACTTGTGTTTTCACTGATGAGGTCAGGCTGGCATTTGCAAAATAATGATAGAGGCGCATTTTGTAATCATTTAACCATGCTCTAGTAGTGCTCCCCCCTTTTTTTTACTTCTAGATGCCATTTTGGTGTACTGTTATCCTAAAACCATAATCGCAAGAATCCCCGAATGTCCTTATGGGTGGGAAGTTAATCAACTGGCTCTTGGAGGAATTTGCTACAACGGGGTCCATGAGTCGGGGTATTACCAGTTTACAATCCCAGATTTGTCACCCAAAAATAAGTCATACTGTGGAACTCAATCTGATGTAAGTAGCCAAAGTATAAATGCTTCCCCGAGTTGGATGGTGACTGTGTCCAATAAATGTCTGAAGCTGTTCCTGCCTTTCCTGAGACTTTCACCAGTTTTACAATAACTTTTTAATTTATAATTTGAAAAACAATAGATTCACAATATCTCTTATACCTTTTCAACATTGTTTTATATAGATCCATTGTTAAAATTTATATTTGATCCCTGACAGCTTCACCCTGATGGAACACACACTGCTGGCCCTATCCATTCAATGTACAGGCGTTTAAAATGACATCTATACAGCTCTGTGCACTAGGGAGATTTTCACAGTTGCGGCACATGTGCAATCATGGGTACCATGCCACACACCCCTATGCAGACCCTGTACTAAATATGTGTATACCTAGGGCTAGCACTGCAGATGAGCTCCTACTTCACACATTCCCTTGTACATGTGGGGAAGAATTGAATGGATATTTGGGTGTATGTTTATGTCTAATACATCTAATAACTACAAGACATTTTAAAAAATAAAATAAAGCACTGCAAATTGCTGAGGGACTCTAGATTACAGAGGTGTAATCTAAAAATATGAAGTTTGGAGCAAAAAAAAAAAAACAACCCACGGACTTTAATAACCAACTTATTTACAGGCCATGACTTTTTGCTGGCAAAAGTTTATTTCACCAGACCAGTCACAGTGTTCTCTCTTTCGGAAATTTGAGATAATGTAGAAGTGAACTCTTGACATGACCGTGTAAAACAAAAATGGCATATGCAGTGTCACCGTTTACCTCTTGATCTTTTCATGGTTGCAGTTCAAAAGCCCCATCTATCATTTCTATAACTCCATCGTCTCCAATGACACCTCTGTGATTGTGAAGAGCCAGCCTGTAAACTACTCATTTACATGCACATACCATGCAAACTATCTGGTGAACCACGCTGCCTTTGACCAAAGGTAACTCTGCCTCGATTCAATTGGCCTTCGTCTTCTAGCATATGCCTCACTCTGCATTCAACAGTGTATGATTCAGTCATGTGACATTTCCTGCCTCTTTTAGAGTGGCAACTATTCATGTGAAGAATGGCAGCTCCGGTTCATTTGAAAGCCAGCTGTCCCTCAACTTCTATACTGTAAGTACCCTCTGTGTCTGTCTGCTGATTTCCACTGTAAATTTTTCGATGGTGCAATGGTGAAGTGAAGAGGCCAAAAATATGCAAATGTATAGGAGACTGCCTCCATTTTACCAAATGTAAATGAAAAATTTGATTGTAGACATTCTGTTACTCTTTGGGGGTACCATAGGCTACACAAACTAGCGAGCCGTAATAGTGGTTTTTAGGTTTCAAACAACTGAGATTGCAGCAAAATTTTGACATCAATCCAGTCATGCATTCTTCCATTCCATTCCCCTTCCTCCCACATTTTCCTTTTTTTTTTTTTTTTTACTCTCTCCAGCATTCCATGGCCTTAAACATGCTCATCCTCACTGGACTTTCCATCCCTTAGTTTCCCCCTAAACCATTATTATTATTTCTTGTGCTTCCTCCAAGCCTGTGGATACCTTCTCACTGGTGTGTGGTTAATGCTGTTTCGGCTATGTGGCATTCAAAAAATGTATTTTGCTATTAGTATGCATAAGGGTTTCCTATTAGTCTGTATAATAAGATATGTGCATGTGCAGTCATCACTTAAGCATTTCTTATTCAATATTATGAACAGCTTGCATTCAAAAATATTTGGGTTAAACCAAGAATTCAATGGAGTTCTGCTTGTGGAATGGCATGATTTCAGGACTTGGCAGTTTGGAGTCCCTTTAGAATGCGTAAGAGATGGCCTGGGGGATGTAGGGAGAAATGGTGAAACTCACCTCTTCTCCACTTCCAGTCATTGGAGCTTCACCTAGATCCAAACTCATTCTGCAAATGGAAGAATTTCTCCCATTCACAGAATGGCAGCTCTGCATTGTGTTTCTGGTAGTGTGGTGTGGGCTCTGAACTATTCATTGTGTGACAAGAAGTTCCACTTATATAAATCATCGCTTGATGCTGTAGTCACTGGGTGATAATGGGCATGCATGTATCAACTCACTTAGTTTTTGCACCAGATGCCAGAGCCACAATTTGACTGTAACCATGTAGGTTTTAAGATTTTTAATTTATGGGCCCCTTGGCTGGCATGGTGAGCATATGTCTTGCAGCAGAACAATTCATTACTTATGTAAACATCTGCTGTATTATAGGCTGGTCTGGTACCACTCAATTATTCTATGCACTTGAATTATGTTAATTCAAATTTTGTAGCAAATGAACCCAGCATTGAGATTCTTCCCTACATTACACCAAACATGCCCTTAGGATCCGATTGTTTACTAAACTGATCATGTAACAATGTACTATGCAGACTGCTTTCTACATCATCTTTATATATTTGCAGTTCCAAACTGCGGTCCAAGCACTGTACTCTCAGCATTCTGCACTAGTGCTGTAACTGACGCCATTAAACCCTCCCGAAAACCGCAAACAAAGGGCAATGACTATCTTGTCTTTTAGGTCTCACTACGCATAGAAGTTCCTTTCATTCCCCCTGAAATTTGCCTAGCTATCCTCTGAATCGAGAAGATGCTTATTGTTCTCTTGGGATCTTTATTCCGCTTTGTGTTTGGTTTCTCGTGTTTGTTCCAGGTTATAAGGCTTTTAACTGAAAGTTCTAACCCCCTTTCAGTATTTTGGTACAGTATGTGTGAGCACACTCAGTGCTTGAATAGAAATCAACTCCAAATCTCTTTCTGTCAAATTTCAGACAGAGGGTGGCCCAGATTTTGCCATGAATAACTGAAGAGGCCAGACCTCAAGATACTCTAGCAGAGATTCTCTCCATGGGGTCAGGTGACTGACGTTTTCCCATGACCCTAAAGTAATAGAATGTCACTGAAACTGCACTGTGTTTGGTGTTTATATTCCTTGTTTCAGCACACCTAGAATAAAAGACTGTTGGAAAATTGTCTATAACAGTTACTTAACTAGCTGTGGCTTGGGGATGAAATGTGCTAAACAGGAAAGGAGAATGCTGTTGTATTTGTGGCTGGCCACTGTGGAGGCTGGACTAGATGGGCCATTAGCCTGGTTATCCAGGCTTACTTTGTGTTCTTATGTATTTATGTACATTTCACCACCTTATGTGGCTTGGTTATTTATCAACTTCTTTTTTTCAGAATAAAATTTGTTGTGCCCGAGTTTTTACTACTCTTCTGTTATACTATTAAGAATAGGCTGGAATCCAACAAGTGGTTTGACACTGACCGATTGAGCCTTTTTGAGCACTGAAATAACTAACGTAGCTCAGGGTCAGAACACATACTTTGCCTGCAAACTGTCCACAATACTGAGCTCAATGGTCCAACTTGGTATAAGGCAGCTTCTTCTATTCCTAATTCAATTAATTATCATGAGAGAAAACCGGGAGGGGGAGGGGATTCACTTGCAAAGTCATTTCACTACCTTTCTTTCTGACAATTTTCCACATCACAAATATCTTGCATAGCATGCACCAGCCAGGTTGGGTGTGTGTTATGTGATATATATCCCTGAATCAATTTTGTACTTGAGTCATTTCACCCAGCAGTTTTAGCATTGGAATTTGAGAAGACATTGTGTGATTTGATGCTTCATGGACAATTAATCTTGTGCTTTGCTCACCAGAGAAATGTGTGGCTTTCCTCATTCAGCACTGCATGGCTGGCTATGGCAAACTGGTAGTTGGATGTTGCCTATAAATGGTTTCCCCCCCTCTGATACTGATAAGCTTGTTGCTGTCCTTTATATGTGGCTGTTCAGTGATTTGCATAGTTCCTTCTAAGCCACATTTCTTGAGCTTTCATCGAAGCATTACACACTCGACTTCAAGGCATCCTGTTGTTGAGCCAATTTAGGGCAAACATCATAAGAATATTAAGAAAAAGAAACGAAACACAGATACAAAAATGGCATAAGGGGAAACGAAGTGGAAATTGCTGATGACAGAGTATCTTTGCTGACATTATATCTAATTGTTAAGCTTTTGCTGTTCCTCCTTTGCATTACTAACCCATTCCTCCATTTTCCCTCTCAGAATGCCAAGTTTACAGTCAAGAAGGAAGCCCCCTTCGTAGTTGAAACTTCAGAAATTGGTTCAGACATATTTGCTGGCGTAGAAGCAAAGGGCTTAAGTAGCAGGTGCAACTTTTCATCCATCAACACAAATGTGAAATTATCATTGAAATTTTCACTCGTCTGGTACTCACATCTCTTTGTCTCCTCAGATTTAAAGTAGTTCTGACTAACTGTTGGGCAACCCCCTCATCAGAATATTTCTTTCCAGTCCAGTGGCCTCTGATAACTAAGGGGTAGGTAAATTTGTGAGAAGGTCAACATATACATTACTCACATGAAATGGAACTGTTGTGGGTAAGCATAACTTAAGAAACCAATGCCATCCTGAAGTTAATAGAATAAAATTTAGGCTAGGCATAGTGTCACCTGAAGTACTTTTCTAGTAATATTATACAACTCAGGCCCCAAATATATGAAAGACCACCTCCTTCACTCTTGGGTGCTGAGATCGAAGATCTCTTGGTAGTTTCTCAGAGGGTTGAGGGATGGCAGCCCGGGAGAGGGCATTGTCTGTGGTGGCCCCTAAGTTGTGGAACGTCTTCCCCACAGAAGCACAGCTGGCAGTTTTATTATCCAGTTTCTGGAGAATGCTGAAGACATACCTCTGACTTTTGACATTTGAGGTGCATGTTTTAAGGACCCACCTTATTGTTATCATTGTAGGTTGTTTTAAAAATAATAATAATATTGTGTTTTAATGTTGTAACCCACCCTTGGACCTTAGGGTGAAGGGCAGGTAATATATAAATAATAGTACATGTGATATAGTGTTTGCCTGTGTGATCAGTATATGATGTGGTCTGAGCAAATCGTTAGGGGTTTTGATCCAAGGTTTCACTTCATGTAGTGGTGATTTTTTTACACCAAGTGGTGGCCAAGTTGATGCTCTCCAGATGTTGGACTACCATTCCCATCAGCTCCAGTCAACACAGACATTGTTCAAAGATGATGGGAGTTGCAGACCAACAACATTTATAGGACAAGGACACTATTTTGGCTACCCTGTTCTCTGCAACATTACTACTGTTTTCAATCGACCAGAAATATATAGGACAGACATTTCACTCTCTGATTTTTGTCCAATCACAGCTTCTTTTTACACAACTGAATCTAACATTCAGAGGTACTCAGTTTGTCACAGAAACCATGCGATGTTCTTGCAATAGCCGCAAAAAAATACAGTAATAGTATTAGAGATAAGAGAAGAAAAGGAGTGCCTTATTGTTCTTCTCATTCTAAGAGTGCCTGTTATCATGTGGCTCAGGTGCCCCACAGATGACACCATCATAGTGCATGAAAATGGGAAAGACAGCCGAGCGACCTTCCAGTTTAATGCATTTCGGTTCCGGAATATTCCCAAACTCTCCAAGGTGTGGCTGCACTGTGAGACGCATGTATGTGACAGTGAGAAGTTATCGTGCCCTGTGGTAAGTTTTCTGTGTGTAGCAATTAAGAATGAAGTCTAGCCTGCAAAAAAACGAAACCCTGCACGTTCCCGAGGACCTATTAAAGCAGTGAGAAGGAATTTTGATTGAACCTTTTGAAAAAGAAAAAGAAGACATTTCTCATTTTGTTACAAGAAACAACTTAAGACTTTGCTGGATTGGGTAGACTGCAAATTTTGGCGCAATCCCATGGTTCCAACCCCTGCTCTGCCTTAAAGGTCATTGGGCCAAACAGTCACTGTCTCTCTGCCTAGCCCACTTGACTGTGTTATTTGAAAAGGTAATATAGAGTAGACATCACCATGCTTCCCCGATCTCCTTAGGGCAGGGGTTTAGAACCTTTGGGAGGAATTCAACATTGCACTACTATGATCATTCTATTAGCACAAGCATTTTTGTTTGCCCAGTGCAATGCTCTTCTGGGGTTCTTCCCAAAGAGAGGATTCATTGTCCTGCTAGCACATCAGTTTCGTTGAATCCAACCCTACGGTCATCCAGCTCCCGTCGGCCCCAGCCAGTATTGCCAGTCCTCGGGGATTATGGGAATTACAGTCTAACAATATCTGGACGTCCATAAGTTCTATACCTCTGCCTTAGAGGAAGACAACTGCAATAAATGGAAATTAGAAAACTATGGTTCTTCACTAGGAGGAACTAGAGCAACACACGGGACAATGTTTGTTTGTGGATAAATTGTTTCTAGATTCCAAACCTACACAGCGCTCCTTTCAGAGGTGGATTTAGGGAAGCACAACCAGTTCAGTAACACTGGGCACTGCAACTATGATGTAGAGTGGAAGGCAAAAGGCGGGAGGCGGCAAACACAGGTGTTGTGTGGGGGCACCGCTGATACCTGGCCATTACGATATCTGCATATGCAACTTCATTCCTCCATATACCCATGGATACATGTAGCTAAATAGCAGATAATCAGCACACACCTTTTTGATTTTGGGTAGCTGAAAGGAACTTCTGTAACTGCCAACAGTTTTCTTTGATTCTTGGTTTTGGGTCAACTTGAAACAAAAGCAGAACATCCAAATCTTGTCTGATTGCTAACGCTGCCATCTGGCAGCTGGCTAACCTGCTGGAAAAGTGATGGATGGAGGTATCATGTTGCAGCACATCTTTGGGAGAATTTAGAGCATGAAACATGTAGTAATAAAAATAATAACTTATTATTTATACCCCGCCCATGTGGCTGGGTGATAAAACATCAAACACTAAAAACTTCCCTAAACAGGGCTGCCTTCAGTGTTAAACCACGTGACAGTAGAAACTGAATGAAGACACCACACATTGCCCAGAAATCACCAGTTTATCTCAGGCCAGAAAATATAATTGGATGCTATTTTCTTTGATTACAGTGAATTTGAATAAACCACGCAGGGAGAAATCCTCTGATGTTCCATTAAGTACCCTGCAGTGCTTTGTTCTTAGGAACTATTCACCTTCAGCTTGAGTCATATGTCCCCCTCAGCGCTGCATGTTTAAACCCTGTTTTGACCAGTTGATCTTTTTTGACAAAACTGAAATGAAATGAGGCAAATGAGACTGCTGGTCTGGGGATCCCACCCTTAGCCCTATGGTGACTCTTGCTTCTGGACAGGAACTCTGGGGGAACCTGACTGGGTGCTGGCCGAAACAGCTCTTCAACGACGTTGCTCCTGCAACCTGGGACCGGGCTGACTGGCCTTTATCTTCTCTGAGGCCAGGGGCGGCCCCGGCCCCCAGGAGACCTGCCTCTCCTGGCCTTAAGGCGAGCACTCCTCCTGGGAGAAACCAGTTCCCTCCGCCTCTCTGCCCTGAGCCTCTGCAGTTCAGGAGAGGCTAAAGGGTTACTGGACCCAGGGGAGACTCACCTGTAGGCACTGAGTCCTCAACCACCTCCAGAGCCAGAGTGGATTCACCTGGTGCCTGCTCCTGAGGATCCGGCACAGGTGCTGGTGCTTCCGAATCAAGGCCCTGTCCCAGTTCAGCCGGCCCTGGAGGCGGGGACTCCTGTGCAGGCTGGGATTCCTCCGGTTCAGCCTCTGAATCGGATTCCCAGGTGTTGGGTTGAAATAAACGACAGACGAATGACGAGTGTCATATGGGAGGCATCTCCCGAGCACGTCTCGGGGAGTCCCTTTTATTGAATATTACAGCATTGCCACATATGTGCTTGTTGCTGATTGGTTAACATAAATACAATGCAAAGGTTACATATAAGCATTAATCATGAATAGATTAAAGGTTGGGAAAGGGAACACAGAATTGGACAGGCGTGAAAACCTCCTTGTTAAACTATTACTAGTGATTGATATAGCATTCATCCGTAGATGTGGTCATCCATGCTTTAAGAACAGGTCAGGGTACAATGTTTTCATGAACTCAATGTGAACTGAACATTCTAGGGTGAGGAAGGAATGTCTCAGCTTAGAACGGTTTTGCCAAAGTCATGTGCAGAAGCAAAACTTCCCATCACCCAGGCCATCACAAAACCTCTGTACATTTTCCTGGAAGTGAGCTCTATGGAACACCATGGGGCTTGGACCACAATTCCAACCCCCTGATTTGCTGCACTAACAAGAGGCTGGTTGAGAGGTCTTCCTCCGTCCTGCCCAAAACAACTCTACTGGCCTCAGCCCATGGTATGATGCCGACATCATGCTGGCATGGAACTCCCAGTTCCATCTACTGAAAATATAGGCAGGTGGAAGTACCATCTGTGGGACTCCCATTGGCAATAGCCTACAAAAAGCTGCAAATAGGTTTGGGCGTGGAAAATAAGCTGGCCCATGTTCCCTTGGACTCCAGGCCACCCTGCTGTCTTCATTTGAAGGCACTGGGCACAGTTCAGGCTGCATAACATGGAGCAATAGCACAGAGCTGGGTTTTGCAACTCTCTGCATTTTCCAGCCTTGCTGATATGGGCAGCAGGACTTTGGATGCAGCCCTGGCCATGCTGCTCCACTCCACCCCACTGGATTGCTCTGTTACTTCTGAATAAACAAAGCCTAGCGTTATCGTTCCCCTATGCCTAGAGAGCCACAAAGATGCTAACACACTGATAAGGTTTATTAGGTTTAGAGGAAGAAAAAATGTTCCTTTGTTAAGTATGTGTTCAGTTCTATGGACATACACATTGTCTACCTTTTCTTCTTTGGGACTATCATATCTGGGTGTAGTCTGCTGCTGTATTTTGTAATGGTGGGTTTTATATTTTATTTTTATATTTTTATATTTTATATTTATATTTTAACTGAGTTTGAGGTTGTGATTTCAATGACTATTTTATTAGGATTGCATGGCCCAGGATCGATTTGATGAAAGGCAGGATATAAATGAAATATTTTAGAAATAAATATTGATCAAGCAAATCGTTTTCTTTGTTCCTTTTAAGTTATGTACAAATCGGAGACAACGAATGGAGCCAACAGGTGGTGTGTTAATGGCTGAACTCACTGTGAACAGTAAGTGCAGAAGGATATTTTGATTTATAATTAGGGTGCTACATTGTGAAACAGTTTTTTCTTTACCTGCAAAAGGGAGGATTAATGCTGCCCTTCCTCTTCAGTAGGAATGCAATAACTTACTGGGTTTGATTTCTGATGCAGGTGTTTCAGATTAACTGGTGTGGGCTGGTTTCCAATATCCTCCTAATCTCTGATTACGGCACATCTATTACTAGGGAAATTCTTCAAATATGGGGATGAAATATCAACGCTTTTTAAGTTGGACTCAGGGGCAGAGCAAGGTGGGGGGCGGTCTACATCACCCTGGGTGTCATCACTGAGGGGGGTGACATTCTACACGTTGCCCACCTGTGACTCCCGCCTACCGCGAGCTGTCAGGGGAAGGAGGGGAGCTGCACTGCTTTGCTGTTTTGAAAGTCTGTCTCTCCTGGGCTGCTGGAGGAGGCAGGCAGGCAGGCAAGGAGAGGATGGGAAGGAGCAAACAAGCAGAGGTTGCAGGGAAGGATAGAAGCTCCCTCAACTCAGGACCCAAACCCTGTAACCCCACAGAAAGCTCAACAACTTTTGTTAACCCTCTCCAAAAGATGCTCAACAACTTTGGCCAATCCTCCCCTAGAAAAAGCTCAACAACTTTGCTCAACTTTGCTCAATCCTTCCCTAAAAAAAGCTGGCAATGACAATGGGTAGATCACAGCTGTGAGTAGATCACAGTCTCTTGGGAGTCCAACTAGATTTCAATGTGGGTGTGGGTGTGACATTTTCCATGCCGGGTACCATCTGACTTTGCTACGCCACTGGTTGGACCCAGAACTCTTAGGAGTCCTGCTCCAAATGAAGTTTGTCCCCTTCCACTAAACATTACTCCCTTGCCAAGGCAAAAGCAAATATATATTAATCGGGGGTGGACTTTGGTTATCTTTGATAGACTGGCACCCTGAGCAACGCCAAAATCTGGTGCCCCCAAATGAATCTTCTCAATGATGGTTCTTCTCAATTATGGGCCCTCTCAGCTCAGCGCCCTGTATAGGGGAGCTGCCTGAACCACCCTAAATCCGACACCGTATTAAATTTGCAAAAGTGGGAGGAGAGGTGTTACTAAACACAGGCAATACCTTGCAGGTTTTATCCTTAGTTGGAAACGATACTTCTGGGCATGTTCTGGTATGTTATTTCCAACCAGGTATTATGCAAGAAACCAACCAGGGATTATGCGAGAAATTGTGGCCAAGGATAACTGTGGATTTGTAGCTTTCTTTGTCTCATTAATCAGTCCAGAAGAAATTCAGTAGAGTCATTTACAAAAAAAGGGTGTTCCAAAGCAGCCATATGAGGTGCACGGAACATATAACAACATAGGTACAGTAGCTCCTTATACCTGTGTCAGAGCAGTGATTCATCTAACTCAGAACTGTCTACAGTAACTGACAGCAGGTCTCTGAGTTCTACGTGGAGATGCTGGACCTTTGGCATTCAAAACAGATGCTTTACCTCTGAGCTGTGGTCCTTTCAGCAACAGTAGGGGTGGAGGCTAACTCTGAGATTTCTGTAACTCCTGGTGTGCCTCAAGACTTTGTAGTCTCCAAGTTTTTAAGGAACCTACACATGTTGCAGGGCACACTTTCTATTTATAGTTTTGCATTGCCCAGTGTTTTGTTGAGCTGAAATGGCCTTGCGTTTAGACCCTATTCCAGATCACTTTATTATTTTAACATAGAAATAGGAGAACACGTCCACAGATAGGGGGCCTGTTTGGAGGGCCCACTTTCAGACACCGATAGATTAAAGGATAATGCAAGATATAAACATTTTAAAGGACATAAGGAAGTAATAAAATCAAGCTATTCCATCTTGCTAAATGGATCATTACTTTAGCATGTAGTTAGTGGCAGTGTAATATTAATCACATTATTGCATTGATTTATCTTTTTACTTATAAGTCTTTTCCTGTGAGCATTCTAACTTTTCTTATTTCTCACAGATAGAGGATTAACCAGGAATTACAACTTTTCAGGTAAAAATTACAAATATTAAACTATCTAGCATGTTAGTCAATGGAAATTTATCAGCACTAATGCAAATGCCGTATGATAAACTTTATTATAGTTGAAGGATGTCAGAACTATAATAGTATTAGATTAATTGCTTTCCTGGACAGAATTTGCTGCCATGTCCTTGTTTATGATAAACAAGGAAATCAATGTAAATCAATATCAGAAATTATGAGTGATACCATGGAGGGCTGGTGCGGAAGTAGAATGTGAAATGAATATGAATCGGGAAAGTATGTATCAATTTCTAAACTTTTTAAATTCAGAAATAAAATGATAAAAAGATAAATCAAGGTAGCTTATAAACACCACAAATGTAAACATCATAAATGTAGAAAAAGCTAATATAAAAACAATCAATTACAATAGTGGTGGGGGACCTTAGGCCTGGGGGCCAAATGCAGCCCCCCCGACCCATTATTTTATCACTGGGACTCTTCATAGGCCCATTCCCCTCACCAGGCCACATATTTCACGGGCCACTACTCTGCAGCCACTAGGCAGCTTTATCTGGCCCTTAAAATTGTCCCAAGGCCACAACCCCCCGGCCCTGCTGCACATCCTTTCCAAGTGTTTTTCCCTAACTGGAATATGTCCTTGAACTGTGATAATGCACACCTCTCAACTGCCCCAATTGAACTGGGACATCTCATTTTTGGGTGCCATGCTCTCTCACAAGATCACAGAGTCCCCGAAAATGTGAGATCGGACCTCACGTGAAAGCACGGAACCCCAAAGTGCTCAGGTTTTTTTGCCTCCACGCTGTCACACAGGTCACAAGACTCACACAGAAGCATATCAGGGAACATGCACACCCCAGTTTTCAGTCTCAACATGTTGGAGGGTATAGATAATGCCTATTTCTTGCTTGCCTGTCTGGAGGATGGAGAGAGGTGACTAATTTTTGCATGACTGGAATGTAGCCTGCTAGACAATGATAAGAAGCTAAAAAAGCCAATGCAATTCTGGGCTACATCAATAGGAGTATAGCATCTAGATCAAGGGAAGTAATAGTGGCACTGTATTCTGCTCTGGTCAGACCTCACCTGGAGTACTGTGTCCAGTTCTGGGCACCACAGTTCAAGAAGGACACTGACCAACTGGAAGGTGTCCAGAGGAGGGCAACCAAAATGGTCAAAGGCCTGGAAACGATGCCTTATGAGGAACGGCTAAGGGAGCTGGGCATGTTTAGCCTGGAGAAGAGGGGTGATATGATAGCCATGTTCAAATATATAAAAGGATGTCACATAGAGGAGGGAGAAAGGTTGTTTTCTGCTGCTCCAGAGAAGCGGACACGGAGCAATGGTTCCAAACTACAAGAAAAAAGATTCCACCTAAACATTAGGAAAAACTTCCTGACAGTAAGAGCTGTTCGACAGTGGAATTTGCTGCCAAGGAGTGTGGTGGAGTCTCCTTCTTTGGAGGTCTTTAAGCAGAGGCTTGACAACCATATGTCAGGAGTGCTCCAATGGTGTTTCCTGCTTGGCAGGGGGTTGGACTCGATGGCCCTTGCGGTCTCTTCCAACTCTATGATTCTATGATTCTAAGAATCACATCCATTGCTCTGCCTGCTTTTGCTTTTGGCTCCACTCATTACTGGCGCAAAGCCCCTGAAATGTGCTCCTCCCCTCCCCCATGGGACTGCAGCCCTTGAGGTAAAAAAAGGTGACAGCAAGAAAAATATGAAGTAAGAAAAGTTCCAAATTCACCCAGAATCACTAACTTTTTGGCTTAATACATACAGGGTGGTATTCAACTGAGTTTTACACACAGCAAACCCATCGAAATTAATGGGCATCCAGCTCCACTTGTGGTCTTACCGGCATTGTGTGGGGAATGGGCTATACAACTGCACAGCACAGCCTGCATCCTAACTAAAACATTCCTGATCATGGCAGATGGCCAACCCAGGCAGATTCCAGGATGTTCCTCATCTGGAACAGTTCCACCACAATGCATATATCCACCACAAGGCTCTGCATAAAATTCAACTCAGCATATAACTTAATCCCCGTGGAAAGATGGAATGATAAATATGGGTTGGGCCTTTTTAAATGGTGTAAAAACTGTGGCTATATAAAATCTCAAACAGGACAATGTAACAGAAATTCACTGAGCGAGACTACCATTCTTGGGCAAGGTGATTAAGCGAGTGGTTGCTGAACAACTCCAGGCATGCCTGGAAGAAGCGGACCATTTGGATCCCGTCCAGTTGGGATTCAGGCCTCATCATGGGACTGAAACTGCCTTGGTTGCACTGGTTGATGATCTCCAGTGGGCTAGGGACAAAGGTGAGAGCTGTTTCCTAGTTCTGCTGGATCTCTCAGCGGCGTTTGATACCATCGACCATAACATCCTTCTGGACCGTCTTGAGGGGCTGGGAGCTGGGGGCACTGTCCTACAGTGGTTCCGCTCCTTCCTCCTGGGCCGTGTTCAGAAAGTGGGGGGGGGGATGAGTGTTCAGACCCCTGGGCTCTCACTTGTGGGGTGCCTCAGGGTTCTGTCCTCTCCCCCATGCTTTTCAACATCTACATGAAGCCGCTGGGAGAGATCATCAGGGGATGTGGGCTGGGTGTTCATCAGTATGCGGATGATACCGAGCTCTACCTCTCTTTCAAATCAGAACCAGTGAAGGAAGTGAAGGTCCTGTGTGAGTGCCTGGATGCGGTTGGAGGTTGGATGGTGGCTAACAGATTGAGGTTGAATCCTGACAAGACAGAAGTACCGTTTTTGGGGGACAGGAGGCAGGCAGGTGTGGAGGATTCCCTGGTCCTAAATGGGGTAACTGTGTCCCTGAAGGACCAGGTGTGCAGCCTGGGAGTCATTTTGGACTCACAGCTGTCCATGGAGGCACAGGTCAAATCTGTGTCCAGGGCAGCTGTTTACCAGCTCCATCTGGTACGCAGGCTGAGACCCTATCTGCCCGCGGACTGCCTCACCAGAGTGGTGCATGCTCTGGTTATCTCCCGCTTGGATTACTGCAATGCGCTCTACGTGGGGCTACCTTTGAAGGTGACCCAGAAACTACAACTAATCCAGAACGCGGCCGCTAGACTGGTGACTGGGAGCGGCCGCAGAGACCACATAACACCGGTCTTGAAAGACCTGTGGCTCCCAGTACGTTTCCGGGCACAATTCAAAGTGTTGGTGCTGACCTTTAAAGCCCTAAACAGCCTTGGTCCAGTATATCTGAAGGAGCGTCTCCACGCCCATCGTTCTGCCCGGACGCTGAGGTCCAGCAACGAGGGCCTTCTGGCAGTTCCCTCATTGCGAGAAGCAAAGCTACAGGGAACCAGGCAGAGGGCCTCCTCGGTAGTGGCGCCCGCCCTGTGGAACGCCCTCCCATCAGATGTCAAAGCGATAAACAACTATCTGACATTCAGAAGACATCTTAAGGCAGCCCTGTTCAGGGAAGTTTTTAATGTGTGATATTTTAGTGTTTTTTTGGTTTCTATGGAAGCCGCCCAGAGTGGCTGGGAAAACGCAGCCAGATGGGCGGGGTACAAATAAATTATTATTATTATTATTATTATTATTATTATTGCTCCTCACATTCTTCCTATTTCTCTCTTCTTTGCAGCTATCCTTTGCCATTTACTCCTCTTTCTTGGAATTCGCGCAGTTCTTTTATAATACTCAACCCAACATCAGCTGCTGCTGATCACCCCCATGGTCCTTTACTGCTACGAAGAGATGCTTGCTTTGCCTGCTGCCTTGTTTCACATGACAAATAAATTTCTCCTGGCTTACATTTGGTTTCTGTGGCAGCTGAGAATACCAATGGTGATTTTTACCAGCTGTGTGCACATTGTTCAAATAAGTGTATCTCAAACGAAGTTTGAGAGCGCTAGAAGGAAGTCCACTGTTTGCTTCAAAGTGTTAGTCGAAAGACAAGGAAGTCCTCACTTCATGGCTGTCTGCATTAAGGAGCTAAATCATTCTTGGGATTCTGGGAGCACTCTTAGCAGAAGACTGCTGGCTTCACTCTCATGGTGGTGATGTTTTTAAAAAGTACCATACTGTTACACACCACCCCAGGCTCTGAGTGGTGTGAATTCCAGGGGTTCCAGAGTTCGGTTTCCTTCAGAAGAAAGGCCAGTGGAGACTGTGGTGTCCTTATGATATATGGTTTATTTGCACATAAATACAACTTAAGCCTAGAAGGGGCTCACAGCATTAACATGCCAAGAAGGTCTTGTTTCGCCCATAGCCATAGGCTTGGATTCTAGAAATAGTCAGGCATGGCTCTGTCTCTGCAGCCTTGCTTCAAGCTTCTACCTCGCACACCAACTCTCATCTCTGGCCTTTCTCTTTCTAACTACCAGCAACTTGAGGGGCTCCCACCCATTTGTCGTCAGGCACAGAGCCACTTCCTTTGTTACCTTAATGGCCTATGCTTAGAGGGCCATTACCTCACTGAGAAGCTAGCCTGGCTATTCCAGGAATTGAATCTGTGCTGGATCCAGGAATTAGAAGGGAGCTCAGGCATGCATTGTACCTCCACCAAACTCAAAAACAATACAGCACTATTTGGTCAATGGGCAGTTCTTTTCCCTAGAGCATAGCTGTTCCTACTTCTTTGATACCATAGCAATTCTAGCATGCAGTTTTCCATATGGTGGCTTAGCACAAGAATATGTTACACCGAGCATAAATGATGGAGAATTTGCTAGAATGAAAGTCACGTGAGTTAGGTCTCAGCATCTGTTAGCGGGAAGACTGTGTGTGCTATTGCTTGCTGCTTAAGTGAGCAGCAGTGCTGATTCCATGTACTAGAACTGGATATCTATTTTTCAGAATCAAGGAACTCACAATGGCTAGCAAAGATTGCTGCAGGTGAATAAGCGCAACATCCACCCACATGATGAATGCCTGTACAGTGGTACCTCGGGTTACATACGCTTCAGGTTACATACGCTTCAGGTTACAGACTCCGCTAACCCAGAAATAGTACCTCGGGTTAAGAACTTTGCTTCAGGATGAGAACAGAAATTGTGCAGCGGCAGCAGGAGGCCCCATTAGCTAAAGTGGTGCTTCAGGTTAAGAACAGTTTCAGGTTAAGAACGGACCTCTGGAACAAATTAAGTACTTAACCCGAGGTACCACTGTATTGCATACAGTTTGGGGGCAGCTGCAGAATGCATCATGTTTAGTAAATGGGTATGTGTGGGTGTTGCATGCCAAGCTATGGCTGTATTTCCTTGAAGGGTAAAAGTTATCAGCCTGTGAGAGCCACAACCCAAGAAAGTATTTGAATTACAGCTGACGTTTGTGTTGTGACATAGCATCAGAGGCTCCCTTAGCAGCTGTTCTCCCTGTGTAACAGATGCCCCTTAGACTAACATCATCATCATAATTCGTATGCCACCTTTCCACAGTTAATACAACGCTCAAGGCAGCTTACAATATGAAAAGATTTACATCATTACAAACATAGCAAAGTAGTCATAAAAATAAATAAAATACATCAAAAACTACATAACCAAACTGAACAATTTCCACATACAAATAAATATACAAAAAATTAATATCAATAACAGCAAAAACTCCCAACAAAACTTCCCCCCAAATACCCCAGTCCTTGCTGAGCAGCAGCAGTTCTTATGAAGCCTGTCAGGCCTTGCCCTGGGCCAGGTGGAGAGAAGCAGGAACCCTCAGGCTCCCAGAAGGCTGATGAAGTAGAAAGGTGGGTAACTTGTGACACCCCAGATCTTGTTGAGCTATAGCTCCCATCATCCCTGACCATTGGCCATACTGATTGGGGTTGATGGGAGTTGGAGTCCAGTAATGTCTGGAAGGCCACAGATTAGGCACCCCGGATATAGTCAGACCACAGCCTGTCTTTATTGGATAGTATTGTTCATGGGAGAACATGCACATTTCAGGACATAGTAGAAGAAGTAATTATATGTTTTAATGCAGGTTCCTCCTCACTTCAGAACTTGATTTTTCTACCTTGAACATACACGCTACACACACTTTTATGGAATATGGAGAAAATGAATAGGGGAAAGTTAAACTCTGTTATGCTGAAACTCTTTGATTCAACTGTTTTAACTAATTTTTACTCAGTTGTCTTAGGATTGAAGTTGCTGAGCTTTTTTTTTACAATTTTACCTCGAAGTTGTAGATCTAGGCTATACATCTAGGCCAGGTTCATAAAACAAAGTGCCTGATAACTTTGGGAAACCTAATAGCCAACTAGCTACACCTTTGCAGACCCTCCAAGTGTCCCTGTTTTCCAGGGACAGTCCCGCTGTCTCAGTTTATGATTTGATACCAGAATGTCCCACTTTTCCTTAGGACATCCTTATTTTCTTCTGAGAAGTGTTGGAGGATATGGAGTCACCCAACTCCTGAGCCATCTGAAGGCAGCCCTGTATAGTGGAAATAATTAATGGGAATTTTAATTTAATAAATAATATTGAAAGGGGGGCTGTTTGAGAGTTTGTTCATTAATCCCATTTGTTATTCTCACTGTGGCTATCACTGTAGAGAAACAATATTCTTACAAACACTTGTCCCCAGGACTGAAATGCATTTGTCAGCTCCCACACTCCATTTGAAAGTGCAGAAGGCAGCCCATTAGTCATTGTAACAGCTCTGACATCGCGCTACACTACTCTGAATTAAGATCTTGTTGATGGTTGACTATGACCATAAATAAGTCCTATTTAGCCACTATTAAGATATAATTAAGATATATATTTGGGCCTTGGGCTAGGTATCCTGAGGAACTATTTGGAAATAGTTTCTAAAATACTACAGTGCTATAACTGACACAACTAAGTACTTGCACAAACTGAGAATATGGGTTGTATCCAGTTTAGCACTCAGTTAGGGTCCCATTGGCACAAGCATTACTGCTTACTCAACAGGCCTTTCCCTCTCTCCTCCCTGCTCTGCACCCCCCCCCCCACACACAAACACACAATCTGTTCTTGACATGCTGCCTGGAGCTGATGGGACACAATATTGGCTAACCTAGCTTAAGGGATTTGATTCCCCCCCCACACACACACCTTTTCCATCTCCAGAACCAGGGAGGAGGGGAGGGGGGAGGAGCAGGAGGAACTATGAAAGTTAAGGCTAAACTCACAGAGCATAAGGTCCCAGAAAAGCCAAGCTAAAGGATGGTTAGACTAAAGAAGATTTAGCAAACTCCAAAACTTTGGGCCTACAGTTCTCATTGGCCCTAGCCAAAACACTCATGTTAACATGACTAATGGGAGTTGTAGCCCAAATCATCGGGTGTGGGGGCACCAAGCTGGCAAAGCCAGAACCAATGGAATACTTGCGTACCCACTGGCAGATGACGATAAGAAGAGGACTTATTGTGACAGGATAAATTGTGAAGATTCCCAGCTGTTAAATCAATTAAAAATTACCAAAGCAATTTCAGTCTTTTGTATGGCTCTATTTCCCCCAATGGTAGATGTCAGGATTCCAAAAGGCATGTGGAGGAGGCAAGGGAGCTGGAGGAGGATCTAAGAGAAGGGACCAGTGACTTGTGGGGTTCTGTGCTACCTGCAAGGCAGGAGTTGGGGCTGAGGGAAGAGGAAGCGATGGGGCTGTCCTAGGTGCAGGAGGAGTTGCAGGAAGGATTGGGAGGAAGAGACAGTCCTTAGAAGACTTGGGTTGTTAGGGTCTCTTCCATCCCCTCCTCCTCTGTCTCCAAGGACAAAGAGGGGCTTAAAGCACCAGGTTCAGGGAAAGCTGCAGGTTGCTTGCACATGCCCTGTCAAGTGAGGGGATTTGCATTCAGGAAGAGACACGGTCATGTTGTTGCTCCAACATTCAAGGCACAAGGCTAGGGGAGTAAATGCCTAGCTAGCTATGTAGCGGGAGCGGTGTACCCTGGGAGATTCTGCAATGGAGTGCTTTACCAATAAGGAATTCAACTACCACCCATTTGTGCCCCTTGGGGTGGGTGTGCTCAGCCTACAATCAAACGCTAATCCTTCCCCATGCAAACGCTGCACTTATCACATATGAGTTATCTAATATTGTCCAATGTATGTTATTGCTTGCCGGGTCTAATAGCTACATGTCTACCTCAGCATTTCCCTTTGGGCGGCTTTCTACATCACTGCCAAACTCTGGTAGGGGCAGATGGAATCCAACCTTTCCTTTCAGCCAAAACGTTCTTTGCTGTCCTTTGCCCTGGCAGCCAAGAGAAATAACATGAAAGCAAAGTTGCCTCACATAACCACAACAAAAACGAAAGATTTATACGATCTGAGGAGAAGCCAGAGTATCAAAAACAACCCTCTAAATGTTTGCACACACCTTAGGAATAGTTGGTGCTTTGAAAAATAAAACGAATTTCCTTCAAGGTAAAAGGTAAAGGTGGTGTGAAAAAAAACAGGGAAGATGGATTGTTGGAATTTTTCATCCTTTCTCCCAGTATCCACATCAGGGAGATTGCTAGGTATTTAGAGTCAGGGCACAGGTCCATGACATAGATTTCCATTTCCTAATATATATGTATAGATGCACATTTAGACTGACATTTTTAGGGGGTGGGGAGCTCTGGCTCTTGCTGTCAAGACTTACTCAGAACCATGGGATGCAACAGGATTTTCTGGGCCCAGAACACTGTATGTATATTAGAACCCAACCCACAGGAATGGCTGCTTACGGACATATTAAAAATAAATAGTATTGTCCAACATCTTAAGATGACCCCCCCCAACAGTTCAGTGATTGACCTAAATTTGTTACTAGTCAAAGTGCCTGACAATCCATCACCTAATTCTGAGGCCAAGACCCCATGACATTGAAAACTCAACATGCACAACTTCATACGATATTAAGCTATGGGCAGATGTCTTCACAAGGTATACCTTTCTCCAGTGCATCTGCTCCTTGCTTGTGGTGGAGGACTGTTGTCTGACTTTGAATTTTAAAAATTCATATGGCTAGAAGCTGGTGGCCTCATGTTTGTGCAGAAGCTTGGACTAGATCACCACTGGGTTCTTCCCAGCTCTATGAACCCTTATTTCCATGAAAATTATACCTTTATTCTTATGGTCCCTCTTTCCTGCAAATCATAACCTCCAATCATCTGGAGAACATTTGCTGTGATCATAGAGACATGGATTTGGAGAGCTAGAGAGAGAGAGAGAGAGAGAGAGAGAGAGAGAGAGAGAGAGAGAGAAATTTACCATATTGCATATTGATTGCCTATATTGGAAAGAAAAACTCTAAAAATGTTGTAGTAAAAACAAATATGGACAGTTGCTTATATTTGTACCAACTAACACTTTCAGTGTTAGGGCCTGGCTATGAGGTAAGAGAAATAGGTGAGCACAAGGAAACGGCATCTGATTTCAACTAACAACTCAAGTGGCCTTACAGCTGAGCATCGATTGGAAGCTGGTTGTTAAGGACCACCCACTATGGAACCTAGGGGGCACGGTGCTTAAAAAGCAGTAGAACGGGGGCAGCAGATACTAAGCTAAATCCAACTCCCAGTGTTGAGTACCACTGTCTCAGTTGCCAATTCAGAGGCAAGTGTGGTGTATGGGAATGATGACAGTTCTTGACATGAAATGTGCCCACCAACTTTTCATTTTTCTTCACTTTGTAATACTCTAAAAAAAGAAGAAGAAAATTCCTATTCAGTCTGAACAAAGGTCTGTATAGTCCATTAACCTATTGCCAATAGTGAGCAACCACCTGCCTCAGGGAAGCACACAAGGAGGGCATAATAGCTATGTAATTCTCTTGCTGCTTTCCAGCAACTGGAATGAAGACATCCCTTCATGATTATACATTGCCGAAAGTCCTGCTTCTCTCCCTGCTCTAAGCTTTCAGTCATTGGCTTTTGAAACACAACATGTTCTCTCGCCTTTTGGAGCTTACACCAGCCTTTCTCATACCTTCATAACAAATACATGCAACGTACGTAAGCTGGTACTTTCCATCCTTGAAGCCACATTCACTGTGTCTCCAAACAAGCAGTAACGTGGCCTTGTGATCCCCACCACACCTGCAACAACAGGGCCTAGAAGAACAAACACCACAAAGGCATCAGCCACAGAGAAAAGAAAGGCAGAATCTCATATGCAATGATGCTTTTGAGAGTTATGAATTAATGTTTGGATTTTACAGCAATGTGATCCCATTTACCAATTGTCTTTTCTGCTTCCCACAGGGCAGTCATGTTTTTTGGTTTTTTTTTGGGGGGGGGATATGTAGTCAAGTGGGGAAGCGGGTGGTGCTGTGGGTTAAACCACAGAGCCTAGGACTTGCCGATCAGAAGGTCAGTGGTTCAAATCCCCACAACGTTTCTCTGTCCCAGCTCCTGCCAACCTAGCAGTTCGAAAGCACATCAAAGTGCAAGTAGATAAATAGGAACCGCTTCGGCGGGAAGGTAAACTGTTTCCGTGCGCTGCTCTGGTTCGCTAGAAGCGGTTTAGTCATGCTGACCACATGACCTGGAAGCTGTACGCCGGCTCCCTCAGCCAAAAAAGCGAGATGAGCGCCGCAACCCCAAAGTCATCTGCGTCTGGACCTAATGGTCAGGGGTCCCTTTACCTTTACCTTTATGTAGTCAAGTAGACTGAGTTACTCTGAAGTACTAACGTCAGACATTTCTGCAGCCATTTTCTACATAGATACACACAAATGAGAATGTGACCAGACTTAAATCACCTCAAAAATACACTTGTGAATCAAATCTTAAATGATGCTGAGAAAATTTTACTCCTTGTGCCAGATTCCCTTCAAATTAATTACCGGTATATCTCAGAACATATTGTCTATAACATGATAGGGAACCATCAGCCACATTCTTATTACTACATCTCCAAATCCTGGTAGCCCACATTTGGCAAGACTAAAGGCATTTCCAGGAAGCCTAATGGATCGATCACACACACACACACACACACACACACACACACACACACACTCTCTCTCTCTTATACAAATTATGTTGCTTTAGTGCTTTAACTTGGTATTAGAGCAAAGGACTACAATAGAAACTATCTCAGCATGTCCCTATTTTTATGGTTCATCAATCTGTAGCCATACTTGATATTTCAGCACCAAAGATATACACTTGTGTTTGCAATATCACGTGACAAGATGATTTATGTCTCAACGTGTTTGTATTTGCTTTTAAAACGTGTCACTACCTCCCCCAAAGTCCTTGGAAAGCGTGTTCTCCTTCATGGAGAGCACGTGTTGCGGTGGGGGCTGCCAGGACACTCCAAAGTTGGTGGGCGGGCTAATTGATTGTTGGCCACTGATGCGATTGGGGCTTCCCTTGTTGTTGGGAAGAAGTTAATGTTGCCATTTATTGATTGACAGCCAGAAATAGTAAAACTCCTTGCACGAGGCTAGGGCTTCCTCTTTTCGCCCGTGCAGCGGATTGCCCGTCCCTCCCTCCCTAGAATAGGGTTGTTCGCTTTGACCTTGCTATGCCTGTCATGGGGTCATCTGCTTTGGAGCGGGGGCCTGGTAGGAATTTGTCCATCTGGCTGATTGGCTGGGGCCATTTGGTTTTTTGCCTACTGCGTAGCAAATCGTCACAACTTGTAAGGTTCGCGGTTAGGCATTG
Organism: Podarcis gaigeae; assembly: GCF_964106915.1. Taxonomy (NCBI): domain Eukaryota; kingdom Metazoa; phylum Chordata; class Lepidosauria; order Squamata; family Lacertidae; genus Podarcis; species Podarcis gaigeae. The sequence continues at coordinate 52,667,306 of NC_139681.1, read as the reverse complement.
TATTTTAATATGCATTTGTATTTTAATAAAGTTGTGGCCAAAATTATGCCAAAAATCTTAAACAAAAATTTCTGTGTGATGTGTGAGTTATTGGGGTGGACCTGGGGACCTCGACACGCAACAGAGCTGCACACAAAGTGAAGTTGAATATGAATAGTCCCTTCGTTATAGTATTTAATTGGCACAATCACAGGATTTGACCCTGTAATTTCACTGCAATCTTACTTGCAGCTCCGGGTATCAATTCATTTTACTAGTTACTATCCCTCAGTCAAAATCTGGAACATAGTTGTGAGTGGCATTCTACTGAACTATACATTTAAAGTCATCTCAGTTGTGGCTTCCCCCAAAGAATCCTGCAACCTGCAGTTTGTTAAGGACAAGGAGACTTGTTAGAATATTCCTATTCTCCCACATTGCTGCAATTCCCAGAGTGATTTAACAATCAATTCCTCTTTCCAAGGACTTGTAGTTCTCTGGGACTTGTAGTTCTCTGAGGGGGGGGGGAAGGGGTCTCATAACAATTCTCAGAACCCTTACTTAACAAACAATGTAGCAAAAGCTTTAAAATCATGCTTAGCTGAAACCACTGCCTTTCACCTGTATGAATACCAATACGCAGGCTCAGTTTCTCCTTCGGCATGTGCCTAATCTTGAAGGAAATGATTGCATTGAGAAAGTGCAAAGACATGGTAGCAATTTCCTCAACATGTTTCTTCCCGTTGCGAATGGGGAGGCCGCTAGCAACCATATAGGCGTCTCCAATAGTTTCAACCTGTAAGCAATCAAAGGACTCATTAGCGCTTTTTAAATTGAAAAGTGAGAAATGGGAAAATGAAGGAAGCCTTAAGAGTTCCTTAGGAACGTTATGCCCAATTCAGAACCCACATATGATACACACACAAACACACAAATAGCTATTGTATGTTCCGGCGTACAAGACGATTTTTTAACCCAAAAAAATCACCCCCAAAGTCATGGGTCGTCTTATACGCCGGGTATACGCAGAGCCACCTGTTGGGAAGGAGGAGAGGGAGCCGGTGAGCAAAGGCACCCCTTCTGCCATCGCTCCTCCTCCCTCCCCACGGAAGGCGACACAGCCTCCTGTGACGCAGCGCGAGGCCCCGCCTCTTCCATACCGCCACAGCGCGTGTTCGTTGGCCACCGCTCTCTCCTCACTGCGGAAAGTCCTTTCGAGCGCGGTGCTCACCTGCCCGCTTGTCTGCTGCTGCCATCGTGGGAGCCGGATCCGGCCTCCATCGTGGCCATGTGGGGCTTCACTCAGCTTGCGGGTGCCATGAAGAGCCTGCCACGGCGAGGTGGTGGGCTTCGGCCAGGGCTCCAAGGAGCTGGGCATCCCCACAGGTGTGGGTGGTGGAGGCTGAGGCGCCCGCTCGTGGCCTTTTCCCAGAGGGAGGGAGGGAGCCGGGCTGGGCCTCCCTCCCTCCAGGTGGTGGGTTTCGGTTTTGTTTCACCCACCAAATGCCTCGCCTTGGGCTGCTGCTGCTGTGATGGCAGAGGCAGCGGAGGGGTGCGTGCTCTGCCCCTGGCGGTGCTTAGCGGGCAGCCAAACGCTATAATTTTACAGCAAAAGTTGGGGGGTTGTCTTATAGGCCCAGTCACCTAATACGCTGGAACATACGGTAGATGAAAGGAACCCCTCATTCATTTCTCGTTATTATCTTCAGAGATACTCTACTGATGACATGTGTCAAAACATGGTCCATTACTGATGGGCCCTCATTAGTACCAAGAGGAATGACTTGCCATGCCCTTCCCTGAGGGGAACTTCATTGTTTTATTTTAAAAATTTAAGTTTTGGAGTGAGCTCATCCCACTTTTAGTATCTCACAGGGATGTATCCATGCTAGCCTGGCTTCCTCCCAATGGGTAGTTCTTTCCTTTGGGTGAAAGGGAGCCAAGTAAATGTATGTGGCCAGAACTAGTCAGAGATTAACATCAACAAAAATACCCTTTCAGTCAACCCACTCAATTCCAGGGAATGCTGGCTGCCTACCTTGTAGACATCGTAGTTTTTAATGATGTTATCAAACAGACTGTACAGGTCATTGAGGAGATTCACAACCTGCAATGGAGAGCTGAGAGAGCATAGCTTGGTGAAGCCAACAATGTCTGAGAAGAAGATGGAGACTGAATCAAAGCTCTCGGGTTCCACTGATTTCCCAGCAACAAGTTGTTCTCCAATGAAACTGGAACAAGAATACGGGTAAAAGGCAGAGATGAAGGAATCCATTTGTTTCGGTTTCTCATTTTTCTGTTTTAAATTCAGTTCACATTTCTGCAGCAATCTGGGAATTATTTATTTTTTAAATCCCCATGAAAATTATTCAGGGTTTTAGTGTTAATTTCTCCTAATACACACCTTTATACATAGTTTTGACTAATATACACGTTTCTGAAGCAATTTTTTGAAGCATCCTCCTCTAATATACTGCATGTTATACATATATCAACTAATATACGAATCTTTTGTATATATTGTTTGGTTTCCCACTGTGTGTGTGTGTGTGTGGCCCAATTCAATTTAAATAATCATATTTTAATATTTCCAAACCTATATCCATAACTATGTTCAATAGAGACTTGTTATTTCTTTTTTAAGCTAGATGAAATTTAAGAAAACGGGGGTTCAAGCAAAGGCCTAATGCACATAACTGCCCACTCATTCTTGGGCAGGACTTATTCCAAAGGTGAAAGTGTTTCAAGGCATCTTCTACTGGAGAATGTCTTAAAAGCAGTAAAGGGTTTCTGTTACCCAGGTAGCATAGCTGATAAAAGCTTTTCTGTCTTCTTCTTCTCTGCCATCAGCTGAGTTGTCCTTGACTCAACCACTTCCTCCAGGTGATTTGCGTATTTTTCCAGTTTATTCACCATGTTGTCCAAGATACCGAAGTGACTTCTGGAAATGTTCAAAAAACAAAACACAATTTTTTTTTGAAGGAACTGGTGCGTATCCGTTTCTACCAAATTTCTTTCCATTGTTTGTAAGATAGTGCATTATTGTCTCTAGAACTGTTTTGATGCATGTGTAGAGAATCTTTTCACACTCCCGCATGGGCAACCTTTCAGGGGCCACATGCCTTTCAGGAGCATGGTAAGAGGCAAGAAAAAATAGGCAGAGCAACGGACATGACCCTTACCTTGGTCCAGGAGGTTACATTCCAGCCATGCAAAAAACAGAGGTTTCTATACACACACCTTTCTAGGCAAGCAAGAGGCATGATCACAGTCAAAGGACACATTCCAGATTGGCAAAAATACTTGACAGAGTTGCAGAGTAGAGCTAGTGAAGAGTCATGGCCTAGGAAGAGTCCCAAGGGTCAGATAGAGGGGGCTGCATTTGGCCTCACCTAGAAACTCTTCCTATCCCATTCACTGTTTTCTGGTTTAGCAAATGGAGGTAAAGAGGTGAGAATACTGAGATTTGGCAACCACACAATTGAGGTGTGGTTTATTTTTTTATCTTCAGGAACAGAACCCAACATGAAGGTTAGCTTTCTGTTCTGAATAATAACCACACATACTTGGTTTCACATGAAGGAAAATAATCACCCTTCTGGGCTGGCATCTTTCAGTGCTTTCTTGATGTTGAGGAATGTTGGCCTCCTCTCTGGATATTCATCCCAACATGCCTTCAAAAGTGCAACGATCCTTTCGTTACATTTCTGTGTTGAAATAGAAGGGCGCAGTGGAATGGGAGAATTAGGGTCCTGGATTCTTTTTATTATCTCTGGAACAAAAAACCAAACAAACAGTATGAGTCAGATTTCAGAATATTAATTCTTTTCTTTTGCTTTTGCTTTCAGTTCCTTTAATTTTATATGCTTTCAACATTTGAGGAAGAACCATAATTCAGTGGTAGAGAATCTGCTTTGCATGCAGAAAGTCTGAGGTTCAATCTCTGGCCTCTCCAGCAAGAGTTGGGAGAGAACCTTGTCTGATAACCTGGAGAGCTGCTGTTGGTGGTCAGTAGGAATGGACCATAGTCTGCCTCAGTATAAAGCAGCTTCCTAAATGTCCCATTAAGGTGGTGAACCCCATTCCTCAGATAATTCTTGGAACACCTGGTGTGCACAGCCACTCTCCCCAAGAGAAGGGGGGGAAAACCCAAAAGACATTTCTCCTGTCTCTGGAAGTCACTTCGCAACCTTGCTCAAAAGCAGAGATGAGGAGAAGGCCCATGGAGTCTGTGTGTGTGGACAACTTCATGGACAACTTCCCAAGCACTGTAGGGCTTCGAATTTTACCCAGAAATGGGCCAGCGAGCCATGTAGTTCTTAAAGAAATGGCAATATATGTTCTTTTCAGCCAGTTCCTTTCGAACATGAGCTAGACTGAGATATGTCATAGTAATCTAAATGCATATTGCTTGCAGCCATAACCAGTTGGAAATAGATCTGCAATATAATACAGTAATTTATTTGAATAAATATGGATTATATTTGGTTTACTAGGCATTAAGTATGGGAATATTGGTTTTGGGACTGTGCAACTTAATCTTGTAGACATTATTTAGGACCCTGAGTTAGCCAATTAACTTATGAAACTTGCTAAATATAGGATGAATTTCCATATCCTGTATTTACAGTAAATAGTTATTTAAATTTGGATTCTGAGCAAAGCTCAGTAACTTTTTAGATATGCACACTGTTTTGGAACACTTACACCTTGTTGATAACGAGCACTATTTTAAACTTTGCAATTTCTATGAAAATATTAGTATTACTAAGGTAAAGGTAAAGGTACCCCTGCTAATATCTAGAAATTGTATGGAATACAGTTTGCTATTGATAGAAAACATGTGTGACTCGTTAAGGAAAAAACTGAATCAGGCCCAGTCTTTCTACTAACAAGAGTTTGAGAATCATTTATTAGATGAATTGCTTTTCAAAGGGAGTTGCATGATGCATATGTTTTCTTTAGTAGCAGTTTTAATTTCAGGGTTACTACTGTTTGAAGAAACAAACCACATTCACAGGCATAGAATTTCCTAATATGTTTTGATCTCATCTTCCTTTCTTTCCCTTGCTCTATAATTATAATTAAAGGGACGCGGGTGGCGCTGTGGGTAAAACCTCAGTGCCTAGGGCTTGCCGATCGCATGGTCGGCGGTTCGAATCCCCGCGGCGGGGTGAGCTCCTGTCTTTCGGTCCCAGCTCCTGCCCACCTAGCAGTTCGAAGGCACCCTTAGGTGCAAGTAGATAAATAGGTACCGCTTTATAGCAGGAAGGTAAACAGCGTTTCCGTGTGCTGCGCTGGTGCAGGATTGCCAGAGCAGCTTTGTCACGCTGGCCACGTGACCCGGAAGTGTCTCTGGACAGCGCTGGCCCCCGGCCTCTTAAGTGAGATGGGCGCACAACCCTAGAGTCGGACACGACTGGCCCGTACGGGCAGGGGTACCTTTACCTTTATAATTATAATTGCTCAAAATTATATATTGTTTGTATTGTTTCCTCTGTTAATGGACTGCATAATTTTGAGGAGGAGGACATGTTAGATGTACAAACACACAGAGAGGATTTTGTTGCTTTTCCTACACATCTGGAAGAAAAAATAAAGCTCAAGGTCAGATCTCAAAGAAACAACCTTCTGCATTCTGGCTTAGATCATGGAATGGGCCATCTTCATGATTGTATATCAGTTCTCTCATAATAATAGCAAAGCTGTACACATCCCCCTTCTGAGTGCCATGGAATGGAGATTCTGCCATTCTTAGCAATTCAGGTGCTGTCCAGTAAAGCTCTAAAATAAGAAGAGAGAAAATATTGGAATGATAAAACATTTATTTAAAAGGCTCAACAGTCTGTTAAAATTGCTGCCATGAAATAGTTTTACCCCAGGTGTAATTGGTGAGTAATTATGAGTTTTGCCCATTCCCAAAGGGGGACAAAGCTATCCATTTCTGGTCTGTGTCATTTTTGCACAAGTTAACCTATCGTTTCATTCTGTTCCACATTCATTTGTATTTTAAAAATAAATAAATAGCTATTCATTATGAATCTTTACTCGTTCAAAATGCCAACAAACTGTGTCGCTACAATCTTTACTCCAAGAAGTGCAGAACAGAAATGACTGGCAGAATACGAGACACGGGAGAAGAACAAATGGAAGAGGATTGGAAGAAATTTAAAGACTATCTGCAAAAACATTGCAAACTATTTGAATGTTAAAGTGATGCAGGATATAAAGTTAGTGTGGCATTAGTGACATAGTTGAAAGGAATATGTAAAGATGTTTTTTGAGTAAGAACTAAAAATATATAGCAAAATTAATCAATGTTAAAATGATGGGGATTGGAAGATAAGTGGTTAGTAGCGGTAATGGTTAATTTAAAAGAAAATAAGCAACATTAAATTTAGCTAAATAGAGGAAGGATTTGCTGAAAATAAATTAGAAATTGGAATACAGAAAGGGGAGGTGTGAGGAAGTCGAGAAAGTAAGCAACAAGAAATTAAGATTTGAATTTATATATTTTTCTTTGTTTTTTATGTTTTATATTGTTTTTTGTTTGTAATTGTGTTGTTTTGTTTTATTATGATAAAATGTGTTGAAACCTTAATAAAAATTCTTAAAAAACAAACAAACAAGAAGTGCAGAACAGATAATTTCACACAGAAATTCACAAAGGCAGAAATCCTCAACTATCCCTGTTTCCTTTTTGCATTCCCTACAGGTGCTTATTCGTCTCCGTTTAGGCCATAGCATATGCTAAATTACAGGGACGTCCATGTAGATAGTTGTGCCCCAGACACATCCAGGTATGTTGCTGGCAGCAATGAATACCACAGCTTTGTTGGTAATAGTATACAGTGGTACCTTGGTTCTCAAAAGCACGGCTTCCGATTGGCTGGAGGAGCTTCCTGCACTCAAGCGGAAGCCACGTCAGATGTTTGGCTTTCGAAAAACATTCCCTAAGCGGAACACTTACTTCTGGGTTTGTGGCGTTTGGGAGCTGATTTGTTTGACAACCAAGCCGTTCAAGAACCAAGGTATGACTGTATATTAGAATTTGGGATGGCCAGGCCCTGCCCACCTGCTAATAGGTAGTTGCCAGCCTTGACCCCACCATTATGCAGACCGTTTCTTGTGGGCACTGCTAACAACTTGAGGACACGGAAAATTGCCCGGCACCCACTCCCCAGAGCCAGCAACAAGGCGTGAAGGTGCCATCTTTTATCATGTGCATGATGCAATGTATGAAAACAAGCACCAGGAGGTTTCTGTATTTGTCAATCCTAGTTTCGCCCTCTGGGGTTTCCATGGAAGCTTCAAATTCAAATTCAAATTTATTTATTTACGGCTATTAGCCCATAAAATATGTACAACCTAAAAGCACAGAAACATAAAAACCAATACATCTAACAACAGAAGGGGAACACCACGATGCAAGGGTGGGTCATTGAGCAGTGACAAATAACAGCTTGGGGCCCGGAAAGATCCAAGGGACGGTTCACAGAAAAAGGAGAACTGGAGACGAGATCCGTCATGCACTCTCATCATAACTGGAAGCTTGCTCTGTGAACCAGCAAACAACCACAATTAATTATTATTTCATAACCCGTCTGTAATTAATAACGACTGCTTATGCTACCAACTGCTACACCCAGTGGCGTAGCGTGGGTTGTCAGCACCCAGGGCAAGGCAAGTAATTTGTGCCCCCTAACCCGTGGATTTTAGCACTCGAGTGCGAGCGCCCCCCCCCAGATGTTGCGCCCGGTGCTGCCGGCCCCCTGCACCCCCACGCTACGCCACTGGCTACACCACCCCTCAAAATCTCACTAACTAACATCCTGCCCAATTTGCTTTCTTGCCAGGAGACTTTGCTAGTTGGAGACATACCATATTTTTCTGTGTATAACCCGCTCCTATAAAGAAGAAGAAGTTTGAATTTGATATCCTGCTTTATCACTACCCTAAGGAGTCTCAAAGCAGCTAACAATCTTCTTTCCCTTCCCCCCTCCCACAACAAACACTCTGTGAGGTGAGTGAGGCTGAGAGACTTCAAGGAAGTGTGACTAGCCCAAAGTCAGCTTCATGTGGAGGAGTGGAGACGCGAACCCAGTTCACCAGATTACGAGACTACTGCTCTTAACCACTACACCACACTGGCTCTCCGTGTGTATGAGATGACCCCTATTTTTGGGGACACCAAATTAAGGAAACGGGGGAAATTTCCCACAGTTGTAAGCTTTTTTGGGGGGGGGGTTGCCCAGAGTTGTTGAGCTTTTTTGGGGGGATTACTAACAATCGCTCACCCACCTGACCACTGCTAACAATCGCACACCTCACCGAAGCCACCAATCATCAATCTGTTCGGCGCCAGCAGCCACCAATCACCCGCCAAATCACCGCTGACAATCTCCTGCTCATGACTGACACCAATTGTCCTTCCCTCCTCTGCACTCTCCGTGTATAAGACGACCCCCCATTTTTGACACTTTTTATAATTAAAAAAAACCTCGTCGTATACACGGAAAAAAACGGTAATTGCAACATGGAAAGACACAACCTTGCTGTGGGAAAGTCATAAACTTCGCAATCACAGCATTCAGCATTCTCAGAGATATTCTCTTTGTACCCACCCCCTGATATTTCAGAATATCTGAACGCTATTCAAATCAGTTGCATTTTCAAATTGTTTTCTTTCCTGTTTTCCAGTCCTTCTAGCATGAGTGGAGACTCTTGTATTACATACATTAAACAGCTGGGTGAACCACCCTGTGACCTTTGGACAAAGGGTGGTATATAAGTTTAATAAATAAAAATAAAGATAAACCTCTACTAAAGCATTTGCATGCAAAATGCTCTGGTGGGTGGTGCTTTTTTTCTTGGAATGGAAAGTACTTAATGTTCTTACCTGCATAATTGCTTTCTTCTGCCATTACCTGAGATTTCCTTCCATATTTAAATTCCCACAACCCAAAGCCACACAGCTTCACCTGCATGCGACTGTCTACCAGGCAGTTGGTGGGCTTTAAGTTTCCATGAGAATTCAGGGGGCTGTTGTGAATGAACACCATACCCTAAAATTCAAACACACAGTGTAGACAAAGACATGAAATACATGTACCAAACAAAGCAAGTTAGCTTGGGATTCTGCAGTTTCCACAAACAAGAACTTTTTAGCTTTGGATTGTATTTCATTCATTGCATAGATTTAGAAGAGTTTGGATTTGATATCCTGCTTTATCACTACCCGAAGGAGTCTCAAAGTGGCTAACATTCTCCTTTCCCTTCCTCCCCCACAACAAACACTCTGTGAGGTGAATGGGGCTGAGAGACTTCGAAGAAGTGTGACTGGCCCAAGGTCACCCAGCAGCTGCATGTGGAGGAGCAGGGATGCAAACCCAGTTCACCAGATTACGAGACCACCGCTCTTAACCACTACACCACACTGATTTATTTTAGCAGGTTACATAGGTAACACTTTTACATTTTTACTTCAATGTTCTGGATTGAGGCTTTTGTCTCTAGATCAGAGTTTCCTAGTTGTTGCCACCTGTGCCTTTTCTGGAGGTCATAAACTCATCTTATATGTTCTACTTTGGGAGAGGTCACAGTTAAAAAATACACACACACATACGTCCAAATAAAAATAAGAAAAACAGAACACTTCATCTACTGAAAGCCTAGCACAAAATGCAAGAGGGAGTATACAAGGCATAGAAGCCAACTCCAGGGAGCTGTGGCTTCTTGGGAACCCACAATAATATAATTATGGGAGGCTGGGCACCCACAAAGTCAATGAGAAAAGCTGGCAGGCAGCAGTGCTGCCTCTGAGAGAGAAGCAGTTCAGCTCCACCCTCCACAGTCAGTGAGCAAGGCACCCTTTATCAGTAGGGGGGAGCTCGGACATGGAAAAGGGTGCCTCACTGGCTTTGGAAAGGAGGAGCGTGTGCGTGTTCACAAGTCTGCATTGCAGTGGCAGGCACCCACAATACTGAGGGCGAGTTGGCAGCCCTGGTACAAGGGAAGTGAATTCCACAACTGATGCTAACCATGGAAAAGCCTCTTCATTTGCCACTGATGTATAAACACGCTACAGAAATGGAATAATCAAAAGTGCGTGGCTATTAGATCATGTAACATGCAAAGACTAAAAACAACACTTTTCAAAGTGCCGCTTCTGATATTGAAACACTGGTGTGATACACTCCAAACAACCCACTTCATCAGATAATTTTTCGGCACCATCTGAAGATCCCAGTGCTCTTAGAAGTGGGTTGCAAAACTTCATGCAGTTTACACACACACTCTCTCTGATAAACACCAATGCTTTAGCTACAAGAACAACAGATGCTTGTGATGGATATGGATCTTTCTGGCTTCTTTTCAGCTGTCAGTCACTACAATAACAGCATTTTTAATGACTTTCCTAGTAGCCGACAGCAATTCCATTACTCCATACTTACGTTGACTATGTCATAGGCAAAGGAGATTTTGAATATCCAGTCCAGTTCGATATCAGAATGCATCAAAATATCCTAGAAAATGCACATATAGAAATATTTCTTTTGAGATACAATTGCACTTGCTGCCTGACTCCACTCAAAGTAGGCATGTAAATATATATCAGCTGCCTGGAGCCACGCTTAGCTCATACTGATGGAAAGAAGACAAAACTCTTTGAAATGACTGAAAAGGCAAAACTTTAAGTATTGTGGAAACATTACTGAGGTACACATGACTTTCATGGGGCAAACCACACATTCAACTGGGGTGGTATTCAACTACTGCATCACATTAGAGCAAGTATTGCCACTTCTGCAAGAGGACTCCCCCCTCCTCCCCCCATGTGCCTTCCAGATGTGCTGGACCACATCCCATTATTCCTGAACATTAACCATGTTGGCTACCACTGATCAGGAGCATATCTGGAGGGCACCTCCATTGGCTGTCTTGTGAGATGATAGAGATAGATGATAGATAGATGATAGATAGAGATATAATACTGAAGAGAGCCAAAAATAGCATATATGACTTGGCAACACACTGCTTTAGTAATCCTTTCTAGGGCAATTAAGTATGATCTACTTTCATGTAATAACTGTTCTAAACTTTGACGTACAGAACTCCATACTCACGGAGGGATGCGGGTGGCGCTGTGGGTAAAACCTCAGCGCCTAGGACTTGCCGATCGCATGGTCGGCGGTTCGAATCCCCGCGGGGGGGGGGAGCTCCCATCGTTCAGTCGCAGCTCCTGCCCACCTAGCAGTTCAAAAGCACCCTTAAAGTGCAAGTAGATAAATAGGTACCGCTTTATAGCAGGAAGGTAAACGGCGTTTCCGTGGGCTGCGCTGGTGCAGGATCAGCAGAGCAGCTTTGTCATGCTGGCCACGTGACCCGGAAGTGTTCTCGGACAGCGCTGGCCCCCAGCCTCTTAAGTGAGATGGGTGCACAACCCTAGAGTTGGACACGACTGGCCCGTACGAGCAGGGGTACCTTTACCTTTACCTTTTACTCACCTTTAGGCTACCTTTCTTACAGTAATGCATCACAATGCACATGTTTGGAGCTTCAGGACATATCCCATAGAAGGCCACCAGATTCTCATGTCTCAATTCTCTCATCTAAAGCAAAGGAATGTTGGGAAGTGTGGTATCCAGATTTGACACCATACAGCAAAGCAAATACAATCTTTTTCAGACTACTCTGCTCCTTCTTACTGGCATTGCAGAAGAAATAAGCTATGGGACTACTCTGAGATATCTGGTCAAAGCAAGACAATGCCCTGTGTTGGAGACCTTGCTAATTAAATCTGTTTTCCAAAGCATATCGACCTATAGCCTCATTTAGAAATTTCAGTCAGTTCATGTTTTTTTTCTGCATTACTCGATAAACTTCCATACTTCAGTTGTGAATTTTAGATCACCTGCCTGTTTCAGTTAGCTTACTGTTCAAATGGAAATTTGCAATCCAGAATGTTAAACTATTTAAGAGTGAAACATACCACCCGAACCTCCTGGAGAACTGATGGTTTCCGGATCCAGGCATCTGTTTGATTATCAATGAATTTGAGAGCAACAACAATTCCCTGAAACAGAAATTGTAAGAGGCACAATACATTAACATGGAAACTGTTGGGGAAAAATGAATGTAGTCTGGTAGGCATCTTCAGGGATACATTGAGGATCTTTCTGTGTGACTGCATCAACTATGCCACTCTAGGAATTTACAGAGGACTTAGTTAGCTACTCTGGGTACATATTGGTAGAAATAATGGGCAGACAAATAAGAGGAATATATTACATAATAGTAATGATACATAGGCCTGGTTCATATGTAATGTTAAGCGCAACTATGGCTTGCATGGTGTGGGCTGCTAGAGAGGAAACTGTGGCCGCTTTGCTCCTCTTCCACTTCTGCTGCTGGTGTGTCACTGTGAGTTAAACATGATTTGTCTTAGTCTGCTGCCCAAACCTGTGCTCATGACAAACCATGAGTGGTAAACTGTAGAACAATCATTACAGCTGATGGCTTTTGTCTGAGGCAAGAGAAATCCTGAGCTCAGATTCATAAACGTCTTAATACGTTCCATCTTTTGCAAGCTCAAGAATTATAAAACAATAATAAGTCCACTAGATGGTAAGATGGATGTGCTGAATCCAATGCAGTTATCTTACAGGTGGAATAAACTCTGCCCATGGAGCAGAACTTTGCATCTATCTCCTCCCCCCCCCCGGGGATAACTTTTCAACTTTTCTCCGTTCTAGCACAGCTGTAAAGCACAATTTCAATTTTTATATATAAAAAAGATAAGTTTTAAAATAAAACAAAATGGTGAGTGGCGCAAGTGGGTGTTTTATGCATCATAACTTATAGCAACACAAATATTATCCAGTAAGGTCCTATGGTGTTCATACGGTATGTTCATTTTCCAGACAACAGTAGCAAATGCAATAATTGAGGAAATTCAGTTTCCCCACAATTAAATACTGGCCTCAGTGGGTGACTCTGTGCCATTTACAGGAAACAAATGTACATTTATTGATCAATAAAAGTTAAACTATTAATGTGGAACTGATCAACATTACAACCTACATCTTAATTAGAAATGTACTGTATTTAAATTGAAAAAAGTGTCAACAGTACAAGTACAGCTTGGTGATTGTGGCAAAAGCCTAAGCTGATTTGTAACAGTGATAAGTCAAGTGTAATATAATGATTATGGTAATACTTTCAGAAATATTACTTGCAGATAATTATAGTGCCTACTGTTGCTGTACTACACTATGTTATGTTACTGATAGGAACCAATGGGTCTGGTTTAGCACCTGAACATTCACACCTTTGGAAAACCATCACAATCTATTACTTTACACCATGCCTACATTATTCTAAGAACTTTATCAAGACAGGTACTATCCATTGTACAATGCTAGAGCATATTATGAAAGACCTGGAGAAAATTAACACTGTCACGCTTTACAATCCTACCTGTGAATCCTGTGACTTATTCTGGCTTTTATTCTGTTGGGCAGTTTGTGCCCTGTTCTCCTGTACATAATAGAAATAACACGAAATTTTATGTACAGTGGTACCTCGGGTTAAGTACTTAATTCATTCCAGAGGTCCGTTCTTAACCTGAAACTGTGCTTAACCTGAAGCACCGCTTTAGCTAATGGGGCCTCCTGCTGCCGCTGCACGATTTCTGTTCTCATCCTGAAGCAAAGTTCTTAACCCGAGGTACTATTTCTGGGTTAGCGGAGTGTGTAACCTGAAGCGTATGTAACCTGAAGCGTATGTAACCCGAGGTACCACTGTACTAAGCTTGGATCCTAGAACAATAGGCAAGTAGGATCCTAGAATTGATTGGCTTGCAGGAAAAGACCAATCAGGCTCCAGGAGGAAGTTAATCATCCTATTAGGCAGGTAGGATCGTAGAATGCAACAACTGATTGGCCTGCAGGAAAAGACCAATCAGGCTCCAAGTGGGAAGCAGAATCAGCCAATCAGATGGGACTCATTGTATAAATAATGTATATAACAGCCTTAGGTTTGGGGGGCAATTCAATCACTGTTTTACATGCTGCAATAAAGAGCATGAAATCACTACAGGACTCTGAGTATATTTCAAGAAGTGAATGGAACACAATTCCATTTGGCACAATATATTCTGGGTGTTTACATATGCACCTGATAAAGTCCTACAGTGGTGTAAAATACTTCTTTCCCTCGCTTGCTCTTCGGTCCAGAATCATCATTATTAGAAATAAACAAATGGGAGCCCAAGCTCTCTGTTTCTTTGGACACTGGTGTGCTTGCTTGAGACAGACAGAAGTTTCCCTTTGAAAGATAATATAAGGTACAATGTTACAAGCTGATATATTGACCTGGATGAAAATAACACTGGCATTAGTAGTGAAAGCAAAATTTGGGTTAACTGTGTTTACTAGATTCAGATTTCAAAACACAGATTGAAGCATCATTGCCATTGTCATGAGAAAAACCTACTGTAAATAAGCAGCTTGGGATTTTTGATATGCTATTTGTTTACGAGATTTGCTATGAGATTTTTGATTATATGGTTCTTTTTGGAGACCTACGGTATGCCTTTACGAGGGACAAACAACTATTGAATGTGCTACAGTGCTCAACTCAGCAACTTTGTATTTCAGTTTTGATTTAATTATGATTTTAAAATGATTATTTAATTATTTGATTTAAAAATGCCGAAATGCAAAAGTTTATTCCAAATGGCCACGTTAATTTTCGCTCCATTACTGAAATATTCAAAACCTGTCATTGTTATTACCATTATTTGCAATAGTGGTGGCAAGTAGTTAACATGAAGTTGCCGCAAAGCAAGTACCTACAGTAAGTATGAAACACAGACATAGTTCTTGTACAAAGAGTACAAGAGGAATTATGTCTCAACTGCACCACTTCACATCATAGGAAGGGAAAATACTCTTATATATAGGAAACTAGCACGTTAGGGAGAAGGCTGGGCTAGAACCTTCCACCCTGATATCTGCTTTTCTTTTTGCTGATACTAATGAATTATGAAATAACGTATTGTAGTCATACAGGATATATAGACCTTGTTCATCTTGTCAGAAAAAGAGAACTTCTTGTGGTTTTGATATTATTGTTAACCCCCCAGAAAACCTTTATTACTGAGTGATATTGTAAATGAAACAAAATTATAAAGCTAACAGGGCAAACGAGAGATGTTTCTACATAGTCGCTGAAGGACGACTATGGCAAGTGAGGGTTTCTAAAAAGTGCAGTAAAATTGCACCAGTATGAGAGATTTTCTGCTTCATGCAGTCATCTACCAACCTGTGAAGGGTCCCGAGAAAGAGGAACAAGGGGGTAGAGTGTCTAATGAAGACTATGGCTATTGAAAAGACTTGGCTTCAGAACTGTATTATATCATTATGGTTCCACATCCACCAACAAGTACTACATGAATGCAACTGATCCGCTCAAATAAGCCCCTGGAGAACTGTATCCTTGGGATAAAGAACTTGAGTTTCAGTACACAACAGCTCATCCTTTACCTTATTATCATTTAAAATGATGATATCCTCATAATTAATTCTCCACCACGTATCATTTCGAAGGTTTCCCTTGTGGTTTTTCATATACATTGCCACACCAATGGCCCCCGATACCGATATTATCAGCAGAATTATCATAACAATCAGGGCTGAACCTTTTAACAACAAAAGAACAGTTCATTAAAGAACATATAAATGAAGCTGAATCTTGGGAACACATCCAAAAACAAAACAAAGCAAAAAAGGCCAAATTCAAGCAGCAAAGCCATCGCACCACTGCGAAAAGAATATAAAGGAGCAAGAAATCACACAAGCATGGCTATTAATTATAATACAATCATACCATGGAACATGTGATCACAGCCCCCGCCACAACTGTAACTTAAAAACAAACAAATAAATCAGTTTTCTTTGCAACAAGAACATCCAGGTTTGACTTGGTGGAATGAAAATGGTCAGAACTGCACAGCTGTAGTTGCATAGTTGTGTCAGACAAGAACAGAGCAGTTTTGATACAGCAAAAGGCATACAAGACACATGATTTGCAGTATGTCCTACTTGCATGCTAGTAGTAGTAATAAATTTATAACCCACATTTCACCGGCAGGCATTACATAATCACACTTACTGGTAACTGGAGTTTTGCAGTGTTCATTGTGAAACCCACACAGTGGTTTGTCCTTAGGTATTTCTCCATCTGCCCAACTGATATAGTCAATCTCTCTGGTTGGGCTATGGACAGAGACAATAAGTATGTCAGCATCTTGCATTAATTATAAAGCTGAAGGCTCTTTATTTCCAAAACTCATTAACACACATACTTTGTGATAAATGTACCCATACAACGAAAGAGGAATGTACAAATAGCCATAATTCTCCACATGAAAATGAAGCAGAAATTGGTTTTAAGTCCAGATCTGAAACTAAAAGTGCATTGTTATTTCAGAGTTAGCCATAAACTACAAACCTATGAATGAAAGTATATAAATAGAGGGATTTCAGGTAGCAGGTTCAGGTTCAGGTGCAGACACTAGAGCAGTGTCTCCCAAACTTGTGTCTCTAGCTGCTGTTGAACTACAAATCCCATCATCCCTAGCTACCAGGTTCAGTGGTCAGGAATGATGGGAGTTGAGGTCCAAAAACTGCTGGAGACCCAAGTTTGGAAAACCCTTCATTAGAGTTTCCCTGGCTCTTAGGTCAGGAAAGCTCTTCACATTATCTTGGCTTCCATTTTCCTCCCAGTTTTAAGGGTGAGTTGATTGGATTACATTCTGCCATCTTAACTAGAAACTGGGGACAGTAGGTTCTGCGGCTTATAATTACAAAATGTGTGGATCCAGAATTGGCCTTCAGGATGGCCTATGCCAAATTTGGGGTGTAAAGGTTAAGAATGGCTTGTTTTGAAGAAGTCCAGCAAGTGACTTATTGAAGTTGACTGTTGGTATGTGTTTTTCTTCCATGGACTTCACTCAGCCTTTGCTATCTTTTGAGAAATGGGTTGTTGTGTTAGGTCAAGGTATGCGTTTTTACCCATGAGTTGTGTGTAACATATTTGTATTTATTAAAATGGTATGCTCGGAAAATATTTGTTGATTTGGCAGCATATGGACATGCTCTGGTATCCTACATTGTGGTTAGCTCAGGTTTCAGCACTACCTTGGACCTGGATGGCTGTCGATAACAGAGGGGCAAACCTAAGTCCAAGATTTGTCTGTTCACTGGAATAGATACATGGAGCCTATGCAACTGAAGCTATCATGCAACTGCTCTGAGGCCAGTCTCACTGTTCCAGTCCCAAGTGCCAGCATCCTTTCTGTGATCCTCCATTTTCTTAGCTGTGGTTTCTTAATCCCCCAATGCAGGCATGTCCAAAGTCCGTTTCAGGGGCCTTACTCGGCCCGCTGTTCGGTTTAATCTGGCCCCTGTGGCAGTTTACTTCCTGGGATAAAATCCCCAAAAAGCTCAACAATTTCAATCCTAAAAAAAAAGGTCAGCAATTTTGGTCAGCCCTCAGGCATGTTGACTTCATCAAATCTGGCCCCCTTTGAAAAAAGTTTGGGCAAACTGGCCTAATGTCAACCAGGTCATTGTTGATATCACTGATAGATTTATTGTAAAGTATGTTTAATATGATGAAATGTTTTTGTAATATGTTAAAGAGGAAGATTTGATCAGTTGTTCTTTAGAAGCCTGCCAAAAAAATAATGATGGGCGGCATTCAACTTAAAATTTGCCCTAGGACAAGGATTAGTACTGGCACAGTGGGATTTCCTCCACTCTTATTTCATCACATGTGCCATCCCCAAATTAGCCTGGAGGGTTGTTGGGAAACCTAGAATAGATTTAGTGAGGGGTCACAAAGAAGCAGAGTCACGTGAAGAAATCCTTGCGCTGACAGAACTTTATCCTCAATGCTCTGATGCATACAACCCATAATCATTATATCTGCTGGTATCAGAATACCATTCATCTTTAGTGTGTGATTATCCATTTCAGAAATCTGTACAAGAATCTTTACAAGCTCAAATTAGTTCAAAGGAAGCCATGCAATGCTTATGCGAACAATGACAGAGCGATCATGATAACAGAATGATCAGCGCATCTCCTTTGAATTTAACATTGACAATGGACTTTCTAGTCCTGCCACCATTTTGTTCCCGAGTAGCATCAAAGGCAAGGAGCCTTGTAATTTTAAATCCACACTTTTCATTTCAGAGATATTCAATGAAAATAGAATTTCAAGATTTTCATAAAGAAGGAAGCATTGAATTGATTTAAGAAGGAGGAAGATGGCAGCTTTCTACACAGCTAGCATATCCCTCTTTGCATGTAAGTAGGCATCTTGTCCCTCTTAACCTGGTGCTGCCCATTTATGCTGACTGGGGCTATAGGAAATTGTAGACCAAAATATCTGGAGGACACCAGGGTGACTTGCTAACCAGAACAAGACACAGGATGTTGCAGTCAAAATACACTTCCTGCTTAACAAATAATAGTAAGGTTGCAGTCCTGTAACCACTTGGTCCCATTGAACTCAATGGGACTAATAGATCACATGCAATGTGGTTATCTTTGCAAGGAACCAGGTGAATTAAAAATGATTTTGTAAAGCTGAATTCAGTTTGTTGTTACAATATATAATTTAAAGTTGCAGGTGGAGGCATCAAAGGAGCACTAGGGAAGAGGGCTGCCCCACAAAGTCTAGGCATGAGCAGATGCTGGAGAGTAGACTTCCATCGGATCAGGACATCAGAGTAACTGGGTGTCTGAATTACATGGAGGTCTATGTGTGAGCAGCTGCTTGCTCTCTTTTTTTCAGACAACCACAATAATGCATGGATACATGGCAGCTGAACATGGGTTCTGGGTTCAAATATCGCCATACTGTAGAATTCACTCAAATGGCTTTGGGTGAGTCACTGACTCTTGGTCTCAGCTCTTCCCTTTATAAAATGGGCAAAAAGGAAAAGATACTCCTTCAAAGAATGAATACAAATATTATATAGTACTTTACAAGGTAAATCTCCTGTACAAAAGATTAAATTGCAAAGTGCCCATGAACCACACACACAAATAATACCTGATTGTTTTCCTGACACTGTCAAAGTTAAGAACTGGAATGAAATGAACTGAGTTGCCAAATTCCTGGAGATCATACACAGAGTAATCCATGTTCCTCTCACCTAATTCATCAATGTTGACTGGGCCAGTAATGCCTAAACAAAAAAGATATTAAAAATAAGAGCTTTAGCACATTCTCCACACTTCAGCGCACCTGTCCCATTTTGACTGATGTTATTTTTCTGCCTCTTCCTCAGCATAGGAAGACACAATGTACAACATATTTATGTATCCTGTCCATTTTGCAGTAGTCAAAGGTCCACTGGCTAACTTGCAAAGATTTCCAGGATAGTCAGAACACAAGAGCCCTGTTGCATCAGGCCAGAGGCTCATCAAACCCAGCCTGTTCTCACAGTGGCTAATCACATGCCTACAAAAGGAACATGACTGAGCCCTTGCCTGCTGTTGTCCTCAAGTAACTGGTATTCAGATAGTGCTGCCTTTGATCCTGGAAGTAGGACATAGGCATCATGATTAATGGCTGTTGGAGAAACTCCATAGCTCAGCTACGTGCTTATAAGGTGGCCACTTTTAATCAGGAAGGAGTTTCTGTGAATGCCAAAGTTGAACAAATTGTTTATTCTGTTATATCTATCAATGCTGTTTTGACTGAACATGCAACCATGGAGAGACAATACTTTTAAGGGCGGGCAACAGGCAATCACAGAGTTGTACCCAAGCATCCTCTGTTGGCATCACATGAGATCCTAAGAGTCATGTGGAAAAAGTTCCTAAGGCTCACTTGGCAATAGTTAAAGTAGCTTCCTTTGCACATTTATTTAGAAGATCAATGGATCTACTCCAAATATGTGCTGCTTCATGAAGTAAGCCTGGTGGTTCTTTTGACTTGGTACTAGCAGATGCTCTGTATTCTTCACCAACCTGATATCTTGGACTTTAACACCCATCAGCCTCAGCCAGAATGTCCATGGAGGCTGGGACAAATGAGAGTTGTAGTCCAAAACATTTGGATAGTACCAAGTGAATGAAAGCTTCTCTGTTGTCTCAGCCCTGCTCCTTGAGATGCTTTACCTGAAGATACATGGGAGGGGCATCAATGTTCAGAGTATCAGCTCAGCTACAGAGGTGCAGCTTCCCTCCCTCTCTCAAGTGACTGTGTTTACAGTCTGAATCCACAAACTTACCATACATTGGAGTTTTGTTGTAACCTTTCAAACTGTTGACAAGGGCCTTTCCATCACGGAAGTCCTTTTTCCCTTCTAACATTTCTTTTATGGATAACGCATAAAGCAAAACAGCATCATGTAGGTAGGCAGCATAAGAACTTACCTGGAAAAGAGTCAATATAGAATAGTAAGAGTTTGGGCTTCTGAGGGAAGAAGTTTCTTAAACTATTCTTTCCGTTGCCTGACTGCATATATTTAGCAGTGGACTCATTTATTCCAAACTCAAAATCCAGTTGCAATCGAAATTATTCAACCCCCATTACAAATCAGGTTTATTATCAAAATTTACAGATTTTCTGCTGTTTGCAATGAGAAAATCAAACAAAAACAATTGAAATAGCTCAATGCAAGGGATGCTTCAAGTGGTTTCCCCAAATACAATGATACCTCGGTTTGAGAACAGTCCGGTTTAAGAACGATTCGGTTTACAAACCCTGCAAAACCGGAAATAGTGTCTTGGTTTGAGAACTTTACCTCAGTCTAAGAATGGAATCTGAACGGTGGAAGGACACTGGCGGTGGGAGACCTCATTAGGGAAAGTGCGCCTCGGTTTAAGAACAGACTTCTGGAACTGATTAAGTTCATAAACCGAGGTACCACTATACAGCTGAAATTGCAACTTATACAGGGCAGGGCAGTGGCAGCCTCTTTTCCTCGCCCACACTCCAGCAGTCGCTGTGAGGTGCCCAAGGGAGGAGGCTGGCTGTGGTGGCCATAAAGAGGCCACAGAGCGGCAATGGGATATCCGCTCGCAGTCACAACTGTCACTGCCGACTCTGCTCAGAACAAGTGGTGGCTCATCCTCCTCCCTGAGCAAAGTGGTGCTGGCACTGGCAGAGAAAATAGGAACATTCTGGGATCAAATCAAAAGCCGGGATAGCTTTCATCATTCCAGGACTGTCCCTGGAAAATCAGGACACTCGGAAGGTATGTGTTATCTGATATGGTTGCAGGCAGGCCCATGGAGAGTGTGGCAGCTGGGTACACTTGCCCCAGGCCTTGGAGAGCTAAGCTGCTGGGGGGGACGGGACTGCAAGGGATTGGTTACTTTCTTGTGTGAGTTTATAATTTTATTCTACCAAGACTCCTGCCTTGCACCTCAGACAAGCTCTGCACAGGTCTGGTTGCAGGTCAAATGAGACTACACATGTTAGTAAATGAGCTGAAAGCCTCAGCTCCTAAAACTAATCAGCATGGCTTTAGAGTGAAGAAAATCTCTCAAGAAATGTTTTGATGTCTGCCTTTAGAAAATTTGAGATATTTGGCCCTTTTTTCGTGTGGCATCACAGTGCCCTTTCTAAGTTAGGGGAAATGAGGGCATTCAGCCTGGTTTCCTCTTGGTTTTTTGTTATGGCTCCTTGGAACAAGTACAGTGGTACCTCAGGTTAAGTACTTAATTCATTCCAGAGGTCCGTTCTTAACCTGAAACTGTTCTTAACCTGAAGTACCACTTTAGCTAATGGGGCCTCCTGCTGCTTCCGATCCACCAGAGCACGATTTCTGTTCTCATCCTGAAGCAAAGTTCTTAACCTGAAGCATTATTTCTTGGTTAGCGGAGTCTGTAACCTGAAGCTTATGAAACCTGAGGTACTACTGTATCTAAGTTGTGGCTGTGAATATGACCTCTCCGTGTGAAGAAAAGAAACTGTCTGAAAGCTGCTTCTCCTTCAGCTTGCTGTGGACCTCCTTCACAAAATCAGAATAGGTCTTGTATTCTCTGTAAGATCTGAGAGCTATGAGCAGCACAGGCTGATAGGCATCTGGGACGCTGCTGTTCCCATTACTCCAAGTCTCTTTCAAAAAATTGTCCTAGAAGACAAAAGAGTGATTGACAGCATTGTTTGTAATAAATAGGCAGTTTACCCCATTCCCATAATGCTTAGTAATATGAATACAACAAACACTTTGTGAGGTGAGTGGGGCTGAGAGACTTCAGAGAAGTGTGACTGGCCCAAGGTCACCCAACAGCTGCATATGAAGGAGCGGAGACACAAACCCAGTTCACCAGATTATGAGTCTACCACTCTTAACCACTACACCACACTGGTATAGAGCACAATAGATGTTTGATTTTATCTTCACGAAGTGTGCAAGGTAGGTTAGATGAGAGATGGCGATAGATATTGCAAAATTTGAATCCAACTCTTCCCAGCCATAGTCCAGAATTCTAAATACTACAGCATGCTAGATTTGGAGATACCCATTGCTTTTCTGACCTACCATCCATACAACTTGTAACTGAGAACTTAAACCTGAGTTTGCTCCCCCCCGCCTTGCCTCACAATCCATTTTCCTGTTGTGTTGTGTCTTTTTAGATTGTAAGTCTGAGGACAGTATTCCTTAAAACCATGCCTTTAGCAAGGTAATGAAGAAATACTCACCACATTGCAGCTATTTACTGACCTCAAACTGCTGCAGCACAAAGAACACGTATGGTCCATTTGTCATACCTAGTTTCTTGGCCTCTAACAAAATAGATCTTGCATCCAAAGAACTGCAGATTAAAACAATAACTGCAAAAGAAATAGTACAGATCAGTTCCCAGCGCATCTAAAAAGTCAAGTGTACCCACCAACTGAGCCAGTAGCAGCAACTAAATTAGAGCTGCCATATGTCTGGATTTTCCCTTACATTACCAGGATTTCAAAGGCAGAAATGACGTCTGGGGGGAATTTCCAAAATGTAGCGCTTTGTCCTAGATCTTAGGCAAGTCAATCGAAAATCAAGATTTTTTTGGCGGTTTTGGAGTTGTTGGTTGTTGTTTTTTTAAAAAGCAACTTTAGGGTTTGTCCTGGTTTTTACTTTTTGAAATATGGCAACCCTAACTAAATAGTTGGTACAACAGCAAACTCAGTGGTATAAAACTCAAAAGGGAAAGAAAGCCAAAACAATGTCTTGATAAATGCACATTGGATAATGTGGTGAACAAAGTTGTTGTAAGGGTATTGGTAAATTACTGATTGATTCTGTGTAATTTGGGGTGCATCACTATGAAGCAATACAAAATATCTTGGATAATTAAAACCAATGCAACTTTAGATCATTTCCTAATCACCCAAATCATTTAATAAACCCCTAGGCCCTCAGGTACACAAATGACTATCCCATTGAAATCAGCGCACAGGACAAAAGATTAAAGTGTTGCAGTCCAGAGAAGTGTATCATATTTTAGAGAGAGAGAGAAAAGTCACTTATTTGGTCTCTGGAAGTCCCTGTGCATTAAGTGCATGACAAGAGCCCCTGAATGTAACCAGAAGCTGTGCATATGAATACTCCTTAAGCAAAGAAGTATTCCCAACTTCAGTTGTTATTGGTACTTTAAAAAAGAAAAAAGTATGAGAATGCTGCCTCCATTTCTACTAAGTATTGTATAAATAGTTCTTGTTACAAGTGGGCATTAAGTAGAGCTCTTTGCCTTGTGTAGCCATGTGACTTACACACCCAGACTTAAACACCTCCACTCCTTTCTTGCCTGTGAAACAGAATGTTATGGAAAGGTGAGAGTTGTGAACATTACAAAGGTTTAGCAATATATAATCCGGTAATATATAATTGTGAAGTGCTCTCTTCAGGGAGACTCGTCTGGTGGCTTCATCACGTATCTTGAGGCATGAGGCAAAAACATTTCTCTATAATCAGGCCTTTGGCTGATTAAACGACCTGTGGCCTTTTAAATGTGTTTGGGTATGGTTTGTTTTTCATTATGTATTTTGTGTTCTCATTTTTGATCTTCAGATGAAGGGTGGTATACCAATTTTAATAAATAAATATCCTTGGGAAAATCTTTCATCATGCCCTTAGTTCTGCTCATTTAAAGAGTTTCTTAATTGAAATAGTTTTACACAGAGAATCCTATAAGAATTTTCACATAGGATAAAAAATTCCTGCTGGTTCAGTCCATAAAAAAAACCACCACAATCTTGTTAGTAATATCTACCTTTTCCCTATATGTGATAGAATATCTTGCCTTTCTGCTCTGCCTACCAGGCATGCGTCCTGGGCTTCCATGTATGCATGCAACATTTCCTTAGGGCATATCTGGGCAATATGTATAATATGAGTCAATAGGCATAAACCCAAATAATGAGGCCAAATTGCCTCTCAAATAGGATCTTCCATCAGCTCAAATCCTGCAAGTGGTCACATGACTTAAACCTATGTGGCATAAGAACATAAGAGCCTGCTGGATCAGGCCACTGACCCATCTAGTCTGACACCCTGTTCTCACAGTGGCCAGCCACATGGAAAACCCGTAGGAGGGACCTGAAAACAAGAGCACTCTTCCTTCCTTTGTTTACTAGCAACTGAACAAGGAGGCACAGCAAACCCATCATGGTGAGTAGCCTATAGTAGATTATCTTCCATCAGTTTGTTCAGTTCCTTCTCTAAAGCCATGCAAATTGGTGGCCATCACTGCAATCTGTGGAATTTTATAAACTTCTACCATTCCACCTCTTCCTTGCTTTTTGTCTACGGTAAGAATTCCCAAACACCGCGACTATATTTAAACAGGACTACATCTTCAGGCTTAATGCAATGTGAGCGTCTTCAGGCGAATGTAGCATTGCCATACATCCAGAATTCCCTGGACATATCCGGAATACTGAGTTGCAAGCAGTGACTGGGTGGAAATTGGCGAAATGTCCAGGAAAAGCTGGATGTATGGCACCCCATGTTGGCAGTATTGTTTTTGTCGATATTCCTCAGAAGTAGCTCAAAAACGCAATTAAAGCTCAACAACTTTTTGTTCCAGATTTTCACTTTTCGAAGTATGGCAACCCTAGGAATGCAATGTCAATTCCCAGAAGAAGTTAAAGTGTAACACCTTATTGAACACAGGAGCCAGGAGCACCAGAGAGATAAGGGAGAGGTAATCACACAGGTTTAATACCCTTTTCTCTGCACTGATGCCCACAGTACCAGTGGACAGCACATATGGCAGCAAGGCATCTTTGCTTGGACAGCCCCCTGGAGAGCATATCTACTGGGAAGGCACCACTAGTTGGATCTGCTCAAAGGTACACAAAGGCAGCATATAGGGAGAAGAAAGAACTGCAATGAGCTTCAATTTCTGATAAGTTGAGCGGCAGTGTGTTATGTTTTGCAGAGGACACTCTTCTATTTTCAGAAGTTATTTAAGTAAGAGGTGGGTAACCAGTGGACCATGGGCCAGATACAGTTCACCAAGCCATGGGAAATGGATTGGGAAGTAAAATCCCTTTTGTAAGTCCAGCCCATGTTTTATGTGTGTTTCATTTCACTAGGGTCTGGCACTTTAAGTACCAGACCTTGAGGCAGCTGAGGACATAAATTTCTGCTGGGCTTTTCTCATGACCAATGTTGGTTTGAGTTTGTTCCAAATAAAGTGTTTTGGTCACCATCCTTCATGTACAGAGTTCATCTTACAATGGTGCTGAGAGACTTATGAACTCACATGGAGAATGATCTCTTTACCTCCAGAGCTCAGAAACCTGTCATGAAAAACGAAACAAAAAACTTACTTCTGGCAACTGATGCTATATAGTTGAGCTTGTCTTGATGGAGGCTTTGATCTTTTGTGTTGTATCTCACCTTAGCAGTGATGGTGATGTTGCTTTTGAGTTGATTTTCTACAGAAGCCCACAACTCCTCTGTTTCAGCCCAAGTGAAAACATCACTTGAGCTTCCGAAGAGGCCAACGTACCTCCACCCAAAATACTGGAGAGTTTTATAAAGGACTTCCCCGATCATTTGCAGAGGGGTGACAAGATTGATATAAGTGTCATAAACAAAGGAATCTTCCAGCTTGGCTGTATGGCCAACAAACCCAAACATGGGGATGTTCCACTGAGAAGCTAGCAAACCAGTTGCCTAGGTGGAGAATAATAAAAAGAACTGGATTTATTCGTAACATTCAAGAGGCAATAAGTAAACTTGGTTGACTGTCACTCATAGCATTTTGTTCAAATGAAGATCTTTTAGGTGCTGTATAGGTTTCAGATTGCATCAAGGCCTTTGGGGGATGTGAAACTGAAACACATACAGTAATGCCTGATTTCCCATTTCTGGAAATACAAAAACCAGCTGTTAATCATTTTTCTCTATTTCACTGCCTGCAATAATGGTGCCCATAAGTAATAGGGACAATAGGGTTTCAGTGTATAGGATTTCAATGCAATAGGATTTCAGTGTATTTATTTACTGAACAGAACTTATATACCACTTGATTGTAAAAACAAAACAAAACAAAACAACAACCTCTGGTTTACAAGAAATATTAAAATTATCAATAAAAAAGTAATTTAAAACATTTAAATACAAAGTCAGTGGCAAATGAAAAAGAGATTCAAATATGTCCACATCCACATGTCTGGATAAACTTGTCTAAACACAGGAGCTTTAAGTAGATACAGAAAAGAAGCGAATAACACAACATAACATAATTAGGTGTGAAGTTGATATATATTAATGCATAAATAAACATGAGCTAAACTCAGCATTGGGTTTGATTGGGTGGTGAGATACTAACACCAATATTTCTCCCAAATCAATTGTGATACCAGTTATCGAGACCACTGTGAACCATTTACTAGAATATATGCATGGATATTTAAATCACAATTGAGTTGTGCTGTCTTTATTCATGCATATCCATCATGCCCCAAAGCACTCTATGTTTTGTTTGCTTCCAAGCCCATCTGAAATGAATGCAGGTTGTGCCTTTTGTCATAGGCAGGCTCTAATTTAAAGATCTCCATGAGCTCTAATAATATGTACAAATGGTTGCACATTTAACACAGACCCTCCAAGTGTCTCTGTTTTTCAGGGACAGTCCCAGATTTACAGAAGCAGTCCCAGTTTCTGATTTGATATGTCCTGCTTTTCCTTAGGACATCCCTATTTTCATCAGAGAAATGTTGGAGGGTATGGAGTTATCTGACCCCCCCCCCAAGCCATCTGGAGGCAGCCCTGTATAGGGAAGGGTTTTTTAAAATGCTTAATGTATTATTATGCTTTTATATATGTTGGAAGCCTCCCGGAGTGGCTGAGGCAATCCAGGCCGATGGGTGGGATATAAATAGTAAAATTATTATTATTGAATAGGACACCCCTATTTTCATTGGAGGAATGTTGGTGGGTATGAGCTGGAGCATAGTAAAACAGACTAAGGTTGCAGAGAAAAGCTTTGCTGTCCCAGCTGCAGCATCTCCCCTCCCCAGCCTAATACTAGGGCTCTTTTTTCCCTCTTTGGAACTCCCCATCTACTCTCATCAGCTCCAGTCAGCATGGCTAGGAGTTGGGGATGTTGAAAGCTGTGATCTGGTTATGTATGGAGAACCACAGTTTCTCCACCTCTGCTGTAGAGAATTCAAGCAAGCCCATTCCTTCTCCTCCTCCTCCAGTTTCTTTTCCAGCTGTTAGCTTGTTTGTGCACCACCTGGTGGAAAGATGGGATACAGGCCCGAGAGCTCGGGACCAAAAACGGAGCATCCCTATTTCAGTGCCAGAAATGTCGGAGGATATGCTCATGGTGAAGTCCTGACTGGGATTTTCCTTAGCTGGGGACAAAAATAGATCAAAAGCCCACAACCACTTTGTGTGGCAGCACCCACACTTTGCAAGTACCCTCCTATAATCATCACTTTTGCTGCACTCATTTTGGAAGCCACATAAAACTTTTATGTTCAGGCAAGCTTATACAGACAAATAGAAATTACATGTTTTTAGTTAATTGTTCATTCTAATTCATCGTGAATATTTTTAAATGCCCATTTTTAATTGTCTTTTATTGAGAAGCTTAATGTTTTGGGGTTTTTGTTGAGGTTTTATGATTGCTTAAGTGGCACATAATGTTTGTTAATTTCCTTTTTAAGTTGCCAAGGTTAGGTTCCCATCAAAATCAAGATTGCAAAAACCACTGCTTGCATAACAACCAGGTGCATAACAATCAGGTGCCATGACAGATTTAATCCATTCGTGTGTAGAGCCAACGATATTTCAAAGAGACAGGCAAGCAATTATTATAGTGATATTATCAGTCACCTTGCTTTTTAAAAACAACAACAAATGTTTTGTGATTTTTTTTGCAGACACACTGAGCGCAGAGCCCCATTTTAATTGTTTACAGGCACTAAGTACGTAGAACTAATGGAAAGACTAGAGATTAAGCTAGGTCTGAGATATAATCAAACTGTGACCTAAAATACAGTAGAGGCACACAGCCTCCCACCCACAATATATTGGCTGTGGCCTCAGCAGTTCCACAACTGCATGGGGGGGCACCTCTTTTAGATAAAATAGATTAGTGAACCCCAGTCTTTAAATACAACCTACAGGCTATTCTAGAAAGGTGAGAGAAGTTTGTAAACAGGACTAGGCACAAGTGGAATAAATATCTGCTCACACAACAGGAAATCACCTTCTTTTCTTCCCTGCCCCCCACACCTCACAACTCTGTATACATCCTCAAAATCTGCCCTGAAAGGTTGGGAGACACTCCAGTGAAGATTTTAGGGGTGCAGCGAGATCAGCAGGGGAGAAGAGAGGAACGTAAAGCCTGATTGGATGCATTTAAAGTACATTTAACACACATATAATACACATGGCTTTCCCCCAAGGAACCCTGGAACTATAGCTTACTCATAACAGAGCTATAGTTCCGAGAACTGTTAACAAAATACAGTTCCCAGGATGCTCTGGGGGAAGCCTTGCACTTTAAATGAACATTGAATGTGCTTTAAATGCATGGTGTGGATGTGTCCTGGTTCGCACACGATAACAAATATTGTCTATTACAATTAACAAAAGAGAAAAAGCAGGATGAATTCATACTCAACCTCTGCTGCCTCTGAGCAAACTGGTCCGAACAAGGCAGAAATGTGTTCTTTTTGAACCTGGTTGATGAAAGCATGCAGAGACTTCTTTGCTTCACACCCAGAGTCTGCATAAATAAACTCCAAGCTGTAATTGCCTAGGTAAGATGGATCCGCATTGACCTTATCGATGGCAATCTCGACAGCGGAGCTTAACCTTTGGCCACTCAGGGGATGGGAGATATTCCAAGGAGCCTGAAAGCCTATTACAAGCTTGGGCATTCCAAGATCACTAGCAGTGCTAGTGGAATAGACTGCAGTAGCAAATGAGATCACTGAACCATAGTAAATGTGGAAGAAATTCTGTGGGCATTTGCTCATGTGCCACTGCATCACTGAACCAAATACTAAGCTGCTCTCCAATTTGCTAACCTTATGTCGTCCTTTTCTCTGTGTTACTTATACCACTGCTTGAAATGATTATATCAACACCTCTGCCTGTAGCATGACATGTCATCAACAGTTCTAATTAACAGAATCCTTGATCACCAAAACAGCTTCCTTGCAGCACTACCTCCAATCTTGATGTGTCAAAAGGTCAGTTTAAAACTTTTGAAGAGGTATTTTTGTTGTTGCTGCTGACATTGCTAAACTCTGCTTAAATTAACTGAGCCGACAGGAAACATCCAAGGGAAATGTTGGTGTGTGTACTCCTTTCTGTAAAATGAGTGTTTACAGAACACCTTGTTTACAAAATTTCAGGATCTGGCAAAGTGTCAGGTATTATTTCTGCTCTGTTGTTACAGCAAGTACAATCTAGAAGGATGCAATTATGTGCTTGCAAATAATAATGTCCCTTGTGGCTATAAGAAGAGTTGAGTGCAAACCTCTATGAGGTTGCCCATCATGAGTGATCCAGATAATGGAAAACAGTACCCTACAGCTTACTGGATGTTCATAGAATCATAAAATCACAGTTGCAAGGGATCCTAAGGATCATCTAGTCCAACCCCCTGCAGTGCAGGAATATGCAGTTGTCCCTGATGGGGATTGAACCTGCAATCTTGGTGTTAACAGAACATTTGAGGTTTAAATAAGTGCCAAAGCTCTGCCAATCCATTTATTGCACTCTTCACATGGTTGAACCTGATCCCATGGTCATGGTTGACCAAGAGTGGTTTTCACACTGTGACAAAGTGATTTGGTAGAAAGTTTTCAAAACTGAGATGTCAAAGCAGTGCCCTCCATTTCAGAAATATATTGATGTGGAATCTTCTCACAAATGACACTTCTGCACTGCAGCTTAGTCTGAACTCAGTGCAGCTCGTGAATGTGTTGTAGCATCCACAGAATGTTGTTCTCATTGCCACAGTCCCTGAATGGTGATCTTGGTGGTGGTTCTGTGGAGGCTGGGAGAACCCACTTAAAAAAAAAAACACTGCTGCTGCTATTTTGCAATTGGTGGACCTCATAAATTTTAAACCTTCTCAAGTGTGTAAATTTTGTATATGTAAGCTCATTTTGAAATACGTGTGATTAGGATCATTTAATAATCCACAGAAAGGTTCAGTATTTGGTGGGCACTTGTGGCAAAGTTTCTAAGCAGCTTTGCTGGAGGGGGGGGGGAGGAATGCTACATTTTTATTGCCTTTTACTGGTGATAACAATATGCTGACTTAGAAGCCTTCCGAATGATCTTTAAACTTTTTGTGTCTGACTGTTACATGTCCGATACTTCTTCCCTTTGATCCAGTTTTTTTTAATCAATGAAGAGTCCTAAAGTCCAAGTCCACTAAAGCAGATGCTTGGATTCCACTTTAATGTCCCAGTTGAGTCTCTGATATTTAAAATCTCTTAGGGAACACTTGTCACTTCCTGTTGCTGACACTACCTTACACATGTTTTCCAAGCATAGGTGGGGACATGTTTTTAGATTGAGGGCCACATGCCCTGACTGCCACCAAAGGGCTACCTGAGGACCACTTTGTCCTGAGGGGACGAGAAAGATAAGCCAGAACAACTCATGAGCTTCTCAGCACATAGCTCCCGGTGAGGTGGCCTTTCTTCTCCAAACTGCCACCACAGGGCTACTCAAGAGCCACCCTGTTCTGAGGGCTGGAGTGTTAAGAACGTAAAAATGTAGGGAAAGCCCTGATTGATCTGACCAGAAACCCACCCAGTGGCCAACCAGTTGCCTCTGGGGGCAATAGTGATTGGTAGTGCAGACAGGGATGCACTGCTGACCTGACTTCCCAGTGCTGCATGTTGCAGATGGTTTCTGAAAGGGGTGGGAGGAGCTGAGCTTGGTGTGGTTCAAGTATGGTGTCAGATTGTCTCTGCCACTGCACCAGCAGCAAGCTCCGCCCTGCCCCTTCCTCCTGGGTAAGCAGCAGTTGATTAAGGAAGGAACCTTTATCCCACCCCTCAACCATAACACACATAGACACTCCAACTGAAATAATATTGACCTACTTTCAAGGGAATATTTAAAGATTGCTGAGATAACTTATGTGGGGCACATTGTGTGTACGCATACACACAAATGTTCAGAAGTAATATATCTGGTGAATTCTGTAATATACTGTATCAGCAATGAACTGTCTCACAAGGCTCAGTGACTCTTTCCCCTGGTATTGTACTGCTATCAATGAATGAAACAGAACCAGGCGGAAAGGGGCCATCCTTGCGTGACTCACTTAAGTTTTGCCATTGTGTTGGTAGAATTCTGTATGCTCAGCATCTGTTTGCTGCCCTTTATGGTGGGACTGAACAGATAACAGGGTGACTGAACAGACTTGCTCAACCTGTCTACATGTTAATGAGAAACTAATACTAATAAGAGGGCTGTCAGTAAATATGCTTAGGATTGCTCTATGCTGCAGAAAATGACCATTTTCATACGTACATCATACAATTGTTGGAGTTGGAAGGGACGACGAAAGTCATCTAAGTCCAACCCCCCTGCAATTCAGGAATCTTTTGGCCTACATGGGGCTAGAACTCTCAACCCTGAGATTAAGAATCTCATGCTCTACTGATTGAACTATCCCAGTTACATAATTAAAATATGGTGGGCATCCATAAGGAGCTGGACATTTTTGGTTGTTGTAGCAACATTGGCGAATCCCTGCCACCCTCAAAAGGCCCACCTAAACCCAACACTGAATGATTATTATTTTAGACAATCTGGTTTGTCAAAGAGGTTTTTTTGTGTATGAGATGATTTCAGTTATAGAATCATCCTCTTGCTGTTACATTGAGGCCCCTTTTAACCTGTTCGTTGTTCTATGGCCTTAAATCAGGATTGGGCAGTCTTCTGCCTTGCAGAATAGACTTTTTTGTTCACCAGACCCTTATGATCCACCAGCCAGAACTAGTCACAGAATGGTGCCTTGAGAGTGAAACCAGC
Source organism: Podarcis gaigeae (assembly GCF_964106915.1). Lineage (NCBI taxonomy): Eukaryota > Metazoa > Chordata > Lepidosauria > Squamata > Lacertidae > Podarcis > Podarcis gaigeae. The sequence continues at coordinate 52,634,770 of NC_139681.1, read as the reverse complement.
TGCAAGTACCTACTGCCTAGGATTGCCATATTTCAAAAAGTTCATCTTCATGTGCAATTACATCTTTCACTCACATCACCATGGCACTCATCCTTCCCCAGAATATTGGAGGTACGATCAATATACATTGATCGGAGCATATTGCAACAGCGTACAACCATTGCTACATATTTTGGGTGAGGCTCTCCTCACACAACTTTCCCTGCTTTCTAATGAGAAAGATTCAAAATTCACCAGTAAAAGCATGCTGGGTTACGTACTTCTGCTTTAGGTATTCTGATAAGCAGCTGGCGAAAGCTAGTGCTGGTTTTTCAACTTTAGACACCCTACAAATTTGTAGAGCTATTGTGTAAACATTAACTGCTTAGCCTTTTGCTAAACAGGCATTTTTCACCAGCTCAAATTATTCCATCTGTTTGATCACGTCAAGCCCCACCCTTGAACCTGCTACAAGGTATGTTCAAAGATTGCAGAGTGCAATGCTGTTACTTTATTAGAGCCCTCTGAGCATGGAGGACTGAAGCAGATCAGCTCCAAGAACTACTTGTGAGAGGAGCATGTGCTAAACTTCAGTGTGGGACAAGCTTTCACTCACTTTTGTGGTTGATCAACAGGAAGAAGGTAAGCATTGAAATTAACTCTCTCCCAGTCAACATCCAGTGATGCTAAATAGCTTGTTTTTGCTGTTTAAAGATTATGGGGAAACAAAATAGCCGATAGCTGTTAAACACTGGTAGCAGATTAAGAATTGGTATATCTAAATAATAATAAAAATACTGTTAGTGTCGGGTCAATACAAAGCAATCTGATGACGAGCAGGTGATCTAACAAATAAGTCTGCAATCATAAATGAAAAACCTGATTCTAGACTGCACTGAACCCAAAATTTCATTTCTGTATCATGACATAAGTTTTTTAAAGACTTCTCAGAGGGTACAACAACTCTATCAGTTTTGAAGATGCCATGAGAATGCCTCTCATTTCCTGTATGAATCCCCCTGGAATTATTCATTTGAATGATCAATGGCTTATATCTGCTTTGGGAGCCAATCTCATCAGTAATTAATTCCTTTTTTGAAACCTCACTGTGTCCTTTTCTTGAGAGCGAGAGGAAGAGTTGTTCCACTTGTACCATTCAGTGACTGTTTATTATTATTATTATTATTATTATTATTATTATTATTATTAAACTGAAGCTACATATGGCAATTAGAGATATAGATCAATACAGATCATACACAGCTTTCTCTTTGTACAGCGATAAATGGTACCAGTGAACAATGTTATACAAATTGAAGGTCATACATACAATCGGTTAAACTGGAATATTTCATCATATATCACTTTACCACCTCTTCGATTCTCCTCTCATGTGCTGTGCTGATGTTGTAAGCTTCAGGTAACATTGGACATGGTGCATTCTTCACTTTTTGCACTATCCTTCTGAATCTCTTGCACAGCATTATTGACATAAAGGTAGTGATGCATACAAGTGTCAGTCTGGAAAAGCTGTGAGGATCAAAGACAACGAATTTAATTATGGAACTACAACTGCTTATTGTTGTTTTAGTGGGAAAGTTGGTTTTTTTAAAAAAAGTACTTTTGTGCAATTTCAAATCCTGCCTTGCCCGGAGGAACCTTGTGCCTTCACACTAGGAAGTATTGTAATGAAAACCCATTGCAGCCATGCTTACTGCCAGCAAGAAGCAAAGAGTAGTTCCCACAACTGTTTGCAAAAGCACATGCCGTACAATGTCACGACTAGATAAAAAAGGATAGTGAACAAAATGCTTAGAATTATGGGAAGCAGAACTACCGTATTTTTCGCTCTATAGGACGCACCTAGTTTTTAGGGGGGAAATCAAGAAAAAAAAATCTTATTTCTCCCCTCCCCAGCCCCAAAGAGCAAAGAAGCCAAGACAGCGAGCGGGATGGATCCCGCTCGCTGTCTTGGCTTCGTTTTTAGCCGCGCTTCCCGTGGGGGCGGGGAGCTGCAGTCCCTTCTCCCTCCTGGGGAAAAGCCCGCAAGAGCCGCGTGAAGCTTGTATACTGCTCTTGGGGGCTTTCCCTGCCTGCCTCCCCCCTGCACTCACTCCATAGGACGCACAGACTTTCCCCCTTAGTTTTTAAGAGGGAAAAAGTGTGTCCTATGGAGCGAAAAATACGGTACTTTTCTGCTCTGATTTTGATGTGTTAGCCTGAGTCAATGTACTAGTGCTAGGGAAATGATGGAGCGCCAACAGAATTTTCAGGGCTCATTATGTCGACTGGACCCTCCATTTAACATGCAAAAGAGAATATCAATTGGCATATGTTTGGTGTTGTGCACAAAATTGTATGCCATTTTAGTGGGTTGGGTGGAGGGCCCAAAAATATCTATCAGAGACCACACAACAAGCTATTAGATGTTTGACAGACAGAATGTCAACAGGTGAAGCATTTCCCATAATGGAAATTGAATTTCTGCCTGCCACACAGCTGTGAAAAGCACAAGATGACTGCCCTCCCCAGTGCCAACCCTGAACAATGCAAAGAATTCAAGTTTCATGAGCTGTAAACCAGTTACATTACTGTAATGTCTTTCATTAGTTTGCCTCTGGCTGGCAATACTGTATTCAGTGCAAAGCCAGGCATGGCGTTTCAGGTGGCAGGTGTGTATGCATGCATCAAAAGAGATGTAAGATTATCAGCAACCCAAGTTCAGGTGCTCACATGTGGATCAGTTCAATATTAAACTGTTAAAGAACATTTGTTGTGCGTCTTTACGATTTAGACTTCATAGTAACTACAGCAATGCTATCAACATGGGTCAGTCACCCTTTTATTTTACTTTGAGAAAAAAGGGGTTTGAGCCTTTGACATGAATATACCCATAATTTTAGAGTTTATACCAACAGCAAGCTCTTCAACCATTATCCTATTCCACCCTCATGGTTGGGAAAGCAATTATTTCCCCTGCTCCCCATGTTGCTGCTAAAATCAATTTGACAGATCCCCTCCTGTTTATGTTTCCCTAGAGCTGTATAACAACACTGAATAAGGTAAAGGTAAAGGGACCCCTGACCATTAGGTCCAGTCGTGACCGACTCTGGGGTTGCGGCGCTCATCTCGCTTTACTGGCCGAGGGAGCCGGCGTACAGCTTCCGGGTCATGTGGCCAGCATGACTAAGCCGCTTCTGGCGAACCAGAGCAGTGCACGGAAACACCGTTTACCTTCCCACTGGAGTGGTACCTATTTATCTACTTGCACTTTGACGTCCTTTCAAACTGCTAGGTTGGCAGGAGCTGGGACCGAGCAACGGGAGCTCACCCCATCACGGGATTCGAGCCGCAACCTTCTGATCAGCAAGTCCTAGGCTCAGTGGTTCAACCAACAGCGCCACCCGCGTCCCTTAACAACACTGAATACAGAGTGGTAATTCACTACCCTCTCTCAGGACCCCTGTTCTATAACATTAGTACAATAATACTGCACCACTTTGTAGGGCTGATTTAACCTATCCTTTCTCAACCAGAATACCAACCTCCCTACAATACGGATATACTAATGATGGATTTTTGTTGTATCTGCATTTGCAGAGTGTTTAAAACTAGAAAAAAAAATGCATGCACAAAAAGGAGGGGGAAACACATTGGGCTGATAGTGCATCAAGGAAGACCCAAAATCTGACTAGAAAGAAATAGGAAGCCCTTCCTTCTCCGTTCAGAACCCCTTTTCAAGTATTCTTTTGGGAAGCCTCTGCATTTCATTCTAGCACTCACAGATCTGACTTCACTCATTGGCTAAAAGCACTGAAAGGCAGGGGCAGGTTCATAGCTAGCAAAGCAGTTTCTTTAAATGGTACTTGCATGTTTTGCTTCACAACTTTTATTTTACCCTGTGCAGTAACTAAAGTTTATGGACTGAACAAGGGAAGCCCTTCATAGAGTGCAGTGCATTCATCCAGCCTTGAAGTTACCAGTGCCTGAACTACTATGATCAAACTATCTTGCTCCAGGAATAACCGTAGCTGCTGTATCAGCCAAAGCTGATGAAAAGAACCTATGTCATTAACAGCCTGATAGGCTATAATTAAGCAGGTGTTTCCAGATATGGAGATAACAGGGATAGAAAAGTTTCACCTGCTACATTGTAGGTTACTCTTAAAGTAGCAGAGGCAACAAAAGAGCCGGCCACTTGGAACACAAGTTCCAATGATGAGAAAGAAATGACATAACAACAGACAGGCAAATTTCGACACTTACACCAGAGTTTAGGGTTACATGCATGTGTCTGTTTTGGGTATTCCTCCTTTCCTGTCTTCTGCCACTATGCCTGCAGGGAAGAGATCAAAAGCCTTTGCTTTCAGGTAATTGCAGCTTATTATACCAATTTACAATTATAAGTGGTATGATTTAAAGAAACAAGCCAACTTAATAAACCATGGTTGGCCTGTTTCCCTAAACCCTAAAACTAACTGGAGTTTGACCAGGTTCAGATAGAACAACAGTCCACAGTTAATGAAAAATCACTGAGCTCGAAGCTTGCAGTCTCGTCGCTGCTGCAGTGAGCTGTTGCCCGAAGCTCCTTCACATAATACTAAATCAGCCTTTCCCAACCCGATGCCCTTCCAGCATTCCAGCATCAGCCGCAGCTACCAAGACTAATGGTCAAGGGTGGTAAAGTTGCAGTCCGAAACAACTGGAGGGCATCAGGTTGGGGAAGGCAGCGCTCAGTCATTGTTTAGCATCATATTCAAACCATAACATAGCTGGGACAAAGAGGGCAAGTAGCAGAAGCAGATGCAGATGACGGGGGTTGAATTATACGATTCATGAACCATCCCATGCACCTGGGATTAAGCTCCATTGAGCTCAGTAGAATCTCTGAATAAATAGGCATAGGCTTGGGGGTGAACCGCTTGGACTTCATCGACTTTCACATACAAACCCCATCCATTCTGCAGTGAAATTAAAAATTATATGTAAGTGAGTTCAGAATAGTTCTTTATCCTGTGCGGGAAACTCTGTATTCCCTTGTCACAATTCTAGGCAATTATGTTTGTTTGTTTTTAAATGGAGATGAAGGTCTTAAGCTGGAAATAAAAGCGACCTGTAGACAGCTGATTTTCTGGGTGCTTTTAGCCTAAATGCGGTTGCCCACTTCCCTTCCTGTTGCAGCTATCTGGAGCTACGTAAGGCACATGCAAGCAAGTCCCCCCTGAGTGCAGAGCGATTTCCTTCTAAGCGAATGTGCATAGCATTAAAAAGCCTGAGAAAAATGAGTCACTTCCTGCCTGAGAGGCCTCCCTCTCGTGTGAGCTGTTCCCAGCACTTCCTGGAAGTGGCTGCTATTTAAGGCCGTGAGTCTGAGTTTGTTGCAAGCGTGTGGTAGGAGGCTGCTATCTGGTAAGTGGAAGAAGCATGGTCAGATTTAGTATGTTACAGATCAATTCTAAAGCGTGCCTGGCTTTTGTCCTCCTCCTCTTGTGCGTACTATTGATAACTTTAGAGGTTAGCAAAAGGCACACCGGATGTCTGAATATGGTTCTTTTCGTTGGTGGTTGCTATTGTTTTTACTCAGTCAGTTGTATTTGTATCTTGAGAGGATGTTAAAAGGGTAGAAGGTGGTGATATTGCAAGTCTGTGGTAGTGGGTTAGCAAGAGTAATTTGCTTAAGACCCCTTTATGCTTCGAAACGTGGCCTTTGTTGCATAGATTTCTGTATCTAGATGAGAACTGAACTCAAAGGTATAGTATTTCTACCAACACCGTTCAACAGCTGACTTGCTTTTCTACTTGGGTCTTCTAGCAGCAGTTGCTTATCCAGTTTCTATGACAGAGATTCAAAGGTCAAGGCTTGAGTTATCCCTTTATGCAGCACAGACATGCTTATATAAATAGTAATGTAGCTCTGGAGTTTTGGTTTGGTTTTGACTGACTAAAAACGCAATTGAAGCTGAGTGAAAGCTTCCACTGTTTTTTATGTTTTGTTCTGGGGAATAAGAATGCTCTGATTGCTGCTGTACATAATTGATGAATAACTTCTAGGAGTTTGCTTGAAATCTTTATAGTTTAGTTTTAACCTTGCTTTGCTGAGGAACATGAAAAATGTCTCATGTCAAGTTGGAACACATGTCCATCTAGCTCCCTATTATCTGCTACACGGCCTGAAAGTAGCTCTCTAGCATTTCAAATGGGAGTTGTCCCTGGAGATGGCAGGAACTGAGGCTGGAAATTTCTGCATGTTCTCTGCCATTGAACTATGGCTTGTCTAGTTAAATAAAAACTGAGTAAAGTTACTGAATCTTGGACGATCTTGGTCCTTATCAGACTTCTGATAAGTGACCTTTCTAGTTAGCAATGAGTACACTTGTAATATACAAGTACTATGTGAGAGAAATGCTCTATCAAAAGGAGGCTTGAATACCTTTGAGAAGTCTTATATAATGGAGGCATGCTGAATACATGTCCATGAGAACAGAACTGGGAAAGAAAGCATACTACGTGCAATGTCTATGGAATACGAAGTGGGTTGCAATGAGAGCCAGTGTGGTGTAGTGGTTAAGAGCGGTAGTCTTGTAATCTGGGGAACCGGGTTCGAGTCTCCACGCCTCCACATGCAGCTGCTGGATGACCTTGGGCTAGTCACACTTCTTAAGTCTCTCAGCCCCACACACCTCACAGAGTGTTTGTTGTGGGGAACGAAGGGAAAGGAGAATGTTAGCCGCTTTGAGACTCTTGAAGGGGAGTGAAAGGCGGGATATCAAATCCAAACTCCTCCTCTTCTTCTTAAACAACAGCTCATCAACGTTTTTGGACCCATGAGCATGTTTGGAAACTTGAAAATGTTTTGTGGGGGAGCACACCCACAACCACACATATCCCCTGCTCTTCACTGCAATTCCTACTCCACACCTCACAACCCTATTCTCGCACACACCAGGAGTGTTATTCTTGCCCCGCTGAATCGGAGACGATCCCCATCTCTTTGTTTAGCCCAACCTACTAGATACTGATGTAAGCAAGAAAGAGGCATGGGTCAATTTGCAGGATGATTTCTCTGGCAACACAGCAGTGTTCAGATGCTGCGTAAGGCAATACTGGACCAGGACAACGTGGGGCAACTTTGCTCATCCCAAATACTGTATTTTTTGCTCTATAAGACGCACCAGACCACAAGACGCACCTAGTTTTGGGAGGAGGAAAACGAGAAAAAAATATTCTGAATCTCAGAAGCCAGAACAGCAAGAGGGATTGCTGCGCAGTGAAAGCAGCGATCCCTCTTGCTGTTCAGGCTTCTGTGATAGCTGTGCAGCCTGCATTCGCTCCATAAGATGCACACACATTTCCCCTTACTTTTTAGGAGGGAAAAAGTGAGTCTTATAGAGCAAAAAATACAGTAATTCATTCCTCCTATCAGGATTTGTGCCAGAAAGATCAATGAAAAGTGTGGGTGCATGATGCAAGCAAGCATAATTTGTGGTGCTGCAAAATGTCATGACGTACTTGTTAAGGCATAATCTTTGGCATCTAGTTTCTTGGCTTTGTAGTGTTTGAGCCATCACGAGAGAACCTTAACTCAATTTTAAACAGACAGGGTTTTTTCATTAAATAATAGTTTACTAAAGAGAGCATTTCAATTCATACAAGACTGTTCTCCATATAGGTGGGGACAGGAAGCATGGGAAGAATTAGCAATAGCTGGATTAATAGATTACTGAATATTGTTGTTGATATCCGTCTGTCTTGAGACAATGGACTGTGCCTCCTGGGCTGAAGAATCTCAGTGCCTGTGTTGCTTTTTGCTGTGTTAGCAGCACTGAAGTGACCTCTGTGGGGTGCACTTTTGGACAGTGTGTATGGAGGGTCTGGGCTGCCCAGACAACAAGTCCCCCCTCTCAGCCTCACTAATGTGGTGCAAAGGAAAGCAGAGGAATACACTTGGCACCAGCTTGGCTGCAGGAGTTACCGGATGTAGATTGAATAGTATACTTGTCTATTTATTTACATATTTAGGCTGTGTTTATAGGACAAGGTCCTTGCTAGGCAACATTCAAACACACAACAATGTGTTCAGCCCAGTATAAAAATGACCAGAACTGAATAATTGGCCAGCTAAGCAATGCTCTAATAACCAGCAACAACTTTAATAAGATCCTCTTCATTAAACACCAACTGGAATAGTAATGTATGAGATACTTTTTGCATAATACACGGGTGTTATGGGATTTGGCAGGCAACAGTCAGAGACCTGTCTGCTTAGATCATCAGGGGTCAGCAGACTTTTTCAGCAGGGGGCTGGTCCACTGTCCCTCAGACCTTGTGGGGGGCTGGGCTATATTTTGAAAAATGAATGAATGAATTCCTATGCCCCACAAATAACCCAGAGATGCATTTTAAATAAAAAGACATTCTACTCATGTAAAAACACGCTGGTTCCAAGACCATCCATGGGCCAGATTTAGAAAGCGATTGGGCCAGATCTGGCCCCCGGGACTTAGTTTGCCTACCCATGGACTAGAGTTTTATTAAGGTTTGTCCTTCACATAGTCCAAAACATTTGGAGAGCACCAGGTTTGAGGATCATGCTCTACTGCAACACACACACACACACCCCTACCCTGCTTCCCACAGCCCCACCCATCATAGTTGTTCTGGCTGGGGTTGATTGGAGTTCTAGTCTAAAGCACTTGGAGGGTACCAGGCTGTCAAAGGCTGCTTTAATCAGGGTGTGTTGAGTGTGAACAAGATTTATCATATCATTCTGCCTGATAACACCTAAGGCAGCCTCCAAAATGGAAATTAACACACAAGGTTTTGGTTTTTATTTTTTAAAGGTAGCACTTCTTTTCTTAAAAGAGCAATATATTTCAGCCATTTTTTCTCTTTTTTAAAGTGTTCCCATTTTATTGTTTATTAAATTTCAAAACTGCCCTCCGCCTGAAGCTCACAGAGCGCTTTACATTATTAAAGCACAACAACGCAATACCAGAATAACAAACCAAAACAATACCCCCCTCACAGTTTAAAAGGCCATAAATTGTTTAACAAGATAAAGGCACATGGAAGAGAACAAGTCCCCCTGGGTGTAGAGCAGTTCATTTGGAGTAGCTGGATAGGCTGTCGCTCCCGCCTCCTCCCAGCATCCTTGGAAGATGATGCCTTAACTGTCCACTCTAGGCTGCAGATGTTACTGTTGGCTGCTCCAACTGCTGGTCTTCTAAGGTTCCGCAATGGCGACAGGGGAAAGTAGCCCCTCTGCTATTGTGCCCAACTTGGCAACCCATTTCAGATAGCAGCCAAATGTGTCTTCTTCTTGGGCAGCTGGGTAATAATCTGTCTCCTGACTTTTCCCAGCAGCAGCGGTGGTGGCTGAAGCAGTGTTGGGGGACAGTGATAACTGCCTGCTTCCCTGGCCTTCCCAGGGATGGATGCAGTTAGTAGCATAGGAAATGGGATGGAGGGATGTTATGGTAGACCCTCCTATCTTTAAAGGACTCTTGGGCGGGAATCTCTTAACAAATACTTAAAGGCCCTTCTCTGTATATGGCTCCCCCTGCCCCAATGTCCTCTGATAATCAACAGAGGCTCTGCTCCAAATCCCTTGCCCTGACAAAGCTGCTGTTAGCCAGGATGAGGGTGATATCTGCCATGGCAGACACTTCGTAGAATGAATTGTAAACTGCCTTGTGAACTTTGGATGAAGGCAGGTATGGGCATTGAATAAAGAATCATAAATAATGCCAAATTGTTGAGTCAAGTGCCTCAGAGCCCTTTTGTTGTATTGCTACAGGTCGTTGGTAAAGACCTGACTACTGTATAGGGAAGTTTTTAATACTTGATGTTTTACTGTGCTTAATGTTTTAATTTGTTGGAAGCTGCCCAGAGTGGCAACCCGGTCAGATGGGCAGTATATAGATAATAAATGTTCATTCACTGAAATATCATTTGCTGACATAGTCAAGTATGTTGATGGCCATCCTGCAGTTTTGAACACTGTGATATTTGTTGTAGTTTTCATACTTATATTTTGATTTTATGATGGAGGTAGTTACTTGTGTTTTATCCTTTATCTCATTTGTTAGCCACCCTGGATACTTCTGGAAAATTAGGCAGGGTAGATTTTGTTTTAAAACATTAGTAATACAGGTAACTCTCAGCTTATGCACATTTAACTTGTGTGCATTCGGCTTTACAAGCTAGGATATTCGAAAAAATTAAAAGAGAGCGGAAAGAGGGGGTGGGCATTGGGGGGGGGGAAGACTTTGGCAATCCCACCTGCCATGGTATCCAATGTGTTTTGACTATATACAATTTTTATTTTATGTGCTATCCCCGGAATGTATCCCTCACGTAAGTTGAGAGTCACCTGTATGTAGCCCATTGTCTCTATACATCTCCTAGTTCTAAAACCTGTCTCGTTCAGTTCAGATAAAAAATGAAAGCTCTGATTATATGGATGTTCCTGAACTCAAAAGATAAAGTCCTTTTGATCTAGGACTATTCTGTAAACAAAGCAAACTTCTAATTTATCTTCATAGCTGATCTAAATCTAGAATGGCCAGATTCACACTTGCAAAATGCACCCGGCAGACCTGGTGCAAATGACACATACACTCAATTAGATTTAGACCCTCTATGCAAGAAAAATCAGGAACAAATGAGTTCCATAAAATCATTATGGTGATTTGGAGGTTTAATTTGAAATAAAGTTAAGTTTAAGCTTGTTGGTGTTTGGTATTTTTTCTCACACACATCATGGGTGTTGCCTTATATTATGGATGGATATTCTGTTTTATCAATACTATTTTTACAAATTTGTTAAATTTGTTATGGCATTTGGTTAGAAAAATAAACTTATAAACTAGAACTAGAACTTAGATTTAAATAATTCTGAGCCCAGGAATTTGTTTTCAGTACCACAAATGAACGGAGACAACAGTCCTTCTACATACAACCCCCTTTCCTGTTTTCTCCAAGCTTTCTTCATTTCAGTAATGTAATTTAGAGCAGGAAGGGAGTTTTTTTTTTTGCTGTTGCTGAATAGTTCTTGACAATCAACTGCAAATCATCCATAGATCTACCAACAAATCCTGATCTATTGCCCCCAGTCGATATCAATGAGATATCAAAGTATGGGGTAGTCATTTGTCTAGCAGCAGTTACTTTGTAAATCTGCTTTTGTGTTCGTGGGGGAGATATAGCGTGAGCTTAGAGGTGCATTGGGAATTGGGTTAGCTGCAAGGAATGGAATTGTACTTGGGTCAGATGCAAGACTTCAGTGATAAACAGATGTAGTCAGCTCACTTCATCGTTGTGTAAACTTGAACATAGTTCGTAGTATAATGACCTCTCTTGATAAATGGGTGAAAAGGGCTTCCTGTATGAGCAACTCTTGAATACACTTAGAAGTCAGCAAACCACACATCCAAGGGCAAAAGTCAGTAGCTGTAGTATGTTATGCAATTTGTGAAAGTGCAGAGTCTCCTTCCATATCTCTTGAAAATGCCAGCAAAATCCTTGTCAGTGTTTGATGGAGTTGTCTTGGAGCTGGACTCTTTAAACTAATTTTCTTGGTAAGCTTTCCAGTAGTGTATGTGCCCAGAATGACTGGGGCAGGGGCTGTGGAAGTGGGGAACAAAACCATACAAGGAAACAAGTTACATGAACATATGAAGTTGCCTTGTAGGCAAGACCATTGGTCCCTCTAGACAAGTACTGCATGCTCTGACAGACAGTGGATCTCCAGGGTAGGATACTTTTGCAACATCCAATTCTTTGAACTGCCAATGGTAGGATTAAATATTCAAAGCAGGTGCTGCACCACTGAGCTACTTATGTGTACTTGGAAATGAGCTCTGTAGACTCTGTAGGAGGATATGGAGATAAGAATGGATAGCATATCCTTGGGACTAGAAACATGATTAGAAAGTAGAATAAGTTGCTGCTCTTGGAGATTTTGCAGAATCTACCACAACCAAATTTAGTTATCTGTACCATGGTACTTACAGCACATCATGATCAGATGCTAACCTAGATGGTGGATTGGTTGCCTTCAGTTTAAATTAAGCCTTGGATAATAATAACTATCTTGGGAACATTTCGTTGTCATGCTACTGGATAACACCTTTATTAAGCTATGTATGAAAAGTTAATTGTGTTCTAATTGCTTTGTGCCTCTTGCTTTAGGCTTCACCACTTTGTCTGCACTGATCCAACAGGATGATTTGGATACTTCAGATCTTGTTTTCACCACTCCCGACTCCTGCTTTGATTGGTCTTGTTACTTTCGGAACTACAGTCTTCCTATGGCTGATAACCAAACCAAAACCAATTGCGGCTCCCGTTGACTTGAAGAAGCAGTCGGTTGGCACTGAGGTAAAAGAAAAGAAAAGAAAAGAAAAGAAATTAGCCGCTGTTGGCATATGAATGGGCTAGATGAAATGTATGAATTGCTTAGCTTACCCTTCATTGGATGCAGTTGTGTGAAATGTACTTGACTTGCTATGGAAACTACTTGAGATTTATGACATTTCTCAGTGAGTATTGGGTGGTAGATAGGGGATGGTGGGAATCTACATTCTCCAACAGCCGATATTGTTCACATGTATGCTGTTGGTCCTGTGCACATCTGCATTCTTATATTGTTCTGGGATTCTACTTGAGTTCTAGCCATGAACATTACAGGGAAAACTGACACACTTACCCCCAGAAACATACCTGGGATCAAGAAGAGTTTAGATCTAAACAGAGAGCAGCAGCTGCACAATTTCCTTTGATGCCTGTAAATGTTAGATGCCAAGGCACCCAAGTAACAAAGTTTCCAGGAGAAGAGGCAAGGAAGAGGGAGCCGGCCGGCCATGCCAAATTTAAATGGCCCAGGCCATACCCAACCTGGCCGCAGATTGGCTGGGGCTGTCCCTGGCACAGATTACACGGGGGGAGGAGGCAGCATACCTCCCCCTATGCCGGAAAACTGTTGAGGCTTGGCTGACTGGCTGCAATGCCGTACACCAGATAAAAGGTGAAAAGGCTTGTCAGGTTAATTGTTCTCTCCAAAGGCTCCTTGGCTGGGGCAGTATTGTCACACAGCTGACCAGTCAACCGGATTCAGCTACAGTCATTGGTTAACCATCAGTAGAACAGCTTCTGTATGTGTGCCTACAAAGCATCTTTGTGGGTCATGCACCATCTCACTTAACATGGAGTCAACTAACAAATTCTTGAGGAGATGGTGCTCGATTCATGAGGGCAGCCAAATGAAATGGCTACAGATCTTGTTGACATCTAATTACTACTGTTTTAGAAACAGATGGCCTCTGAAGGAGATCTGATAGCTACCCAAATGGCCTGAGATGGATGAAGAGGAAGTGCCTTGGCGCTTCCATACTTGCTTGATTTCAATGCTATAACAGTGGCTCTTAAATCATTTGCTGGGCACTATGAAAAGTGCTATAGGGATAGTAATTCCACAATGGGAGGAGGAGAGTTGGAAACCCATGGTCTAGGAAGCCCATGCCAGTTAATAAGGCGAGTTTACTCTCTCCCTGCCTCTGAAACTGAACTTGCTTCACTGCTGCTGGTTTCCCTAAGTTTACTTTAAGGTGGTGGGAGGCAGGAAACATCTAGAAGCGAAAAGGGAGATCTAGGAGAGGACTATTGCAGGTGGAGACTTCTCTAGGGCTTAAGGCATGGCTCAGATCAAGGGAACATGGAAAGTCTGTGTCAATTATTATTACTTGTGGTGGTGGTGGTTTAGGTGCATTGCTGGTCCCCACCCCCCCAACTGGTGTAGCTATTTATCCTATGTACAGATTGTGGGGAGAAGAACCTTGGGTAGTCTTAATCTGAGTTAAGTCTAATGTGGGGAGTGGGGCCTTGTGGTGCATCATCCACATTGCCAACTAACCTGAATAATTTCTGAATGCAGGGAGGAGCTAGAAGAAGTGCTCTTATGCCTGATGGCAAGCTTCTTTCTTATTACCACGAGGATGCACGGACCTTATATGAAAGTTTCAGAAGAGGACGCTACGTCTCAGGTGAGTAGGGAATTCACTGGGACAACTTGGATGGCCTGTTTTAGCATTGCTTGTTCAAACCACAGTTTTGGATGGAGAGGGTGTTGCCATAATACTTCTCACCTGATGAAGCTAATGAAGCTGAGTAGGGAAAAGCTAACAGAATGATATTTGCAGAGACTTTTCCAGGTGGAACTTTCAGGAACTCAGTTCTGGTATCACTCAAGTGAGTGTTATTGCCATTATAAGCGAACAAGGGAGCGAGTTCCACCACTTCTTTTTCTAGAAAAATAACACTGGGCTTTCCATATGGGAATATGGATTCATGGCAGTCTTTCTGTGTGTTTCTGGTCCTTGATATGTGCATCCTTTTCTACCCACAGTGATTGCCTACTGAGGATATTCTTCAGAAATGGCTGGCTTGCTTTAGAGATGAATTGAATATAAAAACAAATCCTCTAACACCACAAATGTTGCAGGGCTCCTTATAATTGGTGTGGAAACGAATGGTGTGAAATAGAAAGTCTGACTTTCATTTTCATGAGGTTGGAGCATAATGCTTGAGGCCAAACCATATAATGTGGTAGATCAATGACTTGATATCCTGAATTAAGAAGAGAACACTTCTTTAAAAAGAAGCCAGTGTAAGGCATCCAAACTTACACTGATTCAGTCTGAATCTCTTGCATCACATGTGCTTTGGTCCTTAGCCAGCTTCTGATGCTGTTTTGATGAGGGGGATCTACATATTGCAGTAATATGTGAATGCTGTATAAGAAAAGTATTTCAAACTTTCCCATAAGAAGGCATTCTAATGTTTCTTGAAATTTGCTTGATTTTCTGTTCAAGTATTATTATTTTTAAACTGTAAACCACATATAATATTAAAGGAAGGTAAATACAATGAATTGGAATCCATCTCTGCACAAAGCCGTCTAAAGTCCTCTGATGCAGAAGAGTGTTCAGTTGTTGAAGATATTGCAAACTAAAGACATAATTTAGCATCTAGGCAGCAAATCCAGCTGACGATGTCAGCAAATCAGGGATGCCTAAAAGCTGTGGATTCTTGTTCGGTATCCTTCAGTTCACTTGAATACCCTTCTACTATGCTGGCATATTCATAATCTCATTATTTTTTTTCTTGCAGAAAATGGCCCTTGCTTAGGATACAGAAAACCAAAGAAACCTTTTCAGTGGCTGTCTTACCAACAGGTTGGTTAAAACACCAACTGGAAAATTGATCTAAATCCCTTGCAAATAATGTCAAGCTAACTATCCTTGATATTTCTAGGTGCTGGACAGAGCTGAACACCTGGGATCAGGTCTTCTACACAAAGGATGTAAACCCTCAGGGGATCAGTTCATTGGCATCTTTGCTCAGAATAGACCAGAGGTAACTTGTGAGAATCCTAGTTGGCTGTAGTATTCTGGTAAAACCATTCCTAAATTTGTACACTGTTTTGATATTAATGTTTGGATGCAGCAGAAGAAGTGAATGGACCTGCTGCCTGTTCATGTTGTATCCATGTTCTGGTCTGGTGCTGGGAGCAACTTTGGCATGTTGCCTGTCTTGCTGGAATTAATATGTGATAGGTTCACAATTTCCTGATGAGTATTCCCCTCCCCCAATTTGCACAATGGCTTGCGTATCTACCACAATTGCTTCTGCAGTTTGGCTGATAAAATCAAGCTTCCTTGACTAATCGTGCTCATTGGAATAGATGTGTCATATATAGTTCCTGCCAGGTGCAAGCCTGCAAGTTCACAAGCTCAACACAATTAACACCTGAAGCTCTAATGGGAGGATTACTAGAATATACCTGATTCTTAAACATGCTGTTTTATAATATTGCCACACAATGCTTATGTGTTTTTCCATTCTTTTCTCCTGTAGTGGGTGATCTCTGAGCTTGCCTGCTACACTTACTCAATGGTTGCAGTTCCCCTTTATGACACTCTGGGACCTGATGCAATTGTGTACGTTATTAACAAAGGTAAGCTGTTTTCTTTGGCCATGAAATACATTGTTCTACTCTTTCTTCATATTGGGGGGTGGGGCGTGTTATTTTCTTGACAAGTGACTACTATAAAGTGAAATTGGGTCCTCAAATAGAGGGACAAAAGTTCCAAGAATTCCCCTCCTATTTGAGTTAATATGACCCAAATTCTTCTTAAAAGGTGGAAATGACTCAGAAAAATTATCCCCTGCTTCGTTAGTCTGGAGAGGAGTAAGTAAAAGACAGGTGTAAAATCTGAGGATGGGGGAGCAGGTAACCCTGTGTGTCATTAATGGAACTGACCTCTCCTCCTCCTCCTCCTCTGTAATTCTAGTCCTGTTCAATGTGACATAACAATGTTGCTTTGAATAGAGCCAAATAAAAGAGCTTTAGTAGCTGAAGCTCTGTTCTGTCAGTATAGCTGTCGGTATGCTGGATCTTTGACTTCAAAAAGCCCCGGAATGCCCATGAGACAAAGACCTTGCTTAAGTAGAGGAGCAAAGCATTTCTCAACCAACTTTAAGTCCCTGATCAGATTTTTCTGAGCCTGCCTTTGGAGAACTTCTTCAGGCTGTTTGGCAAATAGTCAGAGTTTGCCTCTTAGCAAGATACTTGTGACAGTATACTTGAACATAATCTGACTTCAGAAGACTAAATGCTTAAATAGAAGACACCGCCCCTTCTATAGTTACGCTTATGCTATCCTAGATGGAAAAAGGCATTATTGAAATGAAAATAGTGGCCATTAAACTCAATTTGCAGACGCACACACAAAAATACAGGTGAGGATCATACACTCCATTGCTGGTATTTCAGTTACTAAGCTTTGAACTTCCTCAAAGTTTATTTTGCTCACTTCTTTGAAACCAACTTTTTGAATGCAAAGGGTTGCAGCTTCTTTGAATGAAACTCTTGGCAATGTCTGGAGATAAAATCTCTGTCAGTGTTAAAATCACAAATGGAATGAAATACAGCTAGCCAGTGTTTTTACTGCAATTGTTATAAAGCACCCAATGCTTTTCACAAGAGAGAAAGCCACAAGTTTAAAATCCTAACAGGAAACCTTGTTGAGATTAATTCTCCAAGAAGTTATGTCTCTTGGGTAGCAGAATAGTAGTGGACTTTTTGTACTAGTCTGGACAAGTTGGGTGCTCATTTAATTGTACTCCATTAGTATAGCATGACTTCCAATTATAGCAGCTATGATCCAAGCTACACAAACCGTGCAATGGTAGCCTTACTTACCGGTAATTAAGTTGCTTGACCTCAGTTGGAAACAACAGTGGAAGATGTTCTCCGTTACTTTCCCCCCACAACAGCTCTTTCCTTTCAGTGAAATGCATGATGTTGTAGATCATGAAACCTGTAGACAAAAGCTTGCTTTCAAACATACGGTACATGATGGATAAAGGAATAAATGCCCTAAATTCTCCTAGAATCCCAAATGCTCCCTCCCAAAGCAACTGTTTGGGTTAAAGAGACATTTGGCATTTGCATGCAACATGCTTGCTCAAAGTGTTTTTACAAGCTGGTACGAGCGGCGGGAATAATTGTGTGGTATACTTAACAGGCTCTAAAGCCCAATTAAGAGGCCTATACTCCTCACAGCAAATTTAAGTGTCTGTGTCTTGATAGCTGTGCCTGCCAGGTGTGGCTTGCAATTAGGCTATCATTTCTTGCAGCTCCCAGAAGCTTCTGGCACACAGAGTGCTTGCGCTCAATGCATTGTTTCCACTTTCCACTTCTTAAATGATTGCCACATGAAATGGGTATGTGGAGATGTCTGCTTCAGCAAGCTGGTGCTGCTTGTGTGTTCTGTGTAACTTGAGTCCAATGATGGAGGTTGTCAAGTATTATGTGTGTTCCTTTAGCTGACATTGCTACAGTGATATGTGACAAGCCCGAGAAAGCACAAGTGATACTTGAGAACTGTGAACAAAAGAAGACACCAGGACTGAAGATGATAATTCTGATGGATCCTTTTGATGGCACATTAAAGGAAAAAGGAGCTTCCCTGGGAGTTGAAATCTTTTCATTACAAGAAATTGAGGTACAGGGTCCCTTTTCCTTGACAAGTCTACTCTTGAGAGAGGTTAAAGCAGGCTTCCTCAAACTCGCCCTCCAGATGTTTTTGGCCTACAACTCCTATGAACCCTAGCTAGCAGGACCAGTGGTCAGGGATGCTGAGAATTGTAGTCTCAAAACATGTGGAGGGCCGAGGTTGAGGAAGCCTGGGTTAAACCTTCTAGAAACTGCAAGTATGTATGTTCATCATTGTGACATCTTTTGGGATTTGGTTTTGAGTATATGCTTAAATAGTATCCCTTTGAGTAAATTTACTCAATCTCCCGTTCCATGTGGGAACTGAATCTTCTGAAAAGTGTTGAGCAACTTCACTGGGTGGATATTAAAGCATGGCCATAGTATTTCTCCCAAAGCTGCAGATTCTAATCAAATTACTTGGTATCTTGCCCTTCTGTTTCCACATGTGGCTTGTTTGGAGAGGAACAAACCATGAGTGCTGGTAGGCAAATAATATGAAATGAACCTTTGGTTGGTTTGTTCCCCAGCATGCCAAAGGCTAAAGGGGGAGAAGCACACCGGGGACTCTGAGTAGCGCGCACCAACGTGCTGCTTGTTTATATTAAACAATAGTACAAAATAAACTATGGTTCAATGCAGTGATGGGAAACCTCAGGCACAGGGGCCAGATATGGCCATCCAGACCTTTCCAACCAGTCCTCAGGACTCTTCTTAGAACTGTCCTTAGCCACACCCTATAACAGTCTTGCTTTGCATTCTCCTTGAATATTTTTGCCTGGATTGAATGTGTCCTTTAACTCCAACAACACTTCCTGCTTGCTTGGGTTGAGAGGTATGTGTGTGAGTGAATAAACTAGGTGAGATTCCACATTTCATATGCTACCTACGTTTGTCTGTGGTCCTTGGGATGCAAAAGGCTCCCCATCCTTGGTTAAATGTGCCACGCAAACTTGGTCATTGACAATTGTTGGGACTGTGGCTTGGCTGGACAGCAGTGTATGTGTGGGGCAGGTTATCTTTGCCACAATATTCATATTTCAGTTTCACCAGTGATTCTGGCCTTGCACAACTTCCAGTGTGGTCTCCAGTCCTCTTTCAATTTTTTATCCTTAATACTCATGCTGATCCTTCTATTCTTGGCCTCTTCTGTGCCATTTTTTTTTAAAAAAAAACTGCTATAAGGGTGTATCAGTAAATAGCAGTGCCTATAATCTATTATGCCCATACATTGCACAGCATTCCAGAGTAGAATTCTTTTTTCTTTCTCTAAATACATTTTTGTAAACCTTGAAAAACCAGTCACCAAACTTAAACAGAAAAAACAGTGGAATTATTCATAACTTAAATTGATTGTTCTGTGTCCTGGGGTCTTAGGACAGACAAAAGGTGGGAGATGTGTGTTTGTGTGTGTGTGTGTGTGTGCAGATTTGTTTTTTTTTAACACAGACACACACACCTGCATCTTGAGGGAATTAAAAGATGAATTTTCAGCTAAATACATGCTCTCTCTCTCCCTCTGCCCATTCTCAAGCCTTGTCTTAATATGTAAAGTGCTATAGCTGCATAGCTGTTGTTGGGATTTCTTTATGCAATCATAAATGCTACAAATGGCTCTTGTCTATCTAGATTAATCTCAATTTACATCCAGACCATCACTTCATACTCCCCCCCCCCAAACCACTTCAGAACATCTACTTCTTGAGCTACCCTGTAATAGTTGTCCACCACAACTGCCCCATTCTTAGTGACACTGCTTAATTGCTCTTGCTTGTTTTCCTACAGATGCTAGGAAAACACAACTTCAGCAGACCAGTTGTAAGTACTCATCCTCTATTCTACTCAACCAATGAGGTCTATTTACTACCATGTGTGATTTTAAAAGCTTGAACCCATTTTGCACTCAATTGTTATCTTATTTCAGCTTCCCAAGCCAGAGGATCTTGCCATAGTCTGTTTCACCAGTGGAACAACAGGTAAATAACTTGGTAGAACACCAATAGGCAGCATCTTTTGTGACAAAAGGGACAAACGCTAATCCTGTTTTTAGATTTTAAGACTCTCCTCAAATGTTGGAGATAATGGAGCCCATCCAATTACTGAAACAAACAAACAAAAAAAGCTGCAGCCATAACCACTCATGCCAGAAGCATTTGAGGGGTTTTCATACAAATCCTTGTATTTATGTCATATAATATGTTCCTGATGTGTTTTAGTATGCAAAGAGCTCCTGTTGGGTTTTCTTTTTATTGCTTCATGCTGCCTGAATGGGAACTTCAGTTTCACAGGGTGAAATTTGGACTCTTCTCAAGGAATGTGGAGAGGGGGGCAACGATCAATTTCTGTGTCCCTTGATACTTTTATAGGGAGGAAGAGACACAAATCCTATTGAAACTGATGATATTGAGGTAAAGCTGTTGACAGCTCTTCATAGAATAAGACTGCCACACAATTTGGGAGGGAAGCAGGGAAAGAGAAGTAGCACTTAACATCATTTTGAAGATTTCCCACTGAGCCTTCAAAAATGGTTATTTGATGCAGAAATTCAGGGGGCATTTGACTCTATACCTCTTATTCTGACAGAAAGATTGCATGCTATCTGTAATAGCTAAAACTGGCCTGGTTAGCAGTATAGCATGCCTGCCTCAAAATGAAGTCTATAGGGGTAGATTTTTATTCTGCATTTTATGATTTTTAAACCATGAAGTTGTCTTTTTTTAAAGCTGCTTTGAGTTCACACTTAGTCCATACTTTAAAATAATAATAATAATAATAATAATAATAATAATAATAATAATAATGAAGAAAGGAGTGTTCTTGTTTCATGGTGTTCAGGTTGCCTGAAACAGTGTGTAGTTCAGCTCTTAAATTCCTGGTTTGAGCTACAAATTTGTTTGTTTTTATGTGTGTAGGAAACCCTAAAGGAGCCATGCTAACACATGAAAGTATTGTTGCCAATGCTGCTGCGTTCATGAAGACTATAGAAGTAAGTGACCATATGCATAGGCCAAGCTGACTATTTCGGTTGGTCAGGCCGCTGACAATCAAACTCTACATTTTTGCATGTTTGTAGAGCTGGAGCATCGTTGTGACACTGCCTGCTTCTTTTCTTACAGATGACAAGTCCTTGTGTGCCATCGGATGTATCGCTGTCATACCTTCCTCTAGCTCACATGTTTGAGAGAGTAGTGCAGGTAAAACCCCTTTCTAAGTTCTTCTTGCCACTGGGAGCAACTGTGTGGTGCTTCTTGGGTCTCTTCAAAAGGTTAAACAGTGGCACATGAGTGGCTTAGCCACTGGCTGGCTCTGTAAGCAACCTGTCTGGCAAAAGGATTGTGGTCTTTCCTGCTTAATGTGACAACAAGGTGTGCTTGTATATCATGATAAATGTTGCAAGCAAGATCTTGAGATGTGGAGTGTGTGTGAGTACACACATGGAAACACCTCTCAAATTTAGCTTGAGGAACACAGTTTACAGCAATCCGTTTTTATATTCTGAAAAAGTTTTTATTTAATTAAGCTTTTAATTAAATAAATGCCCAGTGTTCACAAAGATCAATAAACGGAGACTGCTGACATCTAGATGTTTTAATGGGCAGAGGTTCAACTGGCAGATTAGGAGTGGGGTCTCCATCCTAGTACCTTTTGCAGTATATTCAGGGTCTTCCATGGTTACTTTTTAGACCGTAATGTACAGCAATGGAGCAAAAGTGGGGTTCTTCCAAGGAGATATTAGATTTCTAACTGATGACATGAAAACTTTGAAGCCAACTATCTTCCCAGTGGTGCCAAGACTGCTCAACAGGATCTATGACAAGGTAAACATTGTACCTAATATAAAGCTGCCTCCACTTGAATCCTGTTAAGTAATTGCAACTGGGTATATTATGCTTCTATTTAACTTTTCCATAGAATAGTTCGATTAGACCTTGTACCTTCCCAAGTTCCCACGCCACTAAATCCTGAAACCAGAAATGGTAAGCTCACCCCAAAATGCCGCAGGGCTTTCTCCTAAACTCTCCCATGTCCCATCATGGCTTTAAAATCCACCTTAAGGTTAGGGGGCAGAATGGCTGGATGTTTGGGAAGGGCAGAGAAATGGGGTCACCAGAAATGAAGAGGTTAGCTCTGGAGTCACTGGATGTCCACATCCCCTTTAGTATTACAGTGCCTTGATTTCTTGCAGATTCAAAGTGGTGCCCAAACAAACCTCAAGCAGTTATTGCTCAAAGTTGCTGTCGCCAGGAAGCATGCTGAAGTGAAGCAAGGCATTATCCGAAACACCAGCATCTGGGACAAGCTAGTCTTCAATAAAGTTCAGGTACGTGCTCCCCTTTTTAGACTTCAGAACCAATGCCACAATACCCTTCGCCGGGATGCCTGTGGTTACATTCTTTTCTTCCCTTCTCCACAGGAAATCTTGGGTGGGAAGGTGCGAATCGTAGTCACTGGGGCTGCCCCCATATCTTCACCTGTCCTAACGTTCCTCCGAGCAGCCTTTGGGTGTCAGGTAAGGGCAAAGCCCCCATGGCTTTCTCCACCCCACCCCAAGGAAGCAAATGAGTTAGTTTGAAGGTTCTGTTAGTGGCATTGCTGTGGCAACTGATAAATGAAAACTCCTGCTGTTGGCTGGGCGATGAACCGATATTGGAAGCTCAGCCATGAATGTAGTTGTGGACTGAGCAAATTTTGTGGTAACCTGCTCTTTATCAAATATTTCAGTGCCACAGAAGGGCAACCATGGAATAAAAATAACAAAGAAGGCAATATACAGAAAATTAGAGAATACATGAAAACAAGTCGAAAAATAACAAGCACATTAACACTTCAATATGGAACAATTTGTTTGCCTACAAATTATGCACTCACTATTAAAATCAAAATTATGGAAACTCTTCCATAATTTCCATAATTTTGATTTTAATAGTGAGTGTATATTTTGTAGGCAAAATTATGGAAGCACTTTGGAAAAAGTTCCAGCCTTATCAGATTGGTAGTGCAAATTACTGGAATATGTGGAAAAGGTGCAATTGACTAACAGACTAAGAGGTAATACAAGACAATCATTGATTCAAAAATGGGATATGAAAGAGATCTATAGAATAAGAAACAAGCAAAAAGGTACTACGTAATTGTTGTAAGAAAGTATTAAAGTACAGAAAGGGTAAGGTAATAAGTACATTCATCACCAGAAAGGTTATATGCATCGGGAAATGATAGGGAGTCGCAGGTGGCACTGTGGTTTAAACCACTGTGCCGCTTGGACTTGCCAATCGGAAAGTTGGCAGTTCAAGGCCCCGCAGGGGAGTGAGCTCCTGCTGTTCGGTCCCAGCTCCTGCCAACATAGCAGTTTGAAAGCACGCAGAGCAAGTAGATAAATAGGTATCTCTCCAGCAGGAAGGTAAACGGCATTTCCGTACACTGCTCTGGTTTCAGTGTTCTGTTGCACCAGAAGCGGCTTAGTCATGCTGGCCACATGACCCAGAAAAACTGTCTGCGGACAAACGCCGGCTCCCTCGGCCTGTAAAGCGCAACCCCAGAGTCGTTTGCGACTGGACTTAACTGTCAGGGGTCCCTTTACCTTTACCTTTACCTTTACCTTCATCACCAGAAAGGTTATATGCATCGGGAAATGATAGGAAATATATTCTATGTCAGCAAAAAGATAGGAAAAAAGAGATTGCATAAATTTAATTTACATTTAATTTTTGTAAACATATATAAGATTATTAGTACATGATTGTTTTCATCTTTGTATATTGTGTATGTTATCTATGAATTTCATTTAAGTATTTAAACGGGGGGGGGGGGAGGAATTATGGAAACACTTCACAAATAATCCAGTCCTATAGGCTCCACTTCTGAGCAACGCCCCTAGGAAGTACAACCGACCTCAGTGGATCTCTGTCATGACAGAACTTGCCTTGTTCATTGAATTGTTCATGTAGACTCCACGTTTTCACAAAACAAACCCATCAAAACTGCAACTGGGTGCCATCTAATTAAACATTTGTCTTCCAAAACAGATCTTTGAAGCATATGGCCAAACAGAGTGCACAGGTGGATGCACATTTTCATTGCCAGGAGACTGGACGACTGGTATGCTTTCTTAAAATTCCGAGTGTGGCTGAAGACTATGACTTGGGCTTCAGTTGGCTTATAGTTGTGTATAATAGATGGTCAGCATGAGTTAAAGAAACATCTTTTGATGGGCAAGCTAGTATTGGATGAGATGTATTTTCTGTGTTTGTGTGGGCCAGGGGGAGATGGGAGCTTTCCATTGGCTTCTCTGGCTGCTTTGCAGTTCATCCGGCTGCTTTCTTCTTTCTATGTAACTGATCACATAAATATGGGGGGGGGGGGAGGGCAACAGGTTTTTTGCTTCTCCTGCATTTAAATATGACATCCTTTCATTTACTAGCAGAATGGGCTATACTGGCAAGATGATTTAGACTTAAGACAACTTCTAATCTGATTATTCAGAGCTTGCTTTTCTGCTGTGGAGGTGGGAGAGAATTTTATAACTGTTTAGGCTATAAAAGGCGATTATGGAAGTTAACAGTTACTTCAATATGTAAGTGGTAGCAATGAGGAATGGGTTGATACAACAACAGCCACTTTTTGCCCTTCTTCGTATGCACCTCCGTGGAATTTTGGCGATTTTAAACAGCTGCCAAGACAGGTAAAGAAGAGAGGATTGTACCGAGGAAAAAAACCTAAATTTTCTGCCTGGGTGTTCTTCTTTAGGTCACGTTGGACCCCCCCTAGCTTGCAACATTGTAAAACTTGACGATGTTGCTGAAATGAACTACCTTGCATCTAACGGTGAAGGGGAGGTAAGCTCCTTTTTGTGATGTAGCATTCTGTGAGCTGAAGTTTAAAATAGATGGGGTCTAACACCTATTTTTGTGTGCCTTCTATAGATTTGCATTAAGGGGCCAAATGTATTCAAGGGTTACTTGAAGGATCCTGAGAAAACTGATGAAGCTATTGACCGAGATGGGTGGCTTCATACTGGGGACATTGGGAAATGGATGCCGGTAAGTTGGTGGTCACTGAGGCAGCTTGCTGACTACTTTGCACAGAACAGTATGCTGGCTAATTCCAGGTTGCACCATTTGGAATTCTGATGCAACTAACCCACTTCCAACAAAATGAAATTGTGGACTAAAATATGCTTGAATGTGAGATAACAATTGCTTGACATGACATCCTATAACCTCCCCACAAACATACAGTGGTACCTTGGGTTACAGATGCTTCAGGTTACAGACGCTTCAGGTTACAGACTCCGCTAACCCAGAAATAGCACCGCGAGTTAAGAATTTTGCTTCAGGATGAGAACAGAAATTGCGTGGCGGTGGCGCAGCAGGCCCCATTAGCTAAAGTGGTACCTCAGGTTAAGAACAGTTTCAGGTTAAGAACGGACCTCCAGAATGAATTAAGTTATTAACCTGAGGTACCAGGTGAGGTACCAGGTGATGAATTCTCAATAAAACAGATTATCTAGAAGTGGCCTCCATTTTGGTCTCCAAGCTTTTCTGCTTCTGGCTGTAGAAAATGACTCCTAGAAAGGATACTTGAAAGTGTTTAAAATGAGATTTGCAGTAATTATTCCCCTGCAAAGATAAGGAAGCTATTCCTGCAAAGCTTGGCACCTAAACACAAATCGGAAGTATAATATAAAATAAACTTCACAGTGACTCTCGGTATGTTGCAGCAGTAAGCATTCCCCATGTATCCTTCAAATAGCAAGATAAATTAATTCACCCCAAAGTGTGCATTCTACTACAAGTTGTGAAATTGGTGGTGGATAATACAGCCAGAGGGCATGCTTTCTTGCATATAGTGCACTGTGGATTAGGAGAGATGAGGCACTAAGAGCTCTCCCAAAAGCTACTGTTCGGTTTGTTATGAATGCACCATTCAAAGATTGAATTACTGAATATGGCACCTACTTGGCCTACATTTACATAATGCATTTTAAACCCTATGATATCACTTTAAGCAGTCATGGTTTTCCACAAAGAATTCTGGGAGCAGTGGTTTGTTAAGGGGGCCAAAAGTTGTTAGGAGATCCCAATTCCCCTCACATAGCTGCAATTCCCAGAGTTCCCTGTGAAGAAAGAATGATCATTAAACCACTCTGGGAATTTTAGGCCAGTGTGGTGTAGTGGTTAGAGTTGTGGGACTAGGAGCTGGGAGACCAGAGTCCAAATCGCCACTCTGCCATGAAGCTTGCTGGGTGAATCGCTGCCTCTCAGCCTAACCTACCTCACAGGGTTGTTGTGGAGATTAAATAAAGAGTGGGAAAACCATGTACACAACTTTGAGTTCTTTGGAGGAAAATGTGGGATATAGATTTCTATTCCTGTCTCCAAACTTGTTTTTGTACTTTTTGCAGAGTGGTGCATTGAAGATAATTGACAGAAAAAAGAACATCTTCAAGCTAGCTCAGGGAGAATATATTGCACCTGAAAAGATTGAAAACATCTACCTCAGAAGTGCTCCTGTAGCACAGGTCTTTGTGCATGGAGATAGCCTACAGGTAAGTGTGCCCTGTTCAGAGCTGTATCTTCAGCCACTGTGCTAACTGGTTTCTAGGGCCAGACAGTTCAATCAGAATGGTCAAGACACACACTGCTGCTGAGATGGGTGACTTGCGGGGACACAATGAAGACCTAATGGATTGCATGATCATAAAAGCTGACTTCTTTATAGTATGACACGACATGTTGGCCCTTTGGCCCAAAGATCCAAGGGAACTCAATATGCTCAAGTGGAAATCTTTGGGAACGAGTACATGCAACACACCCATTTTTTTCTGGAGTTTGAATGTTCATTCTTCCTACAGTCATTCTTGGTGAGTGTGGTGGTTCCTGATCCAGAGACTCTTCCAGAGTTTGCAGCAAAGTTGGGAGTTAAAGGTTCGTTTGAGGAACTCTGCAAAAATACAGTAAGTGCCTTTCTCTCACTTTGTGAAGATCCAAGTTACTGAAGATAAGAGTTCATTCGGTGAACTTGAAGGGGAAATTGTCTGATTGTAAACTGGATTTCAGAGTTCGATAATAAAAGAGCCAGTTTGCTTCTTGACTCTCACTTAGTGTTTGGATATGCAGTTTTGCATGAGGTGATATATGAGTCTTTTGTGCCATAGCACATAAGCTTGTAAATAGCTGCTTCCTGCTAAAATTATTAATGTATACCCAATCCTACAATACAGCCTACTAAACTAGATTTAAGCAAGGTAGCTTTTAAATCAAGATGGGAGGAAATTAGATATGCGATTAGAACAGTTATTCTAAATTGTGTGTTGGCAACCAAGGCTGGTATAGTGGGTTAAGCGAGAGGAGCAGGCAATTATTATAATTACTTGTCACTGCAGTGAAAGTTTTTACTTTAGCAGCATTTTCATGTCTGAACTTGCATGTTAACTTCGTATGTATCTTGAGTATGCTGTTTGATTAGAAAGTTGTGTTAGTAAAACTCCCCATGTTCAAGCTTAACGCACACATTTGCTGAGGTGTGAACAACTGCGTGTTAAGAAATAGACAGCAATCCTGGAAGTGAATTTTGTGTGAGTGCAGTATTTAATTTGCATATAACCTCTCCCTTTGAGGTTTTTTAAAAGGCTTTTATGGCAATAGTCCTTGTTTCTATTTTTTGCTCACAATACTTGCTAAGTGCATGGCTCTGTGAGGGTGTCTTCCCACTCCACCACCAAGCCACACAAATTCCTGAAGAATTAAACTGCTTTATGGTGTCAGGCTTTAACAACCAGCGGATTGGGCAGCTGTGGGTGGGAAAGAATGTGTGTTTGAGGTCTATACATTTTTCTCAGATTTCTAAAATCTAGTGCCTTCCTTAGCCTGAATGCACAGAACTGAACTCATTAAAATTCCAAGAAACACTTTCTAGCACAATGTGAGATTTGACTCCTGAAAAATACTCCTGCAGAACAAATGTGAATTCATTCCATAAAGTTAAGATTCGTAGAAAGGGAAAACCATTGGCTAAAAATTTTCCACAATCATGCTGACTGGGATAGAGGGGTGACTTACATCAGTAACCTGCTTCTGGAAGTCTCTGTTCTTCACCTTGTTGCTACCATATATAGGTTAGTTACTGGTAAACATAAATCTGTTAAGATATTATGGGACTACTTGCATCGTTTCCAGGTCTGAAATGGGTTTTCATTTATGTAGTCTTGGTCTCTACAGGCATTAAGATAAACTTAGAAGTTTTTCAAACCCGCTGGTTTAAATCCTACCAATATATTTTCTGCTTCTAGGTGGTGAAAAAAGCTATCCTGTCAGACATAATCAGGTTGGGGAAAGAAGCTGGCCTCAAGTCATTTGAACAAGTGAGTATGCAGTTTGTTCAAGGCTATTGCTGTTCAGTGGCTTCAAAGAGAATGAACTCTTAACGCAGATCTCCAGAAGTAGAGAGACGGGTTTCTGCATACTCCGTTTGTGTTGGAAAGAAGCTTGAATGCATAAAACGGCTTATAAGAAGATTTAAATCAGCACCATAATGTTTCCATAGTGCTCTGCCCTTATCCCTTTACAAAAGGAATTGAGTGTGTCAGAGATACTGGAGGAATAAGTTGGTCTTAAATCTCCGGACTTCTGTAAATGTGGAAATTTGTAAAAGTGAAAATTATAAATAAATAAATCTCTGGACTTCCAAGAGGTTTCAAAGGTATCTTGTCATCCTAGGACATGTAGTTCAGATTTCTATCTCAAACCTTGATCTCTGACAAGTCCAGAGATCTGCTGCAATGCCTCTATTGATGTGGGGCAGGCATCCAACAACCAAGAATTATCACACCAGAAATCTGCATGATATGCTCCATACTGTAACAAATGGTTATAGCACTTGGCTCCTAAGCAAAGGGGCACTTGGTGTGTTGTGAAATGGTGGCTGTCAACAACTAGCTCTTTTGATACAAAAAGAAAATAGGGGTGGGGGCCTGTTTGAGGAAATACTATAGACCTCCTCGATCCCAAGGGCTTGAGAGTATAGCTTCTTCTCAAAGGTAAAGAGGGAACCTTAGTATAAGGCAAACTGTCCACCTCAGACAAATGCATAAGGCACTATTATGACAAAAATATTGTCTCCACAACCAGGTGAAAGATCTCTACCTCCATCCCGAGATGCTCACAGTTGAAAATGGACTGTTGACCCCAACACTGAAGGCAAAGAGAGCAGAAGTATCCAAATTCTTCAGAAGTCAAATTGATGCTATCTATGCTGCTAATATGTAGTTAGGGGGCGGGGAGCCTCAGCTAATTGTATTTACAGTGAACTGTGAAAGCACTTGGTAGGCCCTAAACAGCTGAAAAATGAAGGACCTGAATCAACTAAGGGTCCTTTCCTCTTCCAAGAAAAACGTGTTTGGCTAAGGTAGCAACTCGTTGTGGTGAATCTTGTGTAATATACTACGTTGTTCAAATGGAACATGCCAGACTTGTATTCAGAGCAAAGCTGCCTTTCTGCCTCAGTGGCTACTGTTGTCCCTTGTGATTTGTATAAATCTAAATGTAATGGGAAGAACGATGATAGTTGCCGTATGTGGAAGATAGTATGGGATAGTATTTAAGACGTCTCTTAAAACTATTGATGATTCTAACGGCCATAATGAGATTGTATAGGACTAGTATGCTTAAACACTAACTTAATCTAATCGTACTGAAAGGCTCTGCCCCATGTAATATAGTCTTGATTTGTACAGTCATTTACTCTAGCTTTGTATATGCTTTTGGAGAAAAAGCCATGAATGCCATCCTTCTGTGGTGGGTGCTCAAATGCCTCATTGGCAATGAATGTACTTAATGCCTATTTTTTAAAGTCTGGGTATCCAAATTCCGCTAAGGCGCAAACTATTCCTGCTGGCTGAAAATGTATGTGAAAAATAAACTGATAGCACTTTCTGAAATTTGTGTCTTTTGACTTAGTACATCTTGTACTCTGAATTCCATGAAGGTAAATATCCATTTCTCAATACGTGGAAGGATACTTCCCTTAAGCATTTATAAAATCTATTCAAAATTTAAGGGTTTGGGGTTTTTTTTAGGGAGGGGGACATCTTGGATTACCAAGACTAGTGTCTCATTTCCTGTACAGATTTAAGTTGCCCTTAATGTCAAGGCGCATATTTATTAATCTGACCTTGGCTCTTACTGGTTACAAGTGCTCCAGCGCTCTCTGCAACTCCAAAAGCAAAGTGCTCAAAGATGGTTTCAGGGACAGGACTGTAGATGAGTAACTAGAGCACCTTTGATCTGTTGCAGCATAGACTAGTAACAGTAGCCTGGGGTGAGGAGAAATACAGGCATTAAACACAGCATACAAATGGGGGCCGGAGGATATAGAGGCGAGATCTGTCAGGGATGCTTTGCAACTTTTCCTATCAAAGCACCTCTTTCCCACCAAATCAGAGCTATTTGTCTATATTCTTTGAAGTATCATTGATCCTCTTCGCCATCAGTAGGGCTGCTTCATTATCTCTTAGTGGGTTTTCTTCTTGGTACAGTAGATGCTGCATTTCCTTTTGCCTAGCGTTGAGCACAAAGGATTTGCTACAGTCGTAATCCAGTCTTTATAGAAACCCACAACTATCTGACTTCTCTTGTATCGAGAGTTTGGTTCTAGTTTTCAGACTTCATAGAAATCCTGGTTTCTAAATATGTGATAGGTGGTCGTTGCATTAAATCGCTCATTTAACCTGAAGACCAAAGCAAAACTGAGAAAACTAGTGTCTACACCTGTACAACTAGCAGCTATCATGATTCTACATGCTTAGACTACATGACTAAGCAGGGCTTTCAGAACCTGAACCGATGTCCACCAAATTTAGTCCAGCAGCATCTAGAAATTCTACAAGTATGAAATGAGAAATGGGCAATGAGAAATCTGCTATTCAGGTGTCTCAATTTTTGGTTGGGTAATATTAGTTAGTGGGTGATCTGGGTAGGATATTTAATTTGCAGGGGGGTTGCCATAAAATCCAACCTTTTGAATAAATAAGGTATACTATTCATTGTATCGAATTGTAGATTTCAACGGAAGTCTCATAAGGTTCAACGAAAAAAGCAGAAGATCCAGTAGACAAGTTCATTCTCTAGTCAGTTCATGCATAAGGTCCATACACGTAAAAGTATCTATTCCACCTGTCTGTTCAAAGAGTCCAATAATCCACATGAAGGGTTCTTACAGTTCCACAGAATCCTTTCACAGAGTCTAAGACAATGATTTCTGGAATATTAGCCTTGTTTCGCCAACCTAGGCTTCATCAGTAGTGGATCTTATAGCATGACTGCAACCACTACTATGCCGTAAGATCCACTATCCTGTAATATATTACATATGAACCTCTTCTACTGATGAAGCCTAGGATGGCGAAACAAGGCTAATATTCCAGAATGTGAATATTACAGAAAAGTGCTGGGTGTTGTCTTTGGCTCTCAGAATTTGGCTGCTTGCAGGACCACCTTCTACCATGGCTGCAAAGAAAAAGTTTTAAGTGTGTTTTAAGTGCAATACACAATGTGACACTAGATGGAGATGGTGAGCCTTATGGAAAATTCAATGTATT
Organism: Podarcis gaigeae; assembly: GCF_964106915.1. Classification (NCBI taxonomy): domain Eukaryota; kingdom Metazoa; phylum Chordata; class Lepidosauria; order Squamata; family Lacertidae; genus Podarcis; species Podarcis gaigeae. Next base: position 52,603,136 of record NC_139681.1, on the reverse strand, counting down.
TTTGAAAACTTTTTTTTAAAGGTTTTTCAGAATGTTTTTGATATGTGTGTAGATACACCCATGTGAATCTGATGGGACTTTACAACTTTCACTGGAGGTCCTCCTGTTTCTCCCACTATCTGATGTTAGAAGGGGCACTGAGAGCCTTTTCAGTTGTTGCACCCTGTGCTTAGAATGCCCCCCCCCCCAAGAGAAGCGCCACTAGTATAAACTTTGTCTTTTTGACACCAGAGAATAGTTTAGTTGTCCAAACATTACAACATCTTATAAAAATGGCTGTCATTGTTGTTCAGTTGGCTTTTATTGGCGTTGCTGTTTCTCCATGCATTTTATTGCTTTGATTACTGTATTTTAACTGTAACCTGTCCTATGCTGAGGGGCAGCTAACAAATTTCATGAAAAAAATTAACACCCGTGGCCTATGAGAAAGAAGTTCAGACAACCAGAGGATTTGGCATAGGAAAGAGAAGAAAAGGAGGTCCTGAGTTAAGACTACCTGCTTTAACATAGATGAACAAATGACCCATTGTTAGTTAATTCTCATCAACATACAACCTATTAAAGTCAATTTTCACGTCATTCAGCCATCAGTGCAAACAGGAATAACTTAATGAAGGTACTACACATGCTATGTGGTATTGTGTCTTTAGGCTCACGACAAATATACAACTTTCTCTTTACTACAAAAATTTACTGCAAAAATTCTCCAGCAATTTAGCAGTAAGCTCACCTGCCACTATGCACCATAGAATAATAATACATACATAATACATGTGTGTGTGATTCTGGGGGGAAAATGCACATGATTTCAAAATTTAAAACAATCCTAGGTATCAAATCTTTTACCAGCATTGACGTTCACTAAACCAAATGTTTTTCCCAGCGTCCAAGGTGGCGGGTGAAAGGCCAATGGAATGTAATATAAAACAAGATACTTTTAAGTGAGCAGTACTAAAATTAAATACAAAGGAAAACAGGTCAAATGTTCTGTCCTGCAAAGTTTTAATATCAAAAGGCATTAATGGAATGGCTTTCTCCATTTTATAAATGGCAAAAAGTACTTAAGATTATGGCACTAGGGGAGCCATCCTTGTGAGCACTCACACATACGAAAACACTTTGCTATAGATTTATGAACTGAACAATGTACTGAACATTTCAAGTAAAAGGACAGTGGTCCAAAAGGAACCTTTCCATTTCCAAAAGCAAGGCAGGGAAAGGGTTATCTTGTTTTCTTCTCCTTGTCCAATGGCTGATCTGTTTCAGAATCATACAGGCATTTCTCTACGCACCTCCTTGGAAACCAGCCTCTGATTCTGTTGCCATCTAGCAGTGAGAGAAAACAGCAGAAATTAGCCATAAAACATAGCATTTCCCAGACATCTTTACTTCCCTATCTCCCCAAATCATTGCAGAACAGGGGGAGCCAAATGGGGTACTCTCCAGGTGATGTTGGCTGTTCTCTAAATCACAGAGGTCCAGCAATCTCTAACCAAAATAACACACTTGTCAGTTTATGGACAAGCAGTTAATATTCTGCTGAAATCTAGCCTAGATATGGTAAGTGTCAGCAGATGGATGGTGAGCACATTGCTCTTGTTTGGGTCACTAGTAGATGCTGTGTCAATCTGATTCTCCTTTTCTGCAGGTTTTGCCTGCTGTTTGCAAGCTACTCTTAGGTTATCTTCGGAAGGCCTTACCCTTAGAACTCAAGAACATGAAAGCCTCATGTTTAGATAAATGTTTAATTTATCTAATTGTATCAGACCCCCCCACACCTATTTCTCCGACCAGGGCCTGGTTCCGTTTCACACTTTTTGTGTTTGGAAGCATTGAAAAGTAATGAATTTGGGAAATCAGTTTTGGATTCAATTGTAAGATTGAAATGAAACACTGTGGTTTAAAAAGTGTAATGCACACCAATGCAAAATTACCATCAGTTGCCGAGTCAATTTTGTCTCCATACATCCAGTGTCTGAAAGATAATAAATAAATAAATTGGTAAAACTGTTCGCCCCAGGATTATCTTTCAATGGAACTTTGAATAACAAAATAAGTACTAACTTCAAGCCTCTGGTGGCTAAAATCTGATCCCCTTTGCGAAGCGAAATTCTTGGTTCTTCAGTGCATGGAGTCGTGATGAACGTCCTCAAGCCTTTTGTAAGAGGGCAACAGGCACCACTGTAGTCTTCTATTGCTTGGTACCGCACCTGAAGGTTTTGTCAGATTCTGTTAAAAATGCATTTCTTGATGCTACTTGCTAACTACAAAGTGCCTTATCCATGCTGAAAATGAGACATGAGCTCAGACTTCTGGTGGCCCACAGGAGTAGTCAACTAAAAAAAAAGATTAATTGTGGGAGACTTGGGGGCCACAAAAAACTTTTGGGGGGCTGGTACGTCTATGAGTTAGTTACCCCTGCTATACACTATACACTTATGCTTTATTCTGTAATGAGACTATCACATGCCTAGCAGAAATGCTTCCCCCCAAAATTAACTTCAAAATCCTATTATCTTACATTTTAAAAAATAAATTATATTAATAAATTAATTCAGCCCAGGCAGATTTCAGTGCAATATGCTAAAACACCAGCAGTGCAGACATACTTACACTTCTCACTCGCTTGTCTGCTTTTTGTTTCAGTTGCTCTATCTGCAAAAGAAAACGTATAGGAGAATTAAGACTGGCCCAGTTCTGTGGTATTTTTGCTGGAATCATTAAATGGGTTGGATATTGTTAACTTCCTGCTCTGAATGTATACTGAGGCATGTGGGGTTTTCTTTAGGGATTACATTTTCAATTTTTCTGTTGTTATTACTGTTATCTGCTTTGAGTGTCTTTGGGGAAATAGACAGATAGACAGGAGTACAATTTCTCAGCTTTCACTATAATTAAGTTAATCTCATAGTGGGGGGAGGAGGTGAAGAATAGTAGCTTACAGTCAAACTGTACTGATGGCAGCCTTCCTTTGTGAGCCACTCCAAGCCATCGCCCTCTGGGTTTCCAGACCATGTGAACACTTGCTTGAAATTGTTCCACTTGCTTCCCAGGTCATACGGAAAAATAAAGGTCTCTCTTGTTTGGTAATATTGGATGCGGTCTTTGGCCTGCAAGTACAATGCAACAATAAAATCCTAAAGCTAGTTGTAGGCACAGTCTAGGGATTGTATGTACTTTAATACATAAGAAGCAGGGCAGAGTGAATGGTGGCTCTTTTGCCTCAGAAGAAATCATGCGCAACTCCAAATGAAATGGACAGTGACCAGAAATAGAATTAAAAGGAGCTAGCACCCAGTGTACTTGTCAGGTGGAGGAAAAAAAGAGAAACCCAGTACTCAAAATTACATCCCAGGACATGGATAGCCTTCCACATATTGTGAACTCTTACAGCCTCAAATATCATGCCAGTAGTCTGGGATGATGTAAATTATAGACCAGTAACATGTGGTTTGATACTCCTGTACTCGGCAAAATGAACCTATGAGGAGTCAGAAGCATCGCTACAATTTGCAGGGTCCTAAGGTAAGAGTCTGGCGGATTTAAGAACCAGAGGTAAGGAGGTATGATATATAAATATCTAGGCAAATAAGCTTTTTAAGACTTTGTATTTTTAAGACCAAAAATAGATTATTATTATAGGTTGAGGTTCTTTATATACTGACGTAGAGATTAAATGAATCAACTTTCGTCCAGAGAGATGGCTGTGGAATTTTATGTGAAGTATCAAAAATGTGCATTTTTAAAAGACGTAATAATAAGAAAATTTCCATTTCAAAACTGTCAGTATCACACTAACTTTGGTTTTACTAACTTGAGTTGCTTTTGTAAACTACAAATGTTTCACATTTGTACATCTTGAACAAATATTATCTAATACAAGTAAGCAGTAAATTCTTTATATTATACTGACCTCTAGTGATACAGTCACAGTGAGTATTAAATGACTATTTCCAGTTTCTGGAGCTGCTGCTCCCTTTATTGTCTGGATACACAACACATATACAGTGTTGCTTAAGTGTGGGGAACACTCATCAATTCAGTGGAAGAAGTAGCCTTGTCTTTATGGATCTTTATGGAGGGAAGCATCTGCAAAGCCTTCCCCTCCATTCAATGTAAAAAGGGGGGGGGGTGTTTCTCAGCTGAATGAGCAGCTCTAATGCAAAATATATTTTTAAAATGCATCAGAACGAAATCCTACCTTTTCTTCAATCCATGATTCTATTGAAGTTTTGTTTCTTAAAATGACTTTCAACTGAAAAAGAAAAGAAAAAAATTCCTTCCAGTAGCACCTTAAAGACCAACTAAGTCAGTTCTTGGTATGAGCTTTCGTGTGCATGCACACTTCTTCAGATACCAATTTTTGTATCTTTTTTTTCCAGAATTTTCAGAATTTTTTTTTTAAATTTTTTTTTTGTTTTGACTATGGCAGACCAACACGGCTACCTATCTGTAACTGAAAAAGAAAAGGAGAGAGAGATTTATCCGCAGAAGTGTATCAAACCAAAATCACTTAACAGGGTCTGCATTCAGGACCCTACAGAGAAACATTTTTATGAATTATATTCCTTCATTTATGTGGGATATCTCTAGATCGCTCTTTCTTCAAAAAAGTTCAGAGTGATGTACATCAAAATAACACAAGGAATATAACAGTATGTATAATGTAACATTGCCATATATGTAGGTATTTGGGCTATAGTGATTTGCCATACCTACATAGCTTCTGAGGAGTAAACATTCTGTTATCAGATTACAAAAACCTGTGCAAATAAAAATATTGTCAGGTGACATCTGAAAGCCATCAATGAGGGAGACAGACAAACAACTCAGGTGAGATTATTCCAGATGTGGGGCCTACCAAGTAAATCATGGTGGAACCACAAGTTGAGTCTTCCACCCCTGCTTGATCTTAAGGATGCAATGTTTCATCATCAGAATAGTCATAAATTAAAAGCAACTTTCTAAAAGCTCAACCAGTTAAGACTACTCTCTGAATTGTTCACCTCTATAGCCATGGTGGGGAACCTCTATCACGTGGGTCTAACTAGGCCCAGGAGGGGTCTGAATCAGGCATGTGACTGTTTTCCCCAAACCACTCTGACCTGCCCAACACTTGTGGGGATTGTAATGATGCGACTGGGATGGGCTGCACTACTTAGCTGCCCCTCCGGAATTCCCAAGTGCACTGATGAAGCCTATCAGCTGATGAGTGCTAACAGCGAGCAAGCTGAACGAGTGCTGTCCGCCTTGATCAGCTGATTGGCAATGATGGTGCACCTTCAAAGGAGCTCATCTCAGCACCAAAAGATGACCCAGAAGACACAATGATTTGCAATATAACAAGGCTTAAAGAATCAGGTCTCCCCCTCCTCCCCACATCATGGGTTGGTGTCCTACTGAAATCTCAGAGGTTTTAGCCATTTTGTAAGAAAAACCATCAGACTCACCTGGATAACAAACAACATACCAACAGCTATAGTTGTTCCCAATGCCAGCCCCAAAGCAAATAAAGAGGCAGCAAATGCAGACAACCCAAATGGGATGATTGGGCGGGGGTCTCTTCTGGCGGCACTCATATCAATCTTGACAGAACTCCAGCCAAAGGATACCTATGAAAGGAAACCAAGAACAGCAATTCAGGCAAACTGCTGACTGAAGAAGCAAACAGCAGGAATCTTTCCTCTGCATGACAGTATTTTGGCAGTGCCTCAAAACTCAGAGAGAAATTTTACTACACGCCTAAGCAAGTTGAGCATCTCAGAAATTACGTCTTGCCTGAAGAACATATTTGGTGCGGTCCCCATTTTAAAAAAGCTTGCACAGATGGCATACACACTATTTTGTGCTAAGTACCACTGGGGGAATCTGATCTCCCAAACTCGGAAAGAACTTTTGAATGCATTGATTACATTACTAAGTCTCTCTTATTAATACTGCTTTGGTTTGCTCTCCTTTTCTAGGTAAAGGTAAAGGTACCCCTGCCCGTACGGGCCAGTCTTGACAGACTCTGGGGTTGTGCGCCCATCTCACTTAAGAGGCCGGGGGCCAGCGCTGTCCGGAGACACTTCCGGGTCACGTGGCCAGCGTGACATCGCTGCTCTGGCGAGCCAGAGCCGCACACGGAAACGCCGTTTACCTTCCCGCTGGTAAGCGGTCCCTATTTATCTACTTGCACCCGGAGGTGCTTTCGAACTGCTAGGTTGGCAGGCGCTGGGACCGAGCAGCGGGAGCGCACCCCGCCGCAGGGATTCGAACCGCCAACCTTTCGATCGGCAAGTCCTAGGCGCTGAGGCTTTAACCCACAGCGCCACCTGCGTCCCTCTCCTTTTCTACTCAAGCTTAATTTCTTAATTGCTTTAAAACATTCTCAGTATTAAGCTGTGCCTGTGAGATTCTTTGCAGATAAGCAGAAAAGCCAACTTGTGGTCAGAAAAAAATAATAAAGAGGACACAGTCTAGACATGGGACAAAGCAAAGGTCACATGTTTACAAAGAGACAGCAGCAGTATCGGTGCCAGGATGGCATGCATTTGATCACACGACAAATGACACCTGTTATATCTGCAGATGTAAAACACGGTAGGGTTAAAGAGGGATGGAGCACCTATATTTCCAGACGTTAATTAACTCAATTCTGTAGATGTCAAGAGCTTTTTCTTACCCTGTTATAAAGCTGAGTGTACATGGTCATGACAAAAATGAAAGCAGCATGGATACATCCAAGAGGGGCTAGCAGAAGAAAGAGAGTGAAGGAGGCATGATTCTGAAACCCACAGCAGTTATTGATCCAGGGACAGTGATGGTCCATCTTCATCACACACCTAAGAAGCAATCCAAGTTTAATAGTCCTGTTCAACAAACACACCACCAGCCAGTCCTTCCTACTCCCAATTGCTAAAGCTTAATTAGTGGCCACTTCCAACCCCATTTTTAGCAGATCTGGGTATTATTTGATTATTAACCGAGCACTTGAACAATATACAAACATAAGCAGTTGTACCTGTTACACTTTCGGCAGTGATGAGAGCGGGGAGCCTTGTAAGACTGGCATATTTTACAGTACTGTAGATACATGCAGTCCTGAGAGTTTTCCTCAAAAACAGAAAAAAGAAGGCAAATAAGGAGCAAGTCTCTAACATACAGTCTGTACTTTCTTTTGCTATTCTGTCTGGGTGTAGCTTCCTCTCTAACTGGGTTGAGCAGTCATGAGATGGCAATCTCAACCTTCACCCATAAAATCCCCCTGCACTACCAACTTTGCAGGAGAATTCAGTATATTATATTCATTTGCATAATTAAGCACCAATCCCCAGAAGTATTAACATTTCCACTTGTGCTATGGGGCGCCAGAAATTTACAGAAGATAAAACTGCAATTCCGAAGCAAGCAGTGGGAAGCCTGTGGCCCTACAGATGTTGCTTGACTCCATCTCCCACCAGTCCTGGGCAGCATGACCAATGGTGGGTGAATGATGGGTACTGTAGTCCTGTAGGATCTGGAGAGCCAAAGGTTCCCGTCTCTGTCCTAGGCATTTGTCCTGTTGTTGTTTTCCCCAACATCTCCCTTCCTTTGCAGTCCTAGTAAGTAAATACACATTAAATTAGGCTGTATGTACCGCTTTGGTCAACAGGACTTATTTACAAGGAAGCCACCAGAAACGGAACGTGTTTCTAAACCATCTTGTTCCAAGGAAAGAAAATTTTGAAAGTTCCCGTTAGAAGAGAGTAATCTGACTGGCAGCTAATGCACAGTCAGTACACCTTGTCACCTGGAGGCAATTTTTACTCACCAGAAGCCACCAGGTGATCACTGAATTTGACTTCACATATGTGGTGCTGATTTCATACTCAACAAACATTGCTCAAGATGGTGACTGAGTTATCGGTGAATTTCCTATTGTGCTCTGTGAAAATTCAGCTCCCATCTTGACCTGATTCTACAGATCATAAAACTAGGTCCAGAGATCCTGTTCTAGGCTAGGATCTGGTAGGTTTGGGGAGGAAGCTGTAATCACCAAAAAAGAAAAAGAAAAAAGTGATGGGTTAAAAAAAAGATATCTCATTTGCTTACTGGTTTCCATCCAAAGGGAACGTATCCAGGCCCAATAAACATGGCATTGAAGTAATTGTAGAGAATCATAACAGTCCAATTGATGAGCATGATGAAATTGATACTTCCTCCTGTTGTATCCAAAGGCCAATACCACAGAACAGCATCGATCATAGCCATGGCAGAACATATTGCTATTACACTGAGAGCTATGATGGGGCCCCAGTGGCACAGTCTTTTCAGTTCATGGAGATTTTCAAACCTGATAACTGAACAAAGCATTCCCATTTTGCAACAATGTGAATTCCTATTTCAGGTGGTTCCTTTCAGGTATATGTTTCCACTTGTCATATGTTTTCATCTCTATAGCAATGGTTACATGTCCAAATAGCAAGTGGAAAGTAGCTGGAGTTAAGCCATTTGCAGTATCTGGTAGACTCATCAGGTGTAGAAGTTCTTCAGCATGAGTGTCTGAAGGAAAGGCTGCCTCTACCACACACCTAAACAGAGGGAGAAAAAGTAAACAATAGTAATAACAATACTTTCCAAGATAAATTATTCGGATTAGAAGCCAAAACAGCTTGGCAAATGTAGCACTGCTTCTCACACAGGCCCAGTTCAGACATAACAATGTCAGACCAATAACCCACAGTTTATTGGCTTGAAAATGAGCCATGTGTCCTTCAGACTTCGTCCTTGTGCCCTTCATTCCCTCTTCTGCTTATTGCCCAGCTCTCAGATTGTGAAAAAGCACCATTTAACATGAAATCTGATTCATCTATGGAATAAGAACAGTCACAAACTGTTGGGGGTGGGGTGGGGCAAACCAAACCAGACAATAGCCCTCCTGTCTATTCTGACCCATCCGGTAAACACAAAAACAGCTATTTATTTAAGGAAATGAGGCGCAATTATTTCACTAAGCAGACAGAACAATCTTCCTGTTTTTGAGTTACTCATCTCAGCCTGTTCTTGAAAGCATAAGGAACTCATCTTGCTGTATCCTCAGTACTTCTTGGCAAGGATTCCAAGAAACGTGAGACTAGAATCATGTGTCCGATGGGGCTATCTTTCTTCAAAGGGATTTTGAGACTCTGGTAGTTTGTGATGTGACCGTGAGTTCAGCTTTTCAAAGAAAAGGAGACTTGGTAGCACACACCCCTTGAAGGTGCTTAAGCAGCTATTTGGATTTCAGCCACTGCTTCCAGTCCATTCAGCTAGTTATGTTTCCCTCTTGGTAATGTACAATGAAAGAATAAGGTGTCCATCAGGCACCTGTACATTTAAAGTGATTTTGCATTATAACAGATGAGGGAGAAACAGCAGAGGCAACATTCAGCCTGTCATTAAATATAATCAATGTATGGAACACACATTATTTCTTTTGCACAAGTTATAAAATAAATAACCAAACTGCTTAACTGAGTGATTTATTTATTTGTGGCCTTTGCACACAAATTGTGAAAGTTAAACTTCTTTTAAGCCCCAATTGCCTACTGGCAAATATATTGTTGCATTTTGTTACAGGATATTGCCGACTTCCAGTCAGTTAACAGAAGAGACCAAGAAACTATCACAACTCTACATCAGTTACATCTGAATCACATAATCTACTCCAGGGAGTTACTCAACTTTAGGTGCAGCTTCCAGAACAGAGAGGGTGAGGTTTGCCCAGAGCAGGTAGTTCTTACAGTTTTTCCATGACAACATATGAACAGCTATGAGAAATTTGGGAAATACTTATTGTGGACCTTGTTGTGGGAAATGTCACCATAACTTGTTGCTACTATGTCTGCCCCCACATTCCATTTGGCCTCAGGACTATCTACTTTGCCTTGGTCATTTCGTACAAGTATCGAGTCCATCCTTAGAAGCCTGCAGAATTTTTGGCTTCCAAGAGTCAATTTCACCGTTCCACTTGGCAGTACGAAAACACTAAAGGAGAAGCTACTTAGGGCCTGGAACACAAAATAAAGGGAAATGTGACAAATTCTAGCTTACTAGCACTGAACTGCACAGCGTAGGAAAGAAGCCTGTAAAATGCTGGAGAGAAGGAGGAGGAGGAGAAGGAGAATTTATTACTTAGACCTCACCCATCTGGCCGGGCCTCCCCAGCGACTCTGGGCGGCTCTCAACCGAATATTAAAAACACAATAAAACATCAAACATTGAAAACTTCCCTAAACAGGGCTGCCTTCAGATCAAACAATTTGATGGGAGGAGCACAAACATAAAACTTTCTGCAAATAATTAAAAAAGGAAATCCTACTTCAGAAAGCCACTGGATGGTTTCTTTAAACCTCCAGAGGCTTTTATTTCCAGGGCTTGTTGCCATTGCGTTGGTCTCTCCATGAGAACTCTTTAATAGAACCCAAATTACCGGATAATAATTAAATGCATCCCTGAAATAAGCGGCCAGAGAAGAGAGGGAGCAGGTCTTGCACCCGCTAACTAGGGCCTCTCGGCATTTCGGTCTCTTAGCGGCTGCGCAACAGGCAGCAGTTCCACAGGTGAAACGGCATCGCATCCTCTTGCGGAGGAAAAGCGCCACCTGTTGGGTGCCTGCCTGCCTGTCTGGCAGCAATCGAAGACCCAGAAACAAAGAGGCGGAAACCTCATGGCCAAAGCAGGAGAGGAGGAAGGGGTCGAAAGGGAGCCAGGAGAGCGGGGCGAAGGCAGGTCGCGACGCAGCCGCTCCTCCGTCCCGCCCTCCTGCTCTCCCCGGAGGCTGAAAGGGTTTCCTCTGGGATTCCTTGGCAAAAGAGAACTAGGAGGGTCGGGTGGCTCCGCGGCCGCCCTTCCCGCCCGGGGCAGAACAAGGCGCCTTACCCGCGCAGGGCGAGGGTCACTCCAGCCAGAGGCTCCGCCGCGTCCTCCCGAGACGGCGCCCGCCAGCCATGCCCCGCGCGCCACCTCCGCTCGCTTGCTCCCTCGTTTGCTCCGCGCGGCCACTTCCCCGGGGCACCTTGGTAGGACCCGGACGGATAACCCTCCGGTTCCGCCCTCACTCCGTCGCGCCCTCACCAACCTGGCAGGTGCGCTCGGAAATACGTCCCTCAAATACAAGCAGCGCACATTTTCCGTGCCGTCGGGATCAACGGGATCCGAGGAGGCCACAGTTCTGTGGCGGGGAGCGAGCAAGTAGAGCTCTCTGCCCATGCTCGGACTAACATGCGAGTCCGATTCAGCCCGCCGCCTGATTTAAGAGGCGTCTGATTTTAGAAGCCGAGCAGCTTGCCTTGCCAAGGAGAGGTTGGAAACGGGCGAAGGCGGTCGGGCGGTCCAGCGGAACCTTGCCTCGCGGCCAGCGGCTCCGCGGGGGAATGTTGTTGATGGAGCGCAACCCGGAAGTCTAGCGCTGACAGGAGCAGCGGCTGAGGCGAGTTTGGTTTCCTCGGCTGCCGGCGGTGGTGGAGAAGAAGGAGGACGACGAGGAGGAAGAGGGTCCCGTCAACTCGCCTCTGGTTTCTCAAAGGGCCGTTTCGCTTGGGCTTTTCCCCCTCCACCCAGACTTCTCCGCTGCCACGATGTCCTCCGACTTCGAGGGCTACGAGCAGGACTTCTCGGTTCTCACCGCGGAGATCACGAACCGCATCGGGAAGGTGCCCAAGTTGCTCGGAGGTGAGCGGTGGCGGCTGAGGAGGGTTTGCCTCCCGGCTGCGGCACCTCTTGGTCTCTCCTCAGCTGGCCTCGGGTGTGAGGCCAAAAGAAGAGTCCCGTGGGATCAGGCCGGTGGCCCCTTTTAGTCCAGCAGCCTGTTTCCTCCATGTCTGTCTACGAGAAGCCCGCAAGCAGGACGTCAGCAGAATAGCTCCCATCTCTCTGAGGCTGGGTGGGTGGGCTACGTCAGAGTCCGGACAAGCTGCCCCCCTCTCTTTCTGTTGAGTCCTATCAGTGCCGGATTTACGTAGTGTATAAGATAAACAAGCAATAGCTTAGGGCCCTACTCTCTTGGCCCTCCTCAAAAAATTTCACTATTAATATACTTCTTCTTAATTGTATTTCAGTTCAACAATTACTTTGATAAAATACATATTTTGTTATGTGCAGATGGCTTTAGATATCTATCAGGTCCATAAATTACCACTCAACACAAAAAAACAGCGACCATTTGTTGTTGACCAAAGACAGCTGGACATATAAAGGGCCCCATTACCTTCAGTAGCTAGGGCCTCATCAAACCTAAATCCAGCCCTGGTCCTAGTTATTGATCCATTTTGCTGCTTTTCGTCAGTGTACGGTCCTTAAAATCAAGTTCTTTCTCAGATCTGTAGCCAGTCCGGTTGTTGCTAGTTGAACGTACCATTACAGAAAACCGTATAATGCTCATTGTACACCTGTTTTGAAGTAAGGCCTTCTGACTTCCAAGTAAGTGTGCAAAGAATTGCAACCCCAGAGCCTATTCAAACAAGTGCCTACCTGGATAGGGTGGCTAGTGCCAAGTGGAGGCCATCGTTCTTGCGCCAGCACAAGCCACTGTCAGCAGCCATCCTATCTAGGTCAGCCTGTGCTACTTGATAGATGTGAAAGACCAAAGAATTAATCCCAAATAGCTGAAGACAAGTTGTGATGTGGGAGGGCCATGTGAGTAATGAGATGAGAATAGTGGTGTAGTGGATAAGGGAGCATTGGAACTGCAGCTCTGGGACTTTTTCCAGAGGAGATGTGATGGCATCCTCTGCCAGAGCAGCTTTTAGGTTTGATTGTGACACATTAGCACGGGAGAAGTCATGCAATTTATTAGGCTCAGCATGATTGGAATCCTATACATAGTCTCCTGGGAGTAAGCTCCAGTGAACTTAGTGGTGCTGACTTCTGACTGCAAAGGCTTAACCAGAGCTTTGACAAAAGATCTTCAGCCAGCTGAGATGCAACCATTAGATTTTAATTAGAAATGCAGACAATCTTGCAGAGAGATATTACCATGTGCATTGCTAACATGAATTAGGAATGCTGTTGGTCAGTGTGTGAAAGAATTATAGTAATTAATTAATTTTTAAAAAATAAAGCAAAAAACTAAATTAATTTAATTTGGGTTTATTTGATTTGTAATAATTTGGAAAATTAATAAAAAGAAATTGAAAAAATAAATAAAGCAAAAAGGCTCTGTTGCTTCAGCCAGGTTTATCCCAGGAAGCTATGCCCAGGATTGCAGTCTGGCTGGTTGTATCAAATTAGGTATTATGCTATCTACTACTGCTCTTTGGTATGCATATAATAATGGGTCAATATATTTGGACTCTCATTGGAACTACTATGATGAATTCATGTACTTCAAAATGTACCACAACGCTGATGAATGAAAATAAACAATGTTGGGTTAAAGTAGACTTTCCCAACCTCCACCAGGCCTGCTGGATCAGCTCAAAGGCTGATCTAGTCCAAAATCCCATTCCCCCAGTGGCCAACCATATGCCTATGAGAAGCCTGCAAGCAAGACCTGAGTGCAACATCACTCTCCGTACTTGTTAGATTACAAATTGCATCTTCCCTGCATATTGGCTGTGTATTCTGGAACTGATTGGAGTTGTAATCCAAAACATCTGGAAAGCACAAGAATTTGCGTGTGTGGATTAAAGGCTTAAAAAACACCCACAGTTGTGTAGTAGGGCCAGACTCTCACCCTACCAAATACTCCAAAGATATGATCATTAACTCAAAATCCATGGTTAATAATAGTACAGAGTCCCAGAAAATAAACACCACACCTTTCTCCAGGCACATAGAAACAAAAACTTGAGTACCACAAACGTACCCAAAAGAGACACCCACCTTTCACACGAGTTAAGCTGCAAGAGCCTGTTGCTCTCCAAATGACAGAGGAAGATGAAATGAGCTCACATTATCAGAACTGTTTTCACTGGTGCTCTCCCCCCTTTGCTTTCAGATGAGAAGAAGCAAATGGTTTCAAATGTGGAGAAGCAGCTGGAAGAAGCAAGAGAGTTGGTAAGTTCTCAGTTCTGCAGAAGTGCTGCCATATGAGAGTGGGAGCAGGGTACATTGGTGGGTAGAGGTCCTTGCTTTGGATATTCATTGCCTAGTTCTCAGATAATGTCCATCTTTTATTAGAGGTGGGGAGTAGCTCAAATGTCAAGTTATGGGCAAGCAGACGAAAGACAACAGAAGTAGCTGCAGAAGACTGAGAGGAGGCAAAATATCCAAGAAGCTTACTGGAAGAGGCAACAAGAAAATGAAAAGATCCTAAAATGAAAGAGTGTTGGAATATAGTTTTGGCAAACAGTTAATCTCATGCTGAGAGATGGGAGTGAACTTGTGAGTTTGATGGCACCAGTGCAACTACTTTCTCAGCAGTTCACACACTGAGTCATACAGCACGATTGGCTGGTTGCATCTGCTGGAAAACTAGCACTGACTATACAGCAGAACTTTGTATCTAGGGAGAAGAGGAACAATATAGGCATAATGATACAGGATTTCCCCATTATCCTGTTCTTAATTTTGAGGGGTTTGGGTAAGCCTAGATTGTCCCACAAATGTGGGAAAGGACTACAAACCTTAAAAATAACTCCAGAGGGTGACCAAAAACCCCAGGGAAGGTGTTTAACATTGTGCAGGCTGTGCTAGAACAAGCAACTTGTCTGGATCTTGTCGTAGCTTGGCTAGAATGAGGAGTGGTTAAGAGATAATTGTAGGAAGAAAGCAATGATGGGTAGGTGATCGGCTGTGAATGCTCTTTTTGTGTGAACTGTGCATGTTTTGAGCGTATTACAGTTGACAATGAACTACTGGCTCACAGATCTCTCCCATGTCAAATCTGCTTCCTGACATAGACTTTGGAGCACACAGATCTAACTGGAAATCTGTGTGTCACTGACTTTACATCAAAACTCAGTAGCTATGTAAAAGCATGACTGTTCTTTTTGTTTTGTTTTTTTGGTACCTACTGTTTGTGTGTCCATGTAATCAGGGGTCACACAATGTTTGTTTCTCTTGACATGCTTCATTGCCTTGTCACTGACATCATACTGTGCCTCTATGCAAGATCCGGAACAATTCTCTGCTCCCCATCCAAGCTCCAACTTCGAAGCTGGAGCAGGTGCTGGGTTTTCTAATTTAATTGCTTTACATTAGAAAAGGTAGGAGGTGGTGGTCACTGGTTTGGCTGCAACCTTGAATCAGGGAGCAGAGCAGTGCATATATATGCCTGCTGCATTGTTGAGGTCATGGGCGTAGTAAATAACTAAACATACTTAACTAACTGACCAGTTGCATTGGAGATAATTCAGTTCTGCCACCCCCTAACATAAAGCCTGCCAATAAATCCTGGCTATGCCCATGGTTGGGGTGCTAGTCAAGGGTCTCAGCTACACGGGTCAATGATAACGTTATAAGTGTGTTATAAAAATGTGACACCAGATGGTGCGGTAGAGCTGCAACCCAAAGTCAATGGTAATTCACATTGGGTTTTCATATTTTTAAAAATTATCTCTGTAGATCCAGCCTAGGAAGCTCCCCCATCCCAGCTTTTTGACTCTGGAGTGAGTGCTGGCAGCTTCCTTTACCTTAGCACAGCTTCTCTGTATGGGGCATGTGGCTGTGGAGTGGACAAACCATTGGCCTTCCCTTGCTGCATACCTCTGTAGCCCAAAAATTGGAATGAAGCCAAGGGCTTGTCACACTTGTCAAAGGGCATCGGCATACTTGCTATGGTGAGCAAAAGGGAGGAAGCCTAAGAGTAACCGAAGGAGTGGGATCTGTGCCTTTATGTATCTGAGTGGCCTTGTTTATACAAACATGCATGAAATGGTGGGTTCAGTTTGTGGGTATGAAAGAGAATGAATCTCCTCAGTTTTGTAGGGCTACTGGCAGAATGATGAATACAATAGAGTATAGCATCTGTTCCTTGGAGATGCTCAGGGAATGGATTTGTGTGGTACTTGGGCTCTTATAAATAACATCTTCTGGGTCAGATTAGCTAATAACTTTTGAAAGTATACTAGCCTCTGTATGGAGGTTGCTACACATCCACTTGGCAGCGTAATATATGTGGGCTGCTTATCTTGTGGAGAGTCACCACAAAAATGCCATGTATTCTTGCACAGCACCCATGCTGCATGTTCTTGCTGGTGAATGAGATGCCACAGATAATGCAGATCCTCTTTTCAATAGCTTCTATGCAGGGATTGTAATATGTCAATTGGTCCTGGTTGCAGGTATCTCTGGTACCACTTTTACCCATTTGGTATGCTATCACTTAGATACAGACAGACAGCTATAAACAGATAAAGGTAAAGGTAAAGGGACCCCTGACCATTAGGTCCAGTCGTGGCTGACTCTGCGGTTGCAGCACTCATCTTGCTTTATTGGCCGAGGGAGCCGGCGTACAGCTTCCGGGTCATGTGGCCAGCATGACTAAGCCACTTCTGGCAAATAATAATAATAATAATAAGGCCGGGGCTCAGAGCGGCTTACAAGCAATAATAAAAACAAGATGAATGATTACAACTTAAAAACAAAAATAAAATACAACATTAAAATAATGGAACATTAAAATATTAAAATGTAGCCTCATCGCAGGAGGAGAAGGAAAAGAAAGGGGGAAAAAAGAGAGGGAGGGAATCAAATTGGCTCCAAGCCAAAGGCCAGGCGGAACAACTCTGTCTTACAGGCCCTGCGGAAAGAAATCAGATCCCGCAGGGCCCTGGTCTCATGAGGCAGAGCGTTCCACCAGGCCGGAGCCAGAGTTGAAAAGGCCCTGGCTCTGGTTGAAGCCAATCTAACTTCCTTAGGGCCTGGGACCACTAGGGTGTTGTTATTTATGGACCTTGAGGTGTTGTTATTTATGGACCGTGGGGCATACCAGGAGAGGCGGTCCCGTAGGTACGAGGGTCCTAGGCCGTGAAGGGCTTTAAAGGTCAAAATCAGCACCTTAAATCTGACCCTGTACTCCACCGGGAGCCAGTGCAGCTTGAAAAGCACTGGGTGAATATGCTCCCATGGCAGAGACCCCGTGAGGAGCCTCGCTGCAGCATTCTGTACCCGCTGGAGTTTCTGGGACAGCTTCAAGGGCAGCCCCGCATAGAGCGAATTACAGTAGTCAAGCCTGGAGATGACCGTCGCATGGATCACTGTGGCCAGGTTGGGGCGGGAAAGGTAAGGAACCAACTGCTTGATGCGTCGAAGGTGGAAAAATGTCGCCTTGGCTGTTGCTGTAACTTGCGCCTCCATGGAAAGGGAGGCGTCTAGGATTACACCCAAACTCTTAACGGAAGGCAATGGCACTAATTGGGCCCCCGCAAGAGAAGGGAGTTGGTCCCTCATCCCCATGCCATCCCGACCTAGCCATAGGACCTCTGTCTTCGAAGGATTTAGTTTCAATCGGCTCCCACGAAACCATCCAGCCACAGCTTCCAAACATCTGGTCAGTGTGTTCGGTGCCGAGTCAGTGTGGCCATCCATCAGCAGATAGAGCTGTGTGTCATCAGCATATTGGTGACAGCCCAGCCCAAAGCTCCGGATAATCTGGGCAAGGGGGCGCATAAAGATGTTAAAAAGCATTGGGGAGAGAATTGCGCCCTGCGGCACTCCACACACCAAGGAGTGGCGCGACGACATTTCCCTCCCTAGTGCCACCCTCTGTCCCCGACTAGAGATAAAAGAGCACAACCAGTTACGGGCTATGCCCTGTATCCCCACGTCTGCGAGGCGGTGGTCCAGAAGATCATGATCGACCATGTCAAAGGCTGCTGACAAATCTAAAAGGATCAGCAGTCCTGACCCACCTCGATCCAGTTGTCTACGGAGATCATCTGTTAGGGCAACCAGAGCCGTCTCCGTCCCAAAACCAGGACGGAAACCGGACTGAAATGGATCTAATGCCGATGTTTCCTCCAGAAACCTACCAAGCTGTTCAGCAACCGCTCTCTCAATTACCTTACCCAGGTATGGAAGATTTGAAACTGGGCGGTAATTGGATAGGTCTAAGGAAGGCAAACGAGAGCAGCACACGGAAACGCCATTTACCTTCCTGCCAGAGCGGTACCTATTTATCTACTTGCACTTTGATGTGCTTCCGAACTGCTAGGTTGGCAGGAGCAGGGACCAAGCAACGGGAGCTCACCCCATTGCGGGGATTCAAACCGTCGACCTTCTGATCGGCAAGTCCTAGGCTCTGTGGTTTAACCCACAGTGCCACCTGCGTCCCTATAGATGAAAAGATATAGTTTAAATTTATTGTGAATCACCCTGGACTTGTGAAATGAAGGATAGCACATAAAATCAAACTAAAAAAATATAGTCCCATAAAACAGCATACTAAAATAGCAGATCAAACAATACTATATTACCGTCACCAGCAGGATTTAAAATGCCTACATGGATAAATAGGTTTTTGTCTGATATTTAACCCTAACCCTAGGCTTTCAGAAAAAGCTATAACCACTTATATATAGTTCCAAAAGGAATGTTCACTAACTTCCATCATGTTTTCTGCACAAGACTATTTTTCATCTGTCTAAGGATTTTCAGTCTACCTGTAGGGCAGTGGAGCTAATCATATGAAAAATGGTGACTGGCAGTTTAAAAATATAAGATATACAAGAATAAATAGCACAAGAATAAATAGCACAAGAATAAATAAACAATCGGAACCTGTTGAAAAGTCTGACAAATGAATAAAAAATCCTTCAGTTGTTACTAGAGGGACATTGTGTCTAAACCAGGTTACTCTCCTGGTGGGGAGGAAATCTCATAACCAAGTAGAATGCTTATGCTGGATAGCTGGACCATTACAAGTCATATATATCTGTTTCTTATCTGTATAGAGAAACAAGCTAAAGCATCATCGTTAATGGTGTACAAGACCTGTCCAAACCTCCATAATGAACTGTACTTCAGGATATACTGTATCTCCCTTTACCTTTCAGTCTCATCCAGAAGTGTATTTACTTGAAGTTTTCTGAGCATTCATTTTATCATTCCTTGAAGAGCTTCTCCTATTTCATGATTTACCTTTAATTTCAGAGGTATGTAGGGTGAAGCTTCAAAGGATGGTGAGAAATGCTGAAAGTCTGATTGCAACTGGAAAACTTATTTTTAAGAGCAATGAATGAACAGTAATCCAATAGCAGTCCAAATTGGATTTTGTACTATAGCTTAGATTCTGGTTCTCATATTTACTATATTTCATGTAGAAAAATAGGTCAAGACTAATTAAAGGAGAACTGATGTATCCTTCAGCTCTTGAGGTGCATAAGGGAATGTTTATCTATCACATTTTATGGATTGGTTAAAGCAATCCACATAAGGTACTCTGACCTTTGACAGATCATTTAATCTATACTTTAGCTTCTTTGATCAACATGTAAGGATGACAAGGAAATTTCCTACCTCACATAAGTGATAAAGGTAAATTATTAATTACAAAAGGCATTGATAACTAAATAACCATAGGACAATCTCTCCTTCACCATAGCTCTTTAAGAAAGAAAGAAAAAAAGCTCCTGTTCATGTTTTTTTTTTAAAGGACACTGTCTCTTTGTGGTAACCAATCACTCAGTCTACTTCTTTCTGCAAAATAGTTCTCTGTCTTTTTTAATGTTGGAATGAGTAGAAGTTGAGCTAACAGCTCATTATTTTCCTCCTTGTGTCATAATACGAACAAAATTGGCTGACTTTTCTCTAAGATTAAAAAGAATATCCTGTTTTAACATTTCCATCCTAATGATGATCTTCATTTAATGTACTTCATTTTTTGTTCATACTTTTGTTTTCCGATCTTGTTGCTAACACTTTTAGACAGGTGCTTAAAGCAATTATTGACTTCCAGCAATTACTTAACATGTTGGTGATTAATGTCAAGGCTTGCATATAAAAATCAATTTTAACAAAACTGGCTAAGGAATACAACTCATTAAAAGGTCTCCTGAACAGGTTGAAGTAAAAATCAAACTTGAAACATTGCCACCCAAAGCATGCAGTTTTTACATAGCAGTCCTATGGTGGGATTGGATTTAGGCAATCTAACTCTGCTCATATCAGGTTGCTGATCATTTGTTTCTTCAAAGTTAAACTAGCTAATCATTTTAATTGCTTCAATTCATTTGTTCTTCTTGGACAGATTCATGATTCTAGTCATTGTCAGGAGCTACACATATGTATATGTTGCCAGTGTGAGATCCTTTGGAAGGAGGAGTGGGATATAAATTTTTTTAATAATAATAATAATAATAATAATAATAATAATAATAATAATAATAATAATTTATTTATTTATTTTTATTGTCTATGCTTTCCCCAGATCTGCTAACATTTTACAAGGATTTTGTGGAAAGGGCATCTCTGTGCACAAATTGCCAGATGTGGGTTAATGGGTCCAGTGAATATGTAAATGAGACAGATAACAGTTTTGTAAACTGATGTAGAAGTACTTGACTTGCTTATACTATCAGGATCTTACTTTTTGTATCTTACTATCTGCACAAAGGAGGAACATACAGCGTTTCCGCCTCAATCCCTTATTTTTAGGTTGTTCAGCTATCAGTAAATTAGTAAACTCTGCACATTGCTCAACTGAAACAAAGAACGTGATATTTTTATATGATGCCTTATCCTTAGAGGAAAGAGACGATTTCCACTGTATTTGATCTTTCCAAGGATTTTGTTGTTCCTAGCTTACTGCAACCTGTGTTTTTTCACCTTTGGGGAAAGATGTATAAAAGACGTTTGTGTGAAGGTGCCTTATATTGAGTCACCCGCATGAGCCACCTAACCTGGAACTGTTTATGTCCACCCGCAAAAGCTCGCTAGAATCTCTAGAAGAAGCTTACTCATCCCTGTTATCAAGGAGCTTTTGTTTGTAAAGCATACACATAAATACATCCTCCCCGAACTTCTTCCACTGCCACAACTTTTCTGTGTATTGAAACTCATAACTGAGAACAGTATCACCTGAAATAACATAGTAAAGGAGTGTAGTTAACCGCATATTTTTTCTCATCCTTTCCCCATTTCTTTTATTTTCACAGGTATTTTTAGAACTGCCAGGGAGCAGTTTTTGCAAAACTGCTGTGTAGTTAAACCGCTAAAAGAATGGGACAGGGAAAAGAAATTTAGAGAAAGCAGTGTGAATACAAAGCTCAGGAACAACAGTTAAATGGAGGGCTCTGAAGCAAAGGAAAAATTATGTGCAAGTGGCTATTTCACAGGATCACTTGTTTGAGAGTAACAGCTCAAGCATGTGTTCTCCCAAAGGAGTTCAGTGACATTATTAATATTATTATATTTATTTATACCCTGCCTTTTTCCCTGACGGGACTCAAGGTAGCTTACATATAAATATGAGAAGTTCTAAAAGCATTGAAAAAGGGTCATTAAAAAGCTATGAAACATCAATAGAAATAAAACTAGATACATATATAAAAGCTATTAAAGCCATACCAATAATTACTATAAAAATAGCATGGCAGCAGCCCTTTCATTAAAAGCTGCCAGCCCACATACGCTTGTTGGAACAAACAAGTCTTCACCTTGCCTCTTCCAAAGTCTGGGAGTAGCCACCTAGAAGGCCCTCAGTGCAGGGACAAAAGTTGTCAGGTTATCGCTAAATTGGAAAGCTGTCCCACTTCCCTCCTGTCAACGATGTAGTGCATAACTGCCACACGACTCTTCCTGGCTTAATTCAACTTGTCTTTTCTCTCATACACCCTTCCCCTTCTTGTTTTTAATTATTAGCTGGAACAAATGGAGCTTGAAGTTCGAGAAATCCCTCCACAGAGCCGAGGCATGTACAGCAGTAGAATGAGGAGCTACAAGCAAGAAATGGAAAAACTTGAAGCAGATTTTGTGAGTTTATTCACGTACAGTGTTTTGTGAGCCGAAACATGTTGCACCTACTGCAAACAAGCCTTATCTTCAGTTAGCATTCAGCTGCGGTAGTGCTGAGGTGGAGGTGGGGGACCTTTATTTAGCCAAAGAGCTACATTCTGCTGTGGGCAACATTCTGTAGGCTGTATGTTAGGCTTGGGCAGGAACAGATACAAAAATAGGCTGAGCAAAAGATGTGATTCTTATATAGGTTACATTCCAGCCTTGCCAGTGTCAGAAGTTTCTATACTCTCTCTCTCTCTCTCTCTTCATCATGGCCATTCTGGAGGGCCTTTCTTAGGCAGTATTCACCATGTTTTAATCTTCTGTCATTCATTCCACTATATAAATGACAGAAGGCACAGATACAAGGCACAGACAGATACATCTCCCCAGTGCATTCCCCCCCCTTAAAAAAAATGTTTAGGGGTACTCTCATTTTGACTCAAGAAAATCACCATTTTATAGTTCAAATCAGGAAAAATAAAAACAGTAAATGGACAAAAGTACAAACATTCACAAAATGTTTAGGGGTATGCGTACGCCTACATCCCACCAGAAAAAATGCACTGCATCTCCCAACAGTTAGCTCTACAATGGTGATCTCTTTTCTTCATTTTGGCTAATACATTCTTCCTGTACTCCAGGCAAGAGGTATTAAAGGTGTGATTTAGTACGTATTTTGGTTTGCCTTGCCTTTTCTTACACAGTGATAACATATTGACAGAAGCAAAACTGGACTTCACAATAGCCATATGTCACAATGTGGCTTCAATTCAAGCTACAGGCTCTCCCTTACTTGTTCTCGAGATCTGCCCATGTATTCCAAGAGGTAATGAGCTGCCCCGAGAGACAGGTAATAATAAATCAAGTTGTTAACGTGCCACAGTTATTATTAGGGGTGTCACACAGATTATTTGGAGTTTCCACCATTCTAGAATAGTTGTGTAGGAGAAGCAGCTCTATTAGTTCCTGTTGCAAAATAATGAACTATTTAAGGTACAACATCTGAAGTTCCCCGTAAAAGGCTAAGATGCCACTTCTGTGTGGATGAGTAAAACAGAGTTTATAAGTGCTCCCTTTGAGCAGTCATGAAATAACTATTTTAGTAGTTGCATTGGTCCCACAGAATAAAAAGCACAAAGCACATAAGAAAATACTCTGTACTTAATTGTACTAGTTTTTAAAAGATAGCATGTACATACTGAATAAAACAAGACAAAAATGACAGAACAAAACTTGTTTTGTGTTTTGCCTGACTTACATAGTCTGCTGAAATGCAAGAAGGAAGCTGCAGCTAACAAGATAGAAAATCTTTAGAGCTGTTTTCACTGATTGCAGTTTAGAAAGCCCTATGGAGTTTATTGTTGGTCAGGTTTTTTTATCTACCGAGGCTCAAAAAATACAAATGTGTGTTTTTAAATTGTATCTTGTTGAGTGTTGTGCAGTTAGCGCTATCTTGTGGCCAAATGTGGAGTTGCAATTTGCTATTTGCAGGAAAGTCTTCCAAGTGTACTGTATTGTTTTAAAGGGAAATTGACAGACTGAAACAAGTTAATAGCAGTTTTTGTTAACTTGCCTGCTTTTTGAGAAACCAGTTATTCCTATTTCAGTATTGCAGGTATATAAATGAGCATCCTCTTCTAATAATGCTGTGGAGAAAACATTGCCGTTTTGCCATTTGAAAACCAATGTATTTTTCATATTATAAAGCATTTGTATGGGTAGAACTGGATATAACTTAATTGTATTACTATTTGTTCCATAATGAAAACTATAGACAATACAATTTTCTCCCTTGAGGACATTGCCTAGTAAAAACATCAGGTTTCAGGTGGTACAGGGGATATAGTCTCATATTTTAACAGAAAGATAGCTGATTGTTCTCTGCGCAAAACTGGGTACGATTAAGGGATATAGATTTCTGTGAATTCTGATGCAAATTAACCTGATCTGTGCTTCTTGACTATTGTGTGGAATGGAACATAGTTCTTTTTTCAGATTCCACACTTTTGTTCCACAGGGTTTTGTCTTGCCCTCCCCCTTGCTATTTGACATCTATTTAACAACTACATGAAGCCACTAGGAGCTGTCATCAGTAGATTTGGAGCGAGGTATCATCAATATGCAGATGAAACCTAGCTCTAGCTCTCTGTTGGTTCAGCAGTAGTAGTAAAGGTTTTCGAGCACTGTTTAGAGGCTGTGATGGGCTGGATGTGGACCAATAAATTGCAGCTGAATCCTGAAAAGAGAGAGGTGTCCTGAGTTCTCAAGTCCAGGAGGTGTGGAGATGGTATGTTCTAGACATGGTTACACTCTCCTGGAAGGAACACGTCCATAGCTTGGGGCTACTGGATTCATCACTGTTAGTGGAGGCTCAGATTACTTTAGGAATGCCTTTCCCCAGCTCTCGTTGGTTTGCCAGCGATAGCTCCTTTTGAACATAAATGGCAATGGTGATGATGGTAATGATAATACTAATACTCCTGCTGTCCTAACATACAGACTGGATTACTGTGCTGTGCTGTACATGGAGCTGCCCTTGAAAACAACTGAAATTTCAGTTGGTCCAAAGTGCAGCAGCCAGATTACTGGCTGAGGTTCCATTTTAAAACAGCTGTATTGGTTGCTAGTTCATTTCCAACTTAGGCCCCAAATATATGAAAGACTCCCTACACATACTCTCAGTTCAGCAGAGGAGGACCCTTTTGGTAGTTATACCACCCTCAGAAAATTGGGTGGGCAGTCTGGCAGAGGATGTTCTCTGCGGCAGCTTGAAAGTTGTGGAACTCCCTTCCCAGAGCAATGTGTCTGGTAGCATCACTAGACAGTTTTCGTTGAATACTGAAGATTCTTCTCTTTATTCTTATTTTTGATACCTTAGGTGAATATTTTTAGGACCCATCTTATTTTTGTGATTGTAATTTGTTTTAAACTGTTTTTAACATTCTGTTTTAAGCTGTTGTGACCCGCATTGGGACATTAGGATGAAGGGCAGGTAACAAATCAAATTAACTGCAGGTTAATATGGAAATGGGATGGAATGAAAACATGTGAAATTGACATGGGCCAGGAACAGAGTAATATATCCACCCCGATCCACAACATAGTTCATAGCTTTTCATGCAGAAGGTCCCAGGTTCAGTCCTCAGTATATCCAGGTAGGCCTAAAAATGTCCCCCATCTGAGAGACATCACCAGTGCATATTGAGACATTTGGCCTTGTTGTAAAAAGCAGCTGGTGTTTGTGTACATACCTCTTTTCACATACTGATTTGCCTCTATAGTCTCTAGGTGAAGCTGGAACCCAAGGGGTTATGCTTTCATGCAGGCCCACCCTCGTGCCTAGAGATTTCCCCCTTTCTTTTTCCAAGCACTCCAGAAGAAAAGGTCTATTCCAGGGGAGAGTGACTATACAACAGGCACAGGGAATCTCTGGCTCCCTAGATTTTCTTGGGCTGCAACTCCCATCAGCAGCAGCCAGCAGAGCAAATTCAAGGGTGATGGAAACTGCAGTCCAGCAAGCATCTGCAAAAGCATAGTGTCAGAGCCACCCGAGGTCCCAGCTCACAAGAGACCAAAATCCAGTCCAAGTTATATACAAAAGGTTTTATTGAAGAACATTGTTGCCGTTACATCCAAGCTCCGTGGCTCAGCATCTGTTACCCTTAGATGTTAGAAGTCCCCTCTGAGTCAGTCCCGCCCCTGCACCAGCTTAAGAGGCTTGTACTGCTCCACCTTTTCCTCTCCTTCCTTTTCCGCAGGGTCTTCCTGCCCCCCTGTGCTCCCTCCCTTCGGGACTCCCCCGAGGCTGAGTCTTCTGACGCCTGCTCCCCCCTCCTTCGTGCTTTGGGACCAGGCTCCTCCTCAGGGCTCTCCTCATATCCGCGCGCCTCCACATTTGAACTTGGCGCGCGTACGTTGCCTCTGACCTTCCTTTCGACCGTTACGCTACTCTCGGTACTACACTCCTCCCCTTCCGGCAGGATGTTCTGCTCCGAACTCCTTCCCCTCTCTGCTCCCTGTTCTGCTCTTTCTGACACACTGGTAACTCCACCCCCTTCACTCCGTTCCGACGGAGAGGCCGGTCCCGATCTCCAACCCCCACTGGGGATTCCCTCTTCGTTCCCCTGCTTCTGACTGCTTCCCTCTCTACTGCCCCTTGGCCTGACCAGGGGGGCTCCCTTTTGGGAATCCTCGGATTCACTTGACGGACTCACTGACAACCTCGGGTCATCATCGTCCTCTTCCTCGTCACCCTGGGACCCCTCCCCCTTGCTCTCTGTCCCTGAAACCCTGACATCCATCCCCCCTCGAAGCCCCCCCTTCCCCCCTCCCGCCCATCGGGTGCAGGTTGTAGGAGCTGCAGCTCTTCGGAGGTGGATGCAGGATACAGGTTGTGTACCTCCATTTCCTCTGCTTGCAGTTCGGTGTATGAGTGTTCGAATTCGGGTTCTTGACCCAAAGTGTTCTCTTCTCCCTCTTCCATTGGTACCTCGTCTGGTGCTGCCGGCCAAGGTCCCGTCAGCCATTTCCTGCGCCAGTCCTCCTCTGGTTGCTCGTCCCACCAATAAGAGGGTTCTGTGTCCACCCCTGAGCACGATCCCCTGGGCGGGCTAGATTCTGGCGTTCTCTCCTCGGCTGAAGAAAAACCCCGGAAAGTACTGTCTGAGAGTGTGGGCGTAAAGAGCCAGTCATCAAAGTACTCGGCTGGCATGGGTCTATGCGGGAAAAGGGCATGGAACTCGCCTTTTAGAAGAGGTTCGTCTAAAGCGTAGCCCGGCACCCAACCGTTGGCACTGGCTGGAGTGCCCTCTGTGGCTAGAAAGTATTCTACCCCCTCTTTCCCCCATCTCGAGTCCAGGATTTCTGTGACCTCGTTGAGTGGTTCGGCCCTAGGCGCCCTCTCCCTCTCCTGTGACTTAGTGTGTAGTTGCGGGACTGTTTCAGACTCCTGAAACCTGTGCGGTGCCTTGTAGGGGGTGAGCACCGACCTGTGAAATACCGGATGCACTCCGGAACCTTCGGGGAGGGCTAGTCGAAAGGCTACCGGGTTGATCTTAGCCTCCACCTGGTACGGCCCTAACTGCCTGTGCCCTAGCTTCTTCTTGGCCAACGACTTGGCTGGCATCGCTTGGGCCGCTAACCACACCCAGTCCCCCACCTGGATCTCCTCCCCCGCTCTCCTGTTTTTGTCTGCCTGCACCTTATATGCTTGCTTGGCCAGCTCCAAATGTCTCCGCAACTCTTCGTGCACCTCCTGCAGCTCCGCTGCAAACTGGTCGGCTTCTTGCGGCACCCCCTCTCTCGGTGCCCCGAACCCCGGGAAGGTTCTGGGATGACGACCGTTGTTCGCGAAGAACGGCGTCACCCCCGTGGACGCGTGCTTCATGTTGTTATAGGCAAACTCTGCCATCGGCCGGTAGTCCACCCAAGCTGCGGGTCGCTGATTGGCGTAACATCTCAGGTACTGCTGCATGATCGCGTTGACCCTCTCAGCTTGGCCGTTGGTCTGTGGATGTCTCGCCGACGTAAGGTTGATCTTGACGTTCAGGATACCTAAAAGCTTCTGCCAAAAATTGGAAACAAACTGGCGCCCCCTGTCGGACAGGATGGACTGCGGCAGCCCATGCACCTTGAACACGTGATCAATGAAGAGTTTGGCCGTCTGTTCCGCCGTCGCCACCTTTGCGCACGGAATGAAGTGCGCCATCTTGGTGAACAGGTCCACAACCACCAGTACCGCCGTCTTCCCTCTGGAGCTGGGCAGGTCAGTAACGAAGTCCAGGGCTACCCTCTCCCACGGTTGCTGTGGCGTTTCCAGCGGTTCCAACAGCCCCGCTGGCTTCTGGTGTACTGGCTTGGACCTTTGACAAGTGTCACACCTGGCGACGTAATCCGCTACCTCTCCACGCATCCGAGGCCACCAAAAGTCCCTTGCCACCAGTTCTATTGTCTTCTCCTTGCCGAAGTGGCCCGCACTGGGGGCGTCGTGCAACTGCTGCAGAACCTTTGCGCGAAGCTCGTCGCTTGGCACGTAGAGGGCACCTTTGCGAGTTAGCAGCCCGTCGCGTAGTTGGAAATCTTCGTCACTCTGCACACCTCTGCGCAACTCCTCCATTTTGGACTGTGCGAACTGATCCACTTGCAACGCACGTCGCACCGCGTCCAGATCTACTGTGATGGCAGCGCACGACCACGCCTGCGGTGCGAAAATGTGCCTGGCTGCTACTGGTGTCGCTTCATCGAGATATTGCGGTTTCCTGGATAGCGCATCGGCTATAACGTTGGAATCTCCGGGGATGTACTCTATCCGGAAGTCGAAATCCGCGAAGAATTCCGCCCAGCGCATGTGTCTCTGGCTTTGGAGCTTCGCCGTGCGCCAATACTCTAGGTTCTTGTGATCCGTGCGGACCTGTACTGTGTGCTTGGCTCCTATGAGGAAGTGTCGCCACGCTTTGAACGCTGCGTGAATGGCCAACAGCTCTCTGTCCCATATGGTGTAGTTTTGCTCCGCCTTGCTGAGCTTTCGGGAGTAAAAGGCACCGGGTCTCCAGTTCCCATGTGGATCTTCTTGCAGGAGCACGGCTCCAACCACCCTGTCTGACGCGTCGGTCTCTACTCGCATGGGCCTGCCTGGATCCACGTGCAGCAGCTGCTCCTCGGAGGCGAAAAGGCTTTTAAGCTTCCGAAAAGAGCGCTCCGCCTGTTCCGTCCACACGAACCTCTTCTTCTTGGAACTCAGAGTGTCCGTGATCGCTGCTGTCTCCTTTGCAAAACCTCTGATGAATTTGCGGTAGAAGTTGGCGAAGCCGACGAATCTCTGGACTTCCTTCCGATTGCGTGGGCTCTTCCAGTCCAACACCGCGCGGACCTTGACGCTGTCCATGGCCAGCCCCTTGTCGGACAGCTTGTAGCCCAGGAAATCCACCTCCGTCACATCAAACTGGCACTTCTCTAACTTGGCGTAGAGCCTGTTCTCCCGTAGTCTTTGCAGGACTTCCTTTACGTCCCTCTCGTGGGCCTCTTCCGTCTCCAAAAAGATCAGGATGTCGTCGAGGAAACACACACATTTCTTGTAGAGGAGTCCCGCTAGCACGTGATGCATAAAGGCTTGGAATACGTGAGATCCATTTTGGAGACCAAACGGCATAACTCTGTATTCATACGTGCCCAGAGGCGTGAACATGGCCGTTTTCCACTCATCGCCCTCCCGGATGCGTATGAGGTTATACGCTCCACGCAGATCCAACTTGGTGAAGATCTTCCCCTTCCTCACGGTTGCTAGGAGATCATCTATCTTGGGCATGGGGAAGGCCTTGGGCTTGGTCATACTGTTTATGAACCTATAATCCACAATGAGTCTTTTTTGGGGCGTGTCTTTCTTCTTTACAAAGAACACAGGACTGCCCCCCACTGCTTTCGATTCCCGGATGAATCCACGCTTCAAATTGTGCTCTATGAACTCCCTGAGCTCTTGCATCTCGTCCTCAGACATGGAATACAGTTTTGCAGTCGGCAACTGCGCCCCCGGCACCAGGTCGATGGCACAATCATAAGGTCTGTGGGGCGGCAACTGGTCAGCTTCCTTTTCGCAGAAAACCTCCAGGAACCCTTCGTACTTGCTAGGTACTGCCTGCACCATGCCAAGTCGCAGCTGGTGCTCAGCTCCCTCCTCCTGGCAGGACTGGATGCAATTTTGAGCACAGTACGATGAGCAAAAGGTGATCTGGCGTTGGTACCACGCTACAGCAGGACTGTGTCTCTCCAGCCAACTCATGCCTAATACTATAGGCGTGTCAGACAGTTGGGTGACATTGAAGCTAATGACTTCTCGGTGATCTCCTATCCGCATCACCATGGGAGGTGTCTGTTGCACAACTTGCCCTCCTAGCAATTTCCTGCCATCCACCGTGACTACGTTCAGAGGCGTTGTGGCGGGCAGAAGCGCTATGCGATGCTGCTTGATGAATTGCATCCCCACGAAATCGGCGTTGCTCCCCGAATCGATCGTGAGGGGCACTTCTAGGGTGGTCCCATTTGGCAACTGAAGTGTTGCAGTGAGCTGCACCGCTGGCTTGGGTGGCAAAGGGTCTGTGGGTTGCAAAGACGCTGGGGACTGTTCTACAGATTCGCCTGGCTGAGCCCCAGCAATTCTGCTTGCAGCCAGGCATTGTCGTTTCCCTGAGGTTCCTCTTCCTGGATCACTTCTGCAGCTACCGTCGCTAAAGCTGCAGTGTGCTTCTGGAGCCTCTGGGGGCACTCTTTCGCCATGTGCAGTGCACTGTCACAGATGTAACACTTCCTGGTCCCTCTAGGAGGCTTCGCCTTTACTGCACCGGAAACTGGGGCTCTGGCTGTTGCTTGAGCCTTAGCACCACCAAGTTCCATCGGCTCCTCCCCCTGCCTCCCCAGCGGCGAGGGATGTGACTGACTGAACTCCCTGGGGATGAAAGAAGACGTCCTCGCTGGTGGACGCACCTGACGTTCTTCCTCATTGTGCCAAGGGCGTCCCTCGTGACGTACCCCAATCGCCAGAGCCCTCTGCACCACCTCCTCCAGGGTCTGAGGTCTGTCCTCCCTGGCAAGTTCGTCCTTTATGGGACCGCTGAGACCCTCCCAGAACAAATCCCTCACAGGTGTGCAGTCTTTCTCCCAGCGTAACGCAGTCAGTAAAGCAAAAAATCTGGAATGGTACTGACGCACAGTGGCTTTGCCTTGCCGCAGTCCAAATATCTCCCTGCGTGCAAGATCCAAATCTACGGTTGACTGGAAGCAGGCATCCATCGCTTTAATGAATTCATCAGAATCGCGGCGGGCAGGGCCATCTTCACGCCACAAATTGCGCAACCAGTCTCTGGCCGGCCCATGCAAGTGAGAAACAATAAACCCCACTTTCTCCTCCTCATCTTTAAAGTCATGACAAAGCAAGTGTAATGCATACAAAACGTCTGCTCTGAAACTGGGGTAGTGCTTCAGGTTCCCATCGAAGTGGGTGATTAGGCTGCCCCCCCGCCTTCCAAGTCCAATGCCCTCTGATCTGGACCCTGGGAACCCTTCCCTGTTTGCACGCTCCCACCTTGTTTGCAGGTCCTGGCAGCGCTTCTCCATTTCGTCATGCTTCTTCTGAGACGCAAGGACTGCAGCGGTGAGTTCGGAAACTGTAGTTCGCAGTGCTGTCAGCTGATCCTCCGCACTCATGGCTGTCACCGTTTGTGAGCTTTGCAAAAAAAAATTTTGCGTTCTTTGGGAGGGGACTTACTGTCAGAGCCACCCGAGGTCCCAGCTCACAAGAGACCAAAATCCAGTCCAAGTTATATACAAAAGGTTTTATTGAAGAACATTGTTGCCGTTACATCCAAGCTCCGTGGCTCAGCATCTGTTACCCTTAGATGTTTGAAGTCCCCTCTGAGTCAGTCCCGCCCCTGCACCAGCTTAAGAGGCTTGTACTGCTCCACCTTTTCCTCTCCTTCCTTTTCCGCAGGGTCTTCCTGCCCCCCTGTGCTCCCTCCCTTCGGGACTCCCCCGAGGCTGAGTCTTCTGACGCCTGCTCCCCCCTCCTTCGTGCTTTGGGACCAGGCTCCTCCTCAGGGCTCTCCTCATATCCGCGCGCCTCCACATTTGAACTTGGCGCGCGTACGTTGCCTCTGACCTTCCTTTCGACCGTTACGCTACTCTCGGTACTACACTCCTCCCCTTCCGGCAGGATGTTCTGCTCCGAACTCCTTCCCCTCTCTGCTCCCTGTTCTGCTCTTTCTGACACACTGGTAACTCCACCCCCTTCACTCCGTTCCGACGGAGAGGCCGGTCCCGATCTCCAACCCCCACTGGGGATTCCCTCTTCGTTCCCCTGCTTCTGACTGCTTCCCTCTCTACTGCCCCTTGGCCTGACCAGGGGGGCTCCCTTTTGGGAATCCTCGGATTCACTTGATGGACTCACTGACAACCTCGGGTCATCGTCGTCCTCTTCCTCGTCACCCTGGGACCCCTCCCCCTCGCTCTCTGTCCCTGAAACCCTGACACATAGGTTCTCCAGAAGTGAGAGTCATTCATTCATTTTCTTGGCATGCTGCTATCCCACAAAACAAATCATGCCCAAAGCAGCTTACAACAAAGAAAACAGGGATACATTTCAAACAACCACAAAAACAATTCATAATTTACACAGCAAATGAATAACATAGTAACAACTTCGTAATAACATAGGGAAACAATAGCAAATATAGTAACATTTTTTAAAACCGCATTTCAACACTATAACAGGATTACTTAAACAACATGTAGCATCCAGTAGCAAAAATAACCACGGAGCTTCACATTTTCCCCTTAGTCCTAGAAACATGTTGCTCAGTGTCCCTCTACTGCAGCCACTTGCAACTCTTACAAGAGTAGGTTGTGGGGTAGCTGGAAACACCCTCCATGATGTTACTGCTATAAGGGTCTTTCAAAATAGCCAAACACCTAGGGTGGCATTGAACTAGTTTTACTCAGAGTAGACTCATAGAAATTGATGTACCTAACTTAGTCATGTTCGTTACAGTGGTACCTCGGGTTACAGATGCTTCAGGTTACAGACTCCGCTAACCCAGAAATAGTACCACGGGTTAAGAACTTTGCTTCAGGGTGAGAACAGAAATCGTGCGGCGGCCGCGGGAGGCCCCATTAGCTAAAGTGGTGCTTCAGGTTAAGAACAGTTTCAGGTTAAGAACGGACCTCCAGAACGAATTAAGTTCTTAATCCAAGGTACCACTGTATTTAATTGGGCAACTATGAGTAAATTTGTTGAATGCCACCCTATTATTTTTTTTACATCCCTCCCACAAAACCTGCCTGTTTCTTTTAAGAGTATATTAGCAATATACAAATTTACCGTGTAATTAGATAGTATATTTATATAATGCATTTACATGTTTGCACATTGTGCATTATATGTAGCATGCACTTGGTGCCAGCAGCTCTGTCTGCCATTGTGTCACGGAAAGCAATAATAAACTTATTGCAGGTGTATAACAATTTGCAACTTAAAAGGGTGTGTTTGTCTATAAAAAGTGTAGTGTCACTCTAGAGAGTACTTCTCACAACCTGTGAATAAATAATGATTTGTAGTTTTTAGGAGAAACTAAGCATTATGAGACAGCTGGCTGAAACTCAGTGGTATCCCAAGTTCCTGGCCAGCTCATTCCTTCTTCAATTGAGAAGGGCATATTAAATTTTCTTCTGTGGCTTGCATACATGACAGAATTATATCTTTATTAAACTTACCAGTGATGAAGTGATATCGTTGAAGGAAGTGTGAAAGACAATTTAACAATTTAAATTTATAATTAACCTCCATGGCTATGGATGACTTAATTGAGATTCCTTAGGGAACATATCAAGTTAAGCTCACTTTATTTTCCCCCCTCCTGAGCCTTTAGGGTTCTGCTTGCAGAATCTTGTTCTATGCATGGCTAGTGAGCTGCATCAAGAAGGATTTTGAGAAAGGGTTGGAACAGCAAGTTAAAAGAGAAGGGCGGATAGGTTGATTAAGTAATAGCATTCCTCTCTAATTAATTTAGGCCACAGTCAGTCTTATTTAGATGTATTTAATAAGCAGCTTAGTAAATTGAAGGTTTCAATAACACAATCTGGAGTTTCAGTGACAGACTTCCCCTTCCTATGTTGTTCCTCTACTGGTTCCTTTACCTTTTTTGTTCATTTGTGTGGAGTCCCATTCGCTTTAACAGATGATAGATGAGTAGGAGCAAAAGGCAATAGTGAAAAAACAGGGGGGGGGGGGGAAATCTATTTCCCACTGGTTTGGAAATTTTATAAAATTCCAAATCCCTTGGTTGTGATAGGGCAATTATAAGGGCACTTTACTAGCATAGAAGTTTTTTCTTTGGATTATTATGCTATCTGAGAAGGGATAGGTTAAAGATATAAGGTTCTTTCATGGAATGTATCTTGGTAATTCTATCATCTGTGGATAGAGATGAAGAAGGATTGCATTCAGTTCTCATTTTTAATTGAACTGATCTAATTTGTAACTCCCGGACTAATACATAGATTGAAACATCATTATCTTTTAGATGTCACATATGTCTGAATTTTATAATAGTTTTTGGCTCAAAAATATTCCAAAATGCATTAAATAAATGTGTTTAGAAATGCGGACATTGAAATAAAATATGACTTTTATTTCATATTTTAGTAGAAATATTTGTATGGTTTTTTAAAAGACAGATAGGAGGGAATAGAACAGACTTCTGATCACACCTGAAACTGACACAGAAAGAAACCAATATATTCATTTCTATCTGTGAGATACAAACTACGGTAGATACTGTTTTAGCTTAATACATGCATGGAACACATTTTCTTGTCTCTAAAGATGCTCTCGCCCTAGTGCTGGATTGATTACTATTGTAATTTATTCATAATTGTTGCTTGTCTATTTGAAGCTACAAGGAAACAAAATAAACAAAGAACCTTACTCGAGCAAAAATCCAATGCTCCAAGGCTGTAAGTTAGGGATACCAAACTATGACCCATATCTCAGAAGTGGTGCACTTCCAGCCCACAAACCAGATTTGGCCCACCAGGTCTTTCTATTTGTTCAGCCAAGCTGCTGTTCAAAAACCATGCCCACCTGCCCCACACCTAATATATGTGGGGCAGGTACATATACAACTGCATAGCAGCTGTTCTCTGCAGAAAGCAGGATTTAACCTTTTCTGTAGAAAGTAGGTGAACCCCCCCACATCTGGCTTAGTGACTCACTGTCTTGCCCCACCTCTGCAGACCAATGTTGATAGGTGGGACCCACTTGTCAATCAGCTGACAATATTATGAGATCTGATGACTGCCAAGTTGGCTTGTGAAGTGAAGGAAAGATACAGATCTGGGCATCTGGCTCAATTCCCCATCTCTGCCATGACTCATATATTGTCCCTGGACATTTAAAAAGTAGAAAACAAAAGACCTGAGGCTAAACAAAGATGAATATTTTGTATTTCAGCAATATTTGTGTGTGTGTGCATCCATAGTTTGTATCTATAGTGAGCATATTTTTGCTCTCTTCTCATATTGCTTTCTTTGCACCATAAACTGCATCCTTCCTGTCTCCCTTTATTTCTAATCCTTTGCCCAGCTTCCTTCTATGTGACATCTGGACATAGTCTGATGTTTTTCTTTAGTCTTTTCTTTTTTTGGGGGGGTCCTGTCTTTCACCAGAAAAAAATAATATTTGTAATAAAATGCATGGTGGTTCAACCCAACAACTCATGCCACATGCTGAGGGGAAGCTTACCCATTCCCTTTCTTTCTCTTCCTCTCCCCCCGCCCACCTTTCCTGTCTTCAGGTTTGCAAGCATTCTACCAGGAAAACTCTTTTTTGACACTACCCTTTGAGACACAGATGAACACTTGATAAAAGTTTCTTTGGCTACATTCTGTACATTCCCAGTTGATGATACAAAGGCTCCGTGGCAGAATGGAATATTGTTTCTGAACTTATCTGTGTAACATACTCAAAAGAACAGAGGCCACAAAGAATTCTGTTGGATCTGCCTCTATAGAAATTAATCAGATTCGCAAGGCTGGGACTGTTTTGAGAACCAAAGCCAAAAGAAAATCTAGCTAGCTCATCTAAAAATGTACCTAGCTGTGGTCTTCCTGTCTAGTGTTGAAATGCAAGTCTGTGTATTTGGAAGTTAATTGTCAGTCATTACAAGGTGCCTAGAGAGAGGAAAACCTGTCTTATTCTTTTATGGTTCCTGGTAACTGTCCCCTCTTTCTCCAGTGACCATGATTCAAAGGTGAATTCATTAAAAGGGGAGATAGAACAAGAAAACTCTTAAAAGCAAAGATGCTGGAAATAATTATTGAGCATTTTCAGACCAATTCATCTTGCTTTCCTTTAATATCAGCACTAGATGGCACTGTTTGTTTGCAAAGAAAGTTAGGTTTGTGGATTTTGTGGGTGTTTTTTATTTTTTTAGCTTTGGTAGTAACTGAAATTACTGTTTCATGAATAAAATATTTCTGGTGGGATTTGCATTTCTATATTGGCTGAAGACACTGTGTTGAATGTTTTATTAACCAGCCCAGTGCAACTGTCAGCCTATTAAAGAGATCCAATGGACCCTGTTTAGCTAAATAAATCCAATTCGTCAAATTGTGTTCCTGGCTGTTTATTTTCCATTCTTTTGATGTACAGTTTATTTTAAGTTAGATCCACATAGGTTTAAAAATTAATGGGGAAAATAGAATTTAGTGTTTGGAACATGAAAAGACTAATTGCCATGGTCAAAAATAGTGTTTCTTTTAAGGTGAAGTTGTGTGCAGGAAATGGACTTCTGTACTGGGGGCTGATAAAGTGTCCTATGACAAATTATTTTGGAAAAGGAACAGTTAAACTGTTTTCAACCACCTTCAATACATCTTCCAGTATTGTTTAAGAAACAGCTATATATTCACAGCTAAAAAATGTTGCAAAACCTTTCGTTAAAGAAATCCCCCATTATACTTTTTATTGTAATTGCATGGTGTACTTATTATTAAAGTGTAATCTGAGTCAGCTCTTTGAGCTGATGAATCAATTGGTCTTGTACCATAAAGCTCAGCAGCTGGGATATTTTTATGTTGAATCTTAAGCAATTTATTTTGTGTGTGAGTGAGGTTTGACTCCCCCCCCCATGCCAAACTTTTGAGGGGGGTGGGGGGCTGACATTGCCATTGTTTGCCCAGTGGAGTGCTGCTTTGGTGCCACCTTGGAACATACACTTTTTGTTGGGTGTTAAATCTAGCCAATCAGTTTGGTGTAATGGCATCACATAGGACGAATGAAGTTGTCCTATTGCTGACACTTTGAAGAGGTAGTGGAAAAGAGGAAAGACGTTCTCTCCAGCTCGATAACTGGATCAACATTCTCTGTTTCTGCCCTGCACGTGGTTTTGTTGCCCTCTAGTAGGTATCTGAAGAAGTGTGCATGCACATGAAAGCTCATACCAATAACAAACTTAGTTGGTCTCTAAGGTGCTACTGGAAGGAATTTTTTTCTTTATTTTGCTCTAACAGTATGGTTAGACTGTTCTACCAATCAGGCTCTAGTTGCATTTTGTACATGCAGAACATGGGGTGCAGATATGTATTTACATTGCATCCTATTGAAAATTAAGTTCTGGTGGTCAGCATCCACATTTGGAGATGCAGTCTGGGAAGAGGTATCTTGCAGGGTAGGAGACAGCCAATACTGTTCCCAAAATGCTTTGCTTCCATTTTTGTCCAGCACTAGTTTTAACTAATTCTTAAAAGGTAAAGGTAAAGGGTCCAGTCGTGGACGACTCTGGGGTTGAGGCACTCATCTCACTTTATTGGCCAAGGGAGCTGGCGTACATGTAGCCAGCATGACTAAGCCGCTTCTGGCGAACTAGAGCAGCGCATGGAAAAGCCGTTTACCTTCCTGCCAGAGCGGTACCTATTTATCTACTTGCACTTCGTGATTTCGAACTGCTAGGTTGGCAGGAGCAGGGACCGAGCAACAGGAGCTCACCCCATTGCGGGGATTCAAACCGCTGACCTTCTGATCAGCAAGTCCTAGGCTCTGTGGTTTAACCCACAGCACCACGCATCCTAACTAATTCTTACATTAAGCTTAAAGAAGAGATTCTTCCCTGCTTGGTTTACTCTGATATTTTGTCCCAACTATTTTCCCTGTACTGTCTGATAAGGATTTACCTGTTTAGCCAGATGGATTAAGAAAACCCAGTTGGTCCTGCCTTTGGCATTGTAGAACTATTTAATTCTCTTCTCTTTTTGCATATTATCATTTATTACTGCATCCTGTAGTTTGTAGCCTGGCTCATTTATTGGAACTCCTTATTTTGCTGGAATACTACTTGAGTGTGCATGACTTCAGTGTTACTCTTGAAAGTATATAGAGAGAGGAATCAGCAAAATAGGTTTGCTTGTCTATTACAATGTACCTTATAGCGAATTATCTCAGGTTGGGATGTACATGTCATTGGAACAGCAATTCCTCAGTTGTCAAACGTAATCCATTCTTCGGCTTCTGAAACGTTTGACAATCGAGGTGCGGCTTCCGATTGTCTGCACTCAAGTGGAAGCCGCGTTGGACGTTCGACTTCCAAAAAACGTTCAGAAATCAGAGCATTTACTTGTGGGTTTTTGGCATTCAGGAGCCAAAATGTTCGAAAATGGAGCCATTCAGGAACCGAGGTTTCACTGTAGCAGATATCCCCTCCCAAAGTCTTCTCTAGGAAACCCAAAACGTAGGCCAAAGTAGAAATGTCAAATTGAGATATGATAGTAGATGTGTGAATTGAAGAATATGGGATTTTAGATGTATACTCACCCATGATGAATATTGGTGAAAATAAATGCCTCACTTGTTAACTGTTTTTATACAAGAATGTTGCATGCCTTTCAATTTTTGTTTTAAAGGCCTTTGCTATTCATTGACCATTATTTTTTACTCTGTTAACTAAAGTATTGGCTGCATGTATATATAGCCACATAAAGGAAAGAAAACCTGCAATGTGTCTATTGACAAATAAGAGCCGATAAATCCAATTTCACTCAGGAAGCTGCAAAACATTTTAATAACTTTTTGACATTTTCCTGTAGTCCTTATTTACCTTATCAATAGTTGTGGTGACATCTGATTGTCAACTTTTTATATTAAACCAAACTAATAAATTATACATGTTGTGTTTATACATGATGAAAGCTGACGTTTTGGAGAGGTGCTAAAATATACTGACAGGTCTTGTTCATAAGCTCCTTTGGTATAAATATGTAGATGACATCTTTAGATATTGTTTGTACATAGGCTGATAGGCAGGAAGCACTGACATCGTAACAAATGCAAATGTCAACCCCACAACTTAACCTTTCTGTGTTGGAAGAGATGTTAGTTTTAAGTTACATGTTTTTTTTTAAAAAAACTTTTCAAAGTTTTTTTTAAAAAAATCTGTTATCACTCCTTTTTTCATGTGCGCTGAAAATAATGCAGAAACAAGAAAGATTTGCACTTAAGAGCATCTCTCTAGTGCTTCTACTCAAATGATTCTATCCACCCAAATGTAGTTTCCCCCACCTCCTTATAATTCTTTTTATTTCTTATCTGAGAAATCTTCTTTTGCTTGACTCAATGAATGTGCAGTTCCTGGGAAAGTATGCTCATGGATTGCATAAAACAAGGGTTGCCTTTTTAAAAATGCATGCAGTGTCCTACATTAAAATCACTGGTAATGCTAGGCATGTTTCCTTGACCAAGTAATAACTGTTTGTTTACACTAAATGTAAACAGTGATTTAGACCTACTGTTGGTGAACCCACTAACACAATACGATGTCTGTAATTTTAACAGCTGCATGAAAACAAGCTGATCTTTTTTAATGCATATTTTTTGTACCTGGTTTGATTCTTCATTTCATTGCTATGTTTGACACGTATCCACATCTGTGACTTTGGCTGTGTTAGAACAGTAGTATAGTGGTACCTTGGTTTAAGAACAGCTTAGTTTATGAACAACTTGGATTAAGAACCCTGCAAACCCGGAAGTAGGTGTTTTGTTTTGTGAACTTTGCCTTGGAATAAGAACATGTTCTGCTTCCTGTTGACTGTAAATTGAGTCCCCCACCACTATGGGAAAGCATGCTTTGGTTTAAGAACGCTTTGGTTTAAGAACAGACTTCCGGAACGGATTAAGTTCATAAACCAAGGTACCACTGTATCTCCTCTGAGTAAGTTGAGATATGAATGAATCTTGTACACCATCACATAGCTGCTTGGCTTCTGCCTTCACACGAGTCAGGAAACAAGCCAGGAGATTGCCAGCCAGCTATGGCCTACTATTACATCTGAACCAGGAAAGTAGGATTAATGGCTTCCAAACAAGTCAGAATATTAAGTGAAGCTTAAACCATAGCTTCATAGCTTGGCTTAGTTGAATGCCATTAACTATTGTTGGTTCTGATTGTGGGCCACTTTGCCTTCAGCCGCTTTAAACATTTTGGACCTTGGGTTCAAAATGGAACTTTGCTTCAGAAAATTGAATTATTTTACTATCTCCCTATGGAGTGCAATGAGGAAATCAAACAGCTGTAACATTTTTGACAGAACTAGATGCGAAAGTTATAGTAGTGCCTTCTGAGAAAGTTATCCTGCCAAATTTCACATAGATGGTACAAGTGGTTTTGAGCAAGAGCAAATTTGTTGTTGTTGTTTTAAAAATGGATTTGTTTCCTTCCTGTTATTTTGTCAACATTATGGAATCATCGAATTGTAGAGTTGGAAGGAACCGTAGGCATCATCTAGTCCAGTCCTTGGTAAGTTCACTGTACAATTTTGGATCGAAAGGTCGAGGGGTTTGAGTCACAAATGAAAAACAATTTAAGCTGTTGCTATTTATGCTGTTTGCTTGGCACCAAAGTCCCAGAAGGGGCTTCACTGTGATGGAGTGGATAGATGAAATTCCTAGAAAATAGTATGTGAAAGTGTACACTATGGTGATATACTGGAAGGGAGCCTCTAAAGTTTGACTTTGTGTGTGTGTGTTTTAAGGGATTCCCTTCCTTGTCCTTTCAACACTGAAAAAATCAGAGCTTATCATTGTGGCTTTGTGAGAGCACCTATTGAACAGGCACCTATTGAACAGAAAGCAATGGGCAGAGGGATACCCCAATCTCAGGCCATGCTCAAAAGCCCTCCGAGCTTCTCTTACAGGCACGTAATCACAAATTGCACTGAAAATGCTGGAACTGTTTCTGGAACAGTTTCAGCATTCCACCCCATAGTTATATAATAGTAAGTAAAAAGGAGAGCCCTGGAAAGGTGCTCAGCTGATTGGAAGATAAAGCTGTTACAAAACTGCATCCCTTCTTCTCTCCCTTTCCCTCGCCTCTGCCTGGTGTTTCCCTTTTATGAAGGATTTGAGATAAAATTGATTAGTTTTCAGTGTCTGTGCCTGAGACACTCTGTTTTGTGCACAGCCTGATTAGCTTTCAGCCACTTAGAATCATAGAATTGTAGAGTTGGAAGGTACCCCGGGGGTCATCTAGTCCAACCCCCTGCAATTCAGTAATCTCAATGCATGGTTCCCCCATCCAATTTGAAACCGTACCTGCTTAGCTTTGCATATGTGCTGGCAGTTTTATTACTGCACCAGTAGATGAAGAAGCAGTAGAAGGCCAGTTTCACTTTGGTCAAGGTTTGAATCTCTCTGAAGCAGGCAACTTCAGCTCAGGTTCATCTGAAGCAGATGCTCGCTGCTATTAACAAGCACCGATGCTATGACTGATCCTGTGTGCTTGTCGTAAACCAAGATGTTCCGTACAAGATGTTCCATCTACAGTATCCTGCAGATCACTATGTTTGCTTCAGTTTAAGTAGATGTGCGCAATAGCAGGCTGTGGGGGTGCATAATTGCAATCATATCTAGCAGCCTGGGCTGAAGTGGGAGCCTGATCATATTGCAAGCTGTTCTCTTCTACATGTGTTTGGGGTGAGAGGGAATGATTCGGAGTGTCATGGAGGAGGGCACACGTGACAGATTGGAACATGGAAAAGGAGCACCTGATGCAGGAGAACCAGGCAGAGGGCCTTTTCGGTAGTGGAGCCCATGCTGTGGAACGCCCTCCCATCAGATGTCAAGGAAATAAACAACCACCTGACTTTTAGAAAACATCTAAGGCAGCTCTGTTTGGGGAAGTTTTTGATGTTTGATGTTTTATCGTGTTTTTAATATTCTATTGGGAGCTGCCCAGAGTGGCTGGGGCAGTGGCGTAGCGTGGGTTGTCAGCACCCGGGGCAAGACAAGTAATTTGCGCCCCCTAACCCCCAGATGTTGCGCCCGGTGCGGCCAGGCCCCCCTGCACCCCCCACGCTACGCCACTGGGCTGGGGAAACCCAGCCAGATGGGCGGGGTATAAATAACAACAACAGCAACAATTGTATTATTATTATTGCAACATTTTGCTGCACATATTCCTTTTTGGACTTTATTGTGGAATAGTTATAATATTGTGAAGCAATTTCATTTGTGAAATTGTTTGTGTCACTTCCATTTCAGTTCTGGGTGTAAGTTCCTTATGGTAAGAGCATATGGCAATGGACAAGGAAAACATAGTAGCTTAGCCTGTTGTACTAGAAGACACTCCAGAGTTGATGGAAAGCAGTGTGGAAGAAATACTAGTGGGAAGTCAGGAGGAATAGGTGGTGCTATGGGCAGATGAACGCAGCAGGCCTACGTGCCAACAGATTTCTCCAAATCATCCTAAACCTTAACTATTCAAAATATATCAGTCTGGAATCTTCACTGGTGTTCCTCAGTTCAGCCTGTATGTACCTTTCCCCCATTGATTTATGAGGCTTTGTCTTCTAAATTTGTTGCATATCAGTGTTTTCATTATTCCATTGTTTCATTTTTTTTTTAAATGTGGTTACTTAGCTTTTTTATTGCATATCTATTTCTCAGCAGAATATTTGTTTAGTTAAATGATAAGAGGTTTGCATATCCAGCAAGCTACTTATTCATCAGGGAAATTTTAATGAAATTGTAAAAATATAATTAAGAACACAAACAAAAAAATGTTTAACTTGCTGTAGGCATCTTTAGGTTGGAATGACTAGGAAAGGTTCTGGTTAATTAGAAGCAATTTGTTAGAAACCTGAGTCGTCTTTTTTTATTTCCTAGATTAAAACTCTGTTCCCAGCTGGATGCTTATAGGTGCAGGAAATGTAATTGTGAGAAGATTAATTGCAAAAAGACAGATAATTAGAGTTCATATGGTATGTCAAATATAGCTCAACCAAAAGCTTGTCTCCCTGTTGAAAGAAATCAGTTGAAATAGAAGTTGCATAATATTGTGTAAGAACATTTGTTGAGATGGATATGTGCCACTTGGTTGATCTCAATAAGGTTGGTGTCAATGAGGATGAGCTGTAAATTCCCCAACATTTTGTTCTGAAGTCTTAGTTTAAATGAGGAATTCATCACATTTTCATTTGTTGTTTCTTAAAATAATGATAATAAATGCATCGGAAGCCTCAGTTTGCTATAAATTACTCCAGAATGAGTACCATTTCCTTTTAGGTCAATAACTTGCCAGTCCATTGCTTAAGACACATTGTGAAGGGCCAGAATCAGTGTTACAGTACATGCCTTGTGTTGAGACAGTTCAAGTTGAGTCCCTTGCATCTTTGGGTCAGGTGGGGGAACATCCTCGTCTGAAACCATGGAGACGTGCTGCTGGTCAGCATGGGCAGTACTGATTTAGA
This sequence comes from Podarcis gaigeae, assembly GCF_964106915.1. Taxonomy (NCBI): domain Eukaryota; kingdom Metazoa; phylum Chordata; class Lepidosauria; order Squamata; family Lacertidae; genus Podarcis; species Podarcis gaigeae. The sequence continues at coordinate 52,559,975 of NC_139681.1, read as the reverse complement.
TGAACCAATGATCTGACTAGTAATACTAGGGCTAATAATACTAACAGGTTAACAGCCCAATCCTAGCCATTTCTACTCAGATGCCTCTGTCTTTTTGAATTCAGTGGGGTTTACTCTAGGGTAACTGGGATTAGGATTACAATCAATTTTTATTGCAGGATGGTGGCGGCTTGAATGTAATATCAATTCAGCAGTCCAAGTCTTTGTACTTAAGTATCTCTCACTCAAAAAATAAAATAAAAATTATAGCATGCTCTCTCATTTCCAAATACAGTGGTACCTCGGGTTACGAACGTAATTAGTTCCGGAGGTCCATTCTTAACCCGAAACCATTCTTAACCTAAGGCGCCCTTTCGCTAATGGGGCCTCCTGCTGCTGCCGCGCAATTTCCATTCTCATCCTGGGGCAAAGTTCACAACCCGAGGTAACTACTTCCGGGTTAGCGGAGGTTGTAACCTGAAGCGTTTGTAATCTGAGGTACCACTTTATAAGTATGCTTTCTCCCCGCTCCATGAATTTGACATTTTTGTCTACCCTTGGGTGGTTGTGCCAGTTGGCAAACAGTATGCAATTTTTCAAATAAATGATTTGAAAATTCATACCTGTGGCAGTTTAAATTATGCTTCTGGTGTTTTGCATTAATCCTCCCTGCATAATATTTAATCACATAGATTGTAATGGTGAAATGGTTTCTTGTTTTATGTAAATCAATGGCTTCTGCTTAACTTGCTTATAGGTACTATAAAGTTCTCAAAAATCTCTGCTGCTCATGGATGCTGTATTTTGAGAGGATGTCTTGAATTTTGCGTTGAAATCTTCACCTTGTCCTTACCAACCTGAAAAAAACTTCTTGCCTTAGTAAAGAGTTGCTAACCCTGGGAAATACTGCTTTACAAATTCAACTAATGACCCAAATACAGCTTGTTTTGTTGTGTACAAGTTGTATTAAAATAACACACTGTATTTGTATTGTCATTAATGATATGCTCATTTTGATAATGGAGCTGCAGTCTCTTAGCATGGAGTCCTTGGGGAGATGCTGCATTTTTTTTAACTAAGTATTGTTCTGGCTCCTTTCCTTGATTGGCCCAGAAATAGCAATCAGCTGGGGAGCTGGATGACATGCCTCTTAGCAATCCCTTTTATCTTTGAGATGCGTATCAACATTGTATGCTTCCTAATGGAAGTGTAATTTAATGAAATCTATTGGGTAAACATACTTCAGATGTTCAAAGGAGGTGACAAAATTTTTGCTGGCAGCCAGGACCTGGCTGGTTTCCAGCTTGCCTTTAGCTACTATGCATATAGCATAGAGAGAGGCATTTAAAATAGAAATACAAAGTATTATATCCATTGTTGTCCTCCACTCACATTTATTTCCCTTAATTTTATTTTTGTGCAATGCTTTTTGTGCCAACGTCTTTTGACATATAGCCTTTTCTGGTGAATTGTTAGATGTATTTGGTGAATGAATATATTCTTTTTTTGATCAAAACCAAACACACAACATGCTGGTTGATAATCTGGAACATAGGACTGAACTCAAGGGAGGTTGCTGGCACAAAGTGTGCTGTACACATCACAGAAGAGAGGGGGAAGAAAAACTACAATGCCTTTAGTTAGCAGTCCCGTGAAAGAGAATAACTTTCTCTGTAGACTAGTAAGATTAAACATCCTGATCTAAAGATTAGGAGAGACTGGTTTTGTTTTATCAATAATAATGGCTGGTGCAGAGCTATGTACCTTATTACATCTACAGCAGATGGCTGAATGGAAGGAGAAAGCTATTTAGCTACTGCATTTTCATCAAGAGGGGATGGTTGCTAAAAGAAGACTGTCGCCTGTTGCCTGCGTTGTGATTCCATCATTTTCCTCAATCCAAGTCATATGGCCAGGAGGGCTCTAAGATCAGAGCCACAATTTTGTCACTTTAAGGATGTGTTACATTGGACAATTTATGACTGTTTTTGCTTAGATGGTATAAGATTGCTAAACTCATGGGGAGTATTTGAAGAGAAATGCATTAGGCATGAGACATTTTTGAATATAGTCGGGGTGTGTGCATGTGTGTTAAGCATGGGGTTTCATCATCTTATGTAAGGTTTAGGACAGGTAACCTTTCATTAAAGGCATCCATACTCAAGAGAATCTGGGTATTGCCTGGCATCTGCTACTGTTTCAGATATTTATGCATCAATAAGATATTGTTTATGCAGGTTAATTTTTTCCTTGATACAAATATTACCACATATTTGATTGGTATCAAATCATTGCTGAACTAATTCCATAACTATGAAGGTTAAACTATAATTTACTTACCAAATAATGAATTGCCAGGGTGTAAGATAAAAATGATAGAAATACTAGATCTTAGTTGGCTACTATGAAAAATGAAAGGCCTTGGTCAATGAAATGGTAGGACTCAGCACTGTTTTCAGTTTGAGGTCAATCAAACTCCATGGATAGACAATTAATTTATTGCATTTGTATCCCAACCTTACTTCAGGGTGATCAAGACCCCCCCCCCCATTTATCACCAGAATAATCTTATAAAATAGCATAGGCTGAAAGGCAGTGGCAGGCCCAAGATCTATGGTTTGAGTGTGAACTTGAACCCAGTACCCCTGGTTGAAGCTGAAAGCATTTGAAGTCCCACAAGTAATATGTAGGAGAGAACTATAGAATATGTAGATTATGGAAAAAATGTAGTACAACAGAGCAATTGTGATTCAAAGTTTACATTTGGATATTTTATTGAATTATGTTCATTACACATTTATTTCATTGTCATAAATAGACTTAGGTAAGTTAGTGTATTTTTCATGTATTTTATATCAACTGTGTGGTATTAACTTGTAAATGTATAAAGATGTTTATACATGCTTATACAAACAATGACCATTTTGCACACGGGTTGCATTCCTGACCCTCGCACATGCTGGTGAAGCTTATGTAAGCCCACTCTGTCCCGTTATACATGCCCCCTTTTCCAGCCACTTCCAAGTTGCAGAGTTGTGTACGTTTGCAGTTGCGTGTCAGTTGGATGTGTGTCAATTGGTTGTTGCTTGTACAGAGAGAGATGGTGGCACCCCTCCCCCCTCAATAAATGTCATTAGCCAGGGTGACCAAGGCAGTTTCAGTGCCATGTCCAGACCTGAAGCCAGACCAGAATGGATTCAAGTACAGTGGAACCTTGGTTCTCGAACTTAATCTGTTCCAGAAGTCCGTTCAACTCCCAAAACATTCAAAAACCAAGGTGCGGCTTCCAATTGGCGCAGGCGCCCTGGAAACAATAATCAACAGCTGCATCAAATGTTCAGCTTCCAAAAAACTTTTGAAAACCAGAACACTTCCGAGTTTTTGGCATTCAGGAGCTGATTTGTTCATCAACTAAGCCATTCAAGAACCAAGGTTCCACTGTAATCAGCTTCCTCCAAACATGCCTGAAGCTGTGCCACCTCCAATGTCTCATGCACCTTACCCAGAAAGGAGTTATTTATCGCTGGGCAATAGTTTGCTAACACTTCTGAGTCCAGGGAGGTTGTCTTAAGAAGAGAGCACAGAAATTCCTCCTTCAAGGCAGGTGGTACCTCCAATGAAGCACAGATCACTCCTGGGACCCACGTTTTACCTGTGTGTCAAGACAACTTACAACTGTATCATAGAAATAGTTTAAAAATAGTTTTCAAAACAGTAGAAAAATAGCTGAAGGTTTTAAAACAACACAAAATGAACATCTAAGAGACATTTTCACCCACCTAGAAAAGCTTGTTGAAACAAATGTCTTCAATTGCTTTCAGAAATGTTGTTGTTGTTTAGTCATTTAGTCATGTCCGACTCTTCGTGACCCCATGGACCAGAGCACGCCAGGCACTCCTGTCTTCCATATAAAGTCATCCAAATACATTAATAATCCGAACACATACAATATATAAAAGACTAGATAGCCACCATTGAATAAATCAGGCAACTTTAGATTTAGCTTTATAAATCTCCGCTAAATACCCCGAAACCATATTGGTAGTTTTGGGAGAATCATCCCTCAACAAATATTCAATTACAGACTCTTTGTAAATCAATATTTTAAGCTGTAAAGAAGTCACAGACCATATTTCTACAGGTACGTTTTCCCTCAAAACAGTGTCAGCCACACTGAAAGCCCTACTCTGAGTTGCTGTGGAGTGGGCTTCTGATATTTTGGGGACTTTATTCTCCTGCAGAACAGTGACCTACTTGGTATGTAAAGTAAGGAGTCCTTCAGGCAAGTTGTTTCTGAGATGCATAGAATCTTATATGTTAGTACCAAAATATTGAACTTGGCCTGGAAGCAGATCAATATCTGTGTTGATATAAAATATTCTTGGGTCAACAAACCTCCCCCTTTCACACACCTGGCTTCACAGCATATCTCCTTGTGTGTTAAACCATAACATCCAAAATGACGTGTAAACGGGGATAAAACTCTGAAACTAAGCTAGGCATATAAAGGGTGCTTACTCCTGCTCCAAGTTGCATCTAAGCTGCACCATTGTCAAGAGAGTTTTAAGAAGTATCTGTCCCACATTTAGTAAGCAGATTTTGTCCAGACTGGGGGCAGAGGATGCAGGAATTACTATGTGACAAAATTATTGAAAAAGTAGAAGACTATTGTTATGTAAAATTCAAATAGCATGTAAATTCACATGTACATTTACTTAATAGAAGTCTGTGGCCTTTTGTAGATTTGGTACTATCTATCCTACATGTAGGCAGCACATTTACCAGTACCATACAACTTTTAATAGTGCTTTTTAGTAGTGCCTTGTACCTATGTATGTATTTTACTTTTGAGAAAACATTTTGGACCTGTGACTTGATGTATGGTTTGGGCACAGCATCATACATCTACAAAAGCCTTTCCATGTACGAAAAGTATGTGTAAATCCAACTGGAACGTCACTGTGTTTGTATTATGCATAACATCTAACTATTGTTGATAGCCAAAAAACATGTAAATATAGGGCAATTTAGTTGGTGTTTGCTCTGCTGTTGCATTTTATAGGACTGAGTTTCTCTGCAGCCCCAAAGTGCAATTGGCCATTAGACCCCCAGGTCTGTTTCAAGTGTTGCAACTAAGCATTTCACTTCTGTCGCATCATTACAAATAGGGGTGCCAAGACAGCTAATGCATCAGATTCCCCAATATGCAGCATAAAAAGGAATATTTGTAAGCGAAAGAGTTGTTTTATTTCATTCTAGTTCCTATATTTAAGCTCACTTGTTAATTATATGTTTGTTGGCCTGCCAAAATGTAGCAAAAATTGCAATTAATGATCTATCTGCTAGGTGTCAGCAAAGGTTCTTTTTAAAGTAACATTCATCCATGCATTCATATGGATTTGGTTTCAAGTGGTGTGGGGGAGTGAAATACCTTTAAACTGGTGCTAACTGTAATACTAGTCAAAAGCTCCTGCTCTCAGCAATGCTGGAGAGATCATTATAGCATCTGTTTGACTGAACACTGGGCTATTATTTTTGTTTTATAGTTACTGTATATTAATATCTATAAAATACAAAATGAACCAGCAAACACAATAATAAAATAAATATCTTACAGCTGCAGCAAGTTAAAATTTCCATAGGCTGTATTATTATTGTGATGATGATGATGATGATGATGATGATGATGATGCCACTCATCTGACTGGGTTGACCCAGCTACTCTGGACAGCTCCCAACAAAAAATAGTAAAAACACAATACAACACCACACACTAAAAACTTTTAAAAATCACATAACTGTTTATCTGTTTGACATCTGCTGGGAGGGCGTTCCACAGGGCAGCGCCATTACTGAAAAGGCCCCCTGCCTCTGATTTTTTTGTTTGTTTATCGAGGTTGACAAAATGTGCTGAGATTTGTGAAACTACAGATATTAGTTGTTTCCTAACATTTGTATCTTGATTTTCCTCTCAGGAGCTCAAGGCTGTGTACATTGTCGTCCCCTTCCCCTTTTTATCTTCTTAATAGCCCTGTGAGGTAGGCTAGAGATGGTTGGTTGTTCAGACACCAAACTTGTGAAACTGCTCCTACTAAAGTACTTTTTGCTTGTTGTTATTTATCAGCATTGCCAAAGCTTTTGCTTATTTGCTTTGGTATTTTTCTGTAAATATCAGGACTGTTAAATGTTGCAGAGAAAGCAAGGAGGCTGCTTTTCTGACTTTTGTATGATCTGTGAATGATGTTACATAAGAACATAAGAAGAACCTACAGGGTCAGGAAAGTGGTCCATCTAAGCAAAATCCTGTTTTCACCCTATGTCAATGGGAAGCTGGCAAGCAGGACTTGAGCTCAATAGCACTCTTGCAAAGATGCTATAACACAAGCATTTCTGTTGTGCAAATACTTTTCAGTTTAGGAAGGTGCTAACTATATTACCTTTGGTTCAACAGTGGTCACTGCTGTCACAGTTGCCTTTCTGCTGGGAGAAATGTATGTCTACCTGTCCTGGTTCTCTCACTATCCTCCTTTGCAAAGGAACAGCAGACATTTAATCACTGCATCTAACCAGGTGTCTTACCTTGCTTTAGAATTGCTGTCACAATTTCTAGTGTGGGTCTACACTGCAGCAACCATACATTAGTCAGAAATAAGCCCCAATGAATACCGTGGAGATGGTTTCTTGATCAGTATGTACAGGATTGCAGCATGAATTGGTTACTCTTAAAGTTGCTGCATAGGTCTGAAAAACTGAATTTCCAAGCTGATGGGAAAATATCACTCCCTTCCACACCGTATCTACTTATTCCCAGAGTGTGGAATACAAGGGAAGGATATCAAGTGGATTAGGACATGGGAGATCAGGGTTAAGTTCAAAACTTAGCCACAAAGCTCACTGTATGACCTTGGGCCAGCCTTTCTATCTAACGTGCATCACCCTAACCCATCCCCTGAACCACTCTGCCTTTTGTAGTAGTGTATAAAGTGCTATGGAAACAAAAACAACAGTACTAACATCTTAAAGATGGGAATAAAAACATGGCATAAGCTTTTTTGGGCTTATTACAAAAGTTTATTTAATAATATGCTTACTGGCCTTTAAAGTGTTTTTAGACTATTGTTTCATTCTTGCTGTAAACCATGGCAAATTGGCTAACCTCTGATTGAAAGTGTACCATAGGAATGTACCCATCAGCATACAGTAATCTTGTGGCAGAAAGGATGGATTTTAAATTAGGTTTCAAGCTCCTTGGCTACACAGGTTTGAGAGAGTGAAGATAGCACAAGTGTGGTATAGTGGTTAGAGTGTTGGACTAGAACCTGTGAAAACAGGGTTCAAATCCTCACTTGGCCTTGGAGCTCATTGGGTGACCAGTCACTGCCTCTCAATCTAGCCTCCCTCATAGGGTTGTTGTGAGAATTAAACATGGAGGAGCAAAGCCATGTACCCCACCTAGAGCTCCTTTGAGGAAAAGGTGGGATATAACTGCAATCAATCAATCAATCAATCAATCAATCAATCAATCAATCAATCAAGTGTGTGTAAAGACAAGATTCTTGATAATTGACTTCAGAGAAGGAAAATGAGCAGTGGAGTAAACTATTGCCACCAAATCTTCATAGCCACCACAGTCTTTTATCACAGGTTTGAGCAGGAGAAATCATGATAAGAAAGACTGATCCTCAAAAATAAAGAGCTTTAGCAAGTGTAGGTTGCATCTGCCTCCTGAATCAGGAACCTCTTTTTGTTATCTAGTAAGATGAATCCACAACCAAACAGTAACTTCAGCCTGTATAAACTTTCTGTGAAGATAACCTGGGGGAACAGAGAACCATGAATCTCACCTTGAGCTGTTTGGAGGATGCGACAGTCATGATTCCCATGCTATCCTAACAGCTTAACATAAATTCTGTCAAACCCCATCCATTTTGTAAAAACAAGTGTTTGTCCAGTGGTGCTTGCTCATACAAAAAGGATGGAGGTCAGTGAAGCCAAAGCAAATTAAACAGGACTGCTCAGGAATCAGACCCACTTCTGAGGCCCAGCTGCTTAGGTGTGGCTTTCAAGGAAACAGCTCTGAGCATGATCTGAGATTATTTTGCATAGGTCTACCCCACTACTAGGTCTACCCGGAGGCAGACCTACCAACGTTGTACTATAGCTGTGTGCTAATTCCTGTGTTCTGATAGGTTGGAATGTCTTCATGGTAACAGGAGGAGGCAGGAACTTGTAGAACAGCTATGGCTAACCCTAGTAAAATGCTGGTTTTTCACTTAGTTATTCTGTGTGGAGGACAGATGGGAGGAACCTCTGCCTATAACAATTGTTTTGGATTAGGATTGGATGAGCAGTGTAGAGAGCTGATTGGCCAGAGAGCAGGTGATGTTTTGGCCTTTGCAGAATTCAGACAAAGCAGCAAGCATTGTTGTAGATTGAGAACAGGCAGATATTGTGTCTTCTGGGTAGTAAAGGTTTTTGAACCTCTTAAATTCACCCTTGACACCTCCATCGTGTTTCCCATACCTCTCTTTTCTTATTCATGGGGCCCCTCCTGACATCCTTTATATACAGTGGTGCCTCGCAAGACGAAATTAATTCGTTCCGCAAGTCTTTTCGTCTTGCGAGTTTTTCGTCTTGCGAAGCACGGTTTCCCATAGGAATGCATTGAAAATCAATCAATGCGTTCCTATGGAAACCGCCTTCAGACCAGGTCCGGGGACAGTCTGTCCCCCGACCTCTTCTGAAGGCCGGCGGGGGGGGCGAAAGTCTTTGCTTCCCCCCCACCTGCCTTCTCCGCTGTCCGGGGCGATCTTAAAATGCTGGCGGGCGGCAGCGCTGCCGCCCGCCAGCATTTTAAAATCCCCCGGGAAGGCAGGCAGGGGGGACAAAGACTTTTGCCCCCCACCCGCCTTCAGAAGAGGTCCAGAGGGCTCTCCAAGCTGCGGATAGCAGCCTGCTGCCCCGCGCGAGGGGCGCTCTTAAGCAGAGCGCCCCTCGCGCGGCGCAGACATTCGCAGCTTGGGGAACCCTGCAGGACTTCCCCGCAGGGCTCTCCAAGCGGCGAATGTCGGCCCCGCGCGAGGGGCGCTCTGCTTAAGAGCGCCCCTCGCGCGGGGCAGCAAGCTGCGCACCTTCCCCTCTGTTCCCGGACCTGTCCTGAAGGCTTGCGGTGGGAGGAGGGCTTTCCTCCCCACCGCCAACATTCAGAATGCTGTTCTGAATGTTGGCGGTGGGGAGGAAAAACCCTCCTCCCACCGCAAGCCCCGGGAACAGAGGAGAAGCGCTGCGCACCTTCCCCTCTGTTCCCGGACCTGTCCTGAAGGCTTGCAGTGGGAGGAGGGCTTTCCTCCCCACCGCCAACATTCAGAATGCTGTTCTGAATGTTGGCGGTGGGGAGGAAAAACCCTCCTCCCACTGCAAGCCCCGGGAACAGAGGAGAAGCACTGCGCACCTTCCCCTCTGTTCCCGAACCTGTCCTGAAGGCTTGCAGTGGGAGGAGGGCTTTCCTCCCCACCGCCAACATTCAGAATGCTGTTCTGAATGTTGGCGGTGGGGAGGAAAAACCCTCCTCCCACCGCAAGCCCCGGGAACAGAGGAGAAGCCCTTCGCGCCTTCCCCTCTGTTCCCGGACCTCCCACCTCAAGCCTTAGGACAGGTCCGGGAACAGAGGAGAAGGCGCGCTGCGCTTCCCCACTGTCCCCGGAGATTTCCCTATGGGCTTTCGTCTTGTGAAGCAAGCCCATAGGGAAATTCGTCTTGCGAAGCCGCTAAAAAATCGGAAAACCCTTTCGTCTTGCGGGTTTTTCGTTTAGCGAGGCATTCGTCTTGCGGGGCACCACTGTACTTGCTTGTTGAATAACTTCTCTCATCTTCTTGTTGCCCAGTTTGTCAAGAAGAGGGGTGGTTGTATTATTTCACAGTTACAAAAGAAACCCTCTGGAGCATATATTTTTCAAGTGCCATATGGAGGCTGGAAGAGGAGCGACAGAATATTGTAGAATATATGGAATGGGAAGTGTGACTTGCTGTCTTTGTTAATCTCTACCACTCTAAAAAAAGAATGCTGTGGAGAGGTGAAATCTCTCCAATAATGTGATTATAGTTATCAAACCTTATACATTACTTACTATTAAGATATTAAATAATTTTATTGGAGGTGGAAAATGCAGTGCCATCTATTGCTTTGAAAAAAATTGTACAACTTCTGTTAAGAGAAAATTATTTTATTTCTGTAATGGAAGCAGAAAAATCACATTACAAAATAGCTTGATTTTTGACCTTGTACACGAGCATGTTGATGAATGTATGATTGTTACATAAAGTTTATTTTTAAAAAATCCCCATATTATCCATTAAGCAGGATGCTAGTATCCAAGGTCGCTATCAAGAAACTAATGCTTGTGTGAAAATGTTTTAACTATTTAATGTTGCATTCTTCATTTCTGTCCCTCATCAGTGATTTTTATGACTTGGGGTGGTGTCTTTCTATGTGCTGTGGATTTTTTCCCTTATATTAGGTAGCAATATATCTCAATATTTTCTGTTTAGTTATTTATAGAGTTTCTATAGCTCCCTTCATCTGAGGATCACACATATTTCTATTTATGCCTGAAATAATGTTTTAGACAGTATGTAAAAAACACTAGTGAAACACAGTGGATAATTGTAGATTATACTGGCTCAAGAGTTGACTTTGCCTTGTAAGAAGCTTTCTTTTGAAGCCAATAGATTGCTTGTTAAAATCTAATTGCAATGGGTGACAAGCAGCTTTGGGAGTGGGGGAGAGCCACAGCAGAGGATGGGTGATTTCAGATGAGTCACAGCTAAGGAGAGGAAGTTAACCTTCCCCTCCCAAGCTCACCTCTTTCTCAAAACCCCCCCCCCCTACATCCTCCACATCAGTTAAGTTTTAAAAAACTATTCTATTGGCTCCCACAGAAGGCTTCTTTCAAGTGTAATTGTAGTCATGTGTGTTTGTTTTCATCGGAGGTCACAGCTGGGATGGGGAGTTTTAACGTTCTCACCACTGCAGTTAGGACTAAAAAGCCCCCCTCCCAGCTGAAAGTACGATTGGAAAAATGTTAGCTCTCCTAGTCATATAACATTTTAAAAAGGTTCCCTCCCTCTTTGTGAATAAAAAGTCTCAATATTCCATAAGGTTTCCTTAGTAGATACTTATATTGCCCTGTTTATTTTGCATATATTTCTAATCCAAAAAGTGAGAGACTTCTGGCAAAGACCTTTCTGCTGTATAAAGGAATTGTGCATTCAGTGGTTGCTCTATTTCCTGTATCTTTCCTGGACAGGGGCAGTTCCATCTGGTTGGTAGGTGCAATAACTTTTTTTCAGGCTGAATGTTGCTGTCCATTTTGGGCAACTTTCTTGAAGGAGTGTCTCCACCCCCATTGTTCAGCCCGGACACTGAGATCCAGCACCGAGGGCTTTCTGGTGGTTCCCTCATTGTGAGAAGTGAGGTTACAGGGAACCAGACAGAGGGCCTTCTCGGTAGTGGCACCTGCCCTGTGGAACGCCCTCCCTTCAGATGTGAAGGAAATAAGTAGCTATCTTCTCTTTAAAAGACATCTGAAGGCAGCCCTGTTTAGGGAAGTTTTTAATATTTAATGCTGTATTGTTTTTAACACTTGATTGGAAGCTGCCCAGAGTGGCTGGGGAAACTCAGCCAGATGGGCAGGGTATAAATAATAAATAAGAATTATTATTATTATGTATGCTTTCTTGAGAGTAAGCCCCATTGAACTCTGTGGAATTTTATTCTGAGCAGATATGCATAGGATGTGCTGTAAGTAAATGATTGGGTAGAAAAAGTAAATCTGACATAATTCATCAAGCATTTAGAACTTCAAGTAAAAATGCTACGGGTTGTTTTTTTTAAAACCAAACATGTTGAATACAACTTTATTTTGACAAAAACATACAGCTGATCAATTCAATCTGTTAGAATTGCATCACATCAATATAGAAAATAATTTGCAAAGAAACCATAGGTGAGTTGTGGAATATTATATTTTGAAATATGCCTGCTTTTTTTGTATATGTCCCCTTATTTGAGTAGTCATTGTGTGAATTGTATTAACCAACAATAATAACTTAAGTTGAGATGTCATGAAAGTATACCATTCCTCAATTATTTGACTGACTGCTGGAAATATATTGAACCAAGATGAATGGGCTAATGCGCCATCTTATTATTATGAACACTGCAGAATACCAGTGATTAATTTAAAGCATGTGATATGGAAACCTAGAACCAAAACTGAATAGAAATGAACAAGTCTGAATTTTGCTGTACAGATGTGGGTGGCTGATAATTTTGGGCACCTTTCCCCATCTACATCTCATTTACTTACTATGTGGAATTGGTCATGTGCCATGAAGATTGTTTCTCTTCCCCTTGCTCTTCCCAGCTTTATGTTGTTGATGTAGCTGTATAACTAGTAATTTAACAAAATACTGTCCACCAGGTGTGGGAAAGAGCTGATTGTATTGTAATACCAGATTGTTGCTTAATTCATATGCAACATAACCTAGCACATGGAAAGTATTATAAATCTATTTACCATGTGGCTGGTCTGATGATAACATTGTATTAAATTCCCAGGTGAAGCAATTTAAGCAATTGCTTTGCCATGTGTGGCCCATGGAAATTAACTTCTCATATGATTTAGTAATAGGCTAACTTCATTGTTATGCTCAGATTAGTAGTTTAGCAGAATTCTTATAGTTGTGGCTACATGTACTCTGCTACACATGTAAAATTACACACTGGGGTGGTGCTGCAGATCACAGTTCTTAATTAGTTTAAGCTGAATTAATTCATTTCATTTCTAATTTAACTGTGTTTGCCTGTGAATATATTCAGTTCAGTTGGGAAATGTTAAGACTTGGGTCAAGCAGACAGATTGTTTAAAGCCAAATTGCCAGACAGAACTGAGCAAGTGTATCTGTTTGAACAGGGCTTTAAGAGAATCAGTATGCAAAAAATCCTGTTCCTTTACCAAGTGATGTCTGCCTGGAATCAAATTGTTCCTTGGTGTAAGGTCTGTGTATTGTGGTACATTTAAAGTAGCTACTGGAATAGTCTTTGAATAGTCTGAGCCTGCTATCTGTGTTTGTGTGGACTTTTAAGGTTATGGATGATTATAAACCAGACTTTGTGGCTTCTTTGCTCTGTGTTCTGAACCTCATAACAAGGTATAGAAGGTTTAGTATCCAGAATTATGAAGCCAACGTACGCAACTGCATTAGGCTTGTTAAATGGTTATTACCATTTTACTTCCGGATTCGAGGTCACATCTCACCAGGTTTTAGCCCACTTCTATTCGGAATCTGAACTTGGTGTAAATTTTCTTCACCATTTGGTAGGATGTGTGCAATAACTGACCTTATAAGCTATTGCACACACACCATGGTAATGCTTGTAAACTTTTGTGTTCACCAAACTAAACTATGCCTAGAACTACAAAACTCAGCCAGCTGACCAATCCGTTCACTTGAGGAGTGAGAGCATGGCTACTTCTAGGTTGATTTCTTTGGAAGGGCAGTGAATAATGTCTCATATCACCTAGATGGCGCTGTACATTTGGTAGGCATTTGAGTTTGCAGTTCCAGAGAGTTGTCCTAAAGACTTGGCTCATTTAGCGGGTATCCGCTCGGTTTTCTTAATGCTTTAAAAATACTCTTGGTAAGCTGAATTGAGATAACCTTGCCCCTTTGCTGTGCAAAACTATACCTTTCTCTTGAACTATAAGCAAATCGTATGTGTATTTCTGTGCCTAGTAGAATTAAGCAGCACTTTTGTGCTCACAATGCATCTTGCGCGTGCGCGCGCACACACACACACACACAGAGTCAGGAGTGCTGGGACGGAACTTGTGTTTGACAGCCCTTTGCTGGGCAGAATCTGTATATAGGAACTCTTAAGCTCATATCGAGCTGCCCAGAAAAGGCATTGGATTACAGAATCTGTAAAGCTTCTGTCTCTTCCAGAAACATACATATAAAGTAGCAGTAGACAGTGGTAACTGACAACTAAGACTAAAAATGTTGACAATTTCTTGATTTGCCTGGTTAGCTTATGTATAGAAGTCATTAACTATTTATAAAATGCATTATGAATTGGGTTCCTTCAAACTGTAGCAGTGTGTGTGACATTTTCCAGCACAAACTATTATGCCTGCATTTGGCTACAGTACAAATTTACACTCAATACAGAATGGTGAAATTAGGAGCATAAAGCACCTTTTATAATTGTTACAATAAAAGTGAAATCCTATACATGCCTACACAGAAGTAAGTCTAATTGAGTTTTTCTGGCTTACTCCCAGGTAAGTGGCTATAGGATTGCACTGTAGAATTTGTTCTACTGCTATTTCTAGTGATGATCTGTTTCACTTAGGGGTGCTAGTAAGATTATTTGAAGTTATTATTTTAAAGACAAATGAGAGTACTGTATTGATATTTTAGCTAGATTCTGAGAGAACAAATGGGCACTTTAGTTCAAAGGCCTGGTCTTTTATGTGATCAATTCATTTTGGGATGAAATTGTGATCAAAAGTAGTATCAAATTATTTATTAATGAATATGGCAGAGTTGGACCTAATTGTAGTCAAAAGGTTTAGTTGTTCTATAAAACTGCTTCTTTTATAATTGAGAGAGATCATGATAATAAAGGGATCGTGACAATAAATGTTAGCTTTGCTATTGATGTAGATTATATTGAACTAAAACAAATTTACAACAAAATCTCCATAGAACACGAAGCTCTGTCAAAACAATGTAATTTTTTTTTGCAAAGTGAACAGATTTCTTTTTGGATAGATGCTGTTTTATAGACCCAGTGACCACCTCTAGGTTTTAGAAACTTGGGATAAGGCAGACAAGTGCCAGAAGATGCCTGAAGAATTACTACATACATTTTTTTTAAAATTGAAATTACGTGTTGCTAGTGCTATGTTTTCTTATCTGTATAGCAAAAAGTATATTTCAAATCCAGGGGTCAACATATTCTGGTTTAGCAGCCAGCATTACTTTTCGTAGCTGCATATTTTGTTGGCACTCACAGAGGAGCTCCATGGCTTCATGATCTCTGTTGAATCACCACTGCTGCTCCCATATGTCTATGTGAACTTTTGCACTTGGAAGCCTGTTCTACTTTTGTAGAATCCTAGTCAGGGTTTCAAATTGCACATGGAGTGAACCTGAGTAGAAAAGGCTCCCTGCTTGCAGATGTTCAATCATCAACATATGGAGAACTGAGGGAGGACTAATATTTTTATTGATGATGATATCTTTAATTTATTAATTGCTTTCTACACAATCTACTCAATGCAATGTACCATAAAAACTGGGGGGAAACAGTTAAAAACTGAAAAAAACAGCCAATGCAACTAAAACAATCCAAATTGACCCTCCTGGAAAAGACCCATTTAGCCATCTAAGAAAGCCTTTTGGAACAAACATGTCTTCAGCTGTTTCCAGAAAGTGCAGGTAGTGGGAGCCTGTCATATCTCAACAGGAATGCTGTTCCACCGAACACAATGGCCAGACTAAAAGCCCTGTGCTAAGTTACTGTGGAGTAGGCTTCGGATATCTTTAGAGCTTGCAGCAGAAACTTTCCAACAGACTGTAGTGATCTACTGCAGTGTTTCCCAACCTTGGGTTTCCAGCTGCTGTTGGACTACAATTCCCATCATCCCTGACCATTGGTCTTGCTAGCAAGGTTGGGAAACATTGATCTACTGGATATATAGGAGATATGGTGGTCTCTCGAATAACCTATTCCTGAACTGTATAGGAATGTTAATACCTATATGTTAGTACCAACACCTTGGCCTGGTTGCAGACTGGGTGTGCAAATCTTACAATCAACCTAGCTGCTGCATTTTGCATCAGCCGCAGCCTCTTGCCTAGAGTCCCACATAGAACACATTGCAGTAATCCAGCTGTGAGGTTGCCAGTGCATAAACAACAGTGGTCAAGCTATCCCATCCACGAACAGCCAGAGATGCTTTAGCAAAAGGCCCTCAAAGCCACTGAGGCAGAAGTTGGCAAAAGGCAGTCTTAGCCACTGAGGTTACATGTGCATTGAGTGACAGAGGTGGTTTCAGGAGTGCTCCCAAACTACACATTTGTTCCTTCAGGGAGAGTAAGACCACATCAAGGGCAGGCAATTTACTAATTTATTGGAACCAGTCCCCAACTGCATCCAGATACTCAAGGCCATTCCTGTTTCAGATGTAACAAAGAAATATAAATAGGGGGATGATACCCAAGTCTGACACTTTGCTCCAAAACTCCTAATGGCTTCATGTAGATGGTAATATCCCCTTTCATGCAGTGGTAATCTCACGAGATGAAATAAGTACTGTTTCAACCTTCTCCAAAGCCCAGCATGATGAAATATTCCCCAACCCTTCTCACAGGAACTTGGAGAGGGCTGGGTTATTATTTCATGTCACAGTAAAATATACACCTGTCTCTGAGGTTTCTCCCGCTAATGCTGGGAGGTGTGTGAACATATGAAGCTGCTTTAAGCCTGTTCAGACTACTGATTCATCAAGTGGCTACATTCTAGTTCAATACCATCTACTCTGACTAACAGTTGCTATGCAAGGTATCAAGCTGTGTCTTTTCTAAACCTACATCCTAAGATTCTTTAAGCTGGATATGTGGGAAATTGAATCTGAGACCTTGTCTATGCAAACCACATGCTTTATCACTGAGCTACAGCTTCCTCCCTTTTATGTTGGAACCTGGTGGAATGGCAGTGCCTCTGACAACCAGGTTCATAGACTTGGTCAAATCCCCATTAGTCACAATTGAATTTCCATGAGCCACCCAGTCACAGTACTGAACCCAAGCTACGTGTTTTTTGTTTTTTTAAAGAGCCTGCTTACATATGGCATTCTTCATGTCCAAAGCAGCCACAATGTAAGCCAGGGTCTCCTTGGAATTCTTGAGCTCTTACTTACTTCGTCAACCCTTCATTAGGAATTACAAATTCTTGAGCTCTCCTTGAGACAAAGAGGATGCTGGGAGGAAATTGTGGGAAGAACACACCGCCTGTTTTTCTCAATCTGTCTGGGGTTTTTTAAAAAAACATCTCATGTGTAATTATGTTTACTCATCTTCTTCTCAGTCCCTAGAGACAATTAGCCACTCAAGAAGAAATAATAAAATAGATAGACAGGGGGCAGTTAGTGGCTTCTGCTTCCCTGTGTGTTTGCCTGTTATCCCCTCTGGCCTTTACTACTTTTCTCTGAGGGAGCTTTTGAATTCTCAAGAGACAGAGCCTGTTTTATATGTGACTTGCTGTGATCAATGTAATGTGTATTTAGGCTGTAAGCCTTGTGCACACATGCAGGCATGCACACATGCACACACACCCATTTTCCTTGATGCAAAAAGCACTTGTTCCTTTCCAAACCTGGACAGTGAATTAAGAGGAAGTTAAACTAAAATCTTTCCCAGCTCTCTTTGTGTGTGCACATACAAGTATACTCTCGTGCAGGCTTGAAAAAGCACACACAGTTAGTCCACTTGCTTAATGAGCAAACCTTTGGGCAATGCAGGCTATTTTCAGATCATTGTGGTTGCATATCTGTAATGGCACAAATACCATTGCTATTGGTAGCTATTGACCGTGAATGGTTAAACTTAATCTTAAAATGAAAATCTTAAATGGAAAAGAAAGATTGGATCATGTATTGACATGCATTTGTAACTTCTTTCCTTGTCTGATGTATATCAAACAAAAAATAGGATAATATCATAATTGAGCAATCTATGCCAATTTGTTGGCTTTTTGGTGAAAAAAGAGAAAAACAAAACCCATCTCCATATGATATTCTTGCATACTGCAGAGTGTTTTAGTCCCCCATAGTGATGAAATGAATAATTTAAACAGGCAGCTCTGATACCACAGCCTCTTTAAAGGTTCCCATTTCCTTTAATGCTGTAGAGACAGCTTTTACTTGGTTAATATGAAACTGCTGTGTCTGAGATATCCAAATAGTAAAAAGGGGGTAGGATATGCTATGTCCATTATACAAGTTCTATGGTTTGTATGACTAAGGCTTTAGTATATATACTCTGTTGAATACTAGGAGTTTCATAATGTTAAAGGTGCCACAAATAACCATTGAAATTAAAAGAAGTCTAAAACTTACCGTTTACTTGCTAGGTGAAGTATTAACTGCTTTCTCATTTGGCATTTTGTTTGTAAATTGATTGGCTTGAAAGTTTTTCTTTTGTCTTGAAAGTTGAAAATTGATACACTGTATCAGATTTGAATTCAATATATGCATTCAGATTGAATTGCCAGCTAAATCTGCAAACCTGTTTTCAAAGAAGGGAGAAAAATGTAAAACACTGGAAATAAAATTAGTTTACATTCTGCATTTTGAATTCAAACCTCAGCTTTAATCTCGCTTTCAAGGGTGGGGGGCACCAAATTGTAACAATTAATGCAGTGTGGTAGCTTGAGTACAGACCAGTTCACATGAGGGCCAGGAAAGAGTGAGACCATTCAAATATTGTGCTTGAAAGTTTAGTTTAAAGCTAGCTTTTTCCCCAGTGATGTTATAATTTTTCAGTTTTTATGTAATAGGTTTTTCATATGCTTGGCTACTGAATGCTCTTACATGCTCAACTTTCATTTGGCATATTCCCAGAAGCTAGCTAGGTGTCTTGCATGGAAAGCGCAATGTTAGGATTCCCCAGTTGCCTCATACACCATGGGAAAAGACCAAATACATCAAAAGGGTTTTGAACAAAGCTGCAATTTTTATCACATCTAGTTTAATCCAATAAGAATTGCCCGGTATGATGCCTTGCAATCTAATCTGTGTTAGTATCCCGGTGCAGGAGGGAGATTGTTTAATCATGGATGCCTGCTTCCAATTGAGGAAAAGGCAGTGCATCAGTTCTCCCCATAGCAGCAACTCATGAAGATCTCTTACAGTCCAGTTTAGCTCAATCTCTCCCCCCCCCCCAAAAGCTAACCCTTGTTTGTCTGCATGCTTTCTTCCCTTTTGGAGCACTGAGTTCACTATGTGATTATAATCAACTGGATTTCAGGCTTTGTGTTCGGCCTTTTGAGACATAGCAGTTCTTTGTTTAAAAGTTTTTTAGTACAGTACAGTATAGGAAGGAAACTGAACAGGATAAAAAAATAATAATCTCCCCCGGTCTTATTGATTTGTTGTTTTGCACTTCCATTCTTCGTATAGCTATACCAAATATAAAGATTAGATTGTAATTCCTGCTTGCTCTCCCATATAAGCTCACTTCTCTCTGACCTGGCGTATATCCAAGAGGTTCACATAATCAGACATTTGGTTAAAGAGAGTTAGGGAAGTATGAAATGACATAGGGATCATTTGGTTTGAGGGAGGGAATTCAGTGAATGAAAATCAGGATTTGGGGCTTGCTCCTATTGAACTTAATGAGAAAAAAACTTTTTCTGTGTGTGCTGTGCTTTGCTAGCTTCATTTTGGGGAAGGGGTTTAATTTAAAGATCCCGCCAAAAGTGCTGGTAATTTCTGTATTGCATTTGACATCCTGTTGTCAAAACTACTTTGTGATAACTTTCTTTAGAGATTTTCCCATCAAATGGGTATCCATTAGAGGGCTCTCGAGGTTTTGAGATGATCAGCCTTGATAGTGATGACTCTGGAGCCTTGCTTGCTCACATTTTTCCCCCCTTTCTCTTTTTGTTTTACAGAAAAGGTCACGGATTGCCTACAGTGACGAGGTGCGGAATGAGCTCCTAGGGGATGATGGGAATTCCTCGGAGATCCAGGTAGGATGCTAATCAAGAAGCCCTAGTGGGTGGCTGGAGGGTGAAGGAGGTCATTGGCACACTGGGCTTCTCAAGCTGCTCCTTAACAGCATTAGTAACAACTCATGTGGAAGTGATACTGTTTAATGCAAAGCTGGGGTCTTAATCAACTTCAAAATGTTTCTTGGAGATCTTACAATTTAACCCTTTACCTTGTGATCGCTGTCTGCTATCTTTTCGGGTTTTTTTAAAAAGGGGGGGGGATCTTTTCTTCTCTTCTTCTTTATTATTTGGTACTTAAGGAATAACTTGAAACACAATGTTTGCCGACAAAGCCAAGGTCTTCACCTCAAACACATGTAAAAGGAATAAAAAATTACATAATGCAGCTTTGATAAGAATGAAGCATAATTAAATCAACACTAGCAGGCAAAACAAATGAAAATGAGCTTTCAGAATCTGACAGTTTCTCTGTTTCTATGTAGGTTGTCTTCTCTGAATCAGATATTCTTCTCTTGAGTAAAACTGCAAATTATGCTCAAAAGTATACCATTCGAATAGATAAAGTATAAAATACTAGTGTTTTAAGGGAAGAACTATATGGCTGTTAAATAATCTTATTATGTTCAGTGTTCATTACACTGTAATCTGTGTCCTAGTAGGATCCCCCCCATTATTAAAGAACAAGTATTTTCACAGCTTAATACATTATTGTATCTATATAAACCTTTAGCTACAGTTTTTTTTAAGACCTGTTCCCAGGTTTGCCTACTTTGAGACCTTCCTACATGAAGAAGTTAATTCAAACTTGACAGAATTAGATTGAAGTTTTAAATGCCTAATAACAAAGAAATGGTGTGTGAAGTTAGAAGAAAGTCTAATATTAAAGAAAGTTTCTTACTGATTTCAATTTGAACTTTCCTTTCATAATGTTTCTAATTCTAAAAACTTGGTAATGCTTTAATACATTTGTATGTATTAAATTATTGTTTCTTTTAACACGTGGTGTTAGAGAGCAAAGTTCTGTACTTGCCATATGTTGCATAATACATTAAAATTAGCTCGTACACTTAGGATATAGCCTAATTAGGGACCCAGCTACTGCTAATTAAGAACTTTTAAGTTCCATTGTATTGTAACAGAGTTATGCTTCATTCTCCTATTGAAATCATTGGGGTTATAAAGCATATAACATTGACTAGATTGTGGTCCTGCCTTTATAGCCTACAGCTTCTTAATGTGCAATTATCTAATAAGGGTATTGTCCAAACTCCCCATAAGTTTGAAATATATTCTAAAAGTGGACATCATTTTCAGACAAAAAACATTGGACATTCAGATACCATGGACAAAGTTCAAACCTCAAAAAAAAAAAAAAAAAGAGGTTTAGGCTCCTGGATTCATATTCTATTGCTTGTTTTCAGATTGCACAGTAAATTACCTGTGACACCAGCCTTGAAAGAAAAGTTATGATAAAAACTCTAGTTTAAAACAGAGTTTATTCTTCTGTAGAATAGTTTTTTTTTACTTTTGTTCTCAACCATTAAGGTTGAAAACTACTGACTGATACTTTTTATGTATGTCAGCGATATATTTGTAGATTGTGTATTTATGAAAGGAGGACGAAACTAATTGAAATTAATTCCAGAAATATTCTGTGGCAAATGTTGGTCAAAATATAAATGCAAGAAAACATTGTTTCTTCATTTTCCTAAATATTGACATAATACGTATACCCTAGTTTGCCAAAATTGACAGACTTGTCCTTTTCGGTACTATTTTTCTAGAAAAAGAGGTGCTGGAACTAACCATGAATGCATCCCTTGTTCTCTTATAATGGCAATGGCGCCCACCTGAGAGGTGCTGGGACTGAGTTCCGGCAAGTTCCAGCTAAATAAAAGCCATGGTTCTCTTCCCTCTCAGGGATATTGAGCAAATGTTCTATAATACTTTATTTCTTGTTTCATGTTACTAGTAAGACTATCCATAATGAGGAAGCACAATTATCAATCTGTGTCACACAGCTCTTTTGGGGCCTAGATTTAGAAAGCCTTATAGCTTTAGCACCCAAAGGATATATGTAAAGTGTGAAGAATTTCAATATGCCCAATGCTCAGATTCATTTCTGTAACACTAGTGTAGAACACCTTGATTTATATATTAAAAGTCGTGGATCTGTCAAATTCATTTGCTGCTGTTTGACCGTTTAATTAGGTTAAGGTTAAATTGCAGAAATGAAAGTGGTTTGTCCACCACTCTAATCCCCAAATGTAACATAAATCAATACATAAATCACTGAAAAGCAGATGCTGCATAAAAATAACTGTCTTGGGTTTTGGCAAAGTAGGAGTATTGACCTCTTCACACCACCTGATAAATATCTGAATAGAGACTTAGCCAAGAGAGCTAGAAACTTCTAAAGTCAGGGAGCTCTAGATCAGTGTCAGTAATATTAAACATATTCAGTTTTTGAGAATGTGAACTCTGTGTAATACATTTAAGCATATGTGATTGTGAGGAATATGTTACCTGTTGATTCACTCTGTCTAGTGGTGTTTCAGAGTTATACTGGTATAACTTTGTTATTGTAGTACGTATACAGAATTGGATATCAAATAATTTGCGAACGACTCTTAGTTGGAAGCAATAAAGAATGTGAAATATCTGAAATTCTATATTGTGGCATTTTGGTTCTGTGCTGTTGACAACATTGTCTAAGATGATTTTCATGATTTGCTGCCTCCTTTAAGGCAATGGCCGACCCAAGATAGGTATATTAATGTGTGTAAAAGCTGCTATTCCCAGTCTGTGTTTTTTCTCTGTAAAAAGAAACATCCTTGATAGGGATAAATGGCTTTGGGCTCACTATATTCTGGATTTAGTTAATTTCTTGGCTTTGTGTTGATTAATTTTCTTCCATTTTAAATCGAGTGAAACATAATCAGATGTAGCACATTTTGCAGTACAAAGGCAGGAGGGAAAAACCGGATGGGTCATAGTTGGGTTATCTTTTCCCTCCAGGAGCACACTTTACTAATTTATAGTAAACAATTAAATGTTGTCCATTACACATCACAGAATGAGAATATATATATAAGCAGTGTAGTATTTTAAGCACTCTAGTATTTTCAGCTGGTCTTTGTAATTATGTCTGGCTGCACTCATCAAATCGCTTGAAAGGCCCAGTTGCTTCAATGCAGCAATACAGTACTAAGTTGTACCTTCCACTTAATATTTTGTGGTTACTGGAGAGGGTGGTGGGTCTGTTGTTCAGAAAAAGAAGCATATCATTCATTAATAAATTGTTTGCTTGCAAAAATATATTGGGTATTCATTTGGTATTTACAAATTCCTCAATTTGATATGAAACTCTGTTTTCTTTCTGAAATTAGATTTGTTGGGCTAATGTGAGAAAATTATTAATTAGACTTTTCCAGTTGGTCTAAAATGGAAAAAAAGTACATCAAGGCAGCGTATATGCTACCTATAGAACATAAATATTTTGTGGTGATATGGTTACCTAATTTTTGACAACTAAGCTCTGATAATGTAAGATTTGGACTTGCTGTGCATAAAGTGTGTCAAAACTCCAGAAACAGACCAGGGGGTGAAGTTGGTCAATTTAATTCCCCAAGATCTAAAGGAGGTCTGTATCACTTTATATAGCCCTGGCAGAGCAGATCATTACCAGTCACAAATCTGTTCGTTACATGCCGAGAGTTTATAGCAAAATAAATAGACTGTCATCACAAGTTCAGAAAATTGTGTGTTCGACCCACGATAATGTGTAAAGGGCGTTTAATAGAGTTCAGCATTTATTCGTTATCTGTATGCGGGCAGAGACGGCAGTAGCGTTATCAGCTTCTTGGGCGGGGGGGAATTCGGTAGTTCTCCATGTCACGTGACGTGCCTCACAGACGTGCACACACTCTGCGACGCAGTTTTGATTCTACTCACAGCAGAAGGCTTAGCCACAAGAGATTCCACTGGTTCAAACCAGCGTAAACCAGATTTTTTTTTTAGTCTACAAAGGAACAGATTACCGCTTGTATCAAATTGGAAAAAAGGAGAATCTTTGTTTCAGAAAATATGCTGATTATCACAACCTAAAATGGTGGCTACACACATTTTAATGCTGTTTGAATTTGACAAGCTTTATATAGTACATTTTTAAAATAGCAGTTGCAGAATTTCACCGAGTGGCATCATTGTTAAATGGGGGAAAATCTTTTGTTAATTTGAATGAATTTCTTTCAGTCATCATTTAAAAAAGAAAATCTGCCATTACTTAGCTTAGTTGCAAATTCTATGCAGAGCTTAAATTCAGCCATGCAGCACAAACAAGATAGAACATTTTTTTTTTTGGGTTTGGGACCTATTGAAAAAACAAATGTGGAGCATTTTAAAACTCTCATTGACTGTGGCAGAGTGTCATGCCCCAAATGGTCTCTATTGCAGGAAAGTAGTTTTAAACTTTGGCCCTTAAAGTATCGCAGCCAGCTGAGGAACGGTGACCTCAAGGGTGTGGGGGGTGGGTGGGAATAGTGCTGCGAGAAGTGAGGGGGAAGCAGGAAAGCAAATGAAAGAGTGATTCCTAGCAAAGGGCTTTAAATTTTAGGGCAGGTGGGATGGGGATGGAGAATGCCTGTGTGTTTACTTGATAGCAGATCCTTGGAAAGCTTCTTTTCTAAAGAGCTATTAACTGCAGCAGCTTGCTTTCCTAGTGATCAGAAGCACCATCTCTTGTTTTGTTTGGCAGTGGTACATCTTTTAGTTTTAGAGTGACACCTAAGGGGGCATCTTCCGTTTCTTCTTTAATTGGAAACTTCCTGACTGTTGAAAAAAAAGGTTATCTGTTTAAAATTAGTGTATAAATTGGTGTGGTCAGTGCAAAAGTGGCCACCTTAATTGCCAAAATAAGGCAGCCACAATGAGAGCATATTCACCCTTGTTTAGTAGCTAGCCATCTTTCCTTCTGCATTTGTTGCAAATGAATAGGTGTGCTTCTTTGTACCCCTGGCTAATGTTCTAAATGAAGAATATTTTGAAGTATAACTGACTAGATCAGTTGAAAGGATCCCTGCTACTGTAGCTTTAGTAAAAGTAGGCAACTAAAAGGGGGGAGGGTTAGCAGTGATAATAACTTTGGGAGATAAATTCTGTAAAAGATAGTGTAGTCAAAATTATGTTATGTACAGTCATTCTGTACTATTACATTAGTTAATTTGTTCATCCATTCATTTTTAACATAGGTATACACAATCTAACTGATGCCTCAGTAGCCACTTACTATAGTTATTCTGATCAAGATAATATATGAGAGAAATAAAAAGGCAGGTGTCAGTACTAAAAAATAGAAAAACATTCTGAAAACTTGTATATACAAAATCACTTCAACTGTACTATCGTAGAAGAGAGGAATAGTAAACTTGTTTTCCCCCTTTATATTATAGACTTCTATGAAGTCATTCCCCTTTATTTCATGATGGTGTCTTAGATGTGGTTTAAAAGAGAATTTCACACTATTCTCTTTGTTTAATGTGACAGTGTGAGAAAGTGATCTTTATTCGTTCAAAAAACTCTGCATGTAGTCTATGTTTAGGTTCTTTTAATGTGTTTGTCTGTGATTTTTAAATGCTAAACATGTAAACAGATAAATTGTCAATGTTAATTCTGTATCCTGTCACACAACTGATCTTTCTTTCCTGCCATTTCTTTCCTTTTTATCTTTTTTTGTGCGTTCATGTTGCAGTTGATAAAATTACGTGAAGAGGTGAGTACTTCCTTGCTTTTTGTTGTCTAGCTTTTCCTTTAAAGCTGGTTTTCCAAATCTGAAGTAGATCTTTTTGGTCATTGTTACAGGGAAATAAGTACAAAGCAAAAGATATTGATTACACTGCTTAAAAATGTTCCAGCACTCTCTTTCTTTCTTTTTCTTTTCTTTCTTTCTTTCTTTTCTTTTTTCTCTTATAATAACTATACACTTACATGGGAATCCCTAGATCAAACCTTTAAAATTAACATTCTTTGATAGCACAGAGAAAGGGGATAATTTATAGACACTGGAAAAAAGAAGAAAAACTACTATTTGATCTCTATTAGAATACCATGATCTAATCAGATCCTGTAATGATATCTGCATCACACAATCTTTGATGGAGTAAATACCTTTATATCCCAGCATTACTATAGAAGGTACAGTGTTAGGGGTGGGGGGAAATCTCTGCTTGAAACAGATACCAGCAATACAGCAGTATGTATACCTGCCGGCATACCAAACAGTATGAAAATACTGCATGCATGTTGAAAATAGAAGCCAGGTAGATGTACACTCAGTCGTGTCTCAGTATTTATTATTTATTTGTGCATATGCTGTAGAGAATGCAGATCAGAGTTCCTTTTGCTTGCACCCTATGAAATGACCTGAAGTGGCAGCAATACGTCTAAGCAGATATGAAAAGCACCTGATGGTCATTTCCTGACAGCCACTAGCATATATATTTTTAAGGTTCCCCCTCAGTCTTATTTTATACTACAGCAAATGCTTACACTATTATTTGTGTTTTAAAAAATCAAATTACTTTCTCTTAGAGGTTCGGTATAGTAAACGTTGCTAAGGAACCAGTTTTCTTAGGTGGCTGTGTAGTGACACCTCAGATTTCCTAGCAGCGAAAGAGTGAACACAGCAAACTCTGCTTGTTTAGTCTTGCGGTTGGTGGATGACACTGTTGATACAATCTAAATGTGTTTAATTCAAAAGAGGTCAGAAGCAAGGGGCACTTTCAAGTGCTGATGCTCATACTTGGAGAGAACGCAAGCACATGTAGTGCAAGCAAAATTCAGGGGAATTCTTGGTCTAAAGATTTTCTTATTAGATTAAGATTATTTGATCAATCATTCACTTTTAATTCCTGATTGCTAAACAACTTGCAGCATAAAGGTTTGATGTGATGACGAAAGTATCACTATAAAATGCAGCCGAACAAGCATGTCCTTGCGTTCTTTTCTAACTTCTTATTATTAATGTAGCATCATCAGTGTACATAGTGCTTTGCAGAATAACATAAGCAAAAGACAGGCTTCTGCCCCGAGGAACTTACAGTTAAAATTTTCATGGAGAGAGAATGGAAGGAAGGAAAAAGATAGCAAAGGCAGAGAAGGGAGAGGTATGGTAATAGGAAATATATGGATACTTAAATCACATACTTGGGTTTTATTTCAGCTCTGGAATAGTCCATAGACCATAGTAATTGTACAGTTCTATTTTTAAAAAAAACACTTAACATGGTAAACAAGCATATGAATGTCATGATTTCTTACCTGGCCATTTCAGACTAGGGTTCAACTTTCAAAGAAGACATACATTCTATAAATACAAAGCTAAACTTTTTCCTGAGTATGTATGCATATTTTTTAAAATATATAATTATAAGTTGTAATATAAAGCAATCATGGAAATATATGTGACAAGGCTAATTGTAAAGGGAAAATCAAGGTTTATTAATAGATCTTCTAATTAAAGTGGTTAATTAGATATAGACAATAATCCATTTTAAATTTTAGCAGACTCAAGGGGGAAAAGTGGCTTTTGCTGAATACCTGGACTACTTTTTTGTCAGTTTTTAAAAATGCCTGTCAATGACATGTATTCTGGATTGTATTTCCTTGCTGTTGGCTCACTTTGTAAGTCCTATCATTTTGTCATTTTCTTGCTACATAATATTTTGGGGAGCATATTAAATGCATAGCTAATAAAGGGAGTGGAAGTCAAGATCAAAGAGTAGAATGGGATATGCAGTGCAAGCTTCACTACTGCAATTTCTAGTTACCATATTAGCTGTAGGATAAGCTGTAAAAGGAGTGGTGTTTTATATAGAGTATAAAATGCACATTAAAGCCCAAATGATGGCTATTGCAGTGATTCACCAAGGTTCTAAACTAGTCAAATAGTAAAACATCAAGGCTTTCCCAATTACAGTTCTCCTAAGGAGGTATGATCTTAAAAGCAATTGTGATTTTTCCCATACTGTTTGTTAATAAAATGTACAGTTCCTCTCATTACAAAGCTGTGTTCCAGCACAGATGTCTTAGGCAGAATTCTATGGAGGCTGTGCTGCTCTGTTTTCTTTTAGTTTCTGAGATCTCAGTTTGAATCCAGCCCACATGGAACGACTAAATCTCTAGCTGTAGCTTGCCACTTTGCAAAACTTCTATCTGTAACTCCATGGAGAAGCTCTTTGTGAAGCTAAAAGACAGCCTGAGTCACCTCGCACTACTTCATATACAAAAGGCAGGGGGATAGGGTGGGGAAATGAATTTGGCGGGGTGTGTGTATGTGTAGTGGAAGTGTTGAAAGCACCAGCCGCTGATGTTAGGTCATTGCTTTTCGTGACCGAAGGAACAATATTTCTCCGAAACGGAAAAGTAAATAACACAACCACTTACAGGGGGGAAAGGAGGTTTATTGTAGAATGACTTGAGTGAAAAGGATCTGAAATCAGTAGTACGGAACAGCATAGTCTAATGAAATCCTTCCGTGCTGTGCTCTGGAAAAGCAGGGCATCTGATTGCTAGCAGGAAAGCTAACCTGAACTTTGAATGTTCTGTGGTGGTTTTTAAATTCAATTTTGTCAATTGTGATCTTAGTAATGACAGATGCCATTTAGTGGTTGTGCTTGTGTAGTCTTGGGCAATTTCTTTTTTTAAAAAAAACAATTTTTAGTTTTAAAACATTTTAAAGTGATTTCTATGTGACTGAACTGGCTTTTTAATGGTATGATTATTTGCTCTGAGTCCATAAGATCTGTGTCTACAAAATGCATGATTTTAAAGTCACAGGAGTAGTGGAGTTTTTATTTTCTGTTGTGTTTTTTTTAGTTCTCTTATCCACCATACTCCCACCCCCGCTGACCCAGCAATCTTCTTATTGGTTCTAATGAAAGAAAGATGTCCAACTTTTTATTAGGCCAATAAGACTCAACATTTTGTGCAAGCTGAGATGGTCAGCTTAATCTGAATATTTTTCTATATACAATATTAT